>NC_140592.1:406112747-407312747 GCF_964204655.1 Triturus cristatus | reverse complement strand
AGTTGCCTGTCCCGTTTCTTCAGGAAGTTCCTGGATGCCATGATGCAGAGAATGCACCACTACATCAGCTTCCCAAACACACAGGCTGAACTGCAGAAAACTAAAACTGACTTTTATCACATGGCACAGTTCCCCCATGTCATTGGCTGTATTGATGGCACACACATCCCAATCTGCCCACCAGCTGACACAGAGCACATCTACAGGAACAGAAAGTCCACCCCTTCCATCAATGTGCAGGTGATCTGTGATGCAGGGAACATCATCACTGATATTGTAGCGAAGTTTCCTGGGAGCACCCACGACTCTTACATCTTCCAGAACAGTGGGATCTACACACGACTGATTGCCGGAGAATTTGGAGAGGGATACCTGCTAGGTAAGTAACAGTGACGCCCCATGAAACCTGCAAATCATAGTGTATAGAGGCATGTGACTGATGTTTCCCATTTACTCACCTAGGCGACAGTGCATATGCCTGCCGGTCATTCATCCTCACTCCCTACCTACACCCATCAACCCAGAGTGAGAGACGATACAACGTGGCACATAAATCTACACGCAATGTGGTGGAGCGCACGTTTGGACTACTGAAAAGCAGGTTCCGCTGCCTCCACAAGAGCGGAGGCGCACGCCAGTACACACCCATCAACTGCTGCAAGATCATTGCCACTTGTGCAATGCTGCACAACCTTGCCACGAAGAGAGGTACAGATGTGGAACTAACATATTTTGAGGACAACGAGGATGAGTCAGGCCAGCCAGAGGGCAACGCAGCTAGAGTGCCAACTGCAATAGATGGGAGAGAGAGACGGGCAGAGATCACATGCAACTATTTCTGAGTAAGTAAGGGGACACAGTCAGTTGTGGTATGTCATGACGTAGTTTTAATGCGGCACTACGCCATGAACACAAGATCAAGCCAATCTGGCAACATAGCATATATACAATGAGTAAGTCCAGGGTTACGTCACCCATTGGGAAGTGGCTACGCAGGGCTGCATCAATGTTTGCGCATACGCGCTGCAGTGTTGGATGGCACGGCTTGAGCATCCTCACTACAGCCAACCCCAAGCCGCCTGCTGCTCCTGCGTGCTTCTGGGACGGGGGGTGTGATGCTGCTCCTGCTGCTGGTGTCGATGCTCTCCGCAGCATCCCCTGCAGCAGTAGTCGTCGCCTGACTGGTTAATAGCACCTCAAGTGCACTTGTGACCTGCACCATCCCCCGAGACACGTCGCTGCAGCAGTGTGTCAGGCCCTCCTGCATCGACACAGAGCGCCGGCAGAGTAGAGAAGTGGCAGTTGCCAGACGGTTGAGTGCCCTGGTGGTAGTGTCCCTCCTCTGCCGTTCCCGGCGCCGTGCATCTATGTCAGCATCTAATTTGCTGCACAACTGCTGGATTGACTGGGACATGTCCCGAATGCCCGCTGCCATTGCGCTGATGTTATTGTCCATGTTGACAAATGTAGATTTCATGACCCGCATATGCCTCTGGACTGGCATGACTGCCTTTGTTTGCAGGCGCTGTTGTTTCAACATTTGGCCCTCGAGCCCAAAGAAGACACCATGGCTGTCGATGCTTGCTGGTGGACTCTGGACACGCGACCTGCGGCGCCCTCTTGCACCCGTCTGTGCTGCCTGTGAGGTGTAGGGCACAGTGGCATGGCTCCCATCCTGGGGCATAGTAATTTGCTCAGGGCCCCTGCTGTCGTCAGACGAGGTGTCTAAGGCTCGCAGCCTGGCAGCAGGACGCCTCATCATTCTCACACCTGCAGGCGGTGATGTGGCCGGTGACTCAAACATGAGTGGCGATGCTGGCTCTGGGTGAGGTGATGCTGGCTCCGGTTGAGGTGATGCTGGCTCTGGTTGAGGCGAGGCTGCCTGTGTTGGTGGTGCGGCTGCATGTGGCCCTGCTCCCTGGGCTGAACTTGTGCTGGCCAGAGGTGATCTGTGTGGCCGGTGTGCCCTCTCTCCTGCAGCATTCCCTGTCCTGCGTGATGTCACATCTGTGGACAGAAATGCAACATCGGCTCAGTGGCCCCGAAGGGCTGCATTGCAAGCATCACAATAAATCATGTCACACTCCAAATTGTCCTCTTCCTCCTTGTGCCTAATGTGTGTAACATGCCTTGTTGCCCTGTGCTATTTACTTCATGGTTGGGGTTTCCCTGACTACATCTCCCAGGATGCATTGCCTGTCTGCACTAACACATGGACTGGAGTGGGATACTCATTTCACAATGGGGGATGTGGGATAGGGGTAGGGGGGGCTACATTGCTGTGCATTCGTCTTACCTTGTTGTGTGGCGGCTCTGGCAGAGCTGTCAGCATCCCCAAGACCCACAACGCTCTCATTCTTGATTGTGGCCCCCACCAGCTCCTCCAGTTCGGTGAGGGCAGGTGCCCTGTTGGTTCCACCTCCAGTCTGGCTGGCCTCCTTCTGGATTTCCCCCATCTTCCTCTTGGTTACAATCCTCAGGTCATACCAGCGCTTTTTGAGGACCTCTATGTCCCTGTGGGTCACTCCCTCAGCATTGACCTGCGCCTGGATGGCCAGCCAAATATTGCGCTTTTCAGCCTCAGGCACTTGCAGGGACTGCCTCCCAAACAGCTTCTGGTGCTGCTTCACCACCTCCTCCACCAGCACCTGGAGTTCCTTGGGGCTGAATTTCAGCTTCCACCTCCTTTCCCCTCCATCTCTCTGTGTCCTCTGGCTGGACATGATGTTTTTGTGCTGCACACACAGGCACTGGCTCCCTGCCTCTCCTCTGCACTCCAAGCCTCTCCAGGGTCTGTTAATTGTGTGCACCTGCCTGGGTGTGGCCACTTCCTGGTTGGGTGGGGTGTGGTTGCACAGGATTGGCTATTTCATCAAGTCATGTGATTTTTTTTTCCCGATTCGGTAAATACTGAATCGGTATTTTCCGATTCGGTAAATACCACCGCGGTATTTATGGATTCGGTAAATACCACCTCGGTATTTACCGATTCGGTGAATTCCGATTCTTGATTACCGAATGTTACCGATTCGGTAATTGTTACCGAATTTGTACCTACATATAACTTACCGATTCTTAAATACCGATTCGGAACGGCTCGGTATTTAAGAATCGGTAATATTTATTTACCTACATGAGGCCCTTAGTCTCTCAATTTAGAACAGCCACAGGGCGCGTTTACACAGTGGTGAAGGGAGGGGACGGGACCTGAGGTGACGTGTGCAAACACGCACTATGGCACGTTTTAAATTGGAGATATAATTTCCCTTCAATACTGAGGGCCCCTGGGGGCTAACTAGCCCACCAAGTGCTTCCAGTAAGCGCCACTGAGCTGCATTGCAGAGAGGTGGTCCAGGCCGTGCCACTTTTTACACCTCTCTGCAATGCAGCTCTGTGGCACTTACTGGAGGTACCTAGTGGGCTAGTTGGACCCTAGGGACCCTCAGGATTCAAATGAACTTAATCCCCCAACTAAAAACGGACACAGGGCGTGTTTACACAGTGGTGAAGGGAGGGGACGGGGCCTGAGTTAACGTGTGCAAAAACGCCCTGTGGCCTGTTTTAAGAGGTAGTTTTAATCCCCCTGCCCTATTATATACTAGGGGCTTACAGAGGAGGTCATGCTAATCACAGGGGGACCCCAACGCATAATGTTCCCTAGTGTATGAAGGTGTTTTCACTGTATTCTAAGTGTCTTTTAACATAGCACTGGCTCTAGGACTGGTTAGTCAGACTCAGTTACCACCAGTATCCGTCTGAAAAAGTTGAGGTTACAGGATGATTTTGCAACAAGGCTTCTTTCCGCTCTTCTTTTTGTTCTTTCTGCACGTTATCCTTCTTCCTGCACTTTTCTTCGTCTTTGAGGACTTCTGCTGCTTCTTTCTGCACTTCTTTTTTTTCTTTCTGTGCATTTTTTCTTCTTTCTTCACATGTCCTATCTCTGTAGGCATAGTTAGAAATTAGCATTTAAAAACCTTTGAAATTCACAGAAAAAACCATAGGTTTCAGGCACGTTATAGTTAGGAATTAGCATTTAAACAAAACCCAGAAATTCACTGAAAAAACCATAGGTTTCAGGGGTGTTATAGTTAGCTGGACTTTTCACTTGTACAAAACCATTCAAATTCCCCCGTTATAGTTAGTTCAGCTAACTATAACTCGCGCGCCCGCAATGCACTGCTGATGACGTCACATATTACATCACTCATGACATGGTCAGTGACATCACTCATGACATCACTGATGACATCTTAAATGACATCACTGATGACATCACTGATGACATCATCCTTGTGATAGAGTGGCAGACCTCCTCTCACCCTAATATAACCTTTGATACACACATTCAAAAATAGAGGCTACAATTTTCAAAACAATGGACATACCAATACCAGTTACAACAACCTCTTCAGTAATTCTAAGATCCACATACACATCCACTCATTCACCAACAGTCCTATACAGTCACTCATACATGTACTCACTCATCATATGTACTCATACACCTATACATCCTGTTTCACAATGCCACTCATCCATAGAGTTACTCACACACATAGTCACTCATGCTAATAAAGAATCATTCATTCATTCATTCATTCAAAAAACTTTATTTCGGCCACAAGAGCCATAAAAGCAAAAATACAATACAGCAATTTATATGTCAAAAGCAGATCACATTTTAACCACCAAAACAGAATAAAATAATCAGATTAAAATATTCACATTATTAGGAGTTGGTGGAAAATTTCCTACGCTGAAACCATACAGCATTAAGAAAACGTGAAACTGCGAACACAATTGGGGGATGGGTGTCGTATTTTAAAACTCGCAGGGCATTAACGCAATCTCTAAAACCAAGGTTCCTACAAATTGATTTTACCCAACGTTTCCTATGGGTAAGGTACGCTGGACAAACAAAGAACATATGAATTTCATCCTCCAATTTGTAGCCACATGCAGGGCATGAGATACTTTTGTTGATGTCCCATCTAGAAGTAAAGGACCTAAGTGGTACGGTACCCATTCTAAATTGAACATATAATTTCCTGGCTACAGGAGGGAAAATCAAATCCAAAAATAACTCCCTCCCATAGTTCGGTTTAATCTGAAGAAACTGTTCGGTCAGCCTGCCTATATTTGGATCCATGTGCAGGCGTGTTAGATGAAAGTATCTTAATTCTTCAGCAAGGTTGGTTTTAGAAACAGATAGGCAGGAACCTTCTGGGGTATCCCAGAGTTCCTGGCGACCAATCTTGAAACAAGTATCCCTAACGTGGGTTAACCAAGGAATCTTCATGTGTTTAAGTGTAGGCCAGAGTTCCAGAAATTCATCTCTAAAAATTTCCAGATCTGGATTAGACCATAATCTCTTCCAATAGTGGACAGGCCGGGCCGCCACCACTTCTTCAATAGGAAGCAGTCCCAGATCTAGTCTAATTGGGACCAGCGGGGTACTAGGGGGTAAACTTAATAGTTTCCTGATAAAGGAATTTTCGACCCTCGTTAGACTATCTATTTTGGAATGACCCCATAGTTCTGCTCCATAGGTAGAGGCAGGTCGGGCTTGAGTTTTAAAAATTTCTACCACTGGAGCCGCTGGTTTAAAAACCGTGCCACTAAACAATCTAGCCATACCTCCTGTTGTTTGGGTCAACTTGAGTGTGGAATTGACCACCTGGCCTCCCCAGCCAAGATCTTCTTGGAGTGTGATCCCCAAGTAGGTGAACGTTTTCACCCTTTCAAGGGGGATACCATTCAGAACTGGGCTGGGGCGAGTACTTTTAGGAGGATTAAGGATCATAAATTTCGTTTTGGCTAGGTTAATCTCAAGGCCCCTGTCACTACAGAAGTCAACAAAGCCATCTAAAATTCGCTGGATTCCCATAGGAGTGCGTGACAACAACAGGGTGTCGTCAGCGAACATTAGGGCAGGAACCTTGCCCGAGGCAAGCCTAGGAACATCAATATCTTTTAGGGCTAAAAGGTGTTTTATAAGTCCATTGATGTATAGGCAAAACAACGTGGGAGCTAACACGCATCCTTGTCGGACTCCTCGGCTAACAGGGAAGCGGTCGGAGAGTTCGCCATACTTCCCACATCTAACCTGGGCGAAATTGGTCTTGTGTAGATTCTTCAGAACATCCAAGAGATAGGGGGGAACGTTGAGCGTTTGCAGAACGGCCCAGAGCTTTTCTCTCGGAACCAGATCAAATGCTGACCTTAGATCAACAAAAATGAGGTAGAGGCTGCCACCCTCTACTCTCACAGTCTTCCAGAATATAACCTGGAGACGAAATATCTGGTCAAGGGTTGAAGTACCCTTCCTAAAGCCGGCCTGCAAAGTCCTTAAAACGTTATTTTCTTCTTCCCAGGCCTGCAATCTATTCAAAATTATGCGCCCGAATAGTTTTTGAGTCGTATCAATTAAACTTATCGGGCGATAATTCGAGGGCTGTAAAGGACAGCCTTTTTTGTGAATAGGCACGATCTCCGCGCCACGCCAGGTTACTGGCGGATCTGCACCGTACAAAATGGAGTTAAAAAGAACACATAGGTAAGGAGCCCATACCGTAGGTTCAGACCTAAAAAGATCGCCTGGGATTTTGTCCAGGCCCGGCGCTTTATTAGGTATGAGCATAGAGATGGCATTTTCAACCTCCTTGATTTTAATTCGTGGGATAACTTCAGCACGACTAGCTGTATTAGGGGAGGAATCAACTGGGGAAGTAAATTAAAATCCGCTATGGAGTATAGATCCCCGAAGTGCCCTTCCCACACTGCAGGGGCAATATTGGAACCAGTGATGGCGTCAGGATCTTTCTTTCCATTGCTAACAATGGCCCAGAAAGTCTTAAAATCCTTATTCTGTAACTATACTCTTAACTCCTCCCACATATCGTCTTCCCAAGACTTCCTTCCCCTGTTCGTCTGTTGTTTATAAAGGGCACGGAGTGATTTAGTTCTAAGTTTATCCTTTGCTTTTATTGCCACAATCAACTCAGTTTTTAGTTTCCTACATTCACCTGTAAACCAAGATTGCTTGTTGGGCACAAGTGCCTTAGGAGCCTCTGAACGAGAAAAGACGTCCAGAAGTTTCATAGATAACTGAGTATGGATAGTAACGGGGCTGGATAAGCTTTCCGCGGAAGAGCAGTCTAGCACAACACCGGCCATTTCATTAAGGCAGGGAAGTGCCAATCTATAGGTTTCTGCCAGTTTCTCAGGACGCATGAGGATGCTAGACCATTTAACTCTTCGTTTATTATTATGCAGAGTTAAAGATTGCAAAGGAGGGAACACCCCACTGGCATACGTTGAAAATCCCCAATGGTCACTATCATCACAAACGACCACTCTGAAGTCTAGGACCTTATTCCATGATTTTGTATCGATCAGGACATAGTCTAAGATCGACAAATGCCCAGCTCTGTTAAAAGTAGTGTGTCCAGGCTGGTCGGATTTAAATCGGCCATTACAGGCCCTCAATGATAAGGAGAGGGTAAGAGAAAGAATTTGGAGTACTAATGGGGTCCAAGCTCTGACCGTAGGGATCATAGGGTCAGGGATGTTTAAGTGTGTGTCTTCCGCCACAGGGTCATTTTGAGCTGTGAGACTAAGTGGCTCAAACTGACAGTTAAAATCACCGCCTACTATAACAGAATAATCTGGATCTAAAGTCAGAATAAAATCATTCAAAGCTGTAATGACCTTGGATTCGCCTCCTCCTGGGGAGGGTCTAGAATAGACATTTAAGAGAACCAAATGCCTGTTCTCAGGCAGGTCCAGCAGAACACATAAGATGTCATCAGATCCTGTTTGGAGTTGCCTGGCTTTAGCGCCCAGGTGAATTGCAACCCAAGTGCTAAGACCTCCAGAAGGTCTCCCCCTGCCACTGGATAGAGCCAGAATGCCAAAAGAGGCAAACCCCTCTCGTTGGTAGTTTTCCGTGGCCCATGTCTCTTGTAACAGACAGATATCAAAGGTGTCCATAAAATTACCCCACATAAAGAATCAAACATACATTTACTTGCATATACAGTTATACACACACCACCACACTTACTTCTACGGAAACTTACACATACTTAGTCTTTTAACCCCTTGGATGCTCATGACGGAGCGGTTCCGTCATGAGCATCAGTTGGGCTGTGCTCATGACGGAACCGCTCCGTCATGAGGACAGCCCCTGGGGGAAGCGCTGGCGCTCCCCCCCTGGGGCACCGATCGTGCCCCCACAGACGGGGATGGCAGCGGAAGAGTTTCCGCTGCCACCCCCGAGCCCCCCCACGCTTCCTGGTGATGTCAGCGGGCACAGCGCGCGCTGGCATCATCAGGAAGTGCTCGGACGCCTGGAAGCCATTTGCTTCCAGGCGTCCATAGAGGAAGGTGAGTGGTGTTTGCTCCGGTGGGGTGGCGGGGGCCTTGTAGAGTGTATTGAGGCATTGGGGGAGAGGAAAGAGTATTTCCTCTCCCCTGATGTCTCAATACAGGGCATTCCTGCTCCACGATCGCGCACAGCGTCGCGATCGTGGAACAGGGATGCCCCACTAGACACCAGGGATGTGGTTTTTTTTATTTTGGAAGCGACCCCTTGGGTAAGGGTCGCTTCCTGGTGTTCCTGGTGACATTTGTAATGTGTAGACTTTTCTGCCCCCTCTGGGGGCAGATCGGTGTTTTTTTTTCGCCGTTTCTGCTCCCAGGGGGGGCAGAAAAGCCCACTAGACACCAGGGATATTAGTATTTATGTTGGAAGCGACCCCTTGGGTAAGGGTCGCTTCCTTGGGGCCAATTATTATCTGAAGACTTTTCTGCCCCCTCTGGGGGCAGATCGGTGTTTTTTTTTGCCGTTTCTGCTCCCAGGGGGGGCAGAAAAGCCCACTAGACACCAGGGATATTAGTATTTATGTTGGAAGCGACCCCTTGGGTAAGGGTCGCTTCCTTGGGGACAATTATTATCTGAAGACTTTTCTGCCCCCTCTGGGGGCAGATCGGTGTTTTTTTTTCGCCGTTTCTGCTCCCAGGGGGGGCAGAAAAGCCCACTAGACACCAGGGATATTAGTATTTATGTTGGAAGCGACCCCTTGGGTAAGGGTCGCTTCCTTGGGGCCAATTATTATCTGAAGACTTTTCTGCCCCCTCTGGGGGCAGATCGGTGTTTTTTTTTGCCGTTTCTGCTCCCAGGGGGGGCAGAAAAGCCCACTAGACACCAGGGATATTAGTATTTATGTTGGAAGCGACCCCTTGGGTAAGGGTCGCTTCCTTGGGGACAATTATTATCTGAAGACTTTTCTGCCCCCTCTGGGGGCAGATCGGTGTTTCTTTTTCGCCGTTTCTGCTCCCAGGGGGGGCAGAAAAGCCCACTAGACACCAGGGATATTAGTATTTATGTAGGAAGCGACCCCTTGGGTAAGGGTCGCTTCCTTGGGGCCATTTATTATCTGAAGACTTTTCTGCCCCCTCTGGGGGCAGATCGGTGTTTGTTTTTCGCCGTTTCTGCTCCCAGGGGGGGCAGAAAAGCCCACTAGACACCAGGGATATCAGTATTTATGTAGGAAGCGACCCCTTGGGCAAGGGTCGCTTCCTTGGGCCCCTAAATTTTTTGAAGACTTTTCTGCCCCCTCTGGGGGCAGATCGGTTTTATTTTTTCGCCGTTTCTGCTCCCACGGGGGGCAGAAAAGCCCACTAGACCCCAGGGAATTAGTTCAAATAAAAATAGAAGTGACCCCTCGCTTCTAGGGTGCAATTTGTTTTCTGGCCCACCTGGCACACAACTCGATTGACCATTTGGGTAGTGACATAGCATGTTATAATGTTTATTGTTATATTTTTTGTGATTTCCAATTGTAATTTTTTTTTTTGTTTACTTTTTTGTTCTAGGTGAAGGCTTTTCTTCTTTTCACGTTGCCGTTTTGTGGCTGGTGGTTCTGCTGTTTGTGTAGTTTGGTAAGAGACTTATTTTTGTACAATGTAAATGTGTTTGATTTCTCTGCCTGTTTTTTTTTGCAAATGGTGTAATAATAGCAGTATGTTTGGTTTTTGAGTGTCAAAAACTTTTTGCATTGGTGCTCGATGTGTATTTTGTTGTCTTGTGAGTAATTTGGTTTTTTTTCTTCTTTCTAGTTTGATATCGTTGGTCTTTGCTGTGTCACTGCAGAGTTTGTTTCTGGTGAGTGCAGCTGTCTCTTGTAATTGGATTGTATAGTTTTTGAGTACATTGATCTTTGTGATAAAGGTACACATTTCTTTACTTACTTGGTGTGCACATTGTTGGTTGTTGTTGACTTGTTTGTGCAGTCTTCTATCTTAGTAAGTATAATGGCTAGCCGCAGGATTACTGCTCAGCAGGTTGTTGGTTTGCTGTTTGAGTCTTCCTCTGATATTGGTTCAGAGACTGACTCTGCTTCTGAGGGAGAGGAGGCAGGGGACGATTCTGGCAGTGAGTTTTCTCTCCGTATGGGGTCATCGGATGATGAAGATACTCTTAGTGCGGATGAAGTGCCTGTGTTAGAGGAGGAGACTGATGTGCCGATAGTGCGGCAAGAGGCATCTGGGCTGCAGCCTGCGGCTGCAAGGCTTCCCGTTGGTGTAGTGCGGCAAGAGACATCTGGGCTGCAGGCTGGGGCTGCAAGGCTTCCCGTTGGTGTAGTGCGCAAGAGGCATCTGAGCTGCAGGCTGGGGCTGCAAGGCTTCCCGTTGGTGTAGTGCGGCAAGAGGCATCTGGGCTGCAGGCTGGGGCTGCAAGGCTTCCCATTGAAAGTGATGACCTCTGGGTTGCCCCTGGCATGGTGCAGCCGGAATTTCCAGAGTTTACTGGTGTTCCAGGGTCTAGAGTGAATACTGAGAACTTTTTGCCTGTAAATTTTTTTCAGTTGTTTATGGACGATGTGTTTTTGGCAGAGATTGTTGAGCAGACTAATTTGTATGCCGAACAGTTTTTGAGGGACAACAGTGCCAGTCTTAAGCCACACTCTAGAGCTACCCGGTGGACTCCCACAAATGTTGAAGAGATGAAGAAGTTCTTGGGTTTAACTTTTTTGATGGGCTTGCTAAGGAAGCCATCATTGGCTTCATATTGGTCTAGCAGTCCCTTGATGGCAACGTCTATTTTTCCGGCAGTCATGAGTCGTGACAGGTATTTGCTTCTGCTTCGGATGATGCACTTTGTTGATAATGGTTTAGCGTTGCCACGAGATCACCCTGATTGTGACCGTCTTTTTAAGATTAGGCCTGTCCTTGATCACTTTGTTGATCGATTCTCTGAGATTTATGCCCCTGGTAGAGAAATTGCAGTGGATGAGTCTTTGGTGTTGTTCAAGGGCCGCTTGGTTTTTAGGCAATACATTCCTAGTAAGAGGGCACGCTATGGAATAAAGCTGTATATGCTGTGTGACAGTAGGACTGGATATGTCTCTAATTTCAGGGTGTACACCGGTAAGGAATCTAGGTTTAACCTCCCTGGTTGTCCGTCCACTTTTGGAGTGACTGAGAAAATTGTTTGGGTACTTGGTAGAGGATTTTTTAACAAAGGCCACCATTTATATGTAGATAACTTCTACACTGGTGTGCGGTTGTTCAGGGAATTGGCCAAAGTGGACACTTTTGCTTGTGGCACAATCCGCTGTAACCGTAAAGGTTTTCCGAATGAACTTGTTTGTCAAAAGCTTGTGCGGGGACAGTGCAGTGCGTTGCGTTGCCAGGAGCTTCTTGCTGTGAAGTTTACAGACAGGAGAGATGTCTACATGCTGACTTCCATCCATGATGAAAGCACTGCACCTGTGACTGTTTGGGGTCAGGTCGCTGAAGTGCGCAAACCTGTGTGCATTTTAGACTATAATAGGCACATGGGTGGTGTTGACAGAGTAGATCAGAGGTTGGAACCTTACACTGCTCTTCGTAAGGCTTACATTTGGTACAAGAAGTTGGCTATCCATCTTTTCCACTTGGCAATGTTTAATGCTTTTGTTGTGTTCCAGGATTCTTGCCCTGAGTCAAAGATGACTTTTGCTAAGTTTCAGGAGTCTGTAATAGGCAGCCTTGTTGTAGTGGAACAGGCAAGTGTTCCTAGAGTTGGACTGGTGGAGGATGTTGCTAGATTGAAAGAACGCCACTTTCCAGATCACATTCCTCCCACACCCGCAAAAGAATTTCCCAGTAGGAGATGTAGAGTCTGTTGGCGAAGAGGTTTGCGGAAGGAGAGTCGTATGTACTGCCCCGATTGTCCCTCTCATCCTGCACTGTGTCTCCCTGCTTGTTTCAGAGCGTACCACACGCGTAAAAATTTCTGGGAACATTCATGAGTGGTAAAGTGAACTGCCTGGTCTGTATTCTTTGGAAAATATGATTCTGTTTCAAGGTTGGTGTTAGTGCAATGTATTTAGTTGCTGATTTTCTGTTAGAAGATTTGTATCTATTTGCAATTTGTTTGTGTTTTTATTTTTTTCTAAAAAAATCCAAAATGTGATGGCGGTGTGTGTAGGCTTGCGCTTGGCTGTTGGTGTGTGTGGACTGGCACTTGGTTGGTGGTGTGCGTGGAATGGTGCTTGGCTGACGGTGTGCGTGGACTGGCGGTGTGCATGGACTGGCGGTGTGCGTGGACTGGTGCGTGGCTGGTGGTGTGCGTGGAATGGTGCTTGGCTGGCAGTGTGCATGGAATGGTGCTTGGCTGGCGGTGTGCGTGGAATGGTGCTTGGCTGGCGGTGTGCGTGGACTGGTACTTGGCTGGCGGTGTGTGTGGACTGGTGGTGTGTGCGGACTGGTGTTTGGCTGGTGGTGTCCGTGGACTGGAGCTTGGCTGGTGGTGTCCGTGGACTGGAGCTTGTCTGGTGGTGTGCGTGGACTGAAGCTTGGCTGGCGGTGTGCGTGGAATGGTGCTTGGCTGGCGGTGTGCGTGGACTGGTACTTGGCTGGCGGTGTGCGTGGACTGGTGGTGTGTGCGGACTGGTGCTTGGCTGGTGGTGTCCGTGGACTGGAGCTTGTCTGGCGGTGTAGGTGGATTGGCGATTGGCTGCCGGTGTGCCTGGACTGGCGATTGGATGGCGGTGTGCCTGGACTGGCGCTTGGCTAGCAGTGTGCGTGGACTGGCGTTTGGCTAGCGGTGTGTGTCGACTGGTGCTTGGCTGGCTGTGTGTGAGTAGTGACTTTCTGCTGGTCACTACGCACACTGCTAGCTGAGTGCCACTCCACGCAATCCTTCAGCCTGTGTAGTTGCTGTGTCTGGATTGTGGGCGTGTGAAAGTGATGGGCCCTTGAATGGCGCTGTGTGCTGGTGTGAGTTTTGTTATGTGATGGGCCCGCGGCTGGCGGTGTGAATGGTTTTGTATGTCTCACACGTATGAAAGGTGTATGAATGGCCTGTAAAGAGGATGGTGCCTTGTCGTGGCTTTACAGCTCACGAGCTGTGAGTCAATGGTTCAGTTTCTCGCCCTTTCAATTATTACCAGTGCATTTCATGTTTTGTGAAATCACTTGCTAATACAATTTTATCTACTGAACCATCACTCACCCTCGTGCCAAATCCAACCAGTATGTGTGTGTGCTTGCGGGTTAGATGGCTGTGCAGTAATATTTGTCTTTCTGAAGCAGGGTGTACCTTGTCCCTTTTTGGTGATTTTTGTACTGTGTTGCTTTTGTACCTGGTGGTGCGAATGGTCTTGTTTGTATCACGTATGAAAGGTGTGTGAATGGCCTGTAAAGTGGTTGGTGCCTTGACGTGGCTTTACAGCTCACGAGCTGCGAGTCATTGGTTTGGTTTTTTGTGAATTTAATTATTGACAGTGCATTTCATTTTTGTGAAATCTCTTGTTAATAAAATTTTATACACTGAACCATGACTCGCCCTCGTGCCAAATCCAACCAGTATGTGTGTGTGTTTGAGGAATAGATGGTTGTGCAGGAATCTTTGTCTTTAGTTTCTCTGCCAAGGTACACTTTCCATGTAAGAATAACCCACCAACTGTAGATATTGTCGAAAACCCTTGGGAGTTCATGGTGATGTCTCTCTAGTGAATTGAAAAATATTTTTTATCCCCATTGTCCTGTAAACCTCAAACTGTCTGCCACATTTTCTTTGCAGTATTATTCCAAAATTCTCACGCTGTAGTAACAATAGTTAATGTGGTTTTGCAAGGGGGGTTACTTTGGTTTTTTGCCCGGAGCTCGGCGGCCATCTAGGGAAACCTTCCAAACCCACACATTTCTGAAAACTAGACACCAGGGAGGTATGGCTTGCGTGGATCCCCCAACGTTTCCTTACCCAGAATCCCCTGCAAACCTCAATTTTTGCTCAAAAAATCACTTTTTCACACATTTTGGGGTGGGAAAGTAGTGGCATCACCGGGCTCACACAAATTTACCACCACCCAGCGTTCCCCCAGGTCTCCCGTTAAAAATGGTGCCTCACTTGTGTGGGAGGCCCAAGTACCCGCGGCAGGCAAGGACAACAAACGTAGTGAGGCGACATCAAAATGGCCTATCGCCAAACCACCTGGTTTTGCAAGGGGGGTCACTTTGGTTTTTGGCCCGGTGCGCGGCGGCCATCTAGGGAAACCTACCAAACCCATGCATTTCTGAAAACTAGACACCCGGCGGCTTCCAGGGAGGTATGGCTTGCGTGGATCCCCCAACGTTTACTTACCCAGAATCCCCTGCAAACCTCAATTTTTGCTCAAAAAATCACTTTTTTCACACATTTTGGGGTGGGAAAGTAGTGGCATCACCGGGCTCACACAAATTTACCACCACCCAGCGTTCCCCCAGGTCTCCCGGTAAAAATGGTGCCTCACTTGTGTGGGTTGCCCAAGTACCCGCGGCAGGCAAGGACAACAAACGTAGTGAGGCGACATTTGGGATAGGCAATGTTGATGTCGCCTCACTACGTTTGATCCCTGTACGGCGCAGGCTGCCCGATAGAGGTGCGGAGGAGGACCATACGGATCCACTCCTGATACCCCAACAGCCTCTTAATTCACACAAAATGGACTCTATATGGGAAAGAAACAGAGGGATTTTGACTGATAGAAAGTGATCACTCTTGGTCTGTTTTCCTAAGGGCTGGAGATGGGGGAGGCAGGGCCCCGGTGGGTTACTCACACCCTTGAAAGTAGAGTCACCCACGGTTGTCGGGGAGCTCTCTCGGTCTTTAATGCCATCATGACCCCCCCATTGCAGTTGCACAAGCTGCAGTCTCCTGGCTGCTTAAAGTTGTTGAAAATGTTTGGTCAAACATAGTTCCACAGTTGGACCTAGTATTTTGTTGTTTAATAAGGAAGTTGATGGGTAATAGAGTGTACTTAAGCAGATGGGACTGACACAGTAGCGTGCTTGCTAGACCAAGCAAAGAAGAGATTAATGGCGACAAACAACCAGTATAACTACACCACATGGAACATAAGAGGCATGGGATCATTACACAAAAGCCAAGTGCAAAGCGCAAATAGTGTTCTTACAGGAAACCCACTTATCCTCGACTGAAGCCCTCAGAATGCAAACGAAGTGGAGGGGACATTTATTGAGCATGACCTACTCCGCATTTTTGCGAGGGGCAACAATATGGATAAGGGCCGGGATTCCATTTGCTGCTCTTGATACACGCACTGATAATGAGGGCAGATACATATTAGTGCGGGGTAACCTAGATGGCAACCCACTGGTACTAGGAAGTTTATATGCTCCCAACACGAATCAAGAAACATTCTACACACAGGTGGGAAAGGTACTGGCTGATTGGACCCTATTTCCCTGGATATTAGGTGGCGATTTTAATGCTGTATTAGACACGACATTGGACAGATCTCACCTACCTCTTCCGGAAGTGACCTCAATAAGATCATCAGTCATTACAGAGTTGGGCTAGGGGTTGGTCACTGAGTGAGATTTGGCGCAGTGACAACAAGGAATAATCATTCTATTCACCAACGCACAATTTACATACTCAAATAGATCATATTTTCTGTAGCCTGCACCTGCTTACACAAGTAAGACATACAACATACACCAGGAAAACAATATCAGATCACAGCTCATTAGAAGCCACTATTTCCTGGGGACGGGGAACCACACCAGTACTCACTTGGAGGCTTAAACCTTGTCTTCTGGAAGATAGTGTATTCCACCCACTATAGCCTCCACCATCAGCACGTACTTTGCCAATAATGCAGGAATGGCCTCCTCAGTAAGATAGAGTGGGAGGCGTTCAAAGTAGTAATACGTGGAACCGCAATCAGCTCAGTGGTTGGGGTCTGCCAGGCTGTAAATAAGGAGCTCAAGCAGGTAGAAGACGTGCTAGCCACATTGGAACGAAAAGCAATCCAAAATGAAGAGGCCAAAACAGATCTTCAAGAGGCCCTTATCAAATATTCAGAACTCTTAGAACAACTGCGAACAATTGACAATCGTGCATATACACAAAAAATACACACGGAAGCAGATAGGTCAGGTACCCTATTGGTGTGGATACTCAGAGATGCCCCCCACTCAACACCAATACTGGAAATAATCACCCCCCCCAACAAAACCGCGTAATAACACAGAGGGAATTAATGAAGCTTTTTATGTACACTATAAAGAGCTCTACACTGCCCCATGGTGGGTGGAGCCACAGGAGATTGGTGATTTCCTGAGATTGATTCGCTACCACAGGTTTCAGCGGATGCACAGGAGATGTTAGCTGCACCAATCTCTACTGCTGAGATAAGCGCGGTGATACAAGATCTCCCCAAAATAAAACTCTAGGCTTAGACGGAATACCTTCGGAACTATAAGCCACATATGTCCAGTTGTTAGTCCCTAGACTGGAAAAAACTATATTTAGAGGCATTCATGACTGAGCCCTAACCCCACCACAGTGCAGGCAATGATAACCTCCCTACCTACACCTGGCAGGGAACCCACTAACCTCTCAGCCTACCACCCACTCTTGTTATTAAATACGAAATACAAAATACTTGGCAAAATCTTACCCAACCGTCTACCACCCTTTCTACCAAATCAAAGCCATATTGACCAATGTGGGTTCATACCTGCGTGCAATATGTCTCTCAACATTCGCCGTTTGTGCAGTATCATGTTTTCTTGCCCTGAAAACTTGGTAGGTGCGGGATGCGTCTCACTCGACATTTGTCGAGCATTTGACACTCTGGATTGGTAATATATGCTAACCGCCCTTAAGATATATGGAATCCCACAGAGTACATACACTGGATTAGGATACTCTATCAATCTCCCACAGCATTGAGTACACACAGGGATGCACATATCACCAGCATATTCCATACAGCAAGGAACGAGTCAGGGCTGCCCCCTTTCACCCATGCTGTTTGTACAAGCAGTCAAAACTCTAGCCCAGAAATTACGCACTACTCCACCAATTGGGAAATTGAAATCAACCGCACGCTCTATGCGATATCGCTTTGTCCAGATGACATCATTCTGTACTCCAAAGACCTACAAAACAACCTACACACAGTGGCACACATTTTCATGCAGTTCGAACACATAGCGACGCTTGCCATCAATTACAAAAAATCTTATGCATTTCCTTTTAAAATGGAGCTAAACAATCATACAATTCACTTTGTGGATTGAAATATCACAGTAGCCCGACCTCTTTCCGTTACCTAGGAATACAAGTATATAGAAATATACAGGACCTTCTGGAAGGTAATATACAGAAGGCAATAAACTCCCTACGCACACAGGTCGCTTTCTGGATGTCCCTACCTATTTTGATTGCAGGCCGTTTGGCAATTTTGAAAATGGTGATGCTACCCTGCCTTCTCTATTATTTCATGGTAGTAGTGTTTGTAGTATTTGACAGCAATCCATTGATATAATAAAGAACATTTGTACATATCTTTCCAAGGTGAAGTTTAAAACACAAAATATGTACTTACAACGATTGGCTCCTTGCAAGGTAAGAAAGCATACAAATTTGGAGGGACACAGAGGGCCCGATTCACAAAAGTAATCTGAGACAAAATCCTAACTGTATGACTTACGGTATTCACATTGTCTTCTTTCATCAATAGCATGAACTAATGTGTTATCCTGCAGATGGCTTTTTTCATTAAAGAAAGGTTATGTACTAAAAGTATGTATCCATTCTCCACTAAAAACTGTACAACTGTTACTTCTATTGCCTAATCTTTTCTTCTGGAATTGTCTCCTCGTGGACAATACTATTTTGTAAAGAGTCTTCATTCTATTTATAATCAAAATGAAAAGCTTTCTCTTCAAAGCAAAGGCGTAATCAACTGCTCCCTTGAATTGTTCTTTCTTTTTCAGTGCCTCTCTCCTTCTTCTATAGTTCTTCATATTTTTCAATACATTTACAACAAATCTACTTCAAAACGTATACTGCTTTTGTCTCCTGGTTAGGGTGTGGCCATCTTCGTTACATTCTTTCCTTTTCTTCTAATATAGATTTTGACCACTCTTAGTGCTTCTCATAGTTTGGTTTTCATTTACAATAGTTTCAAATCGTTGCAGGTGTCCAGATATATTTTTAAGCAATGATGTTGCCCTCTTACCAGTAGTTCTTTTTTCCTTCACCACTTTTTCAGCATTTTCCCCTTTTTGTGTGTCAGTTCTGCAGAGATACAATAGTTGCTCCTGTTGCCTTTTCCAGGAAACTATAGTAGGCATTCTAACTGTCTGTAGTTATGTATATATTGGTCTGTAAAAAAAAGTATATTTGAATTTTTACTCTAGCCAACGTACCAACTACTTTACTAATGACTTACACACAATATAAAAACAGTTTTTGTGTAGCGAAAACATTTCCCATAGTTCGAACCACCCCATTTCAGCATCCTCGCAGGTGTACGATACAAGCTAAATATTAACTTATAATGCTGGGCTTTCAATTTGACTGATACCAGGAGTTTCTCAGCCATGTCTACTGCGTGTTCCATATATTCCCCTTCCCACCCTAGCCGAATACTCCATTTGCCATTTTGGGCAACCAGATCATCCCGCTGTGCATCCAACAGAGTACTATATAATACACCTATCTTAGCTGCCCGTTTTACAGCCTCAACCAGAGGGCTGGCTTTTATCCCGTTCTGCTTCTAGTTATATATAGAAAGTCTCAGACTTGCAAATATTTAAAGTAATCAGTTTTTTGCAATGTAAATCTATCCGACAAGTCTGAGAAAGAGGAGAGTCCTTCCTCATCAAACAGATCCCCTATTTGACTTATGCCCTTGACCCTCCAACTTTCCATTCTTACATCACAAAAGACAAAGGGCAGCACTGTCGTAGAATTCATAGGGGTATAGAAGCATATCCCCTTAATCTGTAATATGCTCTGTACTGCCTTCCATACCTTGTGTGCTGCCTCCACAACCTTAAAACAATTTTTTTTATAATAACTTGGCTCCAAAATCCTGAATAATCAGTTCTTGGCTGCTGAGCCTAGCAGCAACCGATATATTGATGGCCTTTCTGCATCACTGCCCACTTCCTCCCTGTTAACGAGATACGCATATTCTGGAGGATACAAGCGTAATAATAAAATACGAAGTTAGGGAATGACCAGCCCCCCCGCTTGTGAGGTAGCATCATATATTTAAAGGCTCTATGGGGTTGCCTTGCCCCATAAGAACCTATCACATAAAGATTGTAATCTTTGCAGCTATGATCATGTCAATTCCAGTGGCACTGCTCTAAAATAATACATAACTTTGGGTAGGACATTCATTTTAAGGACATTACACCTCCCCACCATTGAGATATGCAGACACACCGGATGGTCTAATGCATGCTTGATCCCAGCCAGGATACTTCCCCAATTAACCTCCACTAGTTCCTGTAGACACATCCTCATTTTAATACCTAAGTGCATAGCTTCTTCAGTTACCTGGGCATGTCCAGGATAGGCTGCCTTTGTTGAAATGATTTGTCTTTTAGTTGGATTGAGCTTATACCCTGATACCACCCTAAACACATGAGGAAGTCGTTTTATCTCCAGAATGGCTGTCTCTGGATCTGAGGTCATCAGCGCAATATCGTCTGCATAAGCTAGTACCCGAGCCTGATACTGCCCACTAACTATTGAGCTGATCTTTTTGCTTTCTTCCAACATTGTCAGAAAGGGATTAATGTACAAGGCGAATAGCAGCAGGGAACATGGGCAACCCTGCCTTGTCCCCCTGGTTATACAAACTGGATTCGATTATTTTCCCATTATACAAATCCTAGATGTCGGGGACTTATACATGGTTTGAATATCCTTAATAAAGCCTGGGCCGAACCCCATCTTACATAAAACCGTCCATAAAAAAACTACAGGAGACACGGTCAAACGCCTTTTCAGCATTGAGCAGTATCAGACCCAACCTATTATGTTGTACACTAGCTAGATCTATCAAAGTCACTACCCTATTTATATAGTTGACCCTGCCTGGAATGAGACCATGTTAATGAATAGAAATCAGGGGCATAATTACTCATGCCAGTCGTGTTGCTAAGATTTTAGCAGAATTTGTGCCCTCACAGTTTAAGAGAGATATTGGTCTATAGGACCCTGGCAAGGCCGGGGGTTGTCTTTTATTTAAACACTACTATATTAGCCTCGTGCCAGGATGGTGGAGCCTTCCCATGCTGTGCATTTTGAAATGCAACCAGCATGTCCCTCTTTAGCTCCTGAAACAGAGCGCCACAGACCTTGAGAAGAAGTTTATCCAGCCCGCTGCCATATCCCTGCTAACGAACCTATTGCCTCATCAATCTCCTCCATAGAAATCAGGGTATCCAATATTGTCTGCTCTTCCTGCCCTAGGCCTGCCACATCAAAATATTGTAAATAGCCTTTCATAGCTTGATCATCATATTTACTTTGCGTATATAACTCTTTATAAAAAGCATGAAATACATCCAGAATCCCCACCGTTGTTTCCAGTGTATTTCCCCCAGAGTCCGTCATAGCGCCTATTCTTTGTGAAGCTTCCTTAACTCGTAGCCTTTGTGCCGAACTATGCCCTGTAGCGTCCCCATATTCGTAAATCTCCTCTTTATGTAGCTTGTATCTGCTAGCAATTTCCTTGCTCCACACCAAATTAATCTTGGCTTTGCAACAGGCTATCCCAGTTTGTAATGCCTTCACATCCACACCTGTGGTAATTCCTTGTATGAGCTTTTCCTCCGCTATTCTGAGATCATCCAGGAGTCTCACTCACTAAACTCTATGCCTCTTACATCAAAGACACTGGACACATGATAACGACTGTAGAGCACCCACCCTTCAATCATAAGACACAATATCTGGTCACTCTAGATATTGAATCATTATATACAAACATTCCCCAAGATCTAGCCTTAGAAGCAGTGGCAGCACTTCTGGCTAGAACCCCGGGTGATAGACCAAATGAATTCATTCTGGAGTGTCTTGACATTGTACTACATAACAACTTTTTTGAATTTGGAGATGATCTCTTCCATCAGATCAAAGGCACCAGTATGGGGGCTTCATGTGCTCCTAGTGTAGCGAATACATACATGGGCGAATTTGAATTAAAACACATCTTTAATGAAATAGCCCCTTTCTATGAGAACATACAGGCATGGCATAGATTTATAGATGATATCTTTTTCATCTGGTCAGGGAATGAACAAGATCTTCTACAATTCATTGAGTGGCTCAACCTCAGTGATGTGAATCTCAAGTTTACGGCCAAATACTCAGCAGAGAAAGTGGAGTTCCTAGATATTTGGATTATTGACGCTAAAGGTAACATCGAAGTAAGTCTTTTTAGAAAACCGACTGCGAAAAACACCATCTTGCAACATAGCAGCTTTCATCCAAGTTGTCAGAAGGACTCCATCCCCTTTGGGGAATTTCTGAGGATTAGGCGTAACTGTACCAGCCTAAGGGAGTTCACTTTCCATGCTGAAGAACTCCAGAAGAGACTTCTTCACAGGGGATATCCCAGACGATTAGTGAGACACTCCATGAAACGCTCCAAATATTACAACAGAGACGCCCTGATTTCTGGGAGGGAAAAACCCTCACTTGATAAGATCGTGTGTGTAGTTAACCACTCTAGTCTTAACAACAAAATCCAGAAGGTACTACACAGGAATTGGAAAATCCTTAATGCCTCTGAAGAAGATAGTGCTCTAGCTCCCCCCATTGTAGCATTTAGGAGAAATTCCAATTTGAGAGACAAACTGGTTCACAGTAGACCACGCTTACGCAAAGAACATCAGATGACTATTGATGGACGCCCTCCCATCTTAGGGAACCACAGATGTGGCAACTGCCATGCGTGTCCTTCAGCTATTACCACCCAAACCTGCACCTATGGCCTTAAAACAGCCAAACTGAAAAGTCACACAAACTGCAGAAGTAACAACCTGGTCTACTTAATACTCTGTCCTTGTGGACTAGGGTATATAGGAGAGACAGGCAGAGAATTTAGAACTAGACTGTCTGAACACAAATCTGCGATCAGAACTGGTAAAAGACAAGCTCCAATGGTAAGTCACTTTTTGGACCTCCAACACACCGAGAAAGAACTTCGGTGGTTGATTTTGGAAAAAATCATTCCGAAAGCTGGACGAGACACAGATAAAGTAAGAAAAGAAAGAGAATCCTTTTGGATTTTCTATTTTGATACAGTCCGTAAAGGTTTGAATGAAGAAATTGTGTGGTTGGTCACATAATTCCTTCATCACATTCTAGGCCGTCCTGCTGGATATATTACCATCAGAAGTATAACTTGGCACCCTCCTCATATGCTCTTGTATTTCAGCCAATCAGCATATGAACACACAACTAGGGACACTCCATTTTCTTGTGTGGTTAATACTGCTTCTATGATCTCTTGTGATCAATTTTCCACCCGCCTTCTGATATTGTTGGCTTCGGGTTTTACTTCACTATGACTGTCTAGCTCATTAGCTGAGAGGTATCTTGAATGGATCTGTCACGTACCTCCCCGAGAGTACATTCTCCTTCTCTCATCATTTGTCCCTATTTGAACACTCTGGCCGCGGCTTCGCGATTTCACAAATACCTCGCTCGCTTTTGTCAAAACACTTTGACTTCTCTGGGTTTTTACCCATGTATTTGCCAAGAGTATCCTTCTTTTAAGAATAAAACATTAGTATAAACATGCACAGCTATATTAAAAATTGAATTTTGTCTGACACTTTACAGCAGCCTTCTATTAGATCTGTTATTACTACCATGCATTTTCGATCCGTACAGTTAGGTTTTTTACCAGGGCTAGAAATCAGGGCGTGTTGGACTGCGCAAACTATTGGATTTTCTGGGATAGCCCTACATTACAATATGGCGCCCGTATTTCCATGTACTTCCCAATGGATCACAAGTTCTTCCCACGTGACCCCGTGGGATACCTCGTGACTACACTCTGGCCAATTACAATATAGAGTCAGATTTAAAAACCGCGGTAGCACTACGAGTTCCGACGTACTTCCTTATGGTGATGTGTGATCCAGACTGACACTCTGAAGTAGTCGGGTAAGCTTCGCTAGTAACTGTCGGAGATGGAAGGAATCTCGCTTCAGACTGAGCACTTGCATCTTGTGACTTTGTTGCATTAGCTAATTACGAGTGTCGAATGCATATATTCTAGCATCCTTGCAACACACTCTTTAAGTTGAGCTTAGCATGCCCGTAAAGATATGAGGTATATTTTAGCGAACACAAAAGAATAAAGCCTCTCGCCTACTGCTCTCCGTTATTTCTGACGGTTCATTTAACTTCACACCGAGCATTTACAAGAACCTCTTTGTAAACTCTGTATAGGCCGCGTTTAGCTTTTGCGAGAGAGCAGGTAAATGACGGCTTTTTCTGACAGAATGAGTGTTAGGCACATCCCTATATATATATATATTTTGAAGACCTGTTGGCACCTCCCCTAAGTGTTGTGGCCGGAATCCTCAGGATCGTACGTTGCTCTAATGGGGTCCCTCTCTCGACACCACCACGGTCTGAATTAACATTACAGACTCCATGGAGTGGTCCAGCGGGGGAAGGAAAGGATGGGGACTGCGGGGAGGGAGACCTGTGAAGACAGAAGGAGACAGCGATCAGTAACTCCCTGCCTGGCTTCCTTCCCACCTTTCCCTACTCCACCCCACCTCCCCACTCTATGGAGGAGACCTGTACCTGTAAAGAAAGAAAAGACTCTCAGCGTTGTTCTAGGGAACCCACGACCCTTGAAGGATGTACTCTCCAGTATCTAAAGCAAAAGAACGTAACATGAGCTAGTGTCCTGGTATTGAATTGCTCCCACCCCCACCTCTATTGTTCTCGTACGCCCTTACCCTGGATATTAGGACTGGAGGCAGACAGGGGAGCGGAAAAGCCTCTTGCTCACTCTCTGAACCCCTGCAGTATAATCGTGAGAAAAGGAAAACACAACATATAATCCTGTAGGTTTAGATCACTCCATAATCAAAATAAGTGGTATTGGTGACTTGGGATACACATCAGCATTACTTCATGCCACACGTAATATGTCCATCACAGGGCCCTCTGCCTTGTCAGAAACGGCAGCTTCAACTCTCTCAAACCAGAGAGTTCACTCAGAGAATATCCGAACAAGTAAGCACCTCCAGGAACATGGGATAGAATTCTCCCTTAAACGATACTCTAAACGTTAAAGACGAATGTCACAATCGTGCCTTCTTCCCCGCATGAACTTCGTTCCCCGAGTTCGCCAACGCGGGAAGAAAGCACCTAAACCCCAGAGTCAGATAAACAATTGCGAGAGCAGTCTTGAACTGCCCCTTCGGTTGTTTTACTCGGGAAGGGACCAGATACGAATCCAACCGATCCGCCACAGAGAGACTCCCGTTCCGAGTCTCCGTCCTCAATGGCCACCAGAATCAAGCTTAGCTAAACACAGCAGCGAACTTAGCTTGGTGCTCAAGGCACCCTTACCAGCCTTCGCGACGTCCAGCGCAGCTCTCGTAGAAGAGTAAGCGGCACTCTCTCTGTGCCCCGGAACCTCTTTGAGCTCGCCGCGCACGAGCGTCCTGACGTCATCGCCGTCAGGGGTCGACAAGGCTCATGGGATCAGTAGTTCTTCCCTGTCCCACGCACTCGGGCGCGATTTGGCAGGGTTCCATGGGTTCCCGGCAGGTGGGCTTTGACAGTACATCCCCTTCCCGAAGAACCCTGACAAGGACATGGTTTGTTTGGGAAACGCTGGTGAAACAGTCTGACAAATCTAGGTGCATGGACCCCTTCAGCAGGTTCCCAGGAGTTCTCCTCCTCACCATACCCTTTCCAGGCAATCAGATACCACAGCTTTGTGCGGTGAATCTTTGAATCCAGGATCCCCCTGATCTCATATTCTGCATCTTCTTGCACCTGTACCGGGGGGGCAACTTTCCCTTTCCTTGCAGGTTTTAACAAAGAGACATGAAAGGTAGGATGGATGCGAAGAGAAGAGGGGAGGTTTAATCTAACCGCAACAGGGTTGATGAGTTTAACTACTTTATACGGGCCAATATATTTGGGGTTGAACATGCTATACTTTTTGAACCTGATGTTTCTGGTTGATAGCCACACATAATCTCCTATCTTATATACCGGTCCCTGTCTTCTGGTTTTATCAGCGTAGTTCTTATACCTCTCTTTGGCCTTCCTTAATGTTTGTTGAGCCTGGGATAGGAGTTTTTGGATCTGCTTAATTCTCTGCGTGACCTCTGGTATGTGTTCTGTTCCCTTGGGGTGCAAAAAAGGAATAAATCTGGGATGAAACCCGTACGAACAGTAAAAAGGTGAGTGTCGGGTGGAGCTATGTGTTGCACTGTTATATGCTATTTCCGCCAGCCACAAGGTGTCAACCCAGTTTTCTGTAGTGCTATCCACGTAACACCTTAGGTACTGTTTCAGACTCTGATTCACCCTCTCCGTCTGCCCATCCGTTTGCGGATGAAAACTGGTGGATAGATCGGAGGAGATTTTTAAGGAAGTACACCACTCTTTCCAGAACTTAGCGGTGAATTGGGACCCTCTGTCCGAAACCACCCGTTGGGGTAACCCATGCAACCTTACAACATTTACCAGTAAAATCTGAGCTAGTTGGCCTGCGGTGGGTACCTTCTTACATGCAATAAAATGAGCCATTTTTGTTAGGGAGTCCACCACAACCAAAATCACTGTATGCCCTTGGTCGATAGGCATTCCCACAACGAAATCCAAGGAGATGTTTTGCCAAGGATGGTCAGGGGTTGGCATGACTTGCAACAACCCAGCGGGTCGAGCATGGGATGACTTCATTTGTTCGCATACTGAGCACTCCTGGACCCATTGTCTGAGATCCTTTCGGACTGAAGGCCACCAGAATTGTCGGAGTACTCTCTCTGTGGTTTTCTCTATCCCATTGTGACCGGCGCTGGGCAGCGTATGACACCAATGGAATACACGGCGTTGGAGAGCCGGTACTGGGACCAATAGCTGTTTCTTGCGCAACGGCACTCCATCTTTCACCTTCCACTCCGGATGTTGGGACAGCCACCTTCTCCATTGGTCCGTGTTGATGCCCTGGGTTACACTCCTCAGAAATGGTTCAGTGATCGTGGTACCCAGAATCTTGCTTGGGTCGATAATGTTTTGTTCGCTCTGAGCGGTGGAATCCAGGGAGGTGGACTGGCGGGTCAAGGCGTCGGCCTTTTTATTGTCTTTTCCTGGGCGATAGGTGACAATGAAGTCATATTCGGCGAAGAACAATGTCCAACGCAACTGTCGTGGTGATAGGTGCCGGGCTGCCTTCATAAACTGGAGATTGCGGTGATCAGTGTATACAGTGACGACATGGCGGGCCCCTTTGAGATAATGACGCCACTCCTCGAAGGCGTCTTTAATTGCGAGCAGCTCTTTTTCTGCTATATTGTAGTTCTGTTCCGCTGGATTTAATTTGCGGGAACGAAAGGCCACTGGATGTAACTGCCCCGTCTCAGGGTGTCGTTGCGATAGAACCGCTCCTACGGCATAATCCGACGCATCTGCCTCAACCAGGTAAGGTCTGGCAGGGTCAGCGTGTACCAATATCGGGGCCGTTACAAAAGCCTCTTTCAAAGCCTCAAACCCCTTTTGCGTTTCTTCCGTCCAATGAAAGGGGACTTTCTTACGCAGTAATTTAGTCAAAGGGGCTGCCAAACCTGAGAAGTTGTTGATAAATCGTCGGTAAAAATTGGCAAAACCGAGGAAACATTGGATGTCTCTGATGTTCATAGGGACTGGCCAGTTTCTCACTGCCGTGACCTTCCTTTCTGACATCTCCTGGCCATGGGGTGTTAAGATTACTCCCAGGAACTCCACGGTGGAAACTCCGAATTCACATTTACTTATCTTACAGTAAAGATGGTGTGTTTGTAAGGTTTGTAGAATGGTTCGGACATGATGGATATGGCTCTCCACCGTGGGGGAATAGATGAGCAGGTCATCGATATACACCACTACTATGCGATCCAGGTATTCACGGAGAACGTCATTCAGAAAAAACTGGAAGGCAGCAGGCGCGTTACACAATCCAAATGGCATAACCAGATATTCATATAAGCCATAACGCGTCTTAAAGGCAGTCTTCCATTCGTCCCCCTTTCTTATGCGTACCAAATGGTACGCCCCTCTAAGATCCAGGCGTGTGTAGATGACCGCCTTCTGTACCTGTTCCAACATCACGGGAATTAATGGTAGTGGATATCGGTTTTTAACCGTTATGGCATTCAAGGCCCTAAAGTCAATACAAGCTCTCAACTCACCGTTGGCCTTGGGGATAAAAAACAGTGGCGAAGCCGCAGGGGATTTAGAGTTACGAATGAATCCCAACGCCAAATATTTGTCCAAATATTCCTTTAGGTAGGTGTTTTCTGGTTCCGTGAGGGCGTATACTCTTCCTGTGGGTACCACTGCCCCGGGAATTAGGTCAATCTGGCAGTCGTATTGCCGGTGCGGTGGTAGTTTCTCAGCTTCTTCTTCGTTGAATACTTCGGCGTAATCCTGATATTCTTCTGGCAAGCTCACTACCTGTTCTGCGGCTGTGGCCACATGATGTACCACGGCCAACAAACGCGCCGGGCTCAGGGGGGGAGGAATGCAATTCTTTTGGCAATAATCTGAAGTGTAGTGTACAACTTCATCCACCCAATTCACTTGGGGGTTGTGTAACCGTAACCATGGCAGTCCCAGTATTATCCCATATTGTGGTGCGTGGATGACGTTGAACACGAGTCTTTCCACATGATCCAACCCATGGCTCACTTCTACCGCCTTGGTATGGAAACGAATAGGCCCGGCCTCCAGTTGCTTCCCATCCACCGCATACACTACTTCAGGGATTTCTTTTTCACAGAGAGACAACCCGATCCGAGCGGCAAGGTTGTGGTCTACAAAACACCCCGTCGCTCCGGAGTCCAACATGGCCGTGATAGCACAACGCTCCCCCTCCACTAACAGAGAGAGCTCAATAAGAAAATGTTGCTTGGTAGTCGGCGGGGCACCGCTCAATGAAGGAATGTGGATATGGCTTGAAGAGACCCCTTCTTCGTCCTTCAAGCTTCTTCGTTTCCCGAAGGACTCTCTGCCGTGGCTGCGATTTGTCGCCGCGGTTCTACTCTTGGGGTTTTGTTTCTCAATACGCATTCCCTTATAAAGTGCCCCTTCTTTCCGCAGTAAATGCAGAGGCCTTTCTTCCTCCGATAATCTCTCTCTTCACTCGTGAGAGCGGAACGCACCGTTCCCACTTCCATGGGTTCGGCTCGGGCTATCTGGGTGCTCTCTGGATGCCGGACTGGTTCCGCCCGCCAGGGTCCCCTGTCCTTTCTGCGGTTTTCTCCTTTCCGTTCGCTGAGTCGGTGATCCAACCGTAGAACGAGATTTATCAGATCCTCACAGGTCTCCGGTTGAGGATCAATCTGAGCCAACACGTCCTTCATCTCTTCCTTTAACCCCTTATGAAAGACGGCTAGCTGTTTCGCTTCTGGCCAGTCAGTCTCTGTCACCAGGCGCCGAAAGTCATTAAGATATGTGATCAGGTCTCGATTCCCCTGTTTTAGCTCCATAAGATCCTTATCCGCCGTAAGCGTTGCTGCTCGACGGTTGAAGGTTTTTTCAAAGTCTTTGATAAAAGCGTCCCAATCATAGAGCAAGGGATCATCTCTCTTCACTAACGGCACTGCCCATTGGGCTGCATCTCCAGCTAGATAGGAAATGAAAAAGGCTACTCGGGCATGGTTCGTGGTAAACGCCTTTGGTTTGCAGGAAAAGTGTAACATTATCTGGGTGAGGAATACCTGGACCTTACTGCTTTCCCCGTGATATCTCTCTGGGGTGGCCAAGGGAACCGGGGTGGGGATCTCCACTACCAAGGGAGCGGAATGTGTTGAGGCGGAGCTCCCTACGTTGAAGGGATTCCTCTGCATCCTGTCAACCGTAGCCTGTAAGGCCGCCGTTTCCGCCCTAGAAGCGGCTAATTCGGTTTGGACCATCTGTAATGCCGCCAAAACTCCTTCTAAGGAAGCCATGGCTGCCCGAGGGACAACGTACAACCGGGAGGATATAAACCGTGGGCCGCTTACTCTGTTGTGGCCGGAATCCTCAGGATCGTACGTTGCTCTAATGGGGTCCCTCTCTCGACACCACCACGGTCTGAATTAACATTACAGACTCCATGGAGTGGTCCAGCGGGGGAAGGAAAGGATGGGGACTGCGGGGAGGGAGACCTGTGAAGACAGAAGGAGACAGCGATCAGTAACTCCCTGCCTGGCTTCCTTCCCACCTTTCCCTACTCCACCCCACCTCCCCACTCTATGGAGGAGACCTGTACCTGTAAAGAAAGAAAAGACTCTCAGCGTTGTTCTAGGGAACCCACGACCCTTGAAGGATGTACTCTCCAGTATCTAAAGCAAAAGAACGTAACATGAGCTAGTGTCCTGGTATTGAATTGCTCCCACCCCCACCTCTATTGTTCTCGTACGCCCTTACCCTGGATATTAGGACTGGAGGCAGACAGGGGAGCGGAAAAGCCTCTTGCTCACTCTCTGAACCCCTGCAGTATAATCGTGAGAAAAGGAAAACACAACATATAATCCTGTAGGTTTAGATCACTCCATAATCAAAATAAGTGGTATTGGTGACTTGGGATACACATCAGCATTACTTCATGCCACACGTAATATGTCCATCACAGGGCCCTCTGCCTTGTCAGAAACGGCAGCTTCAACTCTCTCAAACCAGAGAGTTCACTCAGAGAATATCCGAACAAGTAAGCACCTCCAGGAACATGGGATAGAATTCTCCCTTAAACGATACTCTAAACGTTAAAGACGAATGTCACAATCGTGCCTTCTTCCCCGCATGAACTTCGTTTCCCCGAGTTCGCCAACGCGGGAAGAAAGCACCTAAACCCCAGAGTCAGATAAACAATTGCGAGAGCAGTCTTGAACTGCCCCTTCGGTTGTTTTACTCGGGAAGGGACCAGATACGAATCCAACCGATCCGCCACAGAGAGACTCCCGTTCCGAGTCTCCGTCCTCAATGGCCACCAGAATCAAGCTTAGCTAAACACAGCAGCGAACTTAGCTTGGTGCTCAAGGCACCCTTACCAGCCTTCGCGACGTCCAGCGCAGCTCTCGTAGAAGAGTAAGCGGCACTCTCTCTGTGCCCCGGAACCTCTTTGAGCTCGCCGCGCACGAGCGTCCTGACGTCATCGCCGTCAGGGGTCGACAAGGCTCATGGGATCAGTAGTTCTTCCCTGTCCCACGCACTCGGGCGCGATTTGGCAGGGTTCCATGGGTTCCCGGCAGGTGGGCTTTGACACTAAGGTAGTCTCTTTGTAGACTCCGTATAGGCCGTGTATAGTTTCTGCGAGACGGCAAACATATGACGGCATATTTGATAGAATGTGTGTCAGGCATACTTTATATGTATATATTTTGAAATACTGTTGTCATCTCCCCAAAGGTAGTCCCCAGCAGCATTGAGACTTGACCGTCCTGGCTGTAGTTATACAGCGGACTTCGCGGAACTAGATATTTGATTGTAGAGCACCTCACATGCATTTGGATCAGTTAAATTCATTATTTTCGAAAATACGAAAGGGTAAGCATTCCTCTATGTCCTATACGTAGGTGGTAAAAACAAACCTTACTGCTTTATGCAATGTAATGCATTCCAAGTAATTGTTACTCTTTTGCTCAGACACAGATCGACCTTTGGTCGACCAGACAGACAAGATTGCTCCTGAACATTACCATTGTGACTAGCATTTTAACTGTTTACTCTGGTTTTTGTAACTCAGGTAGCCCTTTTAAGAATATTTTTCTTTGCCTTTTTAGGCCCCATTCTCGTTAACCTTTAGGTGAAGGCTTTATACTTTTCTATTTTCTTTTAAGGTTTTCTTTATCACTTTTTTCCAATTGTGGCAATATGTTGGGTTTGTAGCACGTGTGAGGTGATGTTTGATGTATTGACTGTGGATTTACTCAGGATTTATGAAGTCTAAACGTATTGTTCAAAGTGTTTCCTACCTTATTCTAAAATTGGTATATTTAACTTTCTACAGAAAACCCCGATCCATTTTTAGGGCTTGTTGCCCCTCCTGTTGGTGGCCCTGAAGAAGGTGGCTCTCCACCGAAACGCGCGTAGGCCTACCCTATCCATCTAGAGGAGAGGTCCCAAGAGACCCAGCACCCTCAGAAAAGAACTGTGCTAACTGCTGTCTCTCTCCCTTTATAACCTTGTGGGACCGTGCTAAGCCTCTAAATGTTTTTTGCTATTTTAATAGTATGAGTATGACTGACGTATGATTGAGAGTATGATGAGAGATTTTTTTGTGCTATATTAGTGGCGGGGTTATGTACATTTAAAAATAAGTGTTTTCTGTTTTGTAGAACATCCAATGAATATGTATGTGAATTGTTTATAAAATAATGGATGTTACTTTCTAAATAGATCTTACTTAATTGAAAAAAGTGAAAAAATAAAAATGGTTATTAAATAATACTCTATTTTGTTTATATTTTCAATTAACCTACTATGGTTGGCAGGAGAGAACTTGTATAAGTCTCTGTTAAAAGCAATATAGGTCCTGATAGAGATTTCTCAGATTATCATCCAGGAGTCCCTGCATAGTAATTTGGAGTTGTTTCTGTCTAAACAGTCCATAGCTGAAAGTTTAACCTCTTAATCTAGCCTTTAGGGCATCCCATACTATAGCCCTAGAGGTTGAAACTCTGTTGATGTTAAAAAATTGTACCACCCAGACTTTTCTGTGGTTAAGAAAGGAGGTGTCCAGTAGGAGCTTCCTGTCAAAAGAGAAGGATCTGACCAGAGTACTTTTGCTAATAGGGGGTATGTCCAACAACAGTGGACAGCGGTCCGCCATAATCCTCGGCCATACCTGCATCCTTGCCCCTGATATGAGTGCTTTCAATGTGAAGACATAATCAAGCCAGACTAATGTATGGTGAGGGTATGAATAGAAAGTGTATCCTGGGTCCAGATAATTCTGGGTGTGCCACACGTCTACTAATCCATGGTCAACAACTAACTGCTGCAATTCTTTGAGCACATTAGGTTTTCGGCCCCCATAACTATTATAGTTTAGCTCCAGCTCCTGACAGCCCAGGTGAATGTTAAAGTCCCCACATAATATCAGGGGGTACACCATGATGCCAGTTCAACATTCAACCCTTCCAATATTGCTGCCTCATCAAAATTCGATCCATAGACTGTACATATTATAACCTTAGCGGCCCCCACCAAACATTCTGCAATGACCCACCTGCCAAAGTTATCAGTATCCTCCCTGTGCTTTGAATCCCCTGTCGTGCCAGGATAGCCACTCCGCTATTTGTAGTAGCCTGCCATGATGCAGCAATTATTGTGTACCCAAGCTCATTCAGTACCCTGCGTTTGCCCCATGGAATATGTATTTCCTTTAGGCACAGAATGTCTGGTTTCATTAGCAGTAGGCCCGCCGCTACTCGTTGCCTTTTTCTGCCATTAATCAGCCCACAAACAGTAAAAGAACATATGCGTATCCCTTAATATGTCGTCCTACCCCATACCTTACTCCAGTGTTTGTCCAGGTATATGTCTCTCTCCTATTAATTTTAACACACCTAAAACAGCCCAACTTCCTTTTGTTATGGATTGATTTTTTCTCCCAAACACCAAACCACACCCCTGCACCAACCCCACACACTGCTGACCCTGTACCCCCCTGCACACCCTCCATTGAACCCCTCACCCACCCCCTCCCTCCCCAAAAACAGGACATTAGGACCCATTTTCCTTTGCGATGGTAAGCTCCCTTTCTACCCGGTATGCCCCCCCCCAAACCCATCCTGTCTACTGGAAAAAAAGAAAAACAAAAATAAATAAAGAAAATCTTGACAAAGAACAACGCCAAAGGCAGAGCCATATAAATTAATTAAGCTTGTGCCTCATTGTTTCCTATATCTACCCCAAAGAAAAAAACCAAGGGAACAAAAGGTACACTGAAGCATGATTATTACATTCCAAGTCTAACAAACATATCCAACATATCCAGTCGACACATAAACAACTTAACCCTCCAGAAGTGCCAAAACTCCTTAACTATGGACTGCTCTTAGATCGAATGGAGATACTGCTTAGCTTGCACCTCTGATATGAAAAAGCATATTTGCTCCTTATATACTTTTTTAGTGTAGCAGGATTCAACAAAAAGGCTTGTGCTCCCTTGCCTTGAAACAGTGTGATTAATTGGCGCAGCTGTCACCTTTTTTCCACCGTTTGATGGCAAAAACCAGGCCTGACAAAAAACTGGGTAACCTTCCCTGCCCTCTTCCTATCTGGCCGCACTAGATCATATAGGGCCTGACTGGCAAGGAAATTATTTAAGCATATCAAAATCACTCTAGGCTTAGGGGCAGGTTGCCCCGCTTTTACTGGCGGTTGTTTGAATGGAAAACCGGTGTGCCCTTTGAATTTCACTGTCGCAGTTCCACATTGAAAGTTCCGCAAAGGCTTCTGTAAACAGTTCCACTACAAATTTCCGACTATCCTGTCCCTCATTTCTCTCTGGAATGCCTAGAATTCTCAAATTAGTATGCCACAAGCTTTAGCTTAGCTATGGCTTCTGTAACCAATTTCTGAGCTGCCATTTCTTCCTTGAGGGTGGATATGCGTGCTTCTGCTTCGTTAATCCTTTCAGTGAATTCAGTACAGGATTTTGCAATCCTCCTAACCGTGTTCTGGAGTTTCCGACAGGCAGTGTGTGTTTTCTGGCTCTCCATTCGAGTCTCCACTCTATGATCCAATATACTTTGATATATTGCCACCAGTGAGATCTCTACATCTGGTTTTCCTAGTGAACCTGCTGCCGCATGACTGACAGAGTTTCCTCCTTCATGTGATGAATGAATGAATGAAATAAAATTTATATTGCGCAACTAAAACCCGAAGGCATCAAGGCACCTACAAAACAGATCAAAAACAGAAGGCAGAACACAACTACAGGTATGACCTCGCAAAAAGACGGGTTTTCAAAGCATTTCTAAATAGCTGTAGAGTGGGAAGGGACCTAAGTTCCAGTGGAAGAGCATTCCACCACTTAGGTGCTAGAATGGAAAAGGCTTTGCCCCCCCATTTAGTTCTCCGGATATGGGTGACTAATAAAAGAAGTCTATTAGAAGAGCGCAAGTTCCTGGAGGGGCTGTAGAAAGATAGAATAGATCCGATTCCAGTAGAGCTACCATTAGCTAGGGCCCTATAGGTCATGCACATGGTCTTAAAAAGTATCCGGTCCTCTATAGGAAGCCAGTGTAACAGTTTTCTGGCAGAGGTAGCCGAGGCACGCCTGGGAAAATCCAGGACAAACCTAGCTGCTGCGTTCTGGAACATTTGCAAGCGCTGCAGCAGACTTTTATTCAGTCCCGCATATAGCGCATTGCAGTAGTCCAGCCGGGAGCCAATGAGAGCAACAGCAACTTGTTTCCTTGCCTGCTGCGAGAGATAGTGCCTGATCTTCCTCAGTATGTGTATAATGCCCCAACAAGAAGAGACAGTTCTATTGACTTGTGGACACATGCTGAGGGTGGGGTCGATCAAAACTCCTAGGTTCTTGGCCGAAGAGGCGGGGACAGGACACGCTCCCAGTGAGTCCGGCCACCAGTCGATTGACCATACCTCTTCCGTTCCTCCGAACACCATCACCTCCGTCTTCTCCCCATTCAGTTTCAATGAATTATGAATCATCCATTGGCTGACTGCCTCCATACAAGATCTAAAATCTGCATAGGAAACTACCTCCATCCCGAAAGATCTAATTAGTCTGGCAAGGGGGGTCACGTATATGTTAAAAAGGGTCGGACTTAATTCCGACCCCTGAGGGACCCCACATTGCACAGACATGGATGGAGATAGGAACTCCCCCAGCTTCACTCTTTGCTCTCTTTGATCGAGGAAAGAGGTCAATAGATGCCTCAGGTGAAGAAGAGTAGTCCTAAAGTGGGGTATTTACATCCTCTGCATGCAGTGCCTTCACCTTGGATGTCTGTTTCTTCTGCACCATAATTGGACCTATACTGTCCTGCTCCAGATGTATACTGCTCAGATCACTTCCAACACTGCCGATTGACCCTTCTCGAGACTGACCTCTAGGGCCTAGCATGCCTTCCTCTCCAGATGTGTCAGTCAGAGGGATCAGACATCGAGAAAATGCTTTGCCCGGAGTCACTTTCCTTTCTTGTGCCAGCAAACGCCATTCCATGGCTTCTCTCCTTCAAGATTCCATCTGCCATATGATTGTTCAAAGAGGCTCTACTTTGTGCCACCCCGATTGTTTCCATAGACACAGCATATTCTACAGAATTGGCTTTACCGTCCATCCCGTCCTCCACATGTAGAAATACAGAATTATGCTCTTCCATTGCCCCCGCCTTGCTACCTTTGCCCCCCCCCGCTCATTAGCATTCAGCGTAGATCTGAACTTATTTTTATTTAGGTTTTCCGGGGGATCCAGGGGATCCACCCCACCGAGCACTTTCCTGGGGCATCTTGTGTACCTTCAGCGAGGTCAGGGTTCCCTACTACATCCTCCATGGATTTCCCATCTCTCAACATTGCGTCCTGCATGGCTATAGAGTTCTTTTTGTTGGCAGCAAAAAAACACGTGGGGACTTTTTTCTTCCCTCCCTGCTCACCTCCATACGAGTTGTCCCTACTCTTTCAACAATCACACGATGTGTGCCGAGCCGGACACCACCTCCTCTGGTAATCATGGCTGCATCCGTGGCTGCCCTGGTCTTCCCTCCTCTGGCTGACTTGGGCGGAATGTTGGGAGAGGTGTGGCCAAAGTACGAACTGGGGAAGATATGCTTCGCACAGGAGCCGGCTCCAGCTTCGGCTATTAGACCGCAATGGAAGCAAGCAGAGAGCCGCAGTGGTCCTCAATCCTCCGATTGAAGCTGCTTCTCAACTCGATTTTCTTTTCTGCCTACGTGATCCCTGGCAACACAGAGCTCCGCAGGTAGAACGCCGCTTTAACTCAGCGCTAATATCAATAATAGCCAAGAGCGGGGGGGGGGGGACCGGGAGCTTGCTGCCTAAACGTCCAACCCGGTGGACGCCATCTTGCCTATTATCCATACTTTTCTACATAAATGTATCACATTTTCATTTTGGGAAATGATGCATATAAAAATCTGCAATTTAATCTCTATCACAACATAGAGGGGCATATGTATGAAGCCTTAGTCCCGTTCACAAACGGGCCGATTCTCAGAATTGTCCCGTTTGCGAATGGGGAAAAAACCTTTTGAGATGTATTATCCCAAAAGGCCCTCGCAATATAGGGAATCGCAAAATTTGCGATTTCATATTTTGCAAATGCATTAAGGAATTGCAAATTGCGATTCCTTAAATGCAATGCAGGAAGCACCCAAGTTGTGCAATTCTGCCCTAAGAAATCGCAAATTACCACCAACTTCAAGTTGGTGGTAATTTGCGATTTTGTTGAAAAATGCACTTTTTTGCATTTTTCAAAGTGCCATGTGGCGCACATACATGCATGGCACACATACATGCTCTTAGGGCATGTACGTGCGACACATGTGCACACATACATATTTCAGGGGTGCAACAGGGTATCCTTTTGACACCCTTGCACCCTTGAAATTGCATTCGCAATTTGCAGGGTACCTAATGGGTACTCACAAATTGTGAATGTCTTCCTATTCATTCCTATGGGCCTCTAGGCACATAGGAATGAATGGGAAGGTATTCCTTAATTGCGAATCGCAATTTGCGATTCGCAATTAAGTAATATTAAGAATTCACAATTATTATTGCGATTCCTACATACATTCCATTCTGCGAGACCTTAATAGCGATTCGCTAAAAATCGCTATTAAGGACTCGCAAAACGGTTTGTTCATACATATGCCCCATAGCTCACTAAGGGCCTCATGTAGGAAGCCAAATACCGGTCGGTAACGGCCGATTTTCGGTAATTATACCGTTACCGACCGGTGTTTTGGCTTTTGAGATGTAGGGGGAGAATTTCATGATTCGGTATTTACCGAATCGGTAAAATTACCGAATCGGTAATATTACCGATTCGGTAAATACCGAATCATGAAATGAGATGTAGGGGGAGTGTGTGGTGTGTGTGGGGATTCGTTATTTACCACCAACTAAAGGTTGGTGGTAAATGACGAATATGTGTAAAAAAGCATTTTTGTGCACGTTTAAGTGTGCAATGTGGCAGACATACATGCCCTTAGGGCATGTATGTGCGCCACATGTGCACACATGGCCGAATCAGGGGTGCAACAGGGTGTCAATGTGACACCCTGCCACCCTTGCATGTGCTCCCCCATTACCGAATCGGTATTTACCGATTCGGTAATGAGGCATACCTTCCCATCAATGGGAAGGTATGCCTCATTACCGAATCGGTAAATACCGATTCGGTAATTACCGAATTTTTCCGAATCGGTAATATTTACCAACTCATTACCTACATTGCATTTACCACTTCATAAATACCGAATCGGTATGATTCGGTATTTATGAAGTGGTAAATGCCAGCCCACCTACATAAGGCCCTAATTCTTCTGAATACATGCACAGAGTGTATCACAGGTTGGATATATAATTCACCAGATGGTTCTACAAGACTACATATTCCTCACTAAAACTTGTAAGTACATGTGTTTGTGGTTGAATACATCGATACGCCCTGGATGATTGAATGGGTGCATAGGTAGTGCTCTGCTGATTTGCTGAGGCTATAGGTAGTGCCTAAATGATTCCCTGACTATATGAGAACTCCATGGGTCATTCCATATCTTCTTCGGTACTGCTTGCATGTTTGCATGAGTATATTACTACTATCTGGGTGTTTGGATGAGTGCATGAGTAGTGTCTGAATGATTAGATAAGTGCATAACTAATGCCTCAATAATTCAAAACATGCTAATATAGTGGTTGGATTATTAAATTAGTGCAACTCTAGTACCTGGATGATTGCAGAAGTGCATGCGTGCTATATAGGTGATTTATAGAGTGCATGGATAGTGCATATGTAATTGTTTAAGTGCATGCATAGCACCTATCAGATTGGATAACTTCATGAGTAGTGTTTCAGTGACTGGATGAACTGGACTAAATGTTTGTATTTGGCACTCAATGTTTTTATTTGGATGGCTTTATTTAATTCTTCAAACACGATATTCCTTTGAACATGGGAAGAGCTAGGGAAGTTATTCTTTTAATGTTCTCTCTTAAATGTTCTTATCAAGCCAAACTGATCGATTGCCGTTCACCCCATGTGTTAGCAGTGGATATTTCAGGAAATAATCTTCCCACTTTCCTAGTGGTACATTTTTACAACTCCTTCTCCAGAATTCACGAGACCGAACATCTTCTGGCCTTAGAGGATTTTCTGGAAAGTTATGGGGATGGAACACTAGCCTACCATGACACATTAATCTTAAGGGATTTTAACATCTGCCAATGCTGCCTTAATTGCATCTCCACGTTGGAGGAGGAGGATGGCTCGCAGTTGTCAAATCACTTTGAGCACACACCATCAGGTATTTTTTTAGAAGGCCTTCTTTCAGCCCATAATTTGCACTGTCTACAGCAAACAGACGTGTCTGCCTTGGTTCCTACCTATGCAGGCAATGGTAGCTCAAGCACAATTTACCACATTATGCTATCTGCTCTATTTACGCCGGCTGTAAAGAATTTAAGCATTACTTGGAACTGCCATAGTGATCATAATTCTCTAATATTGGTTATTCTCCTCTCGGCTGCCCTAAAAATGGGCGTGGGGAGTCAAATCTCTAAAATTAATATCGACTGCCCTAAAAATGGGCGTGGCGAGTCAAATCTCTAAAATTAATATTAACACCAAAGACCAAGCGGGAAGATTGAAGTGGCAAAGGATTACGCGGGAGAGTTTTTGAGATAATTTGTATACCACCTGTGCCCTGGAGTTTCAAGTATGTATGGATCGTGCCCCACATGACAGAGCCATCTTAGATGCTTTCGATACAATCATCAAGCAGGTAGCTTCTAATTTAACCATCAAAACCAAAGCGAGATGCCCAAAACTTAAAAGGTGGTTTGACGATACTTGTTCGGCTGCCCATAAGGAGCTAATGCATGTCCTTAAGCGAAACCCGAGGGATGCAATATTAATTAGGGGCTGTAGGAAGGTCTACAAATCTGCAGCACAGGAGAGGAAAAAGCAGATAAGGGTACAGGCCAGTGTTTTGGCCGACAGCTCTAGATTTTGGTCTGTGGTCAATAGTCCTCTTTTTTCTGACACGCCAAATTCCAGCAGAGACTGTACTATATCTGCTGAGAAATGGGTCCAGCACTTTGGCAACATCTATAGTGATGCAAATTTAGCAGAACCCATTGGACGTACAGTTCCCGGTTTAGCAAGTACCTCCCTCCACTTTAGTACAGATGAGGTTCACAAAGCAATCACTTCTACATCCAGTAGAAAGGCCCCATGTCCTGATGGGGTACCAGCGGACCTTTCACAAGGCCGACCATAAAGTCTGGGCCAAGCTCTTAACACGAGTTTTTAACACAGCCTGCTCCTGTGGATTCCCCTCGTCATGGGCAAAGGCGGTCATCATCCCCATTTTTAAAAATGGCACCCGGGATGACCCGGCATGCTAAAGACTGATATTGCTCTTAGATTCCGCTGCTAAAATCATGGGGAAAGTAATACTGGATCGCCTAACAGTCTGGCTCGATCACTTTAACATTATGTCCAATCTCCAGCATGGATTTAGACAGTGGAAAGGGACACTGGACCAATGCCTCAACCTCCACTTAGTGATTGGGAAGTATACTGTTGCCAATAGGGGAGTCTTACCTCTGGCCTTCATGGATTTAACCTCAGCTTTTGACAAAGTAAATAGGTCTAAGCTGTGGTTGATCCTACATGATATGGGCTCGATGTAGAACTGGTCTCTTTCCTGCACACTGCCCACGTAAACACCATGGCTGCGGTAAGGTTCAATGAAGATCGCAGCCTGACATATTACTGGGTAGTAAGAAGGAGGGTCCGGCAGTGGTGCATTCTGGCCCCCTTGCTGTTTACTCTACACATTAACAAATTGGGAGACTCTCTAATTTCCAGTTGTAAAGACTTACCCAGAGCCGATACTAAGATGATCCCCACACTCCTGTACGCTGATGATACGGTTTTACTGGCCAGAACCGCAATGGGCCTGCAACAACTTTTAAATAGCTTTATAGATTTTATGGATTCACTAGATTTAACAACAAATTTTAAAGAAGTCACATGCTATGACCATAGGTCCTCAAAAGGCGGCCAAGGACAAATTTGACTGTAAAGGGGCTGAACTAACCAAAGTGTCCACGTTCCCATACCTAGGGGTACTTTTTGATGAACAAGGTACTTGGTGCGTGCAACGAACACTTAAAAAGAGAATTTTAGCTACAGCCCCAGGGGCCACCCTGGATTTTGCAAAAAGATTGGGTGAAACCCCTTCCCACACTATGGAAGGTTTATTATACAAAATGTATTCCCATGGCTATGTATGGAGGTGTTATCTGGGGCTACAAGGATGTAAAGGGAATTCAGGGGGTGCGAATAATTTTATACATAAACTTCTTGCCTTCCCTACTGCTACCCCTGTTTTTAATTTACATGAAGAATTGGGGGCGGGTTAGATCTTGGATCAGATTGTGGTTGCCCCCCTGTTGCGTTGGATGAGAATCTGGGCTCAACCGACCCCGAATTTAAACCAATTTATAATCTCTCACTGCACCATACTGAGGGCCTTACACATCCCCTGGTTGAAATACATAAAGGACAGACAAGATGTCTCGGTCGTCCCGATCTTATGGACAGGCGGTTGGGGCTTAGAGAGGAGACAGAACTAGCCAAACCCTCAGTGAGAAGGTTTGTCACACAGAGCCTGGGTCCACAGATACAACCATATTTACCTTATGTCAACAAAGCATATCACCGTTTTGTTTTGACCAGATTTCGTCAGAAAATGGTTCCCTGGCTATTGGCATTTCCTCAAGATTACTCAAAACCTGAATCATTAAAACCCTTCCCCTGTGACAATTTCTCGGAGCAGTACACCCTCCATTTAATGTTCTTCTGCGCCTACTGCAGCCCTTGCGCAGAAAAAATATTTTTCCATTACTCAAAGATTGTCATTTCGTCCAAGTCAGGCCGGCTTTGCTTTATCTTCAAATGCTATCCACTCCCAAGGTCTGTTTTGGGGTGGCATGTTTTCTAATAGGGACCATCAGACATAGGTCCAGGCTGCCACTGCAGTAGCAACCTTGTGTTATTAGTCAGTGTAAAATGTTTTCCCCAAACAATGCAATGTGCTTTTAACAAGACAATATTTATGGCCTTTGGCCCATTGTTTAGCACTGTTGCACTTTATATGATGTACTCTTTGTAGGTTTTTATGTGACCACAGAAAAAGTAATGTTGGATGCCCTTGATCGCCCTGTAAAGATATATTTAATTATTTTATGCGACCCAAGTTTTATGGATAAAATGTATACTGATTAAATGTTATTTATTTTTTAACTGTTTGCTGTTATGGCTTTTGGCTGCCGACTAAAGTACTTTTGACTTGACTTGACTGGATGAGTACAGGGCTGCTGCTGATGTGTTTTTGGTTGAGTGAACAGGTAGTACCTGGGTGTTTAGATAAGTACATGGGTGGTGCCTGGATAATTGGGTAATAGCATCAGTAGTGCCTGGCTGATTAGAGAGCATGACTCGTCTCTGAATGATTGCATGAGTCCATTGTTAAGGTTTGACTGATTGCATGAAAGCAAGTGTACTACTGGGGTGATTGCATTAGTGCAACAGTATTGCCTCAGTAATTGAATGGGTGCATAGGTACTGGATGGGTGATAGGTTCACTGAAATGGCACTGCCTATGTAATTGGATAAATGCAAGGGTTGTTCCTCAGTAGTTCGATAAGTGCATAGGTTGTAAGTGGGTGTCTGGGTGAGTGCATGCGTTGTGCTTGGGTGTTTGAATGACTGCATAGGTACAGCCGTGTTGATTGTATGAGTGAATGGTTAGTGCCTGGGCGATTGGATGAATGTATGGGTAGTGCCTGCATAGTTCAATGACTACATATTTTGTGCAAGCGTGATTGCAAGAGTGTATACATATTGTCTGGGTAATTGAATAAGTGTGTAGACAGTCCATGAATGATTCGATGAATGCCTTAGTAGTGACCGACAAATTGGATGAGTGCCTGATTAGTCCCTGGCTTACAGTGAAAGTACCTCCATTGTTGTTAGATATATAACAGTTGTGACTATATCTATGACTCATTGTTTAAGTCCTCCTGTCACTTTGAAACTACCTGTTTTAGTGTATCTAAGCTTTTCTACTGATCTATGTGAGAGTGAAGTCTGGATATCACACTTGATATATCATTGCATACATGGCTCTCCAGGAGCATACATTGCTCTGTTACCCAGAGTGCCCATGCATCAGTAAGTTTCTGAAATTGAAAACAATTCTCACTTTTTCTAATCACAAAACCTTTTCTTATTAGCATACCTACATCATTTCTCAAATATTTCTTGTGTCTTTAAAACATATATTAAGTATTTCTCAAAGAAAAGTTACACACCAAGTGATGCTAGAACAAGACCTCTCAATAGATATTATGTACTATTATCCTCCTCAATTTGTAACAGTGCATGTTTAAAGAAATATGTGCTTTCATAATAGATATACACCTTAAGGCCAGCGGCGGCCTGCACAGGTAAGCGCAGTGGGGTGGGGTGAAACGGTGCAGGGCAGGGGCAGGGCGTGGTTGGAGAGGGGTGAAGTTGACCGACGACGGAATATGTATAATTAAATAAATAAATAATACCTATTCTGTTGTCTATCGACTTCCCCCCAGCGCGCCACGCCCTGCTCTGCCCCGCCCCACTGCACCACTGTTCTTACCTGTGCCGGCCACCGCTGCTTCAGGCCATCTTTCGAAAAAGATAAAGTCCTCAACATCTTTATGTAAACTCAAGAGTCTCATCGTACGTATAACTATCTGCAACCAGAAAAAACACATCTCACCATCTAAACATATCACCATCTAAACATATGCAAACCGGTCATATAAGTCAAAAACCACTTTGACAAACACTTCCAAATACATACCTAACAAATATTACTACTTTATAATTCATATACAGGAACAGCATATTTTCTTATGCTTTATTCATGATTTCACTACTCCTGTTGAATAATGTGACTAAAAGTACTACAGTTCCCAGAAAGCAAATAATGGAGAACTGTGTTTTTTGGCCCTTTGACCCAGACAGGGCCAAAAAGCACTTTAAAAAACTGAGGTGGGAACACGACGGAGCCGCGGCAAAAAGAAAAAGAAAAACAAGTGTGGGCTCCCATGCTTGTTTTGATTAGAGCCCCATGGGCAGGCCAGGTCCCGGGAGTATGTATTAAAAGAACAAGGGGGGGCACACAGAGCCCCTATCCTAAGGGCTTTAGAGCACTGGGGACCACCACATCACCAGGGCTTTCTGTCCTTATTGGAGGGGGGCCGTGTGAAACCCCCTCCTTGGGCTCTCTTGAGCCCCGGCGACCACCACCTCACCGGAGCTTAATATGAATAATTTGCGGGGGCCATACAGACGCCCCAGGGACCACCACCTCCCTGGGACAGCAAGTAAAATACATGTGGGGAGGCCACTTGGGCCCTCTTCTGGGCAATATATTCGGCGTCGAGGATCACCACTTCCCCGGGGCCGGCACGTGAAAAGAGAAGGGGAAGGCCTAACTGCCCCACTCTGGGAGCCAATGATAGCCCTGGGGACCGCCACCCCTCCCCAGGGTGGGCTCCTGCTATGTCCCGGTGTGCCTGGGATGTGCCCAAGGCAGAATAAAGGTCAGCAACAAGATGTAAGAGGCAGAATAAATGTGAGAAACAAGCAGAAAAAGGCAGAATAAAGGTCAGAAACCAGCAAAAAGAGGCAAAATAAAGGTAAGCAATGAGCAGTAACAGCCAAAATACGGATGAGAAACGGGCAGAAAGAGGCAGAATAGAGGTCAGAAACAAGCAAAAAGAGGCAGAATAAAGGTCAGCAATGAGCAGAAACAGGCAAAATAAAGGTGACAAATGAACAGCAAGAGACAGAATACAGGTAAAAAATGAGCAAAAAAAGGCAGAATAAAGAGCAGAAATGAGCAGAAAGAGGCAAGATAAAGGTTAGAAATTAGCAGAAAGCGGCAAGATAAAGGTGAGAAATGAGCAGAAAGAGACAATATAAAGGTCAGAAACGAGCAGAAAGAGGCAGAATAAATGTCATCAATGAGCAGAAAGAGGCAAAAGAAAGGTCAGCAACAAGCAGAAAGACGCAGAATAAAGGTCAGAAAAAACCAGAAAGAGGCAGAATAAAGGGCAGAAACGAGCAGTAGGAGGCAGAATAAAGGTCAGGAGTGAGCAGAAAGAGGCAAAATAACAGGCAGAATGAGCAGAAAGAGGCAAAACAGAGGTCAAAAACTAGCAGGAAGAGGCAAAATAGAGGTCAGAAATAAGGAGAGAAGCAGAAAAACTAGTAGAAAACAAGTGGAGGAGGCACAAAACCGAAGGCAGCAGAGGGTAGCAGACTGCAGGCAAGCTGAAAAGGAAGACCGTCACAGGAGGAGCTGGCACGGGGACCTGCTCCTGTGTGCACCCTACTCTTTTTATTGTACACCTGCTCACAGACCTACTGATACACCCACTCACAGACCCACTTAGAGACACTCACACTGACAGACACACTTCGATACTCATGCACCCGCTCACAGATCCATTCCTGCACCCATTCACCCACTCACTGACCCAATAAGAGACGCACCCAACCACTCGCAGAGCCACTCAGACACTCACACAACCACTGACTCACCTACTTAGAGACTCATCCATCCACTCACAGACCTTTAAAGGCACTAATGCATCCACTAATAGACCCAGTCAGAGACTCACGCACTGACTCACAGACCCACTCAGACACTCTTGCACCCACTCACAGATCCACACAGACACTCCTACACTCACCTACACAGTCATGTGCACACTCATACAATCACTCACACACCCACTCACAGACCTGCTCAGAGACCCATACAGCCACTCACATACTCACTCACCTGCCTATACAGCCACTCACATACCCCCTCTCAGAGGTTCCAGTTGGGAAATAAAATTTACAAAAACATTGAAATTCACCAAAAAAAAAACAAAGGGTACAGGGTCATTATAGTGAGGAAATAGAATGTTAAATAAAATTCTTTCATGAAGGATCTGTACCTCAACTTGGTTTGACTCTCGAGTCTGATGCTAGTGCTTCAAATTACCTCCACACAACTGAGGGGTGTGGCTTCAACATATACATTTGCATCTAAACATTTGCTATTTTGAGTTTTTCAATAGGGTAAATAAAGATGCTTAAGTGGTTTATGATAATTAGTCAATAATGCAGGGTTTTCTTGTTTATAATTTGATTTTTATTGAAGAATTGATAGTACACAGGTACTATTGGTCAGTGATAAATGAAACTGCTTTTAAATGTTTAACATTGTAGGGCTGTTATTGAGGTATTTGTATTAAAAATGTAGTTCCTCTGAGTGAAAGTGTAAAGGTCACCAAAATCCTGCTTAAAATAGGAAACGTCTTAATACATACTTATTGTACTTGTAGGGATTCCTTCCAGTACAAAACCTATGCTTTCTACAACAAGACACCCTTGCAACTTGCTGCTCTACATTGCACCTGTGCAATATGGTGGGACAGACCATAAGTTGAATGATATTTAACTAACTCTATGGCTTAAGAGAGTTGATCAAAAACTTCCAAAGAACATATACTTTAATATGAATTTTTGGAAATATATGACGCTGGCAACTTTTAATAAATGTCTAGATTATTGTGGAAGACTCATGATGACATTCTAGTATACACACTTTACAAACAATCACTGGTAAGTTCAAGTTTCTTCAACATTATTTATTAGCAAACTGTTTTTAGGTGGCACTATATGTGTATGCCAATAGTTTAATTTACCTATACTAAACCGCATGGTCCTATTTTGTGTGCTGTGGCTGGAAGAACAAAATGTCAATATCAGTGGAGCAAACCAATATATAAATATATTTGATTAAATATCTTTTATTCCTATATCTACATATCTACATATATCTATCTATATATATCTGTATCTATCTAGAGGCAAACCTCAAGTCGTTACAGGCTCTTTTCGAGTCAGATGCCAAAGACTGGAAATACTTTCATGAAGCTGTAGTACCTCGAGTGTTTACTAGGTGTCTCTCTTGAGTCATATACTAGTGTTTCAAATGAACTTCAGTAAACTGAGGGGGTCTGGATTCTCCATATAAACATACCTATAAACCTTTGAGATTTTAATGATTTGTGCTTGTTTTCTGTACAATAAATAAATATGTCAGTTATTGATGATAATGAGCATTACAGATTTCTACAAAGTTTTGGATTTTTATCGTACTTAGTACAAAGGTACTAGTAGTCACTGGTTAATACAAGTACCTTGAAATGTCTAATATTGGGGTGGTTTTATTTGTTATGGTGGATGTATCGATATGCACAAGAAAAATGCAGTTTACAAAGTGAATGCGTTTAATGATTGAAGTGGCCTCACTCTTAATTTGAATGAAATTTGTGTATCTCAATGGATAAATAGGATTTACTAAAAGTTTTCTATACGCGCATTCTTTCATTATGATTTTTTTTTTTTAAACAAGAGGCTTGCAAGACAGCTAAAGCTGCCTTTTGATCAGACCTAAATAGGAGAGAGGTTGAATTGTGAAATGGTATACGGTGGTGCAGATGCCACTGATTCTAAATCTGTCCCCAAGTGCACCAGGGAGAGGACATACAGGTCGATCATTGGCACTTCTGGGGCTTTCTTGATGGCTGTCAGCTTTTGATAGTGGAGGTGCCAGTCTTTAGGCTCTGACTCATTGAATTTGCCTGGAACTGAGGACATTGTATTACCAAGAGGCCACCATAGCAGAAACCAGCCAACAGAAGCGAAAGCAAGAGAGATAATTGGGCCTAGAAGTAACATCTCCAAAAAAGTTAAGAGGTGACAGATCTGAACATTTCAAGAAGATACCATGCCCTGTGGGTAGGCCGCTTGATGACTCAGTGCCCTCTTCTACCATCTTGAAACTCATAAGGGGCAAGAATATTTGTGTGGGAACACATAATGGTTGCTTTAGTTCCATCCTGTAAAGCTAGTTTTTTGCTTTGGGGCTATCAGAGACATTATATATGCTTAAGTGCTTGCACAATCCAGCCTCAATGAAAGGATCGCAAAAGTGTAATTGCTCTAATCTTTTCTGATTATACAGATGCCTGAGAGTTTAAATCCAATACACAAGTCCATCTAATCAAACATTCTTTTGTGATCTGCAGCTTATCAATCAAGATAATTTCTGTCTGACACCATCATCCTTTCTATTGAGATCCACAACATCGTTCATCCCTTTCCTTATTTCTTCTGCCTCCCTGTCTTCAGAGCCAATAGAATGGTTGCCATCTGCACCTGGTTCAGAAAATCCTTTAAGAGCTCCCTTGTTTCATTCTCATGCTTGGCTCCTGCCCTTGGCCTTAGCCACCAGATCATCTCTCCATTAAACTTGGTTGTTCAAGTCTTGGCTTGAATTTGCTTCTTCGGCCAGGATCTGATCACCTCTTCCTGAGGCACTCCCTAATTTAGAATGTCCGTGTGATTGCGCTGTTCTCTCATGAAACACACTCCATCCTTCTTCTGACAACCAAATTATCAAGTTATGAACTCGGTGAGGACTCAGTTCAGTCGTTCATGTTTATAGGATGAAGGCAGTCATATCTTCTGTTTATGGGGCTGATCCGTGGGGATTCAGTAATATTACCTTTAATAAAAAAAATAGGAAATCATTTTTTTTAGAAGTCCCCTCAGATTAGGCCCAGGCACCTCACTCGATTCGATAACACGAGCACTGGGAATGATTTGTTTTTCAGATGTAGACAAATGACCCAGCACCCACTAATTGTCACAGATAATGCAAAAGTAAATACAAATCAGTTATACTGTTACATTACACTTGGATAACATAATGCACAGACCCCCCAACTTGATTTTTCTTAAAAAGTAGTTTCTTTATTCAACGTCACCTAAGACAAGATTGCGCTAAAACTGGTCTTGTGGGTCGGACTGTTAAGTCAATTCTCACAGGGGAATATATTGAAAGACTGGGGAATCTCACATTAGGGTTACACAAGAAAGTGGATAGGGTTAGGCTGTTTAGAGATAACCCTTAAAAGGATTAGATGCAGGGATTTCTGGGCAAAATCCAAAACCTATTTATAGAACTACAGTTAAGGTGATCAAGGAATATTATCAGGGCAGGAATAATTAAATATTGGTTAAAACTAGTAAGAGGGCCCTATTCTATATGAGTACTTAATGGTTAGACTGAAATGGGATTTGAATCTTACTTGGATGATTTTAGGCCTCAGCTATGGCAACCCTGGTCTGATGTAAAGCTTTTAGGGTGGGCATTAAATGGGCGTTGTTTCAGTGTGCATCTTTAAGGCAAAATGGGCTCAAATGAGAACTCTGAGGGAAATTGTGACTGTGCCCTGGCCAGAACTAAAATCCTTTTCCATTTTATTGGCACAAAAATTGGAGGTCATTGATGCAGAATACTCTTACCCAGTATAAGAACAGTGGAATTAAGAACTACAGATATGGCTGACAGCTCGAATTTGCCACATGGTAGCACAGGGAAGCTTGGTTACAGACAAGAGACACGTTTTAAGGTGTGGGTGTATGAAGGTTGAGTGTAAGGACATTCTGTAGATCAGATAATGATTTGTACTATGGTTTCATAAAGTTTCTACCATTATTTTATTTCCTACTTTTATCATGCTGTTTAAGTATTTTCATGTATTGTATGTGTTTACCTGAGACAATAAAGATTGGAAAACGGAAGACCCTTCTTATCTGTCAAATTTGCACCTAGACATTCCTCTCCCCTGTAACATGCTTATATAAATAAGGATAAATATTCTAATCTTTCTGACTTGTTTATTTCCTCCCAACACATTATATCAGCGACAACATTAAACATGCAAAATTTCCAAGCTATGCTACACATACTTTCAGCATAAGACACAGAAGTATTTCCTTATTCCTCACTCACATTAGGTGATCTAGGGATCTGGAGCAGACCATGCAACGTTCTAATGAGCATCTCAAATTCCCTTATTTATAAGGAGAGAGCTGAGCTGCAGACAGGGCTTAATTTACTTTGGTGTTTGACAGTGCTCAACACAGCACTTATATACAAGCACTGGCACTTTATCAGGACAGTAGGCCACATGGTGGTGCTATCTAACGTTTTTTAAGACCACAAAAGTGTTTCACTGTTCCATACGCTTAACAAAACACAATGAACTAATGCAGTTGTCGCCAAACAGTGGATCACAGGACACCTTCAGAGTAGCTCAAAGCCTTGAGTTCATTTTTAAATGAGTGCAAGGTCACATTTTCCTTTCACAAATAAGGGAAGGCTGTGTTTATTTTACATTATTATCTCAGGTTTTCTGATAGCAGGTCCTGCTAATAAGCAGAGCTGGAGTCAGATTCATGACCCACAGCACAGAGATGAAGTACTGGAGCATTGTCTAAACTGAGTTTTGGAGTGTGAAAACAAAATTATGTTTCTGAAGGCTTGTAAAAGGGAGAACATTAAAATGAAAAGTTACCTTAATGATTAAGTTAACTCTTCATTTTTATTTTCTTCCATTTCAAAGTGTCTTACAAGCAGCGACTTCTTGCATCCAGTGGCCAATAGACACTGTGCTATATGAATATGAAAATACGGTCATTTTTTTAAATGGAAGAAATTTAAAGTGAAGAAAAATATTTGTATGAAAGATTGAGTCAATGTTTTCTCTTTTCTCTACTTTCAATTAAGCCAATTGGATCCTAATATTTTATGAAGCATGTTTCTTCACTTTAAATTCCTTCCATTTAAACAAATGTATATTTCTGTTATAACTATGGCACTCTGTCTATAGGCCACTGAGTGCAAGACGCCTGCTGTTTGTAAATGCAACACTTTGAAATGGGAGATAATTTAATTGATGAGCTTTCTGGAATCCATGTAAGCATAAAGTTAACTTTGATAGCACTGGCCAAAGGCTTCTGAGCCAACCTTTGGGCCCCTCACTTATTATTTCACAAATTAAGCACTATATAAATGTGATATCACTTTACTTTAGTACACACTGTTGCTCTGTAGCTTTATTTATTTATTTATTTATTTATATATGCTTATAGAGCGCCCAAATCACCCCATAAGGGCATCTCTGCGCTAGGACCGCCTAAATGAACTGGTGAGGGCTGATCAGAACAGCGAGGTTTTCAACAGTTTTCTGAAAGCCAGGTAATCCGTGCATTGACGCAAGTGAAAGGGGAGTTTGTTCCAGTAGTGCGGGCCCAGATGGTAAAAGGCCTTACCACCTTGGCGTTTTTTTTTAAAGCGCGGTACTTGGAGCAGGGCTTTGGTTCCGGAGTGGAGAGGTCTGGAGGGAACGTAGTTAACAAATTTGTCATTTAGGTAGCTGGGGCCTAGTCTGTTTACGGCTTAGTATGCCATACAGCAGATCTTAAATTTGATCCTTTTCTGTATTGGTAACCAATGTAGTTTATGCAGCAAAGGGAGGGAAGCGGTTCTTGGGGGGGCATTGGTCACCAGCCGTGCCGCGGTGTTCTGGACTACTTGGAGTCTGTTTATGGCACATTCATTGGCAGAAATCAGCAGCGCATTTCAGTAATCCAGGCGGCTTAGGACCAATGACTGGATAGGTTTTCCTGGTTGATAGTGGCAGGAAGGGGAAAACTCTTCTGAGCATGCTGAGGATATGGACACCTGAAATTACATTCCTGGTGTACTACAATCGTTTAATGCCAGCACCCTGCAGCAGTATTCTTCCAAACAAAATCAAGGGCCTGCAAGTTTCCTACATCTACACACCTGCACATGCAGGAACCGTGCTGCCTTCTCCTTTAAATTCGGGTCTTCAGAGATGCTGAAGATGACTCTGGATGGGGTCTCCTGCCCCCCCCCCCCCAGCTCATATGGCAGAGCTGTTTGCGAGTGTAATATCTGGTAGTGAAGCATTTCCTTTCTTTTGTGTTCTTCTCACGTCCTTCCCTTTCAAGAGAGTCTAACAGATTTGTAGTGTTTATTTAATGCTGTGATAAAGGCACTTGTGTGGGTATAAATACTAACTTTCCCTTTTATGCTTTCTTCAGGCACTTTAGGGACATGCAGAGTGATTTTTATAGAGACTGTGGAGGGAACAGATGTGATCCAGCCATATGGGGTGATTTGCACACGGTTCCCACTGTGTTTCCGAGTCTCGCCATTTTCCAATCAGAATGTGATTTGACGAAGGAAGAATAGCTGCTCAAAGAGGCTTAGGCAATTCTGCTAGAAATTAAGACACACTACTTCCTGATTTTAGGAGGATTTCAGCTGTGGCGATGCTAGTGTGTCATAGGCCCTAGGGCAAGGAAGGAAATAGACCCCTTGACTCCTGTCGGAATTGTGAAATGCAGCAATATTCAGGGTTCAGTGACCCCATAAGGCCTCTGCGCCCCAGTGCCAGCACACCTACAGCACCAGTGCAACCTATGCTCCTGAATTTTAGTATGGCAAACCTATTATTTGCCTGTAGACACCTCAGGTGCATGAGAGCTTCGATCTTGATGGGGTCTAACTGATGGCCTGTGAGAGTTTTAAAATCACATCACTGCCTTTTATAAGCTGTTGTGAGTCTGCATATATGATAGGCAGATGCAAGATCTCACAGACAACCTGATCCCAATGGATATATCTGCTAAATTAGAGTTAGAGACCAGGTACATGAAAATTCCAATAACAAAAAGTGGATCCCTAATCTGCGTACTGACATTTTGCAAATAGAATAGAATTTTCCAAACTACCTATGTAATAATAGGTCAGTTTAACAAATTCCTATTCAAACCTTCCTCATTATTATTCATGAGGCAGTTCACAAATTGTAACGCACTTTGATTGGTAGCCATCACAGGTCGCCTGCTGGCATCAGTAGACCACTATGTCTGTTGTCGCTTTTAAAATATATATATATATATATATGTTTTTCAATGCGGCTCATTTTCCTTTGACGAAACACGGCTGCATTTAAAAAAAAATCTTTATTGACACGCTTGCTTGAGAGTAGGCAGTGGTACACCTGCAGGCTGATGATCCTTTTTTTCCAACACAAAAAGGAACAGGTTACCACTTCCATTCAGGAGTTTGTAACTTCCCAATGTTTTGCAACACTGTCACAAAACAATTGATATTTTGCACTGCGAATTGCAATCTGGAAGCGATGTCTTAAAGATGCCAGTAGTGCTGGAACAATTTTCAGACTAGGGGTGCTGCCATGAATGTTACATCAGTGAAATCATAGGGACTGTGAAAAATCCAAGCGTTTCACAAAGAAGAGGTATGGCAACTGAGCCACGCCCATTCAGAAATAGAGCGGTAATAGTGTGGTAGTTAGCCAGCGGTGCATTTTGAAAATATATGACTAAAGCAAGGTGTGGTAGCGCACCTCTCCTCCTCAGTGCACTGCAGAACAACGTCCATCTTGGAATGTGCCCAAACTTCCATTGTCAAAACTAGCATTCCGCAGGACACAATGCAAGTAACTTAAAATGCTAAAAGGGAGTGTTAGTATCTGGTTATCTTGCATGAATTATACAAAATATTTTCAAGACCACAACATTTTTAAAATGACGTGTACAACTTAGGAACCTGATTTGCACAATAATTTTCAGAAAACAGTAACGTGCTTCAACTGCTATCCCTTAAAAATGTCATTACGATGCAGTTTGGAGTGTCACATTAACATCCGAGAGAATTTGCATGGAGAATATGTTCTCTCTTTGTTCCTCGCCATTATACCATGTATCGCTATCCAGTAATAGTAGTGCTGGCTATATTGATCCAGCCCTTTAGCTTACTATGGCCAGGTGGAGAAGCCAAACCCTCAACATAGAGGGTCGTCTGCATCAGTCTACACCTGTTTCTATCCTGTCAGATGCAGACAATGCTGCTGCTCAGTGGATATCATACTTTCATGACCTCCACCCTCATTTCATTCCTGTTTTGTGCCACCTGAACTTCTTTATCACTCTGCTTTCCTTATCCCATTTGGAGCCTCAAAGTGCCTCTTGTTGGCAGGGCCGGCTTTAGGGAGGTGCGACTGGTGCAACCTCCCTGGGCACTGACCTGGAGGGGGGACACTGACCTCAGGAGGGGGTGTGTGTGCTGTGTTTAGCAGTAACTTAAGATTTAAAAGCACCTGCTGAAGAGTTCCTTGTGCGCCCAGCTTTCAGACAGCAATACAAATGTCAAGATAACTCTTGTGATTAATGTTCTAGCTAGAGAGAGAAAGAGAGAGCAAGAGAGAGAGGGAGTGTGAGAGAGAGAGAGAGAGAGAGATCGGAGTATTGTCTAGTGGCGGTTTTGACTCACCATAAAGTAGCGCAGATGGTTAATATTACTGCTGCAAAGAACGGATTCTGTATTTCTATGTGGATAGCTGAATGAATTAGTAAAGCCAGCCTTTACCAGTGTTTCAAAATAAATTAATTGTATGTGAAAGAGAGGGGCTATGGAGAGATGATGCCCAATTTTGCCAGGTGGTAGCAAGGAATTCTGAGGAGGAGGTCATGGGGTGGGAGAACCAAAAAAGATTGTCGCACTGGGCACCACCAGCGCTACAGCCGGCCCTGCTTGTTGGAATCCTTGTGGGCCCCCAGCTAGAGATCCCTTGGAGTCTTTTTAACCCTATACTAATCTCTCATCACGGTGAGTGGTGTCTCTTCTCCTCTGAACTCTTTGTTTGATGTCCTGCACCACAGTTCATCTGAATTTCTTCCACACTTACTCTTTTAATCATGCTCTTCTGCCGCCCCTATTCCCACCTATTTTCCCGCCCAGTTCTTTGTGCGGAGACCACAATACAATATGGCTGGAGACACCCCATCAGATTTTGCATTTCAAGCTTGCCAAATCAATGGCTCCTCATCTGCCTGCTTGAGGCACAGTGTTGTCTGTTTGCAACTGTTTCTTCATCTCCATCGTTTATTTGTGCCTGCAATTTGAATTGTCACAGCCCAGAGTGAGACAAGAGTAGTCACATTCTCAAAAGCCCTATATGTAGCCTTTTACCGTAACTTTTGTTTGGCGGAACAGATCTCGGCACAGCCTGCCGGATGTGTTACTCCTTAAACCCCCATTGAGACGACCTTGGCTGTCTCCTCTTCACATTTTCCTCACATTTCTGTGTGGAAAGTTTTGGGATCACTGGGCCGGCATAACTGTCCTACCACCCAGCGTTCCCCCAGGTCTCCCAATATGAATGCTACCTCGCTTGTGTGGGTGAGGCATGTGCCCGCGGTAGGGCAGGGCCCAAAATCTTTTGTGGAGGCATCAAAATTATAGATCACAAAACAACCTAGTTTTGCATGGGGGTCACCTGCATTTTTAGTCCCGAGCTCGGCTGCCATCTTGGGAAACCTACCAAACTCAGACATTTCAGTAAACTATACTCACAGGGAATCCACGGAGGTATGGCTTGCGTGGATCCCCCAAAGTTTTCTTACCCAGAATCCCCCACAAACCAAATTTAGCTACAAAAACCACCTTTTCATCACATTTCTGTGTGGGATGTTGTGGGATCACCAGGACAGCACACATTTCATACCACCCAGCATCCTTCCAGGTCTCTCGATAAAAATGCTACCTCACTTCTGTGGGTGGGCCAAGTGCCCGTGACATGGAAGGGTCCAAAGCATATTGCAGAGGCATACACATTATCGATCAAAAAACAACCTGGTTTTTTAAGGGGGTCACTGCGTTTTTGGTCCCGGGCTCGGCGGCCATCTAGGAAATGCTACCAAACCCAGACATTTCTGAAAACTAGAATAGCATTTTCCTCACATTTCTGCATGGGATCACCATGCCCGCACAAATGTCCTACCTTCCAGCATTCCCCTTGGTCTTCCGAGTAAAATGAAATCACACTTAGTGGGTGTCCAAAGCAGAGTCAGTCCAAAAACGTATTAAAAAACCTGCCCTCTTGGACCCCCTTTCGTTCCCCCCTTAATCTCTACATGTTTTTGGTACTTCCCTGTTGCAAGCACTTGGTCCACCCACAAAAGTGAAGTGCCACCAATTCTCCTACATATTGGAAGCCAATGCTTCCAGTGCATCATGGCCTGCTCTGATGATGTTGGTGCACCGTGTGTGCGCCGATGTTATCAGATCAATAAGGTGGGGGTCGGAGTGGCAGCGGAAGCTCATCCACTGCCATCCCATTTGGAGACCCCGTAATTAGTGGCCCATGGGTGGAGTGCCAGTGCTCCCCCGAGGGTGTGTGCCTGGATGTAACGGTTACGTACTCGCCACAGGAGCCCCACAGCCAGGACGTAACCATTTCGTCCATGGCACCCAAGGGGTTCATGGTAAGTACAAAAATATCGGGAGGGAAAATCGTTGACACTAATATCCTCAAAAATATACAAAAATATAGACTATTTAATCTTAAAAGAGTTTAAAGTAGTAACTATTTAATATAATCTAAATTAAATGCATTTCTGTGATATTTCATACTATATATAAATATATACTTATATAAGCACACAAACATATATATGTGTGTGTTTTCATATCTATCTATCTATCTATCTATCTATCTATCTATCTATCTATCTATCTATCTATCTATCTATCTATCTATCTATCTATCTATCTATCTATCTATCTATCTATCTATCTATCTATCTATCTATCTATCTATCTATCTATCTATCTATCTATCTATCTATCTATCTATCTATCTATCTATCTATCTATCTATCTATCTATCTACACACATACATATATGGTACCACTAGCTAAATATATGTATATGTTACCTAGTGGTTGTTTGCCACTAGGTAGTTATAGTTAGCTCTGCTTTTCCATAGAAGAGCGCTTATGGGTTTGGTAATAAATTTGGCCCCATTTGATAAATCTTCATAAAACTTTCTCCAAAAAATAGTTCATCCACCTCAACTCCTTCCTGGAAAGTTGTGGGGTGATCTGTTAGGCAGGGATCAAGAGAAAAGGGGCTCCCAAAACACAAAATCCCCATGCATTTTCCAAAGACTTTTTTAAAATTGGCTACAGCAACAACTGCTGAAAGGAATTACACTAGATTAGACAGGATGCTAGATTTTTGTCCACATATTGTACTTTTTGTGATTTGGTGTAAATCCATTCAGTAGTTTTTGAGATATTTAGAGTAAAAAATAATTGTATATTTTGGCATTTGGGTCTGTGAGAATCTTGAGAGACTCTTGTGGGAGCACCAATTTAAAAATAGAGCATTATAATTGGCTGAGTGGCTATATTTTCCTTGGCAAACTTGCTCCCATGGGAATCAGTCTCTCATGGGAGCAAGCACTCTCATGAGAAAAATGTTGCTGACATCCATTAAAGGACTAGGGGAATTAGTCTCCTGTCTTGAAGTTAAGAAAATAAAGAATATAAGAGGACAGGGTAAGGATACCTTGACCCCCTAGGCACCACAGAGGGACACACAATGGGGTAAAAAAAAAAAACATTCAGCAATAAATGCCACGATCTTGCAAGACTCGCGTGGGCCTCGAAAACAAAATGGCGGGTGGGCCATATTTGAATAGCTTATGCCAGAGGAGCTTACCCCGGGGCAGATTTCATAAAGGAGAGGGGGAGCTGCGTGGCCCGGGCATCGGGGGAAGAGGTCCCCGGAGGATGAAGCTGGCAGTTGGGGCAGGGTCTGGTATGTATGCACAGCAGCTGCTCCCGATGACGCGACATGCTCCACCCCTATCAGCTAAGATAACATCTAAAACCATTCTATTTTGAAGGGAGACGAGTCTCGTAGCCTGGAGCTCAACTGTGATGTTCGTGAGTATATCTGCTGTTGTGTTAATGACCCCCTCTACTACCCTTGCAAAATGCCTAATGTTGCGGCTATTGAATATGGAACCCCAGAATGGTGTGAGGCCTTTCATTATATCAGTGAACTGCTGCAGAGAGGTGTCTGTCTGATCAATATCATCTGGATTGATAACTCTCTGGACTAGGAAAACTGTAACATGCCTGTGCTGTAGCCGGTGTGTCTTGTGATAATCGAAAGGGGCCACATATACTAGGGAAAGGAGGTAAGAGAGGTAACATCGTCCTGACCATCCCTCAGGTAACCACACATAACCACGGTCTCCACAAATAAAATAAATGTTATGTGGTGGATTCAATGGCGGGCTCTTAGGCATCTTCAGTATAGAGGTCGTGTTGCAGGTACTGTTCCCTACTTCTACACTCCCTATCCCCTGGACGCAGAAGGAAGACGGTACATTTACAACTGCCAAGGGCATATGCTTATCATTAGTGACATTACGAGTTTGAAAAGATTGATAATATTCAGTCACATTGAACTGCAAGAGTCTGTCCCCATCCTCATCCGTTTTATTTATTGTTCTTCCTCTGTTTACTGCTCTAAGGCACAAAGTCAGGAATATCCGATTAAAACACCCAGCTCCAGGCAAAGCACCATATGGTGATCTATGCTGAGGGTACACTTTCATTGTCATTGATGAACGGGGCCTAGTGCCCTTATGTTCTAATTAATCTGGTTGAAAGAAGGGGCGAACCAAACTAAGCGACGTAAACCAACCCTCACAACTATTAACATAGGATAAAGGCATATGCAGCAGTTTTTCTCTCTTGTGTGTGGCTGAAGGCAGCAACCCACACACGCAACAGTTTGTCGTATTATAAACAGCATGTGTTTGATGCAACGTCTGAATAAAAACATTATCCTTGTAAGTCTTACGGTGTTCTTTTTTGTGAGGGGCTAAAGTACCAATAATATGTTCAGGGGGTGTGCGGGTAGTACTTATCCAAGCATGCGCAGAATATTTTTCTTCTAGGAAGAACAGTATTCCAAATACAAAGATCAGAAAAAGCAAAATTATCACTACAAACACAAGTTTAGTGTTAAGGGGCCAGGTGGTCCAAACAGGACCATGGGAATATGAGCGGGGAGCTGCAGAGGGGTATTCTTCTTCCCTGTGTCCGCTAGAGCCTCACAGGCAGGCTTCTATCGTTCATCAAACGTTGTTTTTCCCACGGCGGAGCTGCACAATTGCAACCCAGTAAAACAATTGTGGCCCTTGTTGAAAACAATCCTTCTTTAAGGATAGGGCAGCCTCCCTCCTGGGCAAATACCTTCAACGATCCTGTCTGGTATCCAGGGGTAGTGCTCCAATGTTCTTTACTCTAATCTAAAACAGGCGCCAAAGGCGCAACGCCTGCACCCTAAGCTCAAGTCCTTCCCTAACTCCTGTATTGCCCTGTTGGCGCACTGTCCTTCCGTTGGGGCCGCAGATTGTACCTAGTGTGCACAGGCACTTCTTCATCAACAAACAAAGGCAAGGACTCAGAATCGGTTGGGGATCGGGACTCAGGACTTTGTGCTGCTGGGGCTGGATATCCGTGGCGGCCCTTATCTCAAGGGGAATCGCCTCGAACAAAACCTTGTCACTCTCCTTGATGGTCTGTGCCCCTCTCAGCCGGGCATCAGAAAAGGGAACAAAGCGGGGAACCAGCTCCCTGTCCTGGCCGACAATCCCCTTCTTCACCCAGGAATCATATGGGAGTGGGAGAGGCACCTTTTTAATATGGGAGGCATGCACCCAGTGTTTCTGGCCTTCCACCTTCACAACCGTCCGAGTGGCCAAGAGCACTTGGCTAGGGCCTCACCACCGCGGCTCCAAACAAGATTTGTATTGAAACTGGCTCACAAGGACAAATTCCCCAGGCTGGATCCGATGTCCGGGGCCCTCTGACAATGGTTGTAGGACGGCAGATATCTGTTGGTGGACAGAACGCAGATCTTTAGACAAGGCATACAAATAATCAATAAAAAAGAGGGTATTCTATTTCTGAAAAATATTTAGGTCTCAGGACGCCCCAAACATTAGCAGGCTGCCCGAAAATCACCTCTAAAGGTGACAATCCTGTCCTAGAATGTGCCGTCACTCTTGCTGACATTAGTGCTAGGGGCAATGCATCTGGCCATTTCAATCCTGTGCTTACATGAATCTTGGCTAGTTTCAGTTTGAGAATGCCATTGTACTTCTCGACAAGGCCAGTCGATTGAGGAGGATTGGCCGCATGAAATTTCTGTGTGATTTGTAGGCCCCTGCACACCAGCCCAATGACTTTAGCATTGAAGTGGCTCCCATTGTCACTCCAGATCACACGTGGCAATCCGTAGCGTGGGAAGTACTCCTTTAGAAATGCCTTCGCTGTTGCTATGGCTGTGTTCTCTTTAGTTGGGTAGGCTTTCACCCACTTACTACATACACAAACTACCACTAGTACATACTTCCGGTTGTTTATGCGCTTTATTGAGATGAAATACATTTGGATGACCTCGAAAGGGAAGGAAGGTGGGGCAAAGTTACCAGCAGGTGTAAAAGCGCCCTTTCCAGGATTGTGCTTCAAACAAACGATACAGTGTCTCACTAACTGTGTTGCAACCTTAGGCATATTCTCATTCTGCCATACTGAATCTAGCAATTTGCAAATGCCTTTTGCAGTAATGTGTGCAGGGCCATGGGCCATAGTGACTACAGGAAAAACATAGGCATTGGTTAGCAACCACCTCCATTTATCTGACAAATCAGTCCAACACCCATCCCCATCTACGCGTCCTGTTCTCTCTTCCCACATTGCCAATTCATCTACAGTCGCTTCTCGTATCTCACTCACGCTTTTCACAGTATCTTCAAACATTGCATTGTTGGAACCCATCTAGCAGGTCCTGCTAAAAACATCCTATTCATCTTTGTTCTGGCTGTCTCCTTGGCTGTTTGGTCCGCAAAGGCATTACCCCTCCCGACAACATCTACCACTGCTTTATGGGCGCTGCATTTGATTATGGCTAACTTGTCAGGAAGAGCCAGTGCTGATAATAATCTGAGTATCAATGGACCGTGCTGTATTTTTTGACCATGGGATGTCAGGAACCCTCTCTCCGCCCAGAGGCGACCAAAATTATTGGCTAGCCCGAAGGCATAATGACTGTCGGTGTAGACATTAACAGTCAGTCCTTCACTCAGTTCGCAAGCCCTTAGGAGGGCAACTAACTCTGCAACTTGGGCTGACTGGTATGGGACACGGGATGTCTCAACTATAGTATTTACCGTTCTTATTGCATAGGCTGCGGTAGTAGAGCCATCAACATATAGTTCCCCTTGGGGGTCAGATAAGGGAACATCTGTCAGGTCTACCCGTCCCTTTGTTTCCTCTTCCATCCAAAACAAGCAATCATGGACATCACTGTCCTTTTCTTCCGAAGGGAGGGATAGTAACGTGGCTGGATTGACAGTAGTGCATCGTTTAATGGAATGTGCGGAGCAATTAGGGTCAGTTTGTATCCAGTAAGACGTGCACTGGTGATGTGCTGTGTCTGTGTCTTGTTCAATAACGTGTCCACAGCGTGAAGTGCCATCACTGTGAGGTCAGTATCAAGAACAAGCCCTGCCGATTGTCTGATAGATACCGCTGCGGCAGCTCTCAGACAGCTCGGAAGCGCTTCGGCGACATTATCCCAAACGACTGAAAAATAGGCACAGGGTCTCTGCTTACCACCGAAACCCTCTGTTAGGACAGAAAGCATGCAACCGTCTGCCTCGTGTACAGAGAGCACAAAAGGCTTCTGGTAGTCAGGAGAACCAAGCACAGGAGCAGAGCAAAGCGCAGTCTTTAATTGTTCAAAAGCTTACTGGCATGCAGGTGTCCAAGGCAAAGGCTCATGCACATCTTTGGTGGTGAGGTAAAGAAGGGGTTTCGTTAGTAAGGAGAAGTTAGGGATCCATTGCCGACATTACGAAGTTATCCCCAGGGACCGACATGTTAGTTATGGCAGGTATGCGTTCTGGTGTTAGTCTGCGACCCTCCTTCGACAGTAGGTAACCTAAGTAGGTGACCTCCTGTCGACAATACTGAAATTTCAATAAGGACACTTTATGTCCATGGTGTGCCAAATGGAGCAGTAATTTAACTGTGGCCTCCTTACAGCCCTGTTCAATGTCTGAGGCTACCAACAGATCATCAACATATTGCAGCAGCACATTACCAGTGGGAAACTCCAGTGAATCCAGTTGGGATTTCAAAGCCTGGCTGTCAATACTAGGACTCTCTGTATAGCCTTGTGGAACCAGACAGAATCTAAAACTCCGGCCAGCAATTGTAAATCCAAAAATGTGACGGCTGTCAGGGTGTATTGGTATACTAAAGAAAGCATTCTTTAAGTTAATCACTGAGAAGAACTGAGCTGTCGAAGGGATCATTGTCAAAATCGCTATAATGTCGGGCTCCACAAGGTATTGGGGAACTACTATCTTATTGACCTCTCTCAGGTCCATTACAAAGCAGTAAACATCAGGGTGGTGGTCAGGGCAGTCCAAAGGTGGTTTCTTAAGGAGAGGAAGAATAGGGCTGTTACACATATTCACTGCTGTCTCCTCAACTACACTAGACTTAATCAAATCGTGAATTAATTGCAATAAGGCCGTTTCTCCTGCCTGGGATATCTTGTACTGTGGAACTCGGGGCAACCTGGCATTATTCTTTATCTGGATGGAGACAGGTGGGATCTGAAGCAGCCCTACATCTGTGTCACCCGCAGCCCATAATGTATGCGGCACCTCATGGAACTCAGGAGGGAGAGGGTCATCTTTAGCGAAGCATTGTTTGGCATGGGCAACTCGTGGACCAACAATCATGTGAACACCGTCCGGGGAACAGTATATTGTCGCATGTAATCTTTTTAGCAAATCCAGTCCCAGCAAGTTCTCTCCGCAATTTGACGTCAGCAAAAAGGGGGAGTTGACAGTAAAGGGACCAATAGTCAAAGCCAGGGGTTTGGAAATGGAGCTAACAACCGGCACCACTAAAAAACCCACCAAAATATTATTTTGGCCAGACAGAGCTGCCCACGGGACCAGTGAACGGGAAATAGAGCTATTCATAGCCCCTGTATCGACTAGAAATTTTTCGGTGGAGCCTTGCAAATCGCAGTGACATAGGGTCCTCACTGCTCTACAGGCACTGGAACTGGTCCCTTGCCCTGTCCTTGGCTGTCCTAGCTGTGAGACAACCCCATTACCTCATCCATGTCATAGTCGTCATGATAGTACTGTCGTCCCCGAGGGTCGTCAAAATATTTCCCGCTCTGCCTATTGTCTGTCGTGTTGTCTGACTGTGTCCCCGCTCGGCCTCCTGCTACACGTCCTCTACCCCCAAAACCTCTGCCTCTCGGAGCCCCACCTCTCTGCGACAATTCCGGACACTCGCTCCACCAATGTCCTTCCTTTTACAATACACACATTGGTTGGGTCCCACGAGAGCACCCGAAGCACCACTCCTGTTGGGAACACGCGGACCCGAACCACATCCTCTACCACCTCCTCCTGCAACTTGCTGCATCAACACTCTTGTTTTCAAATCTTTCGTCTTCTTCTCCACTCTGTCCTTGTCCTCATTCTCTCTATGCTCGTAATACTGAGCCATGCTCAATATAACTGACGGGGAGGAAGTCGTCCAAGTACTCTCTGAGGCCTGCAATCGAGCGGCAATCTCAGGGAGCAAATTAGTAACAAACCTATTCACAAACAATCGAACACCACCCTCCTGTGACAAATCCTGACCACTGAAATTTAGAAACACCACTTTGAATTTGGTAAAGAAGTCAGACACACTCTCGTCTTTCTTCTGACGACACGGAGCCCTGGCAAAGCTAAAAACGCTGCTTTGGGCTTCTCACTGGGTTTGCGCTCCTTATCCCATGCTCTAATCTCCTCCCATGTGCCCCCCAATTCCGTAACATGGTCTTGTGTATGGACCTGCCTCCATACATCTACCGGTACCAACAAACCAAAGAATAACTCTATGTCAGCCAGCGTCATGACTGTCGAGGAGGCTGCTTCCGTCAATTCTTTATAATATGCAGTGGGATTTTTTCTCGGGTCCGGTAACTGACCCATTAGGGAAAGGACCTCACTCCTTTTCCAAGGGGTATAGATCCATTGTTCTTGAAACCGAGTGTCGACTCGCTGTCTTATTACAGTATTTGTAGAGTCGCGCAATTCTGGTATTTCAGGATGATAAATGGGATGGACCTCCCTCATGGGGTGCTGTGTCCCTAATAGTGGAACCTTCTGGAGTAATCGGCCTCGGTAACCCACCAGTGTAGTCACATTACTAAAAACTTCATTCGGGGCCATGTCTGTAACATATACTCTGTCTCGTATGTCATAAATATTCTGCGGAGCAGTGCCCTGGAAGCACTGCTCCCACAACTTCATCAGAATAGCCGACATGTGGTTAAGGGCATGCTATTGGATGAAGGGCTCATAGTCTTTCAACACACTCCAGATATCCTCCACACTGTAGATCGGGTGGTGAACCCACTGAGCTGCCTGATTCGCCACCACCTGTTTCTCCTCCAGTCCTACAGTTGAACGTACTAACACTTTCTTCATGCGATCCTGCGCTGCTGCCCAATTGGCGTCAGGGAGTCCACGTGTAGGAGTCTCGGTGTGCAATGGTGTTTGAGGTATGGTGCTCATAGAGGAAACAGCAGAGGCAGGCACCATTATATAAGGGGTCAGTGTTGGGGGTGTAAGGGAAAGTGTAGCGGATGAGGCAGAACCCAGAGATGTGTCAGGAGAAGGAAGGGACAGTGCAGGAGAAGGGACGGTGTCTGTACTCGCTACCGGCGGGAGTACAAGAGAAGCAAGTGGGGCTGAGGCTGATGCAACAGTGCCGGGAGAACCAGAGTGGGCAACCCTAGAAGTCGGGGCTGAGGAAGTAGGTACTGTAGGATATATCCGCTGCGGGGCATAGCGCGGCGGGGGATGAGAATTCAGAAGCTCCTCAACTAGTCCGTCCCCTTCCTCCCTAATCACATAACTTTTATCAGCCTGTAGCCGAAACCTTCTGTCATCGCGCTCTATGCCTTTCTCTATCTTATCCCTATCATAGGCTACTGCCTTCTGTGTAATTGTTTGTGTCTCTTTCCTAATAGCCACTTTCTCTTCCCTCATGCGCCGTTGCTTCGCTTCCTACTGCCACACCCTCAAAGAATCAAACATGGACTGTCTACTCCTTTTAGCAAACAATTCCTCCTGCACGAAATTAATTTTCTGTTCATCGAAAGAACCAGTAAGTGGCCATTGCAGCTCAGTATTGTCCCTCGTATATTTATTCCACAGTGTGCTAAACATAATAGGGCCAATACTGGGCTTGACATACATGTCAAAGTTCGGGGTACCCTGCGGAGAGGCGGGCTGACTCTCTTCCAGCCGCGCACTCTTAGAATAGCATTGGCATCCGAAACATCCAAACTTACTGAAACAAGGCATCTTAACATAAAACACACACCCTGTCCCTAACAGACAGACAATACCCACAAATGTAATACAAATAAAAATAAAGGAACAAAAACCATTCGTGAACAAGGACCACTGTCCGGATAGCACAGTCTCTACTCACTCAAGCAAGCATTGCACAATCACCACCACCGATATCGGTCCACAAACCTCATATCACTCAAACATAACAATCAAACCACAAGTCAGCCCAGAACAAAACAGTCCAAAGACTGCACCAAGAGAAGTAGACAGCCGGGAGACCGTACCAAGCTGAAGAAGACAGGCTCTAGCTCCAGACCTTTTCAAGCATAGACCGAATTACCTGTTGGCCTGGCAGATTGTCCGCAAACAGTCCCAGTCCTTTTCGTGCAGGAGCCAAATTTCCAGTTGGCCTGGCAGACTGTTCACAAACACCAAAGACCTGTCAAGTACAAACCAAGACGGTATTAAACTGTACCACGATACAGCCCGTCGACTCATGTTGTTCAAGCAAGGCAGTTCGCAAGCTGCACCCAAGACAGTCCGGAGACTGCACCGATACAAGAGGACAGGCCTCAGCCCTAGACCTTTTCAAAAGCAAATCCAATTTCCAGTTGGCCTGGCAGTGAACCTGTGAGCGGTCCCAGACCATTTACAAAGAGGCCAATTTCCAGTTGGCCCGGCAGGCTGCTCACAAGCGCTCTGTGTCCTTCAAGGGTCCACTGACCCTCCAAGTCCAAGACAAGACAGTCAGAGACTGCACCAGGACACGGCCCGCAGGCACGTGTCGACCAAGAATGGCGCCATTTTCCAAGAACCAAATCACTCACCTGGTGCACACAGGTCAAGCAAGTTATTCTTAACCGCCGACTCCTCGGACCAAACGGTCAGCTCAAAGGTTTTACCTTTCCAGGAACCCAGCCAAGGGCCACTAGCCGTAGATCCGTCTGATCGGGCGGGCGGGGCAGCTGCGAGAATCAAGCTCGGTCTTGTACGTAAGGGGCCTGGATCCGCCCGACTGACCAGACACCACCCCGGCCCCTGTGACCCGATTACGGGTGAGGGGGCCCTTTTGTGGAATCCCTGCTCGGGCGCCAACTGAAGGACGTGGCCCTCTAGGGCCACACGGGTTCTTATGACTACCTGCTATGCCTTCCCAAATGAAGAGCCGGTCAGACAGTAGAGAATACAAACAAGCATTTATTACCGTTACTCTGCAGAGGTGCCCGTCATAAACTGCACTCTGAGATTGCCGGAGAGGGACTGACACGCTAATAGAAGATAAACCCTTCAGGAGACTTCGGCCCCGCCTGTAGTGGAAAAGTACCGGTCTGAGCCGGACAGGAACAAAGGGGGCATAGAGAGATGAGTTAACACCTGCCAGATGGGCATGCTATCAGCGACCCAAGGCCACTGTGCCGACTCTCAGTGTCTCCTAACGTGGGAGCAGAACTACATGTATACAATGGAATGCCAAGCAAAATAATGATACTGTTAGCAAGTCGAGTTGCAGCCTTGAACATGAACAGAAAATATAACGAAATGCGATGTTCTGCTGAGGCAAGTGATTCTGCACTCTAAGGCCTAACATGAGCACGACACAGGCAGTATTATAAGAATTGTGCAATACAAAATGGAGTCACACTGGCTAACTAAAGCTTACATGATGCAAGGATAACTCAGTGGGTTGTATACAAACGTGGCAACGGCTACCAACTTAGCATATAATGCTAACTAAATATAGCACAGGGCAAGAATAACAAAGCTAGGGGATTTTCAGACTAACAAGCATTATTAAAAGAAAACACAGGATCTGAAAACTTCAACATGAAACAAGTGCTATTGATGTCAGTGGCAGAGACTGTGGCCATGTTGTCAAGGTGTTCAGCTACATTAATTCTGCAAAGGACAAGAGCTTGTTGCCCCCCAACCCAGAAAGGCACACACTCATACATGTACACAGATGCCTGCATGCTTTCTGAGTGGCTTTACGCTGCTCATTGCCGATGAGTGTTCCTGAAAGTGGATGTAGGACATATTTCACCCTAGCAACAGCCTACTCGGAGACCACAAATTAGAACAAGCGGGTCAAGGGAGATAATTAGAGCCTTCTTGTAGATGAAAGCCCTCACTGAGAGTGCACTGACAGAGTCGCTGGGTCCCTCAGGAGGTGGCGTCCACAGACATGAGATTTCAGCTCTTCTGGGCTGCTAAGGCTGTCTCTCTTCATTACTGAATTTTAACAAACAGAACACCTCTCTGAATGTCTTAGGATCCATTCTGCATTCTTATAAATCTCAGAGTTTTCTAGAAAATCTAGAGGCCTTTAGGTTATTCTCAATGTTCCTGCAGCTTTATATCGTTATGCCTGTATGGCTAACACAATTTCCTTAATGAAAAGTTAATGCCAGCAAAGGGAATGGAGATTCTCATACATTGATATGTGTCCAATCTAATATTTAACCAAAATCCTTTCTAATTACAGATTGGGACCAGCTCTACGCTGAAGCAGCCATGTCAAATTCAGTTCTGTTCGACTGAAACATGGAGGCTGAACTGGAGCCAAAAGCAACTTTGTCTAATGTTTTATGACAGAATAATTCTGCTTCAAAGTGAGGACAATGAGCAAGCCTAGCCTTCTATAAGAGGATTTTTTGAGGTGGATTCCCGACCTGCAAACTTGTTAAAACTTTCTACCCTGTGATAGGAGGTGAGAGGGCCTTGGATGGGCAGGGCTTTGTGCCCAGCACAGCCAGATGCACTTTTACCCATCTACCCTCCACCAAGAAAAAAGACAAATGCTTCTGATGTTGGGGCCCATGTCCTGTGGGGGGGGGGAGGGGCTCATACCCCATAATGGACTTCGGCTGTGCACAACCTCTAAACACAAGCTAGCAACCCATTCTGTGCAAGGATTTCCAGCTCGTCATGTGTGATACTGGCTCTTGACCTGGAGACCTTGTGAAGGGAGGCGATACTACATGACTCACACAGGCACAGTGTAAGGGCCTCATTATGATATTGGACGAACCACCGCTGACAGGCCATTGGTGGCGGTCAGTCCGACATCTGGGGCTGCGGTCCGTCCGCCGCATAATGATGCGGTCAGTCAGAGTGCAGTGGCAGAGGGACCGACGGACGTCTCCGACAAGCTTAAGGAGCCAGTCGAAGTGTCATTCGGAGCGTAAATCCCTACAGTCGGGCGGTGCCTGCAGAGGCACTGCCGTAAAGATTACGATGTCCCTTTTCCCTCTGCCTTTATATGATGGTCCGACCGCCATGTAAAGCGGACGGAATGGGACTTTGGGGGCCCTAGCAGGGCCCCTGTCACCTGTGGGCCGCTGCTATGGACCCAGGGGGGCACATGTGGTGCCCACCCAAACATCCATGCACCCACAGTGTACCAGGCACTACATGGTGCCCGGCACACTGTGCATGGATGTTTTTAAAAAATGCCTTTTTCCTTTGAGGCTTATGCTGCAGCCTTTTTCTGGTCCAAAGCTGAAGTTGCAATGGAAAAAGGCATTTTTACGACCGCATCGTAGTTAGGCGGGTGGAATTGCTGACTACATGTCGGGTGGTTCCATTCCGGCGGCGATGGTGGTTGGATGCTTGTCTGACTGCCCTTGTAATCAGGCCCTAAGTTGGCAGGTCTAGAACTCATGGGTGGTGGGGGTCCGACTTTCAAGATTTTTTTTGTGCAAAATTGGATCTGTATACTACATTTTATTGTGCAGTTTTCATGAAGCCCTCATCCTGGGGCCCAACACCTCTGCTTGGGAAAACTCCTAGTGGCCCACCACATTAAGAAACCCCCCCCACTGTCACGGACCACGCACATAACTTGGTATCATACTGGACTCCTCGCTCACGATGAAGCGCCAGATCAACGCCGTCTCCTCATCATGCTTCCACACTCTTCAGCTGCTTTGAAAGGCCTACAGATGGATCCCCACTGAAGCCAGAAAGACGGTCACCCACACACTGATTAGCTGCAGACTAGACTACGGCAATGGACTCTTGTTGGACTTGGCCCTGCTTGCAGGGTCATCCCAAACTTTTTCGCCTTTCCCCCTACCCTTTTTGCTATATGTGTGTGATTATATGTGTGTGATTAAAAGCTGCGCAATGGTGTGCGTGAGTTCATTTTCACCATTATAAGAAATGTCACTTTTAAAATGGACGCCATTGCTGTGTGTTTCTGCCGCCTGCCAGCGGTGGGTTGGCGGTCTAGTGTTCGAAGTGACAAGGTGCCCTACACCTCCCCCACAGTGACAGTTGGGACTGGAACTGCCAGGAGCCTTCTAGCAGGTTCTAGCCCTTTCTGGTAGGTGGGGTGAGGGGGTACATATAGGGGGGCTGTGCCTCCATGTGCTTAGACTGAACATGGACTTGATTGAGAGGGGACACTCTGCCAGGAGGTGCCGCTGCAAGGGCCTGTGTGCCGGCCCCTGAGCCCATCTGTACCCCTCTGCTGTCCACAGGGCCAGTGAGAGCCTTCGCTGGAGGGAGGACCGCTATGTCAGGAGGAGTGCCACTTTATGGGAGATGACTGCTTCTAGGAGCTGCTGTCCTGTACGGATGAGTGCTCACTGTCTGCTGATCCTGCCCAGCCTTGCCTGCCTGCTCTGCTGCCCTAGTATCTTGTGAGAGCTATATTGGGACTGCCTGTACTTCAAGGAGGTGAGGAGCATGGGGGCTACCTTCTTCTGTGGGGCCCTGGACTTGTGAGGTCCCTAGCACCTTGGGAGCACTCTATACGAATGGACTGTGCTTCCCTGCCGCACTCCAGCGCCTGGTGGGCACTATTTTCTTGATTACCAGAAGGGGTACGCTATTTTCTGTCTCTGAAGCTTCTGGTGGGACCTACCGCCTCATAAGCGCTATATTCAAAGTGCCAGCGGAAGAGGAGCTGACGCCTGCGGCGCTGTGCGGCCAAAGCGCTATATTTCAATTACTCCGCGTGTGTGCTGCATTGTGGTGCTGCCTGGGAGAGCTGCTCATTTGGAAGGGCCGCGGGAGTCTACCCCGCATTTCACTGCCCTCGCGGGGGCCCCCCCCCCCGCGTTATTGCTGCACTTTTGCTGAGTTGGAAACAGCGGGAGCCCACCCCGTGTTTCTGCCGCATTTGTACTTCATTTTTACAGCGGGTGCCCACCCCGCATATTTGTACTTTTAAAGACATAGCGGGAGCCCACTCCACTTTATACTGCAACATAACAGGAGCCTACCCCGTGTTATCGCTGCGAGGCGGGAGCACACCCCACTCTCTAAATTGCACCGAAGAATTCACCGCCGCCAGCCCGGGAGTCCAGAAGCGCCGCGGGGGCTTCCCCGTGATGTCAGGGAAGCCGCGCTGGGATTGGCGCCGGTGGGAGCGTGTCAGGACCCGTCTGAGGGAAGTCCCGGCCACTGAAGAAGAAGTGCGGGCGCACGGGAGGACGGGAGCCTATCCTGCCTTCCCAAGCGGCAAACCAAAAGTCCCGGGTCCCACGATGGGGCGGCCCGGGTGAAGAGAGGAGGGAAGCTCTGCTGCAGATCAGAGCTTATAAATTCTCCCTACTTCCACGGACAGAGTAATTTCACAGTCATACGCACATTCACTCACCATACGCTAGGGCCCGTCACACCAACATTCATTCTATTACTCTATCCTTACTGAATATACAAAAGAACTCCTAAATCAATCTGCATCTAATTTGAGGTCAATGCAACCAAATTGAAATGTCTTGAGTCATGATTTAAACAATAAGAACACATTTGAGATCTCAATAAATGACAAAGAAATAACCACCCGACACTGAAATTCAAACAAAGGTTATTTTATCTAAATTAGTTCAAATGAAAAGTCATTCATTAGCAAAATCATTATTCTCATAGTTACCTATTCTAGCTAAATGTCGTATTTTAGGTCAGGACAGGTCTCTCAGTAAAGAATCAAAGTCTCTCGAGTCGCCGTCCTTTCAATCAGCATCGATCCTCTTGAGCATAAGTTCAGGAAGAAGTGGCCTTAGACCCTCTCTAGTCTAACAATATTTAGTCCCTGCCATCCCAGCTGCACCACAGAAGTGGGCAGCTGCAACGTGGGGCCACTTCAGTCTAGTAGCCCCGGAGGGAGCCCCAATCCACGCAAGTTAGCCAGAGACACCCCGGAACCTCACTTTACCCACCTGCCCGCCGGTGGGTGGGCAGTTGCCTCGAGGGGCATGTTGGCTTTTGTGTAACAAGGTGGGCCCTACCATGGAAGGGTAGTAACCTGGGGGTGCTACTGACTATGTTTTATGCCCCCTGAGTATGAGTTATGCCTAGAGATAGGGTGCATTGCTACTGATGTTATGTGCAAGGTAGAGACACTGCTGGTTATGCCTAATGTCTTTCTATGTCTGATTGCGCTTTAAGGGGCTGATGTTATGCACAGTATGTATTACACTTCATGCTCGTATGTTTATGCTATGATGTTTTCATTATATGCCCACTGCCAATGAGGTTGATGCCAATAAGATGCTGATGGTCGGCACGTGGTGTTTTCGCGCCCTAGGCGGTGCTGTGATCCTGCCTAATATCTTTTTCCCAAAGGTTGGCATGGCTGATCCTGGGTCTAAGTAGGGTTTGTGTAAGTGCACTCATGCTAATGTTTTCCTGCCTTTTCATGAAGATCCCTACATGCCCATGTGATTATGCCTGATGCTAATGTGATGAGGCCTTATGTTTATGCCCAAGGTGACCTATGCCTATTTTTACGCCTAGGGTGATGGTACGCCTAATGTTCATTTCTTTGCCAATGCTACATGATTCTGCATTTCTATGCCTAACCCGATGCTTTCATTCCAGGACTACGGCTAAGGTGACTTATGCCTGAGTTTAGAGTTGTGATGATTTATGTCCCTGCCTGATTACATTTTCGGGACCTATACTAATGTGGTGATGCTTTATGTTCACGCCTAATGCGTATTAGCATGTTACTACGTGCGTGGTCTACCAGTAGTTACGGGCTGATATACATTTATTAATGCTGGATTTGCATTTATGCCTGTGCTTGTGATGACTCTGGCAGGGGCCCGATTGGCCCTGCCGTGTAAGTAGTCCCCCTGTATACTACTACCCGGTGCCAGTTGGCACAGTGTTACAACTGTGATTACCTTATGACGTGTTCTGCATAATACATATGCTGTTTTTTCACCTAACCTGGTGTGGTCTCCTTTTGTAGTGTGTCTGGTGTGTCTCCTGTGAGTGTGCTGCGCAGATGCTTCACACAATGCCTCCGAGTTTGGCCTACCCGCTCCGCATCACTCTACACTGGCATCACCCAGAAACTCCACAGGAAACTACAGAATATTAAGAACGCCACAGCCACACTGGTCCTCAACATCCCCTGCACAGCCACATCTTCGAATACCTGCGAGAACGCCACTGGCTCCCAGTCAACAAAAGGGTCACATTCAAGCTCCTCACACGCCTACAAAGCCCTCCACGATGCCGGATCAGCATACCTGAACCACCGCCTCTCATTCCACGTACCCACCAGACACCTCCACTCTGCCGAACTGGCCATTGCCATTGTCCCTCGGATCCCCAAGACCAGGACCGGAGAAAGATCCTTTTCCAACATCACAGCCAAAACATGGAACACCCTGCCTCTCCACCTCAGGCTATCCCTGTCGCTGACCAAATTCAAGAAGGATCTCAAGACCTGGCTCTTCGACTGAACCTCAGCACCCAGTAGGACCTGCAGCCCCCTCCTCCCCATCGCCTTGAGACCCTCGCAGTTGAGTAGTCGTGCTTAACAAACACTGATTGACTGATTGATAATCGATGGGATCAAAAACCACACATTTTTCAGACAATCCTGAAGCGAAACTCATTAAAAATTACAGTACTTCGTTGTATGGCACAGTACAGTTAACAAAAGCATCATCTCTCTGCAGTAGAAAAACATGTATGCCCTATTACAAAAAGGTGTTCTATCCTCTCTCGTGACTGGTCAGAAAACAACCTATGGGAGTTAGCCTTTGCTGTGAGAAGATTGAAATGTGTTGTGAGTGAGCTGCATATACTAGTGAAACAGAGCTCTCAAGTTTACCAGGTCTATGCATGAGTAGCCCATCCAGTGGAGGTTTTTACTTTGTGGTCTAGGGCTTCCAGTCCTGTTTTACAATGGGATCCACAGGACTACAAGTTTCAGAATTCAAAGCAAAAACCTGAACTGGATAAACTGCTCATGCATGAACCTTGAGAGCTCTGGTCAAAACAGATGAAAGCACATGAAGTAATGCTTCACTAAAGAATAACACATTTAAAAACACGGTGATAAGAGGGTCTATGTTTACAAACTTAAGGTCGCACTCAAGTTCATAAACAGAAAAGTATGGCTGCTTCGATTATCTAGAAAATCAATCATATGATCCTCATGTGCACACAATTGTCCGATATGAAGATCACAGACAAACAACATGAGACAAGTGATATAAGAGGCGCAGAAGCTTGCATCCACAACTTTGATTTAAAACCTTAAACGAGACCATAACATCCATCAAGAGGCCTTCGCCAACAGTTTTGTTTGCAAGACTTTTCATTGTTTAAAACCTTAGTCACAGAACTTTACATCACAACCATAAGATCCGAATTTTCCGTACGGACTCTTCCGTAAAGAGCTTTGCATTTAGAAACTTCCAATTAGAATCTAATATTTAGCACTAAAGATTTAGAACCTTCTATTCATAACCTCACCTACAGAACCCCTCATTACAAGCACACGTTCAGAACCCTATTGGAAAAGTTTTTTTAAGTCTATAGCTCCAAAAACCTAGCATCTATAGTTTCAAATGCAGAATTAGATATACATTCAAAGTCACACATTTAGAACCTTACTTTCAAAACCCTAGACTCAGGAAGCCATAGAAAGAATCTCTAATTAGAATCTCTTTTGGAACACATACTTGTGGAGCCTTAAAACTAGCACCCCATACCTTGATCCTCAGCATCGTAACCTTACACTCAAAATCCTATATTCAGAAACGTACATATATAACCCTGAATTCAGGACATTACACCTTCAATCTCCAGTCCTGCACGGTACAATCACATAACCTTGATTTTTATTTCAAAGAATAACTTCAATTTCCATCAACGTTGACTGTTTGGTGACCTTTAAATATGGTGACTAGAACATAAGTGACCAATGTGTTGTTCCTTCTTGGGCGAATCCTCACCCTCATTGCGTTTACTGGATAAACGCACCGCGCATGTGGTGTGGAACGTTCCTGAATCCTTCAGTGCAAACTGCTTTGTTCAGCCTGGCGTCGATGCTCACATCTGGAGTTAAGTTTCCTTAACTGCAAATGTACGGAGTGCTTTCAGAGCGCAGGGTGCCAACTCCATTGGTTCATTAGTGGACATTGGTGGTGTATTACCTAGTTATTACATCATTGATGGCACATCTGCCTTTCTTCTTCCCACCTCCTTTCTAAGCAGGAGCCATTTTGAAGCAGTCAATGACGGAAAAAAACGCGCACTCAAACCTTACATTTATACTAAAAAATGTCAGAATCCTTGAATTGTAATGTTTACATTTATTTGTGCATTTTGTGTTTTTCTGTAGCAGAAGCCATGATCTTGGGCACAATAGAGAGCGGTATAGAGATGTTAAAGAGCACACACACACAGGTAACGCATATCGACCACAGACATGATCAATAAAGTGCATTGATTGACAAAAGCCATCTTAATGTACCTCGTGGGGAGCGACCTTTCGAAAGCATGCAGGAAAGAAACCCTCGGGGGCTTATTTCAAGCCCCTTGCGTCGCCGGTGCGTCACTTTCAATATGGGAAAAAGTGACGTACGTATGGCGCAAGGGGCTTGTAAATAAGCCCCAGAGTGTGTTTAGCTCAGATTTTTTGCAGACAAGAAAATGCATGTTTTTTCCTGCGGTCTTTTTTAATTTGTGCTTCTGTTTGTAGCAACTTTTTTCTGTAGACTATCAAAATGTTTCTTGCCTTGCATATTATTTTTTTATTGAAGTGTACACTGTTTAATTACTGCATATGGAGATTCGGCACTCTTGTTCGGCTCTTTAGAATACCTTACTACCCTGGCATGCTTTGCAAGTAGCTCAGTCCAGGCATGTCAGAAGATCATGTGGGGCCACGGCCAAAAACATTGTGCACGGCCCGGCTCTGGTTTCATGCAACGGTAACCTTATTCAACAAATAAAAAAGTTTTCTGGAGAAAGAATTTAACTTTACCACACAACTGACAGCATTTAGGGCCAGATGTATCAAGGGTTTTCCCGTTCGCAATTGGCCCGTTTGCGAACGGGAAAAAGCCTTTTGGGATGTATCATCCCAAAAGGCCATTGCAAAATAAGGAATTGCAAAATTCGCGATTCCCTATTTTGCAAATGCATTTAAGGAATCGCAAATTGTGATTCCTTAAGTGCAATCTTGCAAGCACCCAAAATTTGTGATCGGGCCTTAAGAAATCACAAATTACCACTAACTTCAAGTTGGTGGTAATTTGCAATTTCCGAGAAAAATTCACCTTTTTGCAATTTTCTATGTGCCATGTGGCGAAGCATGTATGTGCGCCACATGTGCACACATGTATATTTCAGGGGTGCAACAGGGCGTCCTTTTGGCACACTTGAAATTGCATTCGCAATTTGTGAGTACCTATTGGGTACTCGCAAATTGCGAATGTCTTCCCATTCATTCGTATGGGCCTCTAGGCCCATGGGAAGAGGCCCATAGGAATGAATGGGAAGGTATTCCTTAATTGTGAATCGGAATTTGCGATGCGTAATTAAAGAATATGTGGGAATTGCAATTATTATTGCGAAACCTACATACATTGCATTTTGCAAGTCCTTAAAAGCGAATCATAAAAATTCGCCATTAAGGACTCGCAAAATACAATGATGATACATCTGCCCCTTAGCGCTGTATAGTGGCGTGGCTGCCATGCTGCATCATGCTTTTTTATTCCAGTAATATATTTCGTAGCATGAGCATGGGACCCTGAAACGCGCAGGGCGGGGGCAAAGAGCCCCAGCTGCCCAACGTTTCCGACATCCCTCCTCATGTCACGTTGAGAGCCCCAGTCACTATGTACATGCAATTTGCAAGTCCTTTGTAAGTCTGGGACACCCTTGAAGGTGGACAGGGTGCTGCCACAGATGACTGTGGAAGAAAGCCATGTCCAAAAGAAATTGTGTAGGATTGTAATGTAGCATGGTTGTTCTGAGTGACTGTATGACTGTTATGTCAGAGTGGCATGTTGGGTTTGTATGACTGAAGTCAGTGATGTCAGTTGGAGTAGCTCTGAAAGCTGCCTGAGCCAGGTCTTTGAAGCAGGTCAGTCAGTGAAACTGCAGGACCAAGAGGAGTTTTCTCATCCCTTTCTCCTGAGAGCATCCGATAATGTGGCATACTCAAGCAAAACTCAAGAAGATGGACAGGCAATGCCAATCCTTGAGGTGTGTGCTGCTGGCATTGGATCTAAAAGATATATGAGATAAAGCCCTTCAACATCAGCATCCTAGTTGAACACCAGGTTTTCCATAACTCCTATAGGGCTTAGTGAGGACCGACTGATCTCTGGAAAAGGTAGGATTGGACAAAGTCGTTGAGAGGGAGAATGTCCCTACGAGGAGAACAGAGTGAGACCTGTGGCTTTTTACCTCTCCAGATATCCGAATACTCAAAGTCCAGCTCAGTAACATTATAAAGAAAGAGGAAAAGTGGGAAAATGATATTTTAATCGGAAAAATGACCTTCTCTTGCATTCGAGGGGGATTTTGATAGGATTTCATAAGACATCTGAGATCATTCTGAGTACGGTTGTGTGAAAAAACGTGTAAATCCCTTTTGCGTAATTAGACATTTTCGGGAAAATTATGCAATAGCGCCAAATTATGCAAAATGCAAATCCAGCATTTAGCACAATATTTTAGCAAGAACTGTGTCCTGGCATCCATTTTGGACATGAGGACGCATTTAACAGTTAAAAAAAGTCACATAAAACACAAGTGCCTCGAATAACAGCTGCTTGCGTTCTCTTCATTCACGTAATTTCTGTGACACTGAAATAGGTTTTTGCCAAACGGACTTGAAATTACTCTACGTGGTTTAATGGCATAATCTCAGGTGTTTCTCATAATTCGAGTAACTCAAAATGCTGTAAATTACACAAGATTATGCCACCATCATAATGAAAATGTCCCCTGGGCCAAAATCTGAGTCCCATGGTAAACATATATTGAGGGTTTCATTTCAAATTTATATTCCGAATAGGTTTTAAGATGTTCTCTAACAACAATTGCAATTTTTTATGTGTTCTGCATGGGGACTGGTCAATAAGGGGGAAATATATGATTTTACACACCGGTGAACCTAAAATGGCAGTTTATCCAGATTTTCAGGTGCAAAACTCGGAATCGGTTAATAAAACCATGCAGGGACATATTGCTTCCGTGCAGTTGCCGTATTTCCTCCACGTGGCCTAGTCAAATCCATCTCTTGTCATGATGAGAGATAATGTTTCTATTTTGCCGCATTACAATGAAGGGTGCATGTTTTCCCCAAGGATAGTCATTTGAGGGCCCTTAATGTGTATTGTAATACTGGAAGGGCTATGCACTATTCTCTCAGTTCAAATGCTGAAAATTATAATGATGATGCACACTGATGCACTGTTTATTATTTATTATATCAATAACACTGGAATATTAAGGGACAGCTTCAAGCTATAATTTCCTAGGAATTGCTTATTACAGAACAGTAAGTCATTATGAAAATGTATCTCTCTTTTGTTCTTGTGCCTCAGTAATGTATGGGCTTGAAGGAAGGCGTGAAGGCAATGGGCTTCTTTATGTACAGTCATGTCAAAGAAACATATGACAGAGTCTGGGGGCTAGGTGCTAAATCCGCATACTCACACTAATTTGATGACCATAGTATTGTCTTAGTTACAACAGCACTGTGACGTAGAAATTATGGGGCGGATTTACAAGCCCCATTCGCCACCTGTACGTCACTTTTTGTGACGTACTGGTGGCGCATTTTACTGCTCCATATTTACAAGCAAAAGACACACAATTGATGGACAGAATGCAGAACACATCAAAACATTCACTCCCAGTCAAGAGATCTGGGTTAAATACATAATGTTTTTGTTCACCATGCCACCCAAGTTTAGACCTGGCCATATGCACATCAGTCTTGACCCTGTGCCTCATTGGAAAAGTCCAGCCCAAACTGCCAAGCCAGGTCCTCCCTGGACCGGAAACAAGCATCCTAGGACCAGTTTCGGGGTATGTGCAGCAAACATGGAAACAGCAAAACACCATTGATTGTTTATGGACAGGAAGGAATCCCTTCCTTTACAGAAACAATCATTTAAAACAAGCATTTACAATGCAATGGTCTCGGCATTGGTAAAGTTAGAGCTATTGGCATTGCTCATGACATTATTTTTGTTTATGTTTTTGTTTTTAAAACATTTAAAGAAACGGCATTGTCATGAGCAATGCCAATAGCTCTAACTTTAACAATGCCGAGACCGTTGCATTGTAAATGCTTGTTATTATTACAAATCTGAAGTTGTCGATCACAGCTCCGCCGCGACTGTTAATGAACTGTGTGATCTTGCGCAGGCTACAACGAATTGTTGGAATAAACTCTGCCCCAGACAGGTCTAAGCGCGTGTTCTTTAAAGGCCGCTTAGCATTGCTGAAAATACCTGCTGCTCTTCCAAAGCGTGGTGCCAAAAATCACACTTCTGACCTTTCCCCCAAAGTTAACATGTTCCTTCGCACAAACACGTTCGTTTTAATGCCTCAGGTGTGGCTTGAGGGGGTCGAGCTCGGTTTAGGGTCACCTGCGCTGCCCTTTCCCTTGTCAAAAAGTTTACATTCCATTAGAGGTAATAGTGTGAAGGAGCAGAGCAGATTAATTAAAGAGCGGGGGGAGAGAACACATTTATTTCACTTACATCTCCCCGTGTTCGTGCAAGTTCAGACAGGGAAAACTTCAAAATACCTTGTTCACTTTAGGGTGATGTATGTTTTTTGGACATGTTAAGATGTTCACAGATTTTCATAAAAAAAAAAAATACTGCCCGTCAATTTAGAAACACAGGGAAAAAAATCCGCAGGACAGAGAATGTATACACCAGGCGGGTAGGAAGTAAGAAACAAAACATCTTCTACATGAGCTACCAAAAACCAAAGAAATGCACCATCCAGCCCTGTAAAATGCATATGTAAAATACAGATATTAGTCAAGGCGCATTCTGGGTTGTATCCATCTTTTCCACTTATGTGGTTGAGAAAAATATACCAACTCGGCTACAGAACGGCGGCGGGAAGCGAGTTCGCGATCGGCTGCGCACCTACGTTTCGCGGGTTCGAAATGAAATAAAAGACAACTCGTGCCCGGTAATTTCCGTTGTGTGGTGAACAGCGCCCTCGGATCAATACACCTCGAAATAGATCGAAGTGTCGAGCACTGGGTTGCGAATACTTCCGTGCGACCTACAACCATGCCACAGATGCAGTGGGCTCAGCGCGCAAAAAACGCGCAAATTTGTATGCCCCGCAGGCTCGTTTACCGCAGGCGGTAATCTCGGAAATTAGTCGTAATGTCTGCGTGTCGTTACCGCTGGGCCGTGAACTCTGGCGGCGTCGTTTGCGAAATGCAGATTAACGCTTCTTTTCTGGGTGTTTTTCGAGGGGCGGGGTGCCTGCGAGACACGTTCTTGCTACTTTCAAAACGCCATCCGTGCCTTAAAGTGCTGGGATGCCCGTGTGCTCTGCTTGGAGGCACTTTCGGTTTGTGTTGAGAGAGGAGGTACCAAAAAGGAGAGGGGGCAGAGAAACAAGCAGGAGTGTGTGAGACAGTGAGACGGCGCGAGACACAGGCATGCGGTGACTGTGTAAGAGAGGGCGAGGGAGGGAAGAGGGTGAAGGAGAGACAGAAAGAGAGGGCGGTTGGAAGATCTAGGGACGAGGAGGACGCAGAGGGGAAGGCAGCGAGAGGTAACGTTGAGGTGGGCAGAGATATTGACAAACAGAGAAGCAGAGGAAATAGAGATAGACAGGAGACAGGTCGTGAGAAAGAAAAATAGGGGTGGGAGGGCTACGTCAGAAGCATTACAAAAACGAGCATTGAGTGCAGCGCGCAGCTGCAGCCATGTGGAGCTCTGATTTTTTTTCAAACTATTTTGGACGCCCTCACGCTCCGCAGCTCACCTTCCATTCACTCGTCACATAGTCGATGTTCCATGTTCCTTCGATCGTGGCTAATCTCAGAAGTTTGGACGGGATGATTTGACGTCACCAGACGTTCGCCTGTAGCGCAACGCCCTACGCTCACTCATCACAGTGTTTTTGAAGAAACGTGAGCTGATTCTTTAAAAAACAAGGCAGAGCAAAAGGCACACCACTGCCTTTCTCCGAGGTCAAGAAGAAATGCGTCGGAGAAAGGCAGCGTCCTTTTCGGATTCGGGGGCGTGTTTTGCCGTTGTCTCCTCCCTAAGACTTCTCGCAAAAAACACGCCCCCCGATCCGAAAAGGACGGGGCCTAATAGGAATGACTGACCTCTTCTCCAATGGCTGGCCAGCATTCAAGAGGCCAGCCAATGGATAACAGGGGAGAAGAGGGGCGGGTTCAAGCCCCTCTTCTCCAAGTCATTAAATCTCGGAGCGAGACTGCGCAAGTGCAGCCTTCGCAGCCGAGACCTAAAAATGATGTTTTGCAACTTCTATGAGTGCTGCATTTGCTGTTCAGTTGGTACAGCGTCTAACTGTGCAACCTGAATCTTTGATTGGAGAATGTGACAACCAGCCCACGATCCTTACTGCTAGCACCCTTGGCTAATCAGTTGAGAACTTAGATGTGGTAGGTTGAATGCTGAGTGAGGTGTGAAGGAGTCTGGGATCGGCTCGTGATGGGCTTTTCTGTCATGAAGTCAAGCACCTGTTTTATGCACCTCCATGGCATTAAGTCAATTCATTTAATTCAATATTTCTTTGAGGTAGTGCTTTATTTTCAGATATTACAGCGCGTAAACAATATTTGTCTTTTTCTGCATCTGAGCTGTGCTGTCTGTAAATAAAATGCCAACTCAGGAAAATATTGGGTTGAATGAAATCACTTTATGCCCTGCAGGCTCTATGCTGTGCCTGAAAAGCCCATAAAAATATGGCTACTTAAGCAGCACAGAAGAAAAGGTCTGCGAGTCAAATTCTATGCAGTACACAGGGATCACAAAGAACTTGGGATCTGGGCAGTAAGCTGCCAGGAGATATCTTGGGAAAATAGCTTACATGAATTCTGCCTGCTTCCTGTTTGCTACCTTCTCCTCCTCCTGAACAAATCATGCTATGCAGACCTGATCAGGAACCTGGGAAAGAAAGCCCACAAGGACTAGTACCACCCTGTCTGCTCCGATTTTCTTTACTAGCCTGCAGCATCATGACCCCAGTAGTTTAGCCAATGTGTCAGGGACCTGGTGCAAGGAAGGAAATAGCTCTGGCCTCTGTTTAAACTGTAAAATTCAGCAATAATCAAAGTTCAGTGGGACCCTCAACCACCTCGGACCCTAGTGCCACTGCACTTGCTGCACCAATGGAAGCTATGCCCTTGAGATAATTTAACGGCAGAAGAAGCCAGTGGTCGAGGTGTGCATGAATGTGCCTTCTTTGTGGCCGGCAGCATAGCCACCTTGAAATTTCAGGGAGCGGAGCTCCATCTAGTTCCACCCCTCCAATGTTGGTTCCCCTGCTTGTAGAGCCAAATATGCAACCCCACTGCAAGACGTCATAGTCGGTGCACAGCTTTGGTCTTTCTAGAACCAGCCATGGTTCTTGGCTAGCCACGGTGCTGTCATTCCCAGAAGAGTTGCTTGCACTCTTTTTGTTCCCTTGCAGAAGCAGAGAAGCATTCCTTGTTGATGGAGTCACTGACCACACACAATGTAAACACAGCGGTCAATTAAAGGTAACTTGGTTTATCAGATCCTACCTTTAGCTTGCCCTTTGAAGCCCTTGGCTTTGCCCTTTGCTATCCTTGGTCATAGTGGTCTTGAAAGCAGAAACAGGAACAGTCAGCAAGCGGGTCTTGCAACAGCTCCTTAGCAGCCAATAGGAGGCTGTTGATTTCCCATGGAAGGACGAGTCATCCCTGGGATGATGTAGGGAGTAGCGGATCAAACACCACACGATGTCTCGTACCTTGAAATGACATCCATGAATGTAAACCAAATAGCAGAGTGATACAAGTAAATACCAGTGTGAAGGGGGCAAGAGCATAATCTAGGCTCTTTCCTGATTTTGCATCCAAACGGAAACTGACTTCTGACTTAGGACCCGATTATGAGAGGGCTAGTGAAGGGTGAGATACTTACAAACCCAGTAGACTTCAGTACTCAAGGGTGCAGTGTTTATCAGGTGTGGAATCAATGTTTACTGTGACAAATTCTGTAAATATTGGCGTTTTCCTGCATGTTTTCTTAAAGTAATTTTCCGCAGATTTGCCGGGAATACTTGCCTCCAAAGGGTGAATGGCAGCATTTTAAATAAGCTAAAGTCCCAACAAGACTTTGGAGGCCATTCATATTCCAGGGATTGAATCAGAATGTTAGATAAATGCTATCTGTTTTAGCAGCATCACGTGAACATCTGAGCTACCAACCAGGAGAAGGTGTATTGGTATCGAGGTCTCTGACTCCTGTCAGGAGAACCCAATGTTTTCTAAGGATCTAATGAATCATTTCACCCCTATCAGGCATGCTGGTAAAGTAAACACGAAGAAATATGTATTGTCTCTGCATAAGGTGCACTTGAGGACATGCACTTAAGTTGTAAACAAAAGAAAGTGCACAGGATCAAAGTTATTCTTACGGGACCTTTGCCAATGCAGCCAAATGCCAGGTGTTAGACCTGGATTTTTTAGCGGGTTTATCCACAGACTTTTTGCTTTTTGGCCTCCTGTTTCTGACCTGTTTTTGTTGGTTTCATGACATGAGCACTTTACCACTGCTGATCAGTGCTAAAGTGCAGATGCTCTCCCTGTAAATTGTTGTTATTGCTTGGTGTTTCCATAATTGGCTATTTGATTTACTTGTCAGTCCCTAGTACAGTGCACCATGTGTGCCCGGGGCCTGTAAGTCAAATGATGCTAGTGGGCTTGCAGCACTGATTGTGCCACCCACATAAGCAGCCTGTAAATGTAACTCTGGCCTGTCATTGCAGAGCCTGTGTGCAATCTGTTACTGCCATGTTGACTTGGCAAGTGCCCCCACTTGCCATGCCCTACCCTTCCCTTTTGTTACATGTCAGTCACCCCTAAGGTAGGCATGTCCTGATAGCGAATTACTGCCAATTTTGTTTTTAACTATTGCAAGGCTATCCGTTCCAATAGGACTGAATGGGGAGTTTGTTTATAAAATCTTATAAACATAACTGTCCCTGGGAACAAGGTAGGAAACTAAAGTTCAGTATGCCTGAACTCAGAATGTAAAGATGCATTTTTTAGTGAAGGTGATTTTTACATTCTGTGTTTGAAAATACCACTTTTAGAAAGTAGGTATTGTCTTGCTTACCCATCCGGTGTGCCTCTGCTAGGTTTGTGTATTGCATGTCTGGATTTTGGATGAGCGGGGCTGGAGAGGGGCAGTGGCTCGAGAGCCTAATGAGTCTGGGCTGGGATGAATAGACCTGGGCTGCATTTGCAGTAGGGGGAGATCTCCTTTCACCTGAATGGGCCTGGTCTGCCAAGGACAATGCTGTTTCCACCTCCTACCAGGAAGCTGCTCCAGAGAGGACAGACCAGTTTTGACTGAGCACAGGGCTTCTCTGCCTCCAGAGAACAAAGGATTTTGTGATATAAATATTGTGGCCCAGACCCCAGAACTTTAGATCACTTCTGTGAAATCAAGAGGAACCTTTGCCAAGGAGAAGACACGGAGAAGCTGAGGAGGAATACTGCCCCTGGGCTGTTTGCTATCTAGGGTTGACCTGCAGTGGCTTTGCTGCCAAGGAAAGGAGAACATGAATTTGCTGCCTGCTTTATTCCCTGCTTGAAGAAAAGATCTCCAAGGGCTTGAACTGAGCTTGCCCCCTGTTCTTGAGGTCTCAGGAACAGCAAAGACCTCATCGTGACTATGGGTACCGTCTCTGATCGTCTTTGCAGAAGAAAGTGTAACTGACTCTGGTATCGAGTCCGTCGCAGGATACCGTGTCCTGAATGCACCGCTGAGAGCAACGCCTCACTTCGCAGCGTAACCCTTGTCTCACCTACTCCGTCAACAAGCTGCTGCTTGCACCGCGTCCTGTGGGCATCACACTCCGCAACGCTTCGCCACACGCCACAAGGACGTTACCGACTTGGTTGATGCCCGACCTAAACATCAACCGGCTCCGTTGCCGCACCGTGACCTACCAGCACCGCAGCGAGCATGGTCTCACCATTCAACGCAAGCCCTGCCTGGTCTCGCCAACTCCGTCAATGAGCCGCTGCCTGGACCGAATCGTGAGGACATCGTCCGCCGCAACGCTCCATTTCCCAAACGTGGCTGCAACGTTTGCCCTGACCTACTCGCACCGACGTGTTGGTTACAACGAGAAAAGTACTGTGTCCAAGTCTGTCGACGCTTTAGCTGGCCTGCATCACCCGGTCGGCTGGAATTGTTAGACTCTGTAGTATTCAGTATCAAGGTAGCCCCAGGAGGAGCTACCGAGTCGGAAGAACTGTGTTTTATTGATTTTCCTACAATTTAAATATTATTTTTCACTAGCGCTACTTTTCAAGAGTATTGTATGTTGGATTTTTATTGTATTTACTATTTTTCTAAACTGGTGTGGTGTCCATTTGTAGTGTTTTCACTGTATTACTGTATGTGTTCACAAATGCGTAACACACTGCCTCTGAGATTAGCCTGCCTGCTCGTGCCAAGCTAACAAGGGGGTGAGCAGGGGCTATATTAGAAGTGTATCCCCCTTACCCTGACTAGAAGCAAGGGTCCCTATTTGGACAAAGGTACCTACCTCTGCCAACTATAGACCCCCATTTCTAACACCAAGAGTGCCAAATACCATACTGCCTGGTCTTGTTTCCACCTCATGCCCCTTTCATCCACTACATACCCTTTCTACCTCTCTATCTCACTCTTGCAGGCTCTTTTTTACATCTTCTTTTGCCATTGCTTTTCATCTTTCTCTTCATTCATTTTCCCTTCCCTGATCTTTCATCCTCTTGTTCTGGATTAAAATCTGATGATGAAAAATAACTCCTGGTCCCCAAAACTGAGTGCATAGAGACCACTTGCTGCATACACCTGCCCCATCTGAGTGCTGTTTGAGATAGGTGGTCAATGCCTGCCTTCAAAAGAATATCCCCATGCTCGACACAAAGGTCTCTGTCCTTCCAACATACACTGGACAACCAGCAGATGGGGTCGCTGCTGTCTTACATTGATCAGGGTACTCCTCAGTGCTTGTAGTTTCTGCTGTGGGTCATGCAGGTAAGAGTGGTGGAGCGGTGGGGCTGGGTGGGGGGATTTCGCCAGAACACCACGAGGGAAAAATAATTATTTATTTAATTTTCCCTTGTCGTCGTTTGTCGAAATATCCCCCCACCCGGCCCCACCTCTGCACCTCTCTTACCTGCACGGGCCGCTGCTGTGTAATTTGCAATATTGAGTTTGGAATATACAGATACTAGAATAACGTAGACAAAATATCAAGGACAAAGTATTGAGGAGGTAACCACATAGAGGTAGATATAGAATGACTAATAACTCCACGTCTATGTACATCGAAGATATATACATACCGTCAAGATACATGTATTGGGAATTAAGTATAGTAAACCTATGTTTACCTATAAATACTTACCTGTCAATATTTAGATCCTCTATATTTTGGCTATGATAGTCTGGAACCTCACGCGATATTCTGTACCACCATCCTCTGCAGTGAATTATTTTTATGTGCGACTGCGCTGCAGACTTTCATACATAATACTGCGCCTCGTCAAGGATATGAAACAATATATAAATCCATCTATCATATAATATAATTAATTCCAATATATCTGCTGACCTTAGTGTTTCTATGATTCTTCATTCTGGGCCGCAGTTTACGATTTTCTGTGTGCGAGAGGAAAGGGAGTTGTAAGGGTGTGTGCTTGAAGCAGATTTACATAGAATGAACTATTTTGCAGATTTGTAAAGCACACATTTGGACCCTTGGTGTCACAGCGCTGTACCCTGTAAAAAGAGAAAAACATATGACTCACACAAAAATACAAGAAGTTATTGCAAGAAGGAAATAACATTGTGGGTAGGGTAAATCAGTATACAGAACAATGTGTTCACCTCCTCCAGTATGCGGCTGAAGGCAGGTTGGGAAATGCCATTGAGAGGATTCAATGAACCCGTAAGGCACAATTGTTTGAAGCCTCCATAATAGTGATAGTTGTCCTGATGTTGATGTTAAACTGTGTGTCTTCCACAGTGATGGTAAATATGGACAATATGATCACAATACAGGCCTCATTACAAGTTTAAGTGTTATTCAATGCAACTGATAAATAACGATACCAGGGGGCACGTTATTTATCGGGTGTGATAACACCTATTACGAGTTTGTGGGGAATAACATGCAGATTTTGATATTTAATGCACCAGGTTTGACTTGCTGAAATTTATTGAAGGTTGAATTATTTAACGCCTCTGATAATTATTGAAATTGTTTAATACCTTCAATACTCATAATTCGCACCCATGCGTAAACAGGGTTTTATGCATGACTTGGAATTAATTGACCCACTCGTAATCAGGCCCAAAGTGTATTTAATTAGGAGGGTGACTCCCTTTGGGTCCTTTGTTTTGCCAATGTTCTTCTATTTGTTACTACCTAGCATCAGGGCCGGACTGGAAACCACAACCGGCCCTGTCAAAATGCTCGGGCGCCCCCGGGGGGGGGGGGGGGGGGGGGAGATGCCGCTGAGCTCTTTGCCAGGGCCGGTTTTCGCCCGATTTTGCTACAGGGCTGATTTTGCAATGCTGCAAAAACGGCCTTGTAACACAAACGGCCCCCAGGGGCCCAAAACCGGCCCCCACCCGTGCGGCCCACCGGGGGATTGCCCGGTGTCCGCTACGGCCAGTCCGGCCATGCCAAGCATGTGTTACAGGGGCCACCCACCTAACGGAAAGAAGCTCTCTTTGCTCAGTTTGGCATTGCTAACAGTCACCAACAATATGCATTCTAGGACATTCCTTCCTTTTATGTTAGCTTGAGTCAACTTGTGTTTTTCGACATACTGTGAAATTATTCACTGGATGGCCCCTTTAACATCTTGGTATCTCTTGCATAGCCATGCAGTGCACTAATGTGGCATCCATGCTTGCTTGTGTGTGCATGTACTTTTCAAAATCATTTATCCTTCTGCCAGTCAAGTGCTCCCTGATGCATGATCACTTCTCAGGACACTTTGCATTTAAGTAGGCACTTTGCACACTGGCACATCAGAAGATGCTTGTTAGGGAACAAGAGGGACTATGAGTCACAGAGCACATTTTTGAAGTTGAATTTCCTGACTGCCTTCTCTTAAACAGGCCCTTATAAAAGGTTGCATTCAGCCAGAATGAATTATGTCATAGATTTGTATAACACATACTTGGATCCTTTGCATTAAAAAGACGTTCACTGTAACAACAGCACAGCACATGACAAAGTTACAAAAATATATGGTATTGCACAAAGACAATACTACTGTGAGTAGGTACATTGCTAAACAAAACAATGTTTCTATCTCTCTATCTATTCCTCTGTCGTCCCCTCTCTTCTTAACAACAACATGGTGCCCTCCGTCTATATATATCTTTTTTAATGGATGTAGTGTACAAAATGACCCCTGTAAAAAATGTTGCAGTTTGATAATTACTATAACCCTCCTAAAAGAGGAATTACAAAGGGCGATAATAAAGTTCCCCCTCAGAGTGTGACCACTGCTCCTCCCTTGCAACCATTAATGGCTACCTTAGTCCAGGCACCGTGTTGTAACCCACTCAAGAGGCCCTTACAACCAATAGATTCTGCCCCTCAAAGTTCCCAGTCGGGGATTAATGGCGGCCATCTAGAAGCTGGTGGCATCCCTCCCCGGGCCGGCAGGCCCCAAGCCTACGGAGACCAGACTTGCCGCCAGAGGCTAATAGTTTAACGGTGGTCCTAGCAGGTGCCCCCCGTTTAAGATTAGGGGAGAATGAAGATTATCAATCACTAAAGAATAAGGCCATTAAATGGCTAAACTGGAATCGACCTTTACCTTCTCATTTTAACAATGAGATCATTATGGTTAGAAGGGTCCCCTGGCTAGGCAAGACTAGGAAAACAATAATAGGGGACTGTATCCTGGTAAGTTTTAAGGATCCGGGCACTGTTCTGCACATCTGTAAAGGAACAAATAGATCACTGGATTCTACTATTCAGACCCTTCCAATATCCTTTTTCTTCCCCCCTATCCGTATGCACCATATTCCAATGCAGGACGAGTGGGTAAGGGTGGAACATAGATACAGACAAAAGGACTATGTACAACGCCCAAGTCTCCACTTGCAGGATAGGCCTTATTTCCATTTCAATCGCTTTAATTGTCTGAACAGTTTGGATGGGGTTGATTGACTTTCTGCTCAGACGCCAATGACTTTGGATTGCGGCGTCCGTAGTTCTTCCAAGCTACCCACCTCGACTGCTGTTAAATCTCCTGGGTCACTGAACAACTTGGCGGTCTTGGACGACTTATCGGCCCACAATGTTCCCAATACCTCTGGAACTCTGATTGAGCTAACACTGGTGGAGAATGGCTCCAGTAGACCTTCCGATCCATCGGTCCCTACTGCTGGTAGTGCGTTAGATTCTCCGATTGCAGTCGAGTCTGGTACCACCTCCTCCAATTCTTCTGGCTCGGCATCTAACACCCTTGGATTTTTTAGGCTAATTTGTTGGAATGTTGCTGGCCTCGCTAACAAACTGGGGGACCCGGACTGGGCAAACTACATCGAGACTGGAGACATATGTATGTTCCAGGAAACCTGGGCCAGAGAGGACTATGGTCATCAAGGCTACATGTCATTCTTCATTCCAGCAAGATGGGAAGGCAAAGGCCGTCCGTCAGGAGGGCTTACGACTTGGGTTGCATCTCATCTGGGCTGTGTGGCAAGTCAGTTGCCGACCAATTCTGAGGATATTCTTGCGATCTCTCTATTATGGCCCAACCAAGTTAAACTGGTGTTCATTAATATTTATTCCAGGCCAATGGGAACTGCAAAGGAATCGCCGACCATAGATGAACTCTCTAATTTTATATCTGACCTACCGAGTGATTCATACTATGTTGTGGGAGGGGATTTTAATTCCCATTTTGAGCCACTCCCTGGTCTTCTGGATGGGTTATCATCTGTAGAAGAAGTCAGATGGGCAGTCCCTATGGTGGAAGCCCCACCCCCAAAGGCTTGGACTCCTTTAGCGGTGCAAATCACAGCCCTCACCCTGAAGTTCGGACTCAGAGCTTGTAATGGGCGAACAAAATCCGATATACCCAGTAAAACCACCTATAATAGACTGGGAAGAGAGTCCCGTCTGGATTATGTCCTGGCTCAAATAGTGAAGTGGCCGACAATCCAGGACTTCAGGGTGACGGAAAGGTCCGATAGCGACCATAACGCACTTAAGCTCGACCTTGTCCATCCTGGCCCCCAAGCTCTCGTGAATAATGTGGTAGGGAATAACCCGGTGCTTCTCCTTGATAGGAGAAGGATTAGGTGGGAGCACCTGGCTACAAGCAAGAATAAACTCCCCAGGCTCTATGATGGGATAATTCCCATTTTGGAAACTGTGGGTTGCTTGGACACCGAGCCATACAATAAAGACTCCCAGGGTAAATTGTTCAAAGCCCATGAGGACCTCATAAAAGCTGCGGCACCTCATTTCACTTGTAGTCCACGAAAAGCAAAAGGGGGGCGACGAGGCAAAACATCATGGTACAACCTTGCTTGCAGAAGGGCAAAAACAGAGCTCCTTAAACTAATTAAGGAGGGTTTAGGTGGGGATAGCCTCAAACAAAGCAGGCGAGTTTACAAGAAACTCACTGCCCACGCTAAGGCAGAATGGGAGGAAAAACAGTGGGAAGAACTCACTAAGGCACTAGCGACCCAGACCCAAAACCAACGCTTGTTTTGGAGGATTGTGAATGGGGGGTCGGGGAACTTAAAATTGACATTCGAGCCCAATATTGCCCCAGGGGTGTGGCAGGCTCACTTCCAGACCCTATACAGTCCTGACCCGGGAGAATCTCCTGCTGCTGATGGGGTAGGCCGACCGGACTTTGAAGGGGAGCCGATAACGCTCGGTGAAGTGACCGCTGCCATCTCAGGACTTGCTTCTGGAAAGGCGCCGGGACTGGACGGTTTACCAGGGGATATGTTCAAACAGGAACCCACTGTTTGGGCCCCTTATCTTACCGCCCTCTTTAACGGAGTTCTCGGTGGCATGGAAATCCCTAGTACTTGGCTGGGGGCTGAGGTGGTCCCCATCTTTAAAAAGGGCTCGCCTCTCCTCCCAGCCAACTACAGACCAATCAGCCTGATAGACGTGGCACAGAAACTGTTTGGTAGGGTGATGTTGAATAGGCTCCAGGACTGGATGGAGGAGGTGGGAGCCCTTAGTCCCTACCAGGCGGGATTCAGGAAGGGGGTATCCACAGTGGACCAGGTTTTTAGATTGAATCTGATCTACTGGCGGGCAGCAAAACTCGAGGGCGGTAGTTTGTACACAATCTTTGTGGACTTACGGGCCGCATTCGATCTGGTGCCCAGGGGGAAACTTTGGAGCATCTTGGCAGAGATGGGCATCCCCCCAGACATCCTATTGGTCTTACAGAGACTGCACCATAACAACTACGCCCGAGTGAGGTGTGGGAGGTCGGGGGAACTGACCGATAGATTCCCCGTTGACCGGGGGGTAAGACAGGGCTGTGTGTTGGCACCGACCCTGTTTTGCCTCTTCGTCAACGGGGTAATCGCCCATCTGAACGCCACCGAATATACTGACGCCCCAAAATTGAACGGCAGCAGGGTGCCCGCAATTATGTTTGCGGACGACACCCTGCTGCTATCCAAAACCCCCATGGGTATTCAGAGGATTCTTGACTCCTTCGTGGCCTTCTGCACTGATAGGGGGCTGGAAATTAATGCGGCAAAAACCAAATTTATGGTTTTGAATCCGAGGCAAAAATTACGGCCAAATCCGCAATTGAGAACAGGACGGCTTGAGAGAGTGACCACCTTTGAATACCTTGGTGTGACTCTCAATGAAACCATGACTTGGGGATCCCATCAGAGCAGGGCTAACCTTAAACTTACGCAAATCACTGGGGGTATCGCCCGCATGATGACTGGTTCATCATACCGTCCATTGGGGGCACTGATCCAGATATATAAGGCCCAGGCTAGGGGAGCGATAATGTACGGGGCGGAAGTATGGGGCCATACGCCTTGCCAGAGTCTGTCATTAGTGGAAAACAAGTTTATAAGACAGATAGCCGCACTCCCGCCCAGTACTCCGCTCCTCCCCCTGAGGCTTGATCTGGGCCTACGACCGTTAGCTGACGAAATAAGCCTGAGACCTTTAGCATTCTGGCGTAGGCTGTGGAGCAGCAACGATCTTGTAGATTATAGGGCGGAATTAGCTGAACTTCTGAATCACCCAATAGCCCTCAATATCCCTTGGGTCAAAAATATCCAAGCCATTTGCATGGAAATAGGGCTTCCCGACTTATGGACTGAGCCGGCAAACGCTGCACTAAATATCTCTAAAAAGTCCCTGGCCAAGGTTTATCACGAATATAAACTAGCCAGGGCTCAAGCTACCCAGGCAGAAGGGTCCTTAGCTTCTGCGTTTCTCCAGAGCAAGGATCTCTATAGATTTGAGAGGGTATTGGATCCTATCTCCCCCGTACTGACCCGGAAGCTGTTTCTCCAATGGAGATACGGCACACTGCCGTTCCGGTCCTTCACAAGCACCTGGTTACCGGCTCCCACCCTAAAGCAGTGTCCGGCTTGTGACGCCACGGAGGAAACTGATTTGCATGTGGCATTTTTTTGCCCAGCCTACAAAGTAGCACGAAAATATTGGCTCCTCCCGTTGATAAGGAATATGGGTTGCAGGGAATACGCACCAATGTATAAAATTTTAAAAACTGATCTCTCTGGCCCAACTGTTTTTGCATTAGCAAAATTTCTGACCAATGTCTGGCACACGCGTAACCGGATTTTAAAGGCGTTGGGTCCCTCTTAAGAGTTTTTATTCTTTTACCAGTGATTGAACATGTATACTGAATATTTCTCATTGTTCTTACTTTGATAACTGCTGTTTAATAATTTTTTTATCTTAAATCCTGAACTATTTATGTATTTTATGTTGTACATATTTTACCTGTGCTTTTATGGTCACTGACCGAAATAAAGCTATCAAAGGAAAAAGGATAATTACTATAAAACAATAGGAACAGGTGAGCCATGCAATTGGAAATTGTTCTCAAATATTCTTTCATGATCTGTTAGTTGAGGGCGTGTCCATTGACTAAAACAACATTACTATCATTCAACTTTTTCTAGTTTCAATTGCTTCTATTAACTTAACTGGCAGTTTTCCATGCAGCCTTATTATAAAGCCAACAATATTACATTTCTGAACATGCTGCACAGTCAGAGAATGTTTTTGATGCAGGGGTATCCAAGTATGTGGTCCATGTCCCTGATAAAGTGGAATTTTGCATGTTTGCTTCTTTTGTAACCATTACATTTGCCAGTTACATATTAATATTTGCACAATGCTGTAATGTATTATACAGGCCAAAGAATAAAATCCTATTTGGAGTTGTGCTTCTGTTATGTGTCTATTTACTAAAATACTTAAATAATCATGTTTTTACTGCACAGATGTGTCTACCAAATTGACCTTTTGCCCCGAAGTTTTGTCCTGAATTTTGACACTCTAGACTGATTTTTTACACTCACTGCGCAGAATTTGCCTCCGTTAGGTGGTCACCATACTTCCACAGTGGGTGCCTAGCGCTATACTTTATTCAAATTAATCTGTTTAAGTCCATTTGGTTTTGAATTAATTTCATTGTAGTTAAAACAGTGGTCCGCTTTGTATCATCTCGCCTGCTAGAGAGCAGTGGAACTGTTTAAGTGATATCATCAGACAAAATACATTTCTTGAAATTGATAGACCTGAACCTAGCAATAAATTAACTTTGGCTTATCAAGAGCTGGTGGCCCCAGGGCTAACATGGTCTATAGCATTAGAGCTGTTAGTGGATCAGGGGCCAGCCATCGTGTCCTTTGCTCAGGCAGATGAGTGCCTGCCTGAGGTGCAGGGGCACCTTTTGAGTAAGGCTGAAACGAGGCACGTGGATGCGGCGGTAATTCCCGCTTCGATACATTATTTTAGCTGCGGGTGAAACCTGCGTCTTTGTTGGCTTCTCATCATATTAGCAACCTGACATTTCATGACATTTGTTGCTGTTTCCTGTGGTGTGCAAATATAGTATGAGCTGCACAAACGCCTGCAGTGTCCTTGGCCGTGAGTATGTGTAAATGGTATGCCACTGTGTCGGCCTACAGTATGTGTGAGTGTGCTAAGGTACGGTCGCTAGCTTAAGGTCTGTCCTGCCATTAGTTTCTTGTCAGGATGCATATGGAGTGTATTGTGTGCCTTTAATGGGAAGCAGCATTGTAATCTGTTTGAATGGCTGTCAGTGCCAAGTCATATTCCAGTGCCTGATTCGGTGTGTCATTCCGGGAGGAGGGGTGGGGGGGGCGGTGTGTGTGCACGCGCGCCTGCGTGTGTGAGTGAGGTGATTGGAGTGCCACATATTTCTTATATTTCAAAATGTGTGTTTCCTTAACACTTTGAGTCAGACACTACATTTTATGCAATGCAGCACAGCAACCAAATTTGCTCAGGGCACTTTACTAGGGTCTGACAAGTAAACCAAACATCCAATCATGGAAACACCAATCCATAACATACTTTACCACAGGAGCACTTGCATTTTACCGCTGATCAGCAGTGCGAAAAGTGGGCAGAAACACTATGCCAGCAAAAACAGAGCCAAAACCGGGAGGGCAGAAAGCAACAAACTCAGGGAAACACGCCAAAAGATGCCGAGTCTAACACATGTCCCCTCCAGCTGAAAGTAGGGAGAACTACCCAACCTCTTGGGAGTTCTCTTCACTAAGGCGGAAGAACCTGGACAGACCATCTGCATTGGCGTGTTCTGTGCCAGGACGGTGTTTCACCATAAAGTCCATTTGCTGTAGGGAGATGGACCACCTCAGCAGTTTTGGATTCCCACCCCTCATTTGCATTAACCACCTGAGGGGCCTGTGGTCTGTCTGAACCCGGAAGTGAGTCTCAAACAGGTAGGGCCTCAGCTTCTTCAGTGCCCAAACCACAGCGAAAGCTTCCCTTTCTATGGCACTCCACCTCTGTTCCCTGGGGAGTAGTCTCCTGCGAAGGAAGACTACAGGCTGGTCTAGGCCCTCTTCATTCAGCTGTGAGAGCACCGCTCCCACACTATGCTCTGAAGCGTCAGTCTGCACGACAAATTCCTTGGAGAAGTCGGGTGCCTTGAGCACGGGTGCCGTGCACATGGCGGCCTTCAGGGCATCAAAAGCCTTCTGGCAGGACTCAGTCCAGATCACCTTCTTGGGCTGTTTTCTGGAAGTCAGCTCGGCTACGGGGGCAACAATTATGCCATAACCCTGAACGAATCTCCGGTAGTACCCGGTGAGTCCTAAACAGGCCCTCACCTCTGTCAGGGTCTTGGGGGGCTCCCAAGCCAGAATGGTGTCAATCTTGGGTTGTAGGGGAGCCACCTGGCCGCTTCCTACCTGGTTTCCCAAGTACACCACATAACCCTAATTAAACATAAGAGGGGGGGACGAGGAGCTATTTAGAAAAAGGTCCTGTACCAGAGCTCCCAAGTTAAATGCAGTAGCAAAGTAGGATGGTAACAGTTCCTATGGGGAAAGAGAGAAGAGTAAACAGCCAGGTAGGCTGTAGGGAAGTGTGAAGTGTCTCCAGATGGGTTCGAGTGTGCTGAGAAAGAGTAAGGTACTCCTGTGTGGATCTAGAGGTGCCCTCACACACCCTTTCAGGTGTATAGCATCATCATCGGGCTGGTGCTCCTCGTGGGGGTGGTGTTGCAGTCCCTCACGGGCCCGTTTGACGGGGCTCTTTGATGGAGATCTTTTAGGAGTTTGCCGCACTTGTGCATGGGGGTGTGTGGGTCAAAGTGGTGGTGGTGAGTGAGATATAAAAAGAGCCCAAGGACACTAGCAATTTATTGAGGATGTCCTTGGAGTCTGGTTAAAATATATCACGGGGGATGGAGAAGCAAGGTCAGTTGCCTGTGTGAGAGGGGAAATTGAACAAATACGGTCCCTCTTCTCTCACCCGTGTAGTGAATAATGTGGATATATCAAAGGGTCCTTCTTATAGGAAACTCTGTAGAGAAATTAGGTAAGGAACACGTCTCCGCACAGAGGAAGAGCGCCAACCGCCTCCACTGTTGTACGGCTTCGCTGACGAGGTCCATCCTTGAGCGAGGGAGGGCCACATCTAGGGACACGCATAAACGATGTGTTCCTTACCTAATTTCTCTACAGAGTTTCCTATAAGAAGGACCCATGGGATTATAGGGCGTCTTTTCCCGATTCCCATTTGACACACTTTTTCTTTAGGTCCTGATGAAGCGCTCTTAGATCCATTAGGGACTAGTTAAAGCGCGAAACATGTCGACCCTTTGATATATCCACATTATTCACTACACGGGTGAGAGAAGAGGGACCGTATTTGTTCAATTTCCCCTCTCACACAGGCAACTGACCTTGCTTCTCCATCCCCCGTGATATATTTTAACCAGACTCCAAGGACATCCTCAATAAATTGCTAGTGTCCTTGGGCTCTTTTTATATCTCACTCACCACCACCACTTTGACCCACACACCCCCATGCACAAGTGCGGCAAACTCCTAAAAGATCTCCATCAAAGAGCCCCGTCAAACGGGCCCGTGAGGGACTGCAACGCCACCCCCACGAGGAGCACCAGCCCGATGATGATGCTATACACCTGAAAGGGTGTGTGAGGGCACCTCTAGATCCACACAGGAGTACCTTACTCTTTCCCGGCACACTCGAACCCATCTGGAGACACTTCACACTTCCCTACAGCCTACCTGGCTGTTTACTCTTCTCTCTTTCCCCATAGGAACTGTTACCATCCTACTTTGCTACCACCACATAACCCTGCCCGATCTTTCACTTACTGGCCTTGATCGTGAGGCCTGCCCTCTGCAGCGCCTTCAATACTTCACCGAGCTGCTGCAAGTGTTCTTCCCAGCTGGAAATGAACACTGCAATGTCATCCAGGTAGGCGGCACTGAAATCCTTCAGCCCAGCCAACACCTGGTTGACCAACCCCTGAAAGGTGGCAGGGGCATTCTTCAACTGAAAGGGCATCTCCCGGAACTGGTAATGTCCTTCTGGGGTTGAAAATGCTGACCTCTCCTTGGCCCCATCGGTTAAGGCAATCTGCCCGTACTCAGACGTTAAATCAAATGTGCTGAGAAACTTGGCAGCTCCCAACCGATCAATGAGCTTATCAGCTCTGTGGATGCGGTGTGCGTCAGTCCTGGTGACGGCATTGAGCCCATGGTAGTCCACACAAAACCGCAGTTCTGGAGTGGCACCGGGTGCAGCAGCCTTTGGGACCAAGACCACTGGGCTAGCACACGGACTGCTGGAAGGCTCGACCACCCCCAACGCCAACATCTTAGAGGCCTCCTCTTTTATGCTGGCCTTGACCTGGTCAGTCAACCTGTAAATCTTGTGCTTCACAGGCGGCCTGTCACCGGTGTCCACGTCATGGGCACACCAGTGGGTAACACTGGGGGTCAGGGAGAACAGTGGGGCATACTGTCCCAACAACCGGTAACAGTCTCTCTGCTGCTCTGCGATCAGTGAAGGGAGAGGATCACACCTTCCACTAACCCATCACCTTCTTTGGCAGACAGGAGGTCAGGGAGAGGCTCACTCTCCTCTTCCACCCCGTCATCTGTCGCCAAGAGCATGCTGACTTCGGACCTCTCGAATTGGGGTTTGAGGCTGTTCACGTGGAGGACCCTCAAAGAGTTCCTGGGAGCCTGCATATCCACCAGGTAGGTGACATCCCTTTTGTGCTCCATCACCTCAAACGGCCCAGTCCACTTGTCCTGCAAGGCACAAGGTTCCATTGGGGCAATAAACCACACTTTTTGCCCAGGTTGAAATTCGAGTGGCATTCTGGTCATACCACTTCTTCATTTCTTCCTGGCTTGCTTCCAGGTTTGCCTGAGCGAGTTTCCTGAAGTGGGCAGTTTGGTTTCGGAGGGCCAGCATGTAACTAAACACATCCTGGGGAGATTTCCTGGGAGCTGCCTCCCAGCCTTCCTTCACCAATCTTAGAGGTCCTCTCACAGGGTGACCATACAGGAGCTCAAAGGGGCTGAACCCAAGAGACTTCTGTGGTACCTCCCTGTATGCAAAGAGAAGGCACTGCAAGAGGACGTCCCACTTACGCCTCATGGGTTCTGGTAGACCCTTAATCATGCCCTTCAAGGTCTGGTTGAATCTCTCTACTAGACTGTTACCTTGTGGGTGGTAAGGAGTGGTGAACTTGTAAGTCACCCCACACTCCTTCTACAGGGATATCATATACTTAGATATGAAGTTGGTCCCCCTGTAAGAAACTACCTCTCTGGGTAACCGCACTCTGGGAAAGATCCCCATTAACGCCCGGCCCACCACTGGTGCCGTCGTTTTCCTGAGAGGGATTGCCTCTGGGTACCAGGTGGCAATCCCTCTCAGACCACCAAGACCAGGATGTACCTGTTGCCCATGGCGGTCTTGGGATCCAGTTGCACCACAATGTCCATCCCTACGCTTTCAAATGGTGTTCCAACAACTTGAAATGGTTGGAGAGGAGCTTTGGCCTTCCTTCCACTCTTACCACTTGCCTTGTAAGTTTGGCAAGACCGACAATTTCCATCTGACTGCCTTTGAATTTGGGGCCAGAAGAAGTGGGTGACAAGCCTGTCAAAGGTCTTGTCCTGCCCCAAATGTCCTGCCAAAGGCACGTCATGAGCCAGACCCAGTAGGAAGGTCCTGAAACGCTGGGGAACCAGCAGCACACGGACTGACCCAGGCTCAGCAACCTTAGGTTTGCTATACAGAAGATCATTCTCCCAGTAGATCCAATGTGATCTGGACTGATCACCAGCTGCCTGGTCTGCAGCCTGCCACTGCAGACCCTCTAGAGAAGGGCACTCTTTCTGCTCCTTGCAGAAGTCCTCTCTGGTGGGACCCCCTTCTTGCTGCCAATGGGTCAGCTCAGAGATGTCCCCCAGTTCAGCTACCTTCTCCCCTGTAGGCACCGAGGTGTTCCCCTCAAGGTCCACCTCCTTCCGGTCCGTGGGAACTTCAGGGGCCAGTTTTCAGCACCTCTTGCCCATTCTCTTGGCAGGGACTTGGGCCACTGTTTCAGGCTTCACGTCCTCTTGACCACCCTCTCTGGCCGCCATTTACCGAGTTGACACGCATGCCCACCCTGGCAACCCAAGCATATCCAAGTGAAACCTGAACTCAACATCCTTCCACAAGGACTGCTTCAGGTTGTTACCTTTATATAGGAAAAACAATGGTTCCTGTGGAATAATATACTATGAGGTTATGATACATAAGCACAATCGCGATATAGAGGGTTAGATAATGGCAGAGCGCGAAAGAACCACTAACACACCGATTACTGTGTAGTATATTTTATGGGCTTTTTAAACACTAAAGTTAGGAGTAAACATTATTCATCAAAACAACATTTGTGCATAGTGTCCCAAGTGACAAAGGGAACCTAAACCTAAGTGACAATGTGAATATTAAATACAAGGTTTCCACAGTTTGTACAAGTCGACCATTATCATAATAATTCCATGTGAACAGCAGCTATATACAGTGATATGTGCTCGGGAAATGGTTCAATTCTTCTGAATGTCGACGACGTTTCGACCCTCAAAACAATGTGGGGTCTCTTCAGGACTATTGATTAAGGGACATCTAAATGGAATTGAAATAAAAAGAGAGCATAAGGCCTATATACCGGCACAAATGCGAAAAATTGGATAAAAGGTCCCTGAATATATGGTTGCGCAGTCTTGTGAAAATGATGTGCCACACGTGAAGAAAAGAGGAAAAAGGTTAACTCACATGAGAACCCATCTGGGTACTGTGATTGTGATAAAAGAAGTAAAGAAGAATGTTGCAATTACTGATAGTTAGACAATGAGCTATGTATAATCGATTACAAGTTTCACCGAGGTTCTTACCTCAATGTGAGGACAGGCTGTCAATCCAATGGGGTATGTAGGTGGGCCAGAGGGGCTCAATTAATTATACGCCACAGCTGTAGCGTTGTAGAATCCCTTTGTGGATTAACAGTGAGAATGCACTGAGAGTATTTCTGAAAATTAAAATAATGAAGGGGTCAGATTACTGAATTGAGGGCTGAGCGCAAGTGCTAGGCGGCCTGCATGTGCCAATTCTTACCTCGGTAGAAGAATGGAAAAGCGGGACAGCACTCAGCGTGTAGATTCAGAAAAAGCCACGTCAGTCAGCTTGATCGGGTACAATGACAGAGATCCTCATCCAGAGAGGATTGTTATATACAGGGTTTCCCGCTCTTTTTGCCATGGGAAACCGGCAGTCCTAACTAGGGAACACTGCTGCACCGAGCAATCCGGTGCTCCGTTTCCGTGATCGGTAGAGAGTAAAAAAAAGACCTCAGTGGGAGGTGAAGAGATAGAATGTGTGGCACAAAGGTGGGGCTGTTGCGCTAATGACAGTGGTGAATTCTCTGTTACCTAGCAGACAATCTACAGGCATGGAAGGGCTCGCAACCACCCTAAAGGGATCTGAGACCCCCCCTCTCGAAGGGAACCTGCGCCACCAGACACTGGCGCTCTGAATTGTCTACCGCAATTACTTGGGCGAATGCCCCTGGGACTACCTGCTTCTCAGAGACCAGGTGACACCTGACGGAGGTCACACTGGCTCCAGTATCTCTGAGAGCCTCTACCCTTTTCCCATTGATGGTCACCCAGATGCTGTATTTCTTTGTGTTAGGGTACACCTGGTTTCCTGGGACCATCTCACTGTCCCCTAGTGAGATGAGGGTCATTTCTGCGGGGTCCCCCCCTCCTGTGGGAACTCCTCCTCCCCAAGCGCTACACTAGCCAACACTTTGGACTGCCCACCGGTGGGTGGCTGCGCCCCCTTTGAGCACCTAGGGTCCCCCTTCATGCGCCCCACCTGGCCACATGCAAAACACTTGCAGGGGCCGGTCTCAGCAGGCTTTCCTGACGAGACCTCTTGTTTCTTATCTCCGAGGGGCTGGGAACCTTTACCCTGGGTGTTAGTTTGGGGTCCTTTAAAGAACTCCTGTGCTTTACCCTTGTCCCCCCCACTTTTCTGCTGGTGACCCTGCCAACCTTTGGCTGAGTCTCCCCCAAGCGCTTTTTGTGGACCCTGGTACTCACCCAGCGGTCCGCCTCCATAGCAAGCTTCCTAGGGTCAGTCAGCTTACTATCAACTAGGTGCTGGTACAGATAAGCAAAACATAGTCTGGACAAGTGCTCCCATGCAATCAAATTGCCCCTGATAATCTGTCACATTACTGCCTTTCACCCAGCCATCCAGTGACCAGAAAAACACATCCACACATTCCAACCAATTGTTGGCATCAGACTTCTAACTGGACCTGCACCCTGTACTTTTCAGGAGTAAGACCATACTTAGTGAGAAGGGCGTCCTTCATGTCTAGATATGTAAGGTGATACCCCTTACCCAGAGCTATTAAAGTATCCCTTGCTTCTGCTGGGAATAGAGGCCACAATCCTGCTCCCCAATTTTCCTCGGGGACCCCATTCATGTGGATTGCTGCCTCGTACCCCTGAAACCACCTTTGTATGTCATCCCCCTTCTTGAATTCCTTGCCTACATTCTTAGGGATGTGCACAATACTGTCTGCCTGTCTTGACGGGTTGCTGCCACCATCTGAGTTCACTTTACTCCTCTGATCCAGCTCTTTTATCCTGAGTTCGTAATCTAACATCATTCTCGTTTCTTCCATGGCTAAATTAAGCTTCTCCAATTCTGCTGCTACTTCCTCGCTTCCAGTCTGTCCTCCAGCTCTTCTGGGGACAGGCTACTGCTGCCTAGCTGGGGAGGTTTCCCCCTAGCCGGGGAGGTTCCCCCTCCCAAAAGCACATCCATCCTAGGACTAAGCTCCTCCACTTCTCCACTAAGATCACCAGAATGCCCACTGGCATTTCTGGCTGCTACCCTCAGAGCCTTTTGCAGCTCGTCCTTCCTAGTGAGGCTTCTGACTTGGACTTTTAGGTTTTTGCAAATTGATTTCAATTTCCTAACATTGTAGGCTTCCAAGCTTTTCCTCCTCAAAGGCATATTCTAGGGATGCAACGGATGATGCTATTGATTCCGGCATGACAAAGTAGCAAGTTTAAATGGGCAAGATCAAAAATAGGCCAAAAAGAACTAGTATGTGGCACGTAATGGTCTGCGATGTGGTACTAGTGCACACCAATCACTGTAAGTCAAGTGCAAACGCAAGTCCTATCCCACCGCTGCCACCAATGTTAGAAATGGGGGTCTCTAGTTGGCAAGGGCTTGCACCTTTGTCCAAGTAGGGACCCTTCATCCTAGTCAGGATAAGGGAGTTACACTCCTAAAATAACCCCTGCTCACCCCCTTGGTAGCTTGGCATGATCAGTCAGGCAGTGTGTAAAGCACTTGCACATAACCAACAGTAATACAGTGTAAGCACTACAAAAGGACACCACATCAGTTTAGAAAAATATCCAATATTTTTATATACAAGACCAAAAACGATGAAAAATCCACAATACAGTACTTAAAAATCTACAGTTATCAAAATAATCTTTAAAAACAGTTCCTTTATGTCTATAGCTCCGTCCGGGGCTATCACGGTGTCATGAAAAAACAAATCCCAACAGTCAGGGACCAGCTACGGTGTTGGGAAGACCCGCAAACAGTACCTGTTAGAAAAGCAGGGTGCCGAGGCCCTTGAAGTCACTCGTGTTTCAGGTCGAGCCCCTTTCTGTTGGAATCAGGAGCGCTGGCATCGAGTGCTGCGGTGCGAAGTGCAGCAGTGCGGCGTGCTGTGCCCTCTGACTGTGGTGCGAGCAGCGGCTCTGTGGCGTCGTCTGTGAGACCAGGGCCGCGGTGCAAGATGACGTGGTGATCGTCACGGTGCTGGCAGGTCACGGTGCAAGCAGCGGCGTTGTTGCTGAAGCGCTGTGGTCGGCTGATGAATGGGAGTCGATGGTGCCGGCGTCGGTAGGCCAAAGCTGCGGTGCAGGATAAGGGCGGTGCGTCGTGTAACTTTATGAGCAGTGCCTTCGAACCATGGTGCAAGCAGCGGCGTTGATTTCAGCGTGGAGCGGCGTCATTTGGGAGGCCAAGGTGTCATCATGAAGCGAGGCAGTGCGGATTGCGGGGCCCACAGATCGCGGTGCTAGCAATGGCTCAGGGGCGGCGTCAGCAGGCGTCGTCGTGAGACCAGGGTCGCGGTACGGCATTGCGGCAGTGCTCTCTTTGGTGCCCAGGCTTCTGTGTGAAGTAAGGCGGTGCGGTGCCCACAGGTCGCGGTGCGAGCCGCGGCTCGGTGGCGGCGTCAGCAGGCATCGTCAGGAGACCAGGGTCGCGGTACGGCATTGTGGCGGTGCTCTCTTCGGTGCCCAGGCTTCTGTGTGAAGTAAGGCGGTGCGGTGCCCACAGGTCGCGGTGCGAGCCGCGGCTCGGTTGCGGCATCAGCAGGCATCGTCGGTGAGACCAGGGTCGCGGTGCGGCATTGCCGCAGTGCCCTCTGCGGTGCCATCAGGACACGGAGTCGGCAGTGGTGTAGTAGGCGTCAGCCAGTTATTTTTCCTCTGTTGCAGCACAAAACACACAGTCCCCAGTGCTTTGGGCAGAAGAGCTTGAAGGCATTGCGGTTCCTGAGACTTCGTGAACAGGGGCCAAGCTCTACCTCAAGCCCTTGGAGAGACTCACAAATTAGGTTGCAGAAAGTCCAGTCCAGGCCTTTCACTGGCCAAGACAGAAGCAGCCACTGTAGGTCAGCCCAGCAAAGCACTCAGCAATGCAGTCGTTCCTCCTCACAGCTTCTCCAGCTCTTCTTCTTGGCAGTCTTCTTGATCCATTTGAGTTTTAAAATTCAGGGGTCTGGGCCCTAGTATTTGTATCCAAAAATCCTTTGATCCTCTAGGCCCAGCCAGAACCAGTTCTGCCTTCCCTGGTGTGATTTCCTGGCAGGAGTTGGAGACGGCATTGTTAGAGGCAGACCAGGCCCTTTGAGGTGCAAGGAAATCGCCTCCTTCTTCCCCCATCGCAGCCCAGGTCTATTCAGCCCTTTCCTGACCTACCTCGGGAGCCACTACTGCTCCCTAGTCATCTGTTGTCCAAAACCCAGACAGGCAATCCACATTCCAGCAGTGGCACAAGGGATGACTGAGCAAGAAAATATCTACTTTCTAAAAGTGCTATTTTCAAACACAGAATGTAAAAATCACCTTTGCTAAAAGATGCCTCTTTAGATGCTGAGTTCAGGCATACTAAATTTTATTTTCCTACCTAGTACCCAGGGCCAGTTATATTTATAAGATGTTAGAAACAAACTTCCCATTCTGTCCTATGGGGAACAGGTAGCTTTAAAATAGTGGAAAACGAAATGGGCTGTAATTCACTATCAGCACATGCCACACACACCAGGGCATGTCCTACCTTTCACATACACTGCACCCTCCCCACAGCAGTACCCTGGGTCTACCTTAGGGGTGCCTGACATGTAAGAAAAGGGAAGGTTGGGGACTGGCCAGTGTATGCATGGGCCAAGTCGACATGACAGTTACAAACTGCGCGCAGACTCTGCAATGACAGGTCTGAGGTACCTTTTCTGGGCTATTCACGTGGGTGGCATGGATTGTGCTGCAGGCCCACGAGTAGCATTTGATTCACAGGCCCTGGCACACTCAGTGCACTTTACTAGGGTCTGACAAGTAAACCAAACATACAATCATGGAAACATCAATCCATAACATACTTTACCACAAGAGCACTTGCACTTTACCACTGATCAGCATTGCAAAAAGTGTACAGAAACACTACGCCAGCAAAAACAGATTCAAAACCAGGAGGGCAGAAAGCAAAAAACTCAGGGGAAACACGCCAAAAGATGCCAAGTCTAACAAAGTTCGTTCAGCCTGAACATTCATGCTACAGCATCGACTGCTGCGGAGAGAGCCATCACACCGTCCCAACCATTTTCAACAACAACAGGATCCTCGTGCTTCAGCAGCACCCATCCACGACGCCAGGCCTGCTCTTTTCACTACATTAACGACCATCCACAATGCTTCCCTGCTCCTCACAGGCCCATCCACTGTTGATGGGACTCCTTGCGCTGGACTGAGAAGGTACCTTTTTGGCTGTATTAACCTGTGGCTGTATCCGACCCATGCTCCCATGCGGTCAGCCTGAACTTGCGACTTTCTACCGGTCTTGCACAAACAGAAAGCTGTGAATGGCACTTTGGGCTTTTTGGAGCTATTTTCACTGAAATCTTTAAAAGTACATTTCTCCAGTTCTACTGATTGGACTTTTGTCATCTTGGTTTTGCTTTATTTATTAAATGTTACTCTAATTTTCTAAATTGGGTTGGGATTTTTCTTGTGTTGTGTTTTCAATTTATTACATACAAGTGCTGCATAAATACTTTACACATTGCCTCTAAGTTAAGCTTGACTGCTTTGTGTCCAGCTACCAAAGGGTTGGGCCCAGTTTAGCTAGGAGTTAGCTTGAAGCCTCACCCTGACAAGAATTGTGGTTACTTCTTGAGTAGGATTCCACCCCCCACCCAACCAGTAACTCAGTTTCTTACACCATCCCTGATTGTGCACTTGTCTACAAATAAAAAAAGTGTCTGACTGCATTTGTCTGTTTGCTGCCTCCCTTTGATATTATCTACACATGAGTGGCTCATTCCTTAGCATCTGTAAAGAGTTAAACACTGGTGTTCATACTAAACTCTCAAGAAGCAGCCAAGGGATTCAAAGTCGCACAGCCCAATTAGTCACTCAAGTAGATATCATAAAAATAATTTCTTTGCAAACTGTTGCCCACGTCTATGGTCTGCTGCTTGTAGACCACATAATATAACATACAATAATCAAAGACAGAGAGGCAACAAGAATAATTAATCATGAATAAGAAGGAGGTTCTTGAGTCTTCAGTGATGTATGTATGTTCTTCTTTAATATTCTTAATCCAATACATATGCAGCCAACGCATTTCTCCCTAAACAGGGCTTCATCAGGGCACTAATAGTATCACACAACCGTTTTTAGGATGGTGTAAGGCGTCATCTAAATAGAAGGCAAATGCCTGGAGTTATAATCTACCTTAAATCATTTGATAGCTCACGTCCTCCGTTTAGATCTGGGCTATCTATTAGCAAAGATTACGTGTCCAGGAATATGATCCAACAATAAAATATCCAATGTTTTTTTAATCGGGCATCATGAACTCCCTCGAGTCTGAGAGATCTTGTTAATGGTCTGAGCTGTGTACGACTCTCCTCTCCTGACACAGACAACTGTTCTCAAGAACTGGTGTTATTCACTCAAGTACTCTTTGGGGCCTATAACGATGTTGGGTTGACTTATCTCTGCCTGACAAGTCTCAGAAATTGGACCGACCGACTGACTTCCTGTCGGTGTTTCTGACCACCACACCAGAGTGCGAACTAACACTGTTCGGTCGTATATTCACATTCCTCTATGGGAGCTCATGTTACGGCCATAAACCGTCTGTAACACAAGCTCCCATAGAGAAATGGGAGTCTGTGTTCATCCCTGCACTGTGTGGCAGACACCTCAGGGTTGCCTGCCACATGGTGCAGGGATGAACGCCCCCTTGGCCCCCAACCGGAGGCTGCAGAGGCCAGGGGGCCCTGCTAGTGGCCCCATACTTGCCAGAAAGCCCGACATGAAAGCCTGCCGGAGACCGAGTAATGTAATCCCAAGGGTGGAAAGACTACCCTTTGGGATCACGGGCCAGCCTCAGACTGGCCGATGGGTTCCTGTAGCCCATCGGAAGACAGCCAAAATGACCAGCCAGTTTATTTTCCGACCGCCAGCATTATAATGCGGCGGTCGGAAATCAATCCGAGATGCGGCCCGGAAAGGCTCCGATGCATCATAATCAGCTCCATAATAGGGGGTGACATGGGAATTCAGTAGGTGCAAAAGGGAGATCCAAACAGTGAGCTACTGTTATTCTGAATGATTCATGGAATTGCCAAATGCAGGAAATAAAGAGGTGTTTGTGCAAGTTCAAGGTAAAATTGGGTTATGTCCTTTCTTTTGTTAGATCATTGGGTATTAATGATGAAAAGATAAAGGGCCTGATTTAGTGATGGGAGGTATGGAAAATCCTCACGGTAGATCTATACATTGAGAATAGAGGTAGGTGAAAAATGTGTTGAATTGTGAAACACAAAATGTGTCGCTTTTTCAATCTGCTTAATATTGCGAATTTTGGCTATATAAACTGACCAATTTACTCTGCAGACGAACCAGATGAACTAGTGAATTTCAGTCATTTTTGTGCAGTTCATTTGGTTCTTCTTTATCAGCAACAGCAAAACGAGGCCCCGAAGAGAAGCAAGTACACAGCACAAACAGCTGAACCTTTCCATGAAGTGAGTTGGTTTGCACTATGATCCACTTTGCTTATCAAAGAAGGATAAAAAAAATCCTTCACCCGTAGAGAGCAAACTAAATGTTGAATCTTCTACTTAGGAATTGTATGTTGGAGGAAATTCCCACGGTGGATACTCCTCTGGGTTTAGTAGCCTCTCTGTAAATCTAAAACATGCACATTACTATTCAGCTCTAAATAAGGCCCAAAGACTTGGGCAAATAAATGGCAAAAAACTTTATATGCGAGCCAAACAGGTTCACCAGGGACAAAGTTAAATGTTAGGTGACTGTGTGTTACTAATGTTACTACATCAATTAAACTACATGGATAGGTCAACACACTGATATGTCACCATATCAATGCCAGTACATTGAAAGCCACTAGAACATTAAGAAACATTTTAAATATACTGTACCACTACCATGGTGCGACTACTCTGACCTTAAAGTCTTCACTTTTTAAAATAATTTTCATTAAATCATGGTTAATGGTATTTAATTATCTGAATCGTTATCATAATCCCTCATTTATTTAAACTTAAATTAATAATGATCCTCAACATATCCCTAATACTAACCCTAACTTTTAGTTAATTTAGATTTAATTAGGTAATTCTCCTTAACATAACACTAATCCTAACCCCAAGTCTAACAATTAATTTAAATTAATGTAAATACAATTAAATCGAACAGAAATTAAATTAAATAACCATTCTTACCAAAACAATAGCTGAGAACCTAGCCTTTAATTAATGTAATATAATTAACTTTAATTAACATTATAATTAAATTAAATGATTATCAATTATCCGTTGCTAATACTAACCATAAGTATAAATTATTTTAAATGACATCTACTTTAATTAGGCCCCACTTAGCCCTAATTCCAATATGAACATATTTAATAAATAAATGTAAACTAAATCAAAATAAATAATTATCCTTATCCTATCCCTAATGCCAACTCTAACCATAGCCCTTAAATAATTCAATTTCAAAGAAATAACTCTACCTACCTAACACTGATGCTAACTAAATAAACCCTATACTAACTTAATCAATTTGAATTAAATATGAAGGAGTAATAAACTGATTAGCCCTACTCTAATCCTTATACTAACTTTAAGCCTAAATGAATTTAAATTGCATGTATTTTAATCGAATGAAGAAAACAATGTAGGTAATATTGGAGCACACATACATCCAAAGGTTTCTTACTGCTAGTACTTGACCATCGTCAACCTGCCATCAAGCAGGTGCAGGTGTAACATAAGTGGTGAATCCTAAATGCCAGGTAAGATTTATATGTTGAGGACTGGATTAAGTACTGTGGCCATGGCAGAGTACGTTTATTCCAACTATGGCGAGTATACTTCTCTCAGAAAAAGTAGGATATAACCACTCGCCAGGCAGACATCTCTCGCCTTCAGGGCAGTTCCTGTAAATGGATTAAAAGTTTGACAGATGGCTCTGTCAACATGACGAAGCCTTCCTTTAAACTTTCAATCTTTTATTTATTTTTAAAAGGAATATCCCAAGGAGGGATCTTCTTTTTTAAAAGAAAAGAAAACAATAACTCCCTAGCCATGGGAGATTTCTCCCATGGCGTGAGTGTCATTTTGTAGTTTTCAGCGTCCATTAATGCCAGGCTTCATTTTGGCAGAGAGGGTGCTCGTGGCACTTGCGACAGAGTACAGTCTATGCTAAAGTCTAAATAAGACCCATAAATCCCAAAAGAATGGAGAGAATGTTACCCGATTCCACAAATGATAGGCAAGAACAGAAGGCCCTCCATCCAACCTAAACTCATCTATGGTGATCAACCTGATCAACCGCTAACAAATTTTAGACTCCTAAGTTTAAAGAGTAAGCAGTGACAATAAGATGTTGTCACCAAAATGGACCCTTTGCCCCCTGGCCATAAAAGACACAATGACACACACACAAGGCTCTACACTACAAGAACCAGCCTACATTAAACACTGCCTGAACTTCCAGCAATCAGAGAAGACTAAGCTGTGCCTCCTTATCACTTGCCCACACTCCCGGCATCTACTGAAGCAGAAGTGGAGGACACCCCATCGCCCACATCGCAGCAAAGACCTGGACCATCATCTCACTTCCGGAATTCCGAAGGGAACTCAAGGCCTGGCTGTTCGAATGAGTATCCGGGGCTTGCAAGTGCCCGGGTACCCTATCGGGGGATTAGCTGCGTACTATAAATCCTGATTGATTGATTGATTTATTGTAAGGGTGTGTGTTGTGACCGTCTTTTTGCCAGCTCTCTGGAGAAGGAGAATGATAGAGAGTGACTCCAGCCTATCACCCCATAGCATAGGGACTAGACCGATAAACAGGGACAGATATAAGGGCATTTTCGTGCCATTTCCCTTAGAGCAAGGCTTATGAATTTAAGTGAGGAGTTAGATATATAAGTATTAGTCATGATTTACTCATTTGCTAACATGCCGATCTGTTTCTCATGGAGCTATGTATATTATGGGCTCCGTAGGCCTTAAGCGAGACAGACTCCATTTTGCTTTCTGCCTGGTAGCTCGAGAAGGCTTTCTAGGTTAAAAGTGATGTTTTAGTTTCAAGCTGTTGTTCACTTGGAGAGAACCGGTTCAGACTGACCCTTATCGAAGGAATGTATTTTTCTCCACTCCGAAGACACAACTTCAGGCTGGCCAGCTGGGAAAGTGTCCTTGGTACGGGGAGGTACAAGAATTTGGTGGGCGGCAGGTTACTGGCCGTGAATTTCCATGAAGGAACGGGCTTTATATATTAGCAAAGGTGTTAGTCTTTGAGTTAGTCCGTAGGCGGCATCTAGCCGTTAGCATCTCTGCCATTATTCATTTTCATGGTGGACAAGTCGCCATCTTTGAAGTCGGAGAAAGATTTAAGACCGAAACTCTCTGAAGATAGACTGAACGAGAAGTGGCGCGGAGCGCACTAACCCAGAGAGAGAGAGACGGTAGCTAATTAACAGCAAGGTTCCGAGGTCCTGAGGGAGAGCAGACGAGTTTGAGCCTATCAGTGCAGACGTGTACTTGTGACGGCTGAGGGTGACTGCAAGGCGAGCCAGGACCCAGAGACAAGACAGGAGCCTAGATGACTGCCGAGTCCCGATTTCCCATTAACCAGGTGAAGTCCGACCGATTCTTATAGTGCGTGCACCCTAACCTTTCTCTTTTATTTCTTGTGCAAATGTAATGCTGCATAGTAATGTGATTTATGTTTATGGTTAATAAATGCCCCAATTCATATAGAATTATCGTGTACCTGGTTCTTGTGTTCAATCTTGGTAAATGATGCTCCTAGTTGAGCACTGTTTAGACGAACGGATGAGAAATCCCGATCAGACAAATAGTTATCAAATAAAGAGGGAGTGAGTGGACCTTTGATGTCGTAAGCACGGAGTACGCTATACAATCTGAATCCATATCCAAAGTTATTATTTTAGTTTTATCCTAAGTAGATTGCTGAGATATCATCCTAATCATGTTTCATAGGAATGTGGTCGTCGTTGATATGCGGCGTTAATGAGAGCGCTGGGGAGGATTACCAGCGTGTAGGACTGCCGGATTGCAGTCCGTGTATAAGTGAGAGCGGCGGGAGGGATACCGCCGTGTATGTTTCGCAGGATCGCGAACGATTTGGGAGAAGGGAGCATTGGGTTCTGCAGGCCCGTGTGTAGATACGCCGGATTGCGTGTCAGATCTGCCCTAGGGTAGAACGGTCTGGGTCAGGGTGACCGCGAGGCCAACTGATGTGAATAAGATATTGTAGAAAGTCCATATATGTATATTGTCATTCCCCATTCTTAGGTGCGACCTGTATATTTATCTTTATATCTACCCATTGTAAATATGATCTAAGAAGGGAAGGTGAGTACGTTTTGGCTGGGTCACAGGGGCCCCTGGGGGCTGATCCCATCTAAACAGAAAATCCAGCCATTACATCTGGCGTCACGAACTGTTTACGAAGCCTGTGTGCATTGTTTTGTTTTAATCTCGTTGGTTTGCGCTCGGCTTGTACGTATAAAATTTTGTTTATAATTGTGTATATACTTTTTTGTTGTTTTGTTGTTTTTGTGTGTTAATATGTTTTCGAAAAAATCTCCGTCGGTTTTCAAATTACCGATTCAGATTCCCGGCTGGGAGTCTACGCCTTATGAGGCCTTAGCCCGTGAGTGGGCTGATTCTACTGGTTTGAGTGAAAATTGGTCTTCATGCTTGGAGCAGGCGGAGCCTGCCGATGTGATTTCATGCCTACAGAAAGCGCCAATAGTGAAAGGCGATGAGCTTCCTATTTTAGGACGCAGAGGTTGGATTGTTCTTAATGCATACAGAATTTTACATGAGAAGTTTGTTCGACTACAGAAACAATTTAAAGATACGGAAGTACGGTGTGTTGAGTTGCAAAATGCGCATACTCTTTTACGTTGTCAAAACAAACTGCTTGCCGACAAACTTGAAACATATCAGACCATTGCCGAAAGAGCTGCGGTCCGTATTGCACGATATAAATATAAACGTCGTCGTGGGCGTGTGTCGTCCCGCAAAGTGCGTATGCTTGTAGCGAAAGCTGGAATGGATTGGAACCCCGATGAGTGGGACGGTAATATCTGGGATTCTCATACTTCTGACTCCTCGGCGGAGGAGGGTGACAAGCGCGAGTCTTCTCGCTCCGGACGTGATTGTAAATCTGCTTCATGCATTGATTTGACTCCCGATTCTGACCGTGCTCGTTCTTCCCGTGCGGATGACGTAGCTTGCCCTGATTGTTCTGTTAAATCTAAGATGCGGGCTTCCTCGGAAGCTCTTCCTGCAGTTTCTGCTCATCCGATCTTTCGACGGAAATTACAACAAGCCCCTGGTAATCCGGGTGGTATCGCTCTTGACTGTCTTGAAGATTTTACTCAGCAGGAGATTAGTGATATCCTGCAACGATTTAAACAACGGCCTGGTGAGGCCTTGCTTACCTGGATGGTGCGTCTTTATGAGCTTGGCGCTTCCGGTATTATGCTCGATGCTGTTGATTGCTTACGATTTTGCTCTTTGAGTTCTGATTCTACTATTCAGGACCATTTTCGGAATTTTAATGGTAATGTCCAATCTTCTTTGCTCCAGCTTGCGTCTGATGGCTGTAATCATAAATATCCAACGGAGTCTGATTGGCCCTCTGACGAAAAGCCGTGGTATACTCTGCGCGATGCGTCGCAACGTTTAAAGGAAGAAGTCATGAAAACGTGTATCTTCCTTAGTACTGCTGACAGGTTATTGGATGGTTTGTTAACATCTTCCGTGCGTAACCGCATTATACGTACTTCTCCTGTTGCTTACAAGCAGGTCATGATGACATTGTTGATTAATCAAACTGGCAATCCTTTGTCTGCTGTGCTTGAGTCTGTTCGTCAGCTTGGTGAGCTGGGTGACTGGTTTAAACCTGAAAGACAATCCCGACCTGAGGGTCGTACTGGAGGGGACTATAAGTTCTCTAGACGTGATATGTTTCTTGCTCTCATTGCTGATGGTGTCAAACGAGCAGAGATCGATGGTGAACCTAATAATATCCTATGGGATATGTTTCGTAAGCGTGGTTTGGATCGGAAGGAAGGTGCCCGTCGTGTGCGAAAGAATGATTATGATCGTGGTTCGGATGACAGTGGTGATGAGAGACGATGTGTGAATTCTGATCGCCGTGATGACCGGCGCCAAGAACGTGGTGGTTCCCCCCGTCGTAGTGATGGGAGGGGGAGAGAGGATGATCGTGACAGGGGACGGGATGATTGTGGTTCTGGCAGACATAGAGATGCAAGGAGTTATTCCCCTGATATACGAAGGAGGGAGGATCGTAATAGACCCTCTGACCGTAATTCACAACTTTCTGTACATGATACTAATCAGTTTCGTACTGGAGACGGATATGAACAAGAAATCCTGATACCGAAGAAAACTGAAAACATCTACCCTGATCTGTCTTGGTTGACGGAACGCGGTAAAAATGACTAGGAAATAGGTCGAGCTCCGGTACGCAGGTGGGCCCACAGAGATTATAGACCGTATGTAGATATTGAGATTTTTTGGAAACATCGTAATATCCAAAGGGCCCGAGCGTTAGTTGATACTGGGGCGGAGGCCACTTTAATTCATGGTAAGTCAAAGAAATTTCATGGACAGTCTTTCACAATTACCGGCCTGGGTGGCAAAGAAACACCCGCAGTTCAAACTGCACTTGAGATTAAAATTGGTAGGATTCCTCGTAGAGAATACTCTGTGTTGGTTGTGCCACTTTTGGAATATATTATTGGAATTGACATTTTGAAAGGTATGACTTTGCATTTGGATGATGGTTACTATCAGTTTGGTACTAGACAGTACATTTCGACCAGACCCGTACGGGTTGGCCGTTTACGCATGCCACCTATTAAGATCCCTTTAGCTACGAAGGTGATTTCTCAAAAACAATATCGCATCCCAGGTGGTCATGAAGAAATTACAGCTACGATTCAGGATTTGGTTGACGCAGGAGTCATTACTCCGGTCACATCTGCTTGGAATAATCCTGTTTGGCCCGTGCGCAAAAGTGACAACTCTTGGCGCATGACTGTTGATTATCGAGAATTGAACAAACATACACCTAAATTGACTGTGGCAGTGCCTGACATTGTCACATTGATTGAGAGAATTCAAAAGCATCCAGGTACATGGTATGCTTCTATCGATATTGCTAATGCATTCTTTTCGATTCCAATTGCCCCCGAATGCCAGGAACAATTCAGTTTTACATGGAATGGACGTCAAATGACGTTCCGGAGTCTTCCTCAAGGCTATGTACATAGTCCTACGATCTGTCACCGGCTGGTGGCGGAACATTTGTCTGAAGTGCCCACGAATACACAAGTTCAAATTTGTCATTATATTGACGACATTTTGATTCAAGGTGATACACGAGACCAGGTACAGTCTCATTTGGATCAGATTATTGATTGCTTGAGAGCAAAGGGTTGGGAAATCAATCCTGACAAATTACAAACTCCATCTCAAGCTGTGAAATTTTTAGGAATAAATTGGCATGAGGGTCACAGAGAGGTGATCCCACAAGTTAAACGTAAAATACTTGATTTTGCTGTTCCCAGAACTAGGAAAGAGGCGCAGTCCTTCATTGGGTTGTTTGGATTCTGGCGCCAACATATTCCCCATTTGAGTCAAATCTTGGCTCCACTGTACCGAGTCACTCGTAAAAAGAATGCGTTTGAGTGGGGTGAACCTCAACAGACTGCTTTTACTTTGGCTAAAGAAGCTATTCAGTATGCTTTGGATTTGTGGCCTGTGAGTGACGGTGATGTTGATTTGAATGTGTCCGTGGAAGGTTTGTATGCCAATTGGAGTTTATGGCAAAAGCAGGGCAGACAAAAAGTGCCATTAGGTTTTTGGTCCAAAAAATTGCCAGAGGCTGGTGAGCGTTACTCACCTTTTGAAAAACAGTTGCTTGCTTGTTACTGGGCTCTGGTGGATACCGAGCAATTGACTTTAGGCCATGCTGTGGTTTTGAGGCCTGAAATTCCCATCATGCAGTGGGTTTCGAGTTCGCCGAAGTCCCATCGAATTGGACATGCTCAGGAGGCTAGTGTGATTAAATGGAAATGGTACATTCAGGACAGGGCACGTGTGGGTCCGAAAGGTGTGGCGGTTTTACATGAGCGAGTGGCGCAGGCGCCCTCCAATGAGGCTGAAAGTGAGTGTTCGGTTCCCGTCGTGCAGGAGTCTCCCGTGAAGTGGGGTAAATCATTTGATGATCTGTCCGTGGAGGATAGAAAACATGTGTGGTTTACGGATGGTTCTGCGAAATTCATTGGTGACAAGAGACATTGGAAAGCAGTATCGTACAATCCGATTACACAAAAATTATTGAGCACTACTGGAGATGGTAAGAGTAGCCAATACGCCGAACTCTATGCAGTTTACCAAGTTTTGAAACAGGAGTTACCAGGTACATGCCACATTTTCACTGATTCTTGGTCCACTGCTAATGGACTAGCGGTGTGGTTGCCTACATGGCACTCGCACAATTGGGAGTTGCACTCCAAGGAATTATGGGGTAAAGAATTGTGGCAAGACATTTGGGAACTGCTTCCGCACAGTACTGTAACAATCTTTCACGTGGATGCTCATACTCCAATCGATTCCCTTGACAAATTTTTCCATAACATTGCAGATGAACAGTCTAAAATTTCTGAGGCAGTGGTTGACATGCAAGGTTCTGATTTGGCGGGATTGGCGAAATGGGCCCATCAGAAGGCAGGACATTTTGGAGAGAAAGCCACTAACAGGTGGGCTGCTGATAGAGGAATTCATATTCCTTTTTCTTTAATTAAAGATGCCATCCTACATTGTCCCATTTGCCAACACTCTAGAAAGAAAGAGGTGCCTCAGATTGTTCGAGGTCACTTATATCGAGGTAAATTGCCCGCCCAAATTTGGCAGATTGATTATATTGGTCCGCTCCCTATGAGCAGAAATTGTCAATACATTTGTACAGTAGTTGATACTTATAGTGGCCTTTTGGTCGCTTTCCCTTGCAAGAATGCTACCCAAGTAAATACCATTAAAACTCTGGAGCTGATTATTTTATATTATGGTGTCCCTTTCCAAATTCAATCAGATAATGCATCCCACTTTCGTGGAAGATTGGTGCAGGAATTCTGTATGGAAAACAATATCGACTGGGTATTTCACGTTCCATATTATCCACAAGCTTCAGGACTGATTGAGAGAATGAATGGCTTGTTGAAAGAACAGTTGCGTAAGTTGACTGATGACCGTTACAGCCAGTGGAGGGATGTCCTACTTCAAGCTTTATTAATTCTGAATAACCGTCCTTTGTTGCATGCTGAATCTCCTTTGATGCGTTTGTTTCCTCCATGTGTTGATGCGAAACCTAATTCTGTTGCTACCACTGTCACATATTGGGAAATTACCCCCGGTGCTTTGGCTCCTTGTAGAGCAACCCCAGGTTCCGCAGGCCTCGACCTGCATGCTTTAAATGATGTTCACTTCCCAGGAAAAGATCGAATAATTGTTGAAACTGGCATAGGTGTCTCTATACCTGCCGGTAGTTTTGGATTAATTGCCCCTAGATCTGGCCTGGCCCTGAAAGGTGTTCAAGTCCTTGGTGGTGTGATTGACAGTGATTATCAGGGTGAGATTAAGATTCTCTTGCTTAATAGCAGTGAGATGGATTTGTTTATCAAAAAGTCTGACCGTGTTGCTCAGCTATTGATTATGCCTGTCTTCAGTGGTGAGATCAAAAAAGGCTCTGCCCCAACGTTGCTAACTGTACGTGGACAACACGGCTTCGGATCAACTGATCTTCCTGGAGCTAAAATATGGGTGCAATCGCCTAAAAATCCTCCTGAACAGGCTGATATTATTGCGACCGGTCATGACAACACCGTTCTGGTGATGAAGCCAGGGAAAGATGGCTGGGAAACTGTCCCGGCTGATAAATGTTATTTACGAGAATAATTAAGGCCTGTGTTTGTATTCTTTCAGATCATTCTTTGGACTGCTGCTGCAGGATGTGTCGTCGTTGGACTCCTTTTGGCTTGCTACGCCGGGAGAGGAGAGCATTTACCGACGCCGAATGATGGGATAACAAGAGCCGCGCGATCCGCGTGGCAGAAATCCTCCAATTTTTGGATCACACTCGCGAAGCGAGTGACGAACTCTCCGCACTTTTGCCTTACCCCCATGAAATCAGTTACTGACATTTTATCGACATGTTTGGTTGCTGTCCCTGCATCTACTGAAACACTTTATCATGTATTTAATGTGTCCAATGCCCGACCTAATGTCATTTTGGGCGACTTCTTGGCCCATGAATTTTGTCCCTCATGTACTCTTCTTCCAGACCAGGATGTCCTTATTAATTCCAGAATTACTACTTTTAACATTGCCCCTGGTGACCTTTGCTTTATGATGACCTGCAATCCTAAGGCCATCTCTGAATGTCTGCGGTTGAAACTCCAAGCCGCTACTACTTTTTCATTTCATCAACGTTTGCTCTGTACAAAAAGACTTCCTAATTCATGTTTTTCAGTGAAAAACAATATGACTTGCAAAAGTTTAGTTGTTGCCACTAGCCATTATCGTTCAATGTTATTACCGGCTGGATGGCTCTTTTCATGCGGGAATTCCTCTTGGCCCTATATTCCTGCGAATATTTCTGGTGGCCCGTGTGCCATCACTAGATTAAGTTTGTTGATGTTTTCTTCACATCCTCCTTCAAATTCCCGTATTGTTCGTGACTCGATGTCCCTACATGAAGATTGTGATTCCTCTGTTCATCTTTTTTCCAGTTCAGAATATCTTGGTTTAGCTTTCTCTATTATTGGTGTTCCTGCATTGGCCGTTTATAATGCTAAAACAATAGGCAAGATGGCCTGTTGGATGGTCAAGTCGATAAACCAAACTTCTACTGTTTTGTCAGATTTATTGTTAGATTCCCAAGGTGAACGTAGAGCTATTTTGCAAAATCGTGCGGCCATCGATTATTTGCTGTTAAAACACGGGCATGACTGCTCTGACTTTGAAGGTTTATGCTGTTTTAATTTGTCTGACCATTCTAAAGATATCCAGTCCCATATTAATAAACTCCACGACTTGACTGCTGACATTAAGGAACACATAGATCAGGGTTTCTTTGACTGGCTTTTTAACTGGCTCCCTGACATGCATTTTTTACGACAAATTTTGGGAGGGATCATTATTATTGTCTGCATCCTTATAGCGATTTGCTGCTTTATTCAGTGTGTCCCCTCCCTGTTACAATTTTTTAAACTTACGAAAAATCGTAGATCAGTTAGTTTTGTTTCATATTATTCATCTACTGACGTTAGCTCCATTTAGTTATTGGTTAATAGACTGGAGTCAAGGGGTGTAATGTTGTGACCGTCTTTTTGCCAGCTCTCTGGAGAAGGAGAATGATAGAGAGTGACTCCAGCCTATCACCCCATAGCATAGGGACTAGACCGATAAACAGGGACAGATATAAGGGCATTTTCGTGCCATTTCCCTTAGAGCAAGGCTTATGAATTTAAGTGAGGAGTTAGATATATAAGTATTAGTCATGATTTACTCATTTGCTAACATGCCGATCTGTTTCTCATGGAGCTATGTATATTATGGGCTCCGTAGGCCTTAAGCGAGACAGACTCCATTTTGCTTTCTGCCTGGTAGCTCGAGAAGGCTTTCTAGGTTAAAAGTGATGTTTTAGTTTCAAGCTGTTGTTCACTTGGAGAGAACCGGTTCAGACTGACCCTTATCGAAGGAATGTATTTTTCTCCACTCCGAAGACACAACTTCAGGCTGGCCAGCTGGGAAAGTGTCCTTGGTACGGGGAGGTACAAGAATTTGGTGGGCGGCAGGTTACTGGCCGTGAATTTCCATGAAGGAACGGGCTTTATATATTAGCAAAGGTGTTAGTCTTTGAGTTAGTCCGTAGGCGGCATCTAGCCGTTAGCATCTCTGCCATTATTCATTTTCATGGTGGACAAGTCGCCATCTTTGAAGTCGGAGAAAGATTTAAGACCGAAACTCTCTGAAGATAGACTGAACGAGAAGTGGCGCGGAGCGCACTAACCCAGAGAGAGAGAGACGGTAGCTAATTAACAGCAAGGTTCCGAGGTCCTGAGGGAGAGCAGACGAGTTTGAGCCTATCAGTGCAGACGTGTACTTGTGACGGCTGAGGGTGACTGCAAGGCGAGCCAGGACCCAGAGACAAGACAGGAGCCTAGATGACTGCCGAGTCCCGATTTCCCATTAACCAGGTGAAGTCCGACCGATTCTTATAGTGCGTGCACCCTAACCTTTCTCTTTTATTTCTTGTGCAAATGTAATGCTGCATAGTAATGTGATTTATGTTTATGGTTAATAAATGCCCCAATTCATATAGAATTATCGTGTACCTGGTTCTTGTGTTCAATCTTGGTAAATGATGCTCCTAGTTGAGCACTGTTTAGACGAACGGATGAGAAATCCCGATCAGACAAATAGTTATCAAATAAAGAGGGAGTGAGTGGACCTTTGATGTCGTAAGCACGGAGTACGCTATACAATCTGAATCCATATCCAAAGTTATTATTTTAGTTTTATCCTAAGTAGATTGCTGAGATATCATCCTAATCATGTTTCATAGGAATGTGGTCGTCGTTGATATGCGGCGTTAATGAGAGCGCTGGGGAGGATTACCAGCGTGTAGGACTGCCGGATTGCAGTCCGTGTATAAGTGAGAGCGGCGGGAGGGATACCGCCGTGTATGTTTCGCAGGATCGCGAACGATTTGGGAGAAGGGAGCATTGGGTTCTGCAGGCCCGTGTGTAGATACGCCGGATTGCGTGTCAGATCTGCCCTAGGGTAGAACGGTCTGGGTCAGGGTGACCGCGAGGCCAACTGATGTGAATAAGATATTGTAGAAAGTCCATATATGTATATTGTCATTCCCCATTCTTAGGTGCGACCTGTATATTTATCTTTATATCTACCCATTGTAAATATGATCTAAGAAGGGAAGGTGAGTACGTTTTGGCTGGGTCACAGGGGCCCCTGGGGGCTGATCCCATCTAAACAGAAAATCCAGCCATTACAGTGTGGCTCCTGAATATTGAGTAGGGAATTTTGTAATACTATTGTTGTAGCATAATGTGAAGGACAAAAATATCAACAGGAGACTATGTAAACATTTTCTAGATGTACCTGTCTAGATACCTGTGAACATATATATATATCGCGGTTGCCTCTGGGTAGTTATAGTTAGGACTTATTTTCCATAGACATAGCGTTTTTTGGTTTGCTAATAACTTTGGCGCCGTTTGATGAATCATCACAAAACTTTCCAGAAAAAAGCAAATTCACTACAGCTCCTTCCTGGAAAGTTTCAAGGAGATCCATTCAGAGGGGGCTGTGAAAAAGGTGGGTCCCAAAAGCAATTTTCCCCATGCATTTTACACAGACTTGTTTAGGCAGTGCTCCTGCAAAATCCTCTGAATGAAATTACACCAAATGTGGCAGGAAGTTGGATCTTGGTGCTTTTTGTGTTTGGTGTAATTCAGTTCAGTACTTTTTAAGAAATTAAGGTTAAAAAAGAATAGTATATCTGGATGGTGGGGTTCTGTGAGGGACTCTCTTGAGAGTGTTACAGAAATGCCAATTTAAAAATAGAGCATTCTTATTGGCCTAGGGGGCTTTTTCCCCCTTGGGCTAATTCATTCTCCCTCAGGAGCGAGTGCTTAGATTGGCTATCACCAACATGAGAAAAATGTTGCTAGTAGGAGGAAGGAAATGCAAAAGGAGGGGCAAAGCCCAAACAAAAATGGAAACGCATGTAAACAAGGAACCATCAAATACAATAATCATTCTTTCTGTGATGGTGCTGGGCAAAGCCGAACAGCATATTTTAACATTGGGACTGTGATTTTGCCCTGAAAGCTCTTTAAACTACACTAAAACTAGGGTGGACATTTACAAGTACATCAGAAAACTAAAACTGACCAAGTAACACCATCTGAAAAATAAATGAAGGGCGGCAAACAGACCCGGAAATGTAAGTGAGAATGATAAACTTTCCATTGCAGATTTGAGGCTGAGGCAAGAATTAAAAGAAATGAAAGCGAAGAAATAGGCCTTGGTCAGTCAGTTGGCGAGCAATACATCATTGACTCCTTAGGTCCTGATGTGCCTGAAGAAGAGGATGCACACTTCAAACCTGCCTCAACTTTTGTACCACTATCTACTAGAGATGGAACAGATGCATTTAATGACAGAGTAATTGACGATCTCAAAAAGCTGTACAAAAACACACAAGGATGGAACAAGAAGTATAATTTCAATGAACAAAATTATCAGAAATTAATACGGAAACTACAACAGCACAAATAGGTGGTCATCCGCAATGCGGATAAAGGAGGTTACATCATAATTTGACCAGTAGAGATGTACGAAGCAGAGGCAAACATGCAGTTAAGCAACAACAGCTGCTACACCAAAAGCAGTTGGGAGCAAGTGGATCAGATGAAAAAGAACTACATATCCATATTGTCGCAATGGAAAAGCCAGTGATTGCTAAGTCAAGATGAGTATCTGTACTTGAAAAATTAACATCCCAAAATGCCAATAATATACTTCATCTCCAAAATACACAAAAATAAGGAACAGTCTCTGGAAAAACCAATAAAATGGGCCAATGACAGTTTGTTTTTAAAACACCTCAAGATACATAGACTTCTTCTTACAGGAACATGTCAGATATATGCCATCCTTCTTAAAATACACGGGGTATTTTACCAAAAGAATCTATTATATCCCTTGGCAAGATGACTTTCTTTTGATTTCACTAGATGTAACAGCTCTATACCCCAACATCAAACATTGGGATGATTTGCATGCTATTCAACATTTCCTCAGATGCAGACCCCTTCGACTGTACAACCACACCAAAATGCTGATAAGTATGGTGTAATGGTGCCTGGAAAATAATTATTTCCTGGCAAACAAAGAGGTAAACAAGCAGATGTGTGGTATTACGATGGTCATCTGCTTCGCCCCCAGTTACTCATGCTTGCACATGGGCTGGTGGGAGGTGCCGGAGCACATCAAAGACCACGTTGAAGTGTGGAATAATCATGTGAATAGTTGGTTGCGCTCCATTGACAATATTTTTGTTGTATGGAAGGGCACACAAGAGAAAGCCGAAGCTTTCCTGGCAGCAATTAATTGTAATAACATCAACTTACAGTTCATGTTACACATCAATGAGAGGCTGGTGAACTTTCTGGATCTGGTGGTATACATAGAAGCCGGCAGTATACAGACCAAGTTACATCATAAAAAAACAGAAGGGAACTCCATGTTACATGCTAGTAGTTCCTATCTTAACCATCTCATGGCTAGCCGTCCCTAAGGAGAAATGCTTAGATTGGAGAGGAATTGCAGCAATCCAAGTGAACTAAAAAATGTCCGGAAGAAAATATTCATAGATTCATGGAGAGAGGAAAAAGTAAAGAAAATCTGGGGAAAACCTCAAATAAAGTAGAAGCAGAGGGATCATTCTGTTCAGTCATAAAAAAAGGAGAATGAAAAACAAAAAATCAGGTTAATAACTGCTAACTGGGGTGGCGATGTGAGCTAAAGAACGATGATGGATTCAACCCAGATCTGTGACTGGGGGTGAGTGAAAAATTTCGGCACTCCGTCCATCATCTCCTTGTGTTTGCTTTGTTCGCCATAAGTTGGGAGGGAATGCCCTGACGTGGGTCCCTTGCTCACTTTGAAACTGGATTCAAGCTAGCCAGGCTGATGAGGGGTGTTACCCCAAAACTGGTCCAAGGATGCTTGTTTGCGGTCCAGGGAAGACATGGCTTAGTAGTTCGGACTGGACTGTTCCAATGAGGCACAGGGTCAAGACTGATATGCATATAGCTGTGTGTGAACTGGGGTAGCAAAGTGAGCTAAAGAACGATGATGGATTCAACCCAGATCTGTTACTGGGGTTGAGTGTTAGAAAAGTTTCAGCACTCTGTCCATCATTTCCTTGTGTTTGCTTTGTTCGCCCTAAGTTAACAGTGTATGCCCAGATGTGGGCCCCTTACTCACTTTGTTAGGTTTCAAATTCCCATCCCTGCAACACACTCGTTTCATGCTATAGTAGGTTAGCAATTTAGGGCTAAATAGATGCCATTTGTATTCACGTTATGCAACACACTGAGTTATCCCCATAATGTGCAGGTTTCAGTTAGCAAATGTGACTCCATTTTGCATTTCTTTATCCCTATTAGGCTACTTAGACTGTGCCTGAGTAAGGTCTCATTACTCGTATTGCTTGCCTCAGCAAAACACTGTAATTTGTTATTATTTTCTCTCCTGTTCAAGGCTGTTTCTTCACTTACTAATGAATAGGCCATTCTGGCCTTGCATAACTATCTGAATGTGTAGTTTCTGCTCCCACATTAGGAGAAGCTGAGAGCCAGCACCGTGGCCTTGGATTCCTGATAATATGTACCCATCTGGCAGGTGTTAGCTCATCCTACCGTGCCTCTTTGTTCATGTTCGGCCCAGACCAGTAGTTTTCCATTGGGGGCGTGGTTGGAGGCTTCTCGGGAGGAATTATTATTCACTGTAGGCGGTTGGGGGGCCAGTCCCTCGGCAGATATCTTAGGGTACAGGTCATTGCCAAAAAGTATTGCCAATAAACATGTAAGTTTGTATTCTCTACTGTCTGACTGACTCTTCATTCTTGGGAAGGCATAGCAGGTGGTTGTAGGCAACCCGAGTGGCCCTTAAGGGCCACTTCCTTCAGTTGGCACTCGATCAGGGACCCCGCAAGGTTATTTGCAGGGTCGGGGGGTACGTCTGGTCGGTCGGGCGGATCGTTGTACCCCAGACGATCAAGCTTGGTTCTCGCAGCTTCCCTGCCTGTCTGATCGGGCAACACCTAGTCTGGTGATCACCGGCTGGGGTCCTGAGAAGGCAAAACCTTGGAGTTGACCGTTTGGTCCGAAGAGTCAGCAGTGGAGAATAATTTGACTCGACTTGAGTGCACCAGGTGAGTGATTTGAGTCTTGGAAAATGGCAACATTCTTGAACGGCACAAGCCTGCGGGCAGTGTCCTGATATAGTCTCTTGACTGCCTCGGTGCAGTTTTTAGACTGCCTTGCTTGAACGGCACGAGCCGATGCGCTGTATCTTGGTACGGTCTTATGAGCTGTTTTGGTTTGAACTTGGTGGGATGGCGGACCATTTTAAAAGATACAGAGTATTTGCAAACAATCTGCCAGACCAACTGGTAATTTGGTTTTCTTCTCGCAAAAGGTCTGGGGCTAGAGCCTCTCTTCTTGAATTTGGAAGAGTCTCCGGACTGCAGTGGGCGGTTTGCGGACTTTTTCGTTTTGGTTCTTGAACAATTGTTCTCTTGTTTATTTTACTTCTATTAGTTTTGTTGATGTTGTATTAGTTCGTTGGGGACAGCCTATGTGTCTTATATTAAGATGCCTTGCGTAAGCAAGTTCGGATGTTTTGGATGTCGATGTTGTTCTACTGATGCTCGATTGGGAGAGTCAGCCTGCGCCTCCGGAGGGTTCACCAAATGTTGACGTATACGTCAAGCATGGTATTTGCCCTATTATGTTTGGCACGTTGTGGCATAAATATACGAGGGACAATGCTGAACTGCAATGACCATTTACAGGTTCGTTCGATGAACAAAAAGTGAACTTCTTGCAGGATAAATTGTTCGCTAAAAAGAGCAGATAGTCAATGTTTGATTCTCTACAAGTATTGCAGAAGGAGGCAAAGCAACGGCGTATGAGAGCGGAGAAAGAGGCTCGGAAGAGGCAGATGCAAACTATGACACAGAAGGCAGTGGCCTATGAGAGGGAAAAGATAGAGAAAGGTTTAGAATATGCAGATAGAAAGTTCAGATTACAAACTAATAAATGTTATGTTACTAGAGAAGAAGGTGACGATTTTGTTGAAATGCTATTGGATTCTCACCCTCTTCCTCCTTATTTTTTTTTTTTGTCAAACCGTTTTTATTGCAGGACCAGGTATGTTGTACAGCAACCAGGGCACATGTCAGTAAGGCGGGTTTCCCGTCCTCCCCTTAACCATTAGTCCGTGCAGCATACACAGCCGTACTGCCCACATCCCGGAGGCCGGGCGGCATCACTCAGTCGTATGGCACATTGAGACAATACGGACAAGAACGAACTTCCGGTGGGGAGACCCGCTGCCCGCTTTTGGTCGTTGTCCCCTTGCTCCCTCAGGTACGCACAGAACTTACAGTCTACTTCCATAAAACCTCAAACTTGCAATCCCACCCTCCGCCCTCCCCACCCTAGTGCCCCCCCCCATTGCACCTAGTCAGGAATAATTAGCATGTGTGGTGGGTAGCAGGAAAGATCCAGTGATCCCTACTCGTGTGTGCCTGGCTGGGGAGCTGATGTCGCGACTCTGTCTGCCGCGTCATCAGAGTTCTCCTCTTCCTCCCCACTGGCTAGGCTGTCCCGCAAGGCCTGTACCAACAGTTCCCATTCCATTGCCGCCGCCTGAGCCCGGTCATCCGGTTTGCGGTGAGCTAGCTGGTATCTGAGTGTGCTCTCGCTAGCCGCCCATTTGAGGAATTCAGTCAGCCATCTCCGGTGTGTGGGACCCACCTTCGACTTCCACCCTTTCGTCACCTCCCTCTTTGCCAGGATAAGGCCCATGTCGATAAACTTGCTGGATATTTTGTTCTTGGGCGTGTGCGGGAACCAGTGGAGTATACAAACGGCCACGTCATATTGTAAGTCTCTATCTGCTACGTCATTCAACGTGCCGCCGATCCCCTCCCAGTACTCCTGCAGGTTTGGGCAGGCCCTCAGCATGTGGATCAGGTCCGCTCCCACCCTGTTACATCTAGGGCACGCAGCTTCCGCAGCTCCGAAGAATTTCCTAATTTTGTCTGGGGTAAGGTATGCTCTGTGGAGCACATAGAAATGAATCAATTGAAAAAGCGCATTTCTCGTGCTTTTTCTGGCTCTACCCACCAACTGCGCCCATGTGGTGTCAGGGATGTCCACCTGCAGGTCCAGCTCCCACTTATTTTTTAGCGCAGTCAGGGGCTGAAGGGCCTCCTTTACCATCCGTGAGTAAAGGCACGTCACTGCCTTGAAGGTGCCAGCCGACATCATTGTGTATTGGCACACCTGCGTCGTTGCGGGCTCAACTAGACCCTCACCCCAGTGTGCCTGTATGGCTTTCACTACCGCCGCATGCAAGAGGTAATCCCCTCTTGGGAGGTCGTAGCGATCTTGCAGAGACTGGAACGGGGACAGCACGCCGTCATCATACAGGTCCCCCAACATCTGCAGACCCGCCTCCTCCCACAACTGCAGCCTCGACCAATCACCCCCATGAGGGAGCGCTGTCACCATGCCCAGTGGGATTTCGGGCGCATAGGGTGTCTGACTCCTGCTCGCCTCTGCGAACTGTTCCAGCATAGGCAGAACGTACGCTCCTCCTGGGTCAGGTCCCCAAGTGCCAATCTCTGTTGGAGGGTGATGTAAGCCAATACATGGCGGGGAGTGCCAGCGTCCCTCTCCCTCTCCGGGCCAAAGTATACTCTCGCTACTTCCTGCGTGAAGGACTGCAGTTGTGCAGCTAAAGAATAGAGCTCGAAGTTCGGGACCGCCAGGCCCCCCTCATCTTTTGGGCGGGTCAACGTCGTTAGCGCTATTCTGCGTCTGCCCGAACCCCACAGGAAGGATATTATCAACGACTTGAGGTGCTTAAAGATCGCTCCGGGCACCCACATTGGGAGTGTCCGGAAGAAATATAAGAATCGGGGCAAGGCGATCATCTTCAGTAGGGATATGCGGCCCGTTACCAATAATGGCAGGGTGGCCCAGAAAGACATGCTCCCTTGTAGGGGGCGGATGCAATGCCCTATGTTGCCCTCCAGCAGGTCCGAGGCGTCATGATATATACGTGCACCCCCAGGTAGTCTAGACAGCGAGGCTCCCATCTAATCAATTGGCAGGCGGGGGGCTGCACCTCCTCTCGCCGCAAGGGGAACAGACAGGTCTTATTCCAATTAACCCTGAGGCCAGACACCCTGCCGAAGCGCTCCAGGAGCCCCTCCGCACCCTCCACCGCGCTGTCGGAGTTCTCCAGAAAGAGGAGGAGATCGTCCGCATATAGCGATATGAAATGGCGGTGCCCTCTGAAATCCAGCCCGCCGTAGTGATTGCCCAATCTAGCCATGGCTGCCAGAGGCTCTATCGCCAACGCGAACAGCAGGGGGGACAATGTACAACCCTGCCTGGTGCCGCGACACACCTCAAACTGCTGTGACACCAGCGTGCCCACTTTCACACGAGCCTTCGCCGAGGAATATAGCACCTTTGTCCAGTGTATGTAGTTGTCGCCCAGGCCGAATCTCCGCATCACCTTGAACAGGTATTCCCATTCCAGACTGTCAAACGCTTTTTCAATGTCGACCGACAACACTAGGGGGGTCCGCGCCTCGGGCGGCGGGTCATTTACAAGCCTGATCAACCGCCGAATGTTGTGGGTGGTGTTGCGGGTGGGTATGAACCCAGACTGATCCTTGTGGATCAATTCTTGCATATGGCGCAACAGCTTGGTCGCCAATATGGTGCTGAGAATCTTGTAATCTGTAGTGAGCATTGATAGGGGCAGGTAGGAAGCCTCATTATAGACAATTTGGAGCCGGGGAGCCAGCTGCTCCAGGTATTGGCTGTAAAACTCTATGGGCAGGCCATCCAGTCCCGGGGTTTTATTGCGGGCCATCTGCTTCACGGCTCCCTTAATTTCCGCTAGGTCTATTTGGCCGCCCAGGGCATCTGCGTGCTCCTGTTCCAGCCGTGGTAGTTGCAGCTCATCAAGGTATGCCTCTACTTCTTCACCCTGTGCCAGTAATGCACTCTTGTACAAACGCACGTAGTAGGACCGAAAGCCGTCCAAAATAGCTGGTTGCGTGGTGCCTATACGGCCCTCCCCGCCCCGTAAAGCTAAGATGAGGTGACTGTTTCTAGTAGGGTTCGCTAGCCAGGCCAGCAGTGTCCCAGCCTTATCCCCCTCAGCGTGCGTTTTAGTCAGATACGTTCTGTAATCGAAGCTGCGAAGACGCTCCACCTCCACCGCAACCGCCTCCCGCTCCTCGCAGAGCCTGTCCTGCAGCTCGGGTCGGTTGGGGCGCGCCACTTCGGTCTCTCACAGCGCGCGTTCGGCTCTGTCTAAGTCATCCAGCAGGGTCTTTCGTATCCCCGCATATTTCCCTATGCAATGGCCCCTCACCACGATATTAAAGGCATCCCATTCCGCCGCCCTAGAGGTCGTGGTACCGTCATTCTCTACAAAATAGTGCCCGATCCTTTCAGCAAGCGACGCTCGGAACGGTGGGTCATCTAGCGTGTCCGGCCGCAGTCGCCACATCGGGATCTGAGAAAATACGTTCATCCAACCTAGCGTTAGTAGCAGGGGGTTATGATCGGAAATGGTGCGCGCCAGATATTCCGTCTTGGCCGCCGCAGGGAGGACTAATGGAGAGCACAGGAAGGCGTCTAATCGGACATGAAGGTTATGGAGGCCAGAGTAGAACGAATAGTCCCGCTCCTCTGGATGCTGAGCGCGCCAAGCGTCAGTCAGAGCTCATCTGTCCTGCCAATCCGCTCTAGCTTTCGCCAACCGGGCAGCGGCGGGTGTGATCTATCTAGTGTGATATCTGCTATGGAATTGAAGTCCCCCCCTAAGAGCACTGGGCCCGCGAGGTAGCCAGCCAGCACACCAGAGAGTCGCGCAAAGTAGGTCGCCTGGTCCACGTTAGGCGCACAGATGCTTCCTAGAGCGATATGCCTGCCCCTGAGTTTGCCCTCCACCGCAATGTACCGACCCTCCGGGTCCGCTACGTGTCTGGTTACCTGAAAAGGAGTGCCCGCCCGTATCCAGATTAATACCCCTCTAGCAAAGGCAGAGTACGTGGTGTAGAACAGTTGGCCCCTCCATCTACGCTGCAGGACCCTCTTCCTCCTTATGCCACTGAACGGATATACCCAAAAGTTCTGACATCTCAGTCCTCGGCCTCTAATGCCGCCCCTTCTAGTGATTCTGTTTCTAGCACTACCGCCTCAGCCCCGGCCCCACTTGCATCTCCTCTACTCACACCAGTCATCATGGCGGGTGCTGTTAGCTCCCCTGCCCTGTCTATTGGTTCTGCATCGACTGCTACTCCCCCTTTTACCCCTACAACCCTGTCTCCCTACATGATGGTACCTGTCTCTGCGCCTGCTCTTTCCCCCATGAGTGTGACACCCCAAGCACTGTTGAATGTCGAAACTTCTACATGTGGGATGCATGAAGCGAATTGGGCAGCAGCGTGAGACCAAATGGAGAAAGTGTTGGTGTGTTCTGCTGTGGGTGATGAAGAAAAACAAATGGTGGTGAACCAGGCACCTCAGTGGGCTCGTAACCCAATCTATAGTGTGGAAGATGTGTGGAGTGTGCTAACAAATTATGAGCCATTCATACAGCAGCATGCTCTTAAGCACATAGCCACGCTAATAGGACTGTGGGAACAGAGTTTTCAGGGTGTTGCACTGCAGACCATCTATGACATACGAGACAGGGTATATGCTACAGGTATGGCTCCAAATGAGGTTTTTAGCAATGTAACGACACAGGTGGGTTACCGAGGCAGGCTGCTCCAAAAGGTTCCGACGATAGGGACACAGCACCCCATGAGGGAGGTCCATCCCCTTTACCATCCTGAAATACCAAAACTTCGAGACTCCACGGACAGTGTAATTAGACCACGGGTTGATGCTCGGTTCCAGGAACAGTGGATCTCTACTCCTTGGAAGAGGAGTGAGGTCCTATCTCTAAAAGGTCAGCTGCCAGACCCCCGCAAAAACCCCACTGCATATTATAAGGAAATGACAGAGACGGCCTCCTCCACAGTGATGACGTTAGCTGATATTGAGCTGTTCTTTGGTCTGCTAGTACCGGTAGATATATAGAGGCGGTGCATACGCAGGATCATGCACTGGAAGTGGGTGGCACATGGGATGAGATCAGGGCATGGGATAAAGAGCATAAGCCCCGTGATAAGCCAAAAGCGGAGCTCCTAGCTCTGCCGGGGTATATCATAACTTGCATTCACTTATCCCGCCAGAAAGAGTGGACTGGGATAAGTTGACTGCATGTTGTCAGAAAAAGGATGAAAGTGTGTCGGATTTCTTCACTAGATTTGAAGGGGTGTTTCTAGATTTTAGTGGTCAGAACCTGTCAAAGGAGGGTGGCGTTCATTTGTTTGTTAACAGATTTGTCACCAACTTGTTTTCTGAGATTGCAACACGGTTGCAGGCTTCGGAGAGTACTTGGACAACCTCATCCCCGTCAGTGATATTGAGTATGGCACAGTATTATGAACATAGAGAGAATGAGGACAAGGAGAGGGTAGAGAAAAAGTCAAAGGATTTGAAGACGTGGGTATTGATGCAGCAAGTTGCGAGGGGAAGTGGACGAGGGCGAGGTTTGGGTTCGGCCCAATGGCTGCCTCGGTCTGGTAGGGGTGGTGCTTCAAGTGTAAGCAGGAGGGACATTGGTGGAACGAGTGTCTGGAGTTGTTGCAGAAGGGAGAGGCCCCGAGAGGTCTAGGGTTTAGAGGACATGGACGAGGAGGCCGAGGGAGGATGCAGTCAGAGGATACATCATACAGAAGGCAGAGTGGGAACTATTTTGACAACCCCCGGAGCCGGCAGTACTATCACGATGACTATGACATGGAAGAGGTGACGAGGATGTCTCACAGATAGGACAGCCAGGGACTGGGTAAAGGAACAATTCCGGTGCCTATAGATCAGCACGGACCCTACGTCTCTGCTGATTTACAGAGCACAACAGAATTACGTGGGCTATGAATAGCTCTGTTACCTGTTCACTGGTCAAAACAATGTTTCAGTGGGTTTCTCAGGGGTGCCGGTCGTTAGCCCCATTTCCAAGCCTCTTGCTTTGACTATTGGCCCCTTTACGGTTGATTCACCATTTTTACTTACATCCAATTGTGGGGAAAATTTGTTAGGCCTGGATTTGTGCAAAAGGTTGCATGCAACAATTTTTTGTTCTCTAGACGGTGTTTACATGACTGTTGGACTGCAGGTGGCCTATGCCAAGCGGTGCTTCACACAGGATGCTCCCTTTCCCACTGAGTTCAAAGATGTGTTATGTACGTTATGGGCTACAGGAGACACGGATGGGGGTTTCTCCAGATCCCACCAGTATCTATACAGATCAAAGCCAATGCTAAATTGCCACTTATTCCCCAGTACAAGATATCCCAGGTAGGTGAAAAGGCCCTATTGCAAATAATACAGGATTTGATTAAGTCTGGGGTGGTTGAAGAGACAGTGGTTAATGTGTGCAATAGCCCTATTCTTCCTATTCTTAAAGAGACACTTGGATTCTTCTGATGCCCGCAATGGTGTTTACTGTTTTGTGATTGACCTTAGAGAGGTAAATACGATCGTGGTTCCCCAGTACTCTGTGGTCCCAGACATTACCACGATCCTGACAATGATTCCCCCATCAGCAAAATAATTTTCCGTAATTGACTTAAAGAATGTTTTCTTTAGCATACCAATCCATACAGATAGCAGATATCTGTTTGGATTTGCAATAGTTTTAGATTCTGCTGTGCTCCACAAGGCTATACAGAAAGTCCAAGCCTTGAAAGCTCAATTGGATTCTTTGGAGGTTCCCCCTGGTAATGTGCTCTTGCAGTATGATGACGACCTCCTTGTGGCTTCGGACAATGAGGATGGTTGCAAAGAAGCCACAGTTAAATTATTGTTGCATTTGGCACATCATGGACACAAGGTGTACCTTTCAAAATTCCAATATTGTCGACAGGAGGTCACCTATTTAGGTCACCTTCTGTCGAAGGAGGGTCGCAGACTAACACCTGAACGCATAGCTGCTATCAGTAATATGCCTGTTCCTAAGACCCAGTACGAGGTACGCGCGTTAATTGGGATAACCTTTTATTGTCGGCATTGGATCAATAACTATTCCCTACTAACAAAACCCCTTCTTTACCTGACCACCAAAGGTGTGCATGAACCCCTGCCTTGGACACCTGCATGCCAGCAAACTTTTGAACAATTAAAGGTTTTGTTTGCTCTGCTCCTGTGCTTGCTACTCCTGATTAACAGAAGCCTTTTGTGCTCTAGGTGCATGAGGCGGACGGTTGCACGCTTTCTGTCCTAACACAGGGTTTCAGTGGTAAGCAAAGAACCTGCGCCTATTTCTCCGCCATGCTCGATAATGTTGCCAGAGCTCTCCTGAGCTGTCTGAGAGCTACCGCAATGGTGGCAGTTTCTATCAGACAATCGGCAGGGCTCGTTCTTGATACTGATCTCACAGTAATGGTACCTCATGCTGTGGATACACTATTGAACAAGACAAAGATGCAGCACCTTACTAGTGCGCGTCTGACTGGCTACGAATTGACCTTGTTTGCTCCGCACATTACCATCAAAAGATGTGCTACTCTGAACCCAGCCACGTTACTACCCCTCCCTTCGGAATAAAAAGAGAATGACATCCATGATTGTTTATTTTGGACTGAGGAAGAAACGAAAGGACGGGTAGACCTGAATGATGTTCCCTTATCCGACCCCCATAGGGAACTATATGTTGATGGCTCTTGTTTCAAGCTACCAGATTGCACCACCACTGTAGCCTATGCAATCACAATGTTACACACTGTAGTTGAGGCATCCCGTATCCCACACCAATCGGCCCAAGCTGCAGAGTTGGTTGCCCTCCTCAGGGCTTGCTAGTTGAGTGAGGGACTGGCTGTTAATATCTACACCAACAGCCAATACGCCTTTGGGGTGGCCCATCATTTTGGGCACCTCTGGGCGGAGAGAGGGACTGCGAATATAGAATGGCCCATTGATACATAGATTGCTGTCTGCATTGACACTTCCTGATAAGTTAGCAATAGTGAAATGTAGTGCTAATAAAACCATTACAGATGATGTTGGGAGGGGAAATGCATTTGCAGACCAGACAGCCAAGGAGACAGCTCGATCAAAGACTTTTAAAGATATTTGTGGCAGGTCCTGCTGGAGGGTCCCAGACAATGGAATGTTCGAGGATACATTGGAAAATGTCATGGAAATTCAGGGTGAGGCGACTCTAGATGAATTGGCAATGTGGGAGGAGAGAAAAGGTTGTTTGGACGAGGATGGGTGTTGGACTCGCTTGTCTGGGAATCAGTGACGGTTGCTCCCAAATGCATATGTGCTCCCTGTTGTTACCATGGCCCATGGCCCAGCACATATCAGTGCCAAAGGAATATGCAAGCTACTGGACCCAGTATGGCAGAATGATAATATAGCTAAGGTAGCCACACACCTAGTGTAGTATATTATCATTTGTCTGAAGCATAACCCTTGGAAATGTACTCCTACACCCGCTGGTAACTTTGCACCGCCTTCCTTCCCTTTCGAGGTTCTCCAAATGGATTTCTTCGAAATGGAATGAGTGAACTACTTGAAGTATGTGATTGTAGTGATTTGCGCATTCAGTAAATGGATTGAGGCTTACCCCACTAAAGAAAATGCAGCTATGGCGACGGCAAAGGCACTTTTAAAAGTTCTTCCCGCACTATGGATTGCAACGCATGATTTGGAATGACAACGGAAGTCACTTCAATTTAAAAGTCATTGAATTGGTATGCACAGGTTTGCATATAAAGCAGAAGTTTCATGCAGCGAATCACCTACAGCCAGCAGGCCTGGTTGAAAAGTACAATGGTACTCTCAAACTGAAGCTAGCAAAGATTCAAGAAAGCACAGGGTTGCGATGGCCAGATGCGTTACCCTTGGCTTTATTATCTACCAGAGCGACAGTGCATTCTAGAACAGGGTTGTACCCGTACGAAGTGGTCTTTGGATGACCCGCTAATGTCTGGGACGTTCCAAGATTCAAGCACTTTTCCGAGATAGAGTACCCCCTACTTGTAGACTATCTGTATGAGTTGTCTAAAGATCTTTGTTCTCTTCACCAACAGATACATGCTACGCTGCAACCAGTACCAGAGGGGCCCGGGCATCAAATCCAGCCCAGCGATTTTGTCCTTATCAAAAACTTTCAACGGAAAAGCTGTTTGGAGCCGAGGTGGAAAGGGCCTCTCCTCGTCCTTCTTGCCTCCTGCACAGCAGTGAAAGTAGATGGCAGAAAACACTGGATCCATGGTTCTCATTTTAAACGGATACCTCTACCGCTCCCATATGACCATTGGGTCAACGAAGGCATAGCTGATCAGGAAGGAGATAGGGTGCCAGGCTTCATTCCCTTCTCTGACGCCCGATTGAGGTGGGCGCAGACGGACAAAGAAAGTGATGCAGCCCTATTCGAGGCGATCCACCAGAGATAAAGGCTACCCCGGATAACACAGTTTCTAATACACCAGAATCTGAGTCTCGATGCCCACCTGACCCTGAGTTTCTGCCCCTTTTTGTTGATGAAACAGTGCCTGGAATAACGAAATATAATCTGAGACCCCGAAAGAAGGATGGTGCACCAGCCGAACAGTCTAGGAGCTAGGGAAGGACTTGAGCTTAGGGCGCAGGTGCTGTGCCTAAGGTGCCTGTATTAGACTTGGGTGAGCTACACTGGTGCACCGCCCTGAACACTGGACAGGATAGTTGACGGTACTTGCCCCGGTGGAGGGGGTGCCCTATCCTGAAAGAAGAGGATTTGTTTTTCTGCAAGGGCTGCGATTGCGCAGCTCGTCTGTGGGAGTGCTTCATAGCACCGTCGTTGATGAACAATAGGAGTCTGCCAAGCAAGGCTCTAGACGGACGCTGGGTGATTTGTGCCCCCTGGTACTGTTGTTGCAATACTGGCTCTAGCACGTGAATGTTTCTTTCCCTTGTGACACCTAAAATTTACCCTTGAAGTTTTCTAAATGTATCCCTTTGGTCGTCCTATCCCTGATAAGGAGCAGCCCTTTACAGCTGCGCGTCCCACTTCAGATGGTCCTGTTTTGTCCTCTTGGTCCACCAAGACTAAAATAGTGTTTGTGGTAATAATTTTGCTTTCTCTGATATTTGTATTTGGGGTGCTGTTCTTCCTGGAAGAAAGATATCCTGTGCACGCTTGGATAAGTACTACGCCAGCCCCTCCTGAACATATTTTTGGTACCTTAGCGCCTCACACCGGAAGTCCTATAAGGACAATGTTTTTATTCAGACGTTGCATCAAACGCATGCTGTTTATAATACAACCAAATTTGGGGTGTGTGGTTTGAGAACTTGCTGCCTATGCTCTTATCCTATGTTAATAGCTGCGAGGGATGGTTTACCTTACTTAGTTTGATCCAATCATTCTCTCAAGTTGACTCCTTGGAACGAAGAGGCACCAGTTCCCGTTCTTTGACAATGAATGTATATACTCAACATCAGTCCTCACCTGGTGTTTCCCCTGGAAATGGGCGGTTTGATTGAGTATTCTTGAGTTCTTGCCTCAGAGCGGCAGATCGAGGTAGAAAGGCCAACAAAACAGGGACTGATAGAGATAAGTTTTCGCAGTTCAATGTATCGGAATATTACCAATCCTTGCAAGCTCGCAATGTCACTGAAGATAATCCCATGCCCCTGGCGGTGGTAGACGTACTGGCCCCTTTTTGTGTCCAAGGGGTGGGAGACATAGAGGTGGGGGACAGTAGATGCAATACCACTTCCATATTGAGGATGCCCAAAAGTCCACCCTTGATCCCGCCACCTAATGTTTATTTTATTTGTGGTGCTCGTAGCTATGTGTGGCTCCCTGAGGGATGGTCCGGGCGGTGCTACCTTTCTTACCTCGTTCCCCCAGTCCATATAGCCCCTCCCACCTACCACAACACTCATTGCTTACAGCTTAGGGGTGTCCTAGCCCCCCCGAGTTAAGAGAGTAGTCAACACAGACGATATTGATCAGACAGATACTTCCTTGCAGCAATTTACTGACATAATGAAGGGCATTCTGCCTTTCTGGGGTCCCATGTTCAATAGCTGCAATATTCGGCGCCTGGCCAGAGTAGTTGACGGCGTCATTAATACAACTGCAGGTATGCTGACCAATATTACAGTCGAGCTCCAGGCTACGAGGCTCGTTGCTCTTTACAATCGGATGGTTTTAAGACGTCATTCTCGCTGATAGGGGAGGAGCCTGTCGCATCATCGGCAGCAGCTGTTGCGTGTACATTCCTGATAGCGCACCTACTGTATACTCTGCAATACAGAAATTACACAGACTTGCTTCAGACATCCACCAAGATAATGGTTCATGGTCCCTCACAGGGTGCTCTGGGGTCATTTGTCATCATGGGGTTGGAAGATACTAATTGTCCTAATAGCTATCGCAGGTGTCATCTTTACCTGTTGCTTATGTATTAATTGCCTCCCAGCATGTTGCACCTATTGTGTGAGCAAGCTCACCCCTTCTCCTAAGTTTCCCGGACGTGATAATAAAGTCTCTACTATGATGATGCAGGATGTCCAGAATCTAATGCTCATAGTCAAGGGAATTTTTTAGTATTAGTTTGATTCTATACTAAGTGTGTTGCTTTCTTCTCTATAGTTGCATGATTGTCACATGAGTACCTATGCATTTGCCCCCCCCCTTAGAATTGTAAAGACCCTACCAGATAGCGAATATGGCATTTAACCACCCATGCTAAAAGGAGGGTCTGTTAGGTTTCAGATACCCATCCCTGCAACACACTTGTTTCATGCTACATTAGGTTAGCAATGTGTGGCTAAATAGATGCCATTTGTATTCATGTTATGCAACCCACTGAGTTATCCCCGTAATGTGCAGGTTTCAGTTAGCGAGTGTGACTCCATTTTGCATTTCATAATCCCTATTAGGCTGCTTAAACTGTGCCTGAGTTAGGCCTCATTACTCGTATTGCTTGCCTCAGCAGAACACTGTATTTTGTTATTATTTTCTCTGCTGTTCAAGGCTGTTTCTTGACTAACTAATGAATAGGCCATTCTGGCCTCGCATACCTATCTGAATGTGTAGTTTCTGCTCCCACGTTAGGAGAAGCTGAGACCCAGGATTCCTGCTAATATGTACCCATCTGGCAGGTGTTAGCTCATCCTACTGTGCCTCTTTGTTCATGTTCGGCCCAGGCCTGTAGTTTTCCATTGGGGGCGTGGTTGGAGGCTTCTCATGAGGAATTATTATTAACTGTAGACGGTTGGGGGTCAGTCCCTCAGCAGACATCTTAGGGTGCAGGTCATGATGGACTCCTCTGCAGAGTATTGCCAATAAACATATAAGTTTGTATTCTCTACTGCCTGGCCGACTCTTCATTCTTGGGAAGGCATCGCAGGTGGTTGTAGGCAACCCGAGTGGCCCTTAAGGGCCACTTCCTTCAACTGGATTCAAGTTAGCCTGGCTGATCAGGGGTGTTACCCCGAAACCGGTCCCAGGATGCTTGTTTCCGGTCAAGAGAAGACATGGCTTGGCAGTAAGGGCTGGACTGTTGCCATAAGGCACAGTGTCAGGACTGATTTACATATAGCTGTGTCTGAACTGGGGTGGATAAGTGAGCTAAAGAACGATGATGGATTCCACCCAGATCTGTGACTGGGGGTGAGTGTTTGAAAAGTTTCAGCACTCCGTCCATCATCTCCTTCTGTTTGCTTTGTTTGCCCTAAGTTAGCAGGGTATGCCCAGACGTGGGACCCTTCCTCACTTTGCCACTGGATTCAGGCTAGCCTGGCTGATCAGGGGTGTTACCCTGAAACCGGTCAAAGGATGCTTGTTTTTGGTCCAAGGAAAACATGGTTTGGTAGTTCGGGCTGGACTGTTTCCATGAGGCACAGGGTCAAGACTGAATTGCATATAGCTGTGCCTGAACTGGAGTGGTGAAGTGAGCTAAAGAACGATGATGGATTCAACCCAGACCTGTGTCTGGGGGTGTGCGTTTGAAAAGTTTCAGCACTGAGTCCATCATTTACTTCTGTTTGCTTTGTTCGCTCTAAGTTGGCAGGGTATGCCCAGACGTGGGTCTCTTGCTCACTTTGCCACTGGATTCAAGCTAGCCTGGCTGATCAGGGTTGTTACCGTGAAATCAGTGGCAGGATGCTTGTTTCCTGTCCAGGGAAGACATGGCTTGCTAGTTTGGGCCGTACTGTTTCCATGGGGCAAGGGGCAAGACTGATTTGCATATAGCTGTGCCTGAACTGGGGTGGCGAAGTGAACTAAAGAACGATGATGGATTCAACCCAGATCTGTGACTGGGGGGGGAGTGTTTGAAAAGTTTCAGCACATGGTCTATAATCTCCTTGTGTTTGCTTTGTTCGCACTAAGTTGGCAGTGTATGCCAGACGTGGGTCCCTTGCTCACTTTGCCACAGGATTCAAGCTAGCCAGGATGATCAGGGCTGTTTTCCCAAAACTGGTCCCAGGATGCTTGTTTCCGGTCCAGGGAAGACATGGCTTGGCAGTTCAGGATGGGCTGTTCCCATGAGGCACAGGGTCAAGACTAATTTGCATATAGCTGTGTCTGAACTGGGGTAGCGAAGTGAGCTAAAGAATGATGATGGATTCAACCCAGATCTGTGACTGGGGGTGAGTGTTTGAAAAGTTTCAGCACTTCGTCCATCATCTCCTTGTGTTTGCTAATAACTACTAACAACAGACAGGAAAGAGAGGTCAGAGCTAGTTTATAAAACATTGGCATCTTGAGAGGGATGATGCACTTCTGTGACCTATCAGAGATAGATCCCCTGCCATAACATACAGGAGGGCTTTCTCCCTGAAAGACGCTTTAGTCAGGAGCAGCCCAGAAGTCATAGAACAAGCTAGTTGGCTGCAACCAATGAGATGCTTCTGTAAGTGCAGTGGCCGCAAGCCTTGCAGGATAGGAATCAACACAACTGAGTGTTATTCCCCTTTCAGTGAAGCTCCGATCAAGATCACTTCAATTGCAAAAATGAATTTGCAATGTATATCCTGAGTTGTGTCTGCGGACTAAGGTATATAGGCAGTACTATACTGCAAGTCCATCTGAAAATCTTACAGCACGTGAGGGCAGTGAATAAAAAGGATCAAACATATCTGGTTGTCTGCCATATACTTGAGTTTCATGACAATAACATTTGATGCCTTAAGTATTTGGTAATTGATGTGATACCGAAAAGCCTCAGAGGAGGCATCCGGGAGCGAGTACTCAGGCAGGCAGAAGCCAAGTTGTTAGACCCGGCCCTCGTAACATAGCCAGACCTGACCCCTGCACCTCACACCAGCCCCCGAGCCCACGGCCTAGCCGATCCTTCCCACCAGAACACACACACCCGACCCGGACTTCCCCGTCCGTGGCCTTCCTCCTTTCGGCCACACCGGGCCCGCGTGCCCACTTCATGCACCAAGATGGCAGCCCGGCCCCAGCGTGACCCTGGCCTAGAGGCGCCACTCCGGCTGGAGGACATCGCGCTCCCCTTGGGATGAGAAAGGGAGGAGCAGTTTCCATCACACCTCTGCGCTTCCCTGGGAAGGTGGGTTTCGATCGACCCGCCGGCCTCCCCGAGGGCTGGCTTCACGCCTGCTGGGTGTCTAGGACTCCTCCCGACCCGGCCCTGAAAGGATCAAAGGACAATGGCAGGAAACCCCAACAAGCGACCCCCAGGTGACAAGACCCCTGCCTGCACAGACTCCGGACATCAAAGAGGAGTCGCCCTATAACAAGGGGTGCTCTGGGACTGTCCGGCAGATTCGCCTTGGAAACACCTGAGCCCTGCTGAGTGACTCGCGGCTCCCTGAAGATCGTAAGACCTCCGAACTTGTGCTTGAGCCCTGCTGAGTGACTCGCGGCTCCCTGAAGATCGTAAGACCTCCGAACTCGTGCTTGAGCCTTGCTGAGTGACTCGCGGCTCCCTGAAGATCGTAAGACCTCTGAACTTGTACCTGAGCCCTGCTGAGTGACTCGCGGCTTCCCCAGACTCTCTTGGTCCCGCCGGACCCCACGACGACAAGCGTATCCCCCAGCTCGAGGATTGTGAGCTGTGCGCCGAGTACGCTCCTGCATCTGATCCATATCCCCAAAGACTGTCCCGCTACCTCCTACCCCCCCTCCAAGACTTTGTGAGCCCGCGCTCCACTTGTATATATTTGCCTTGCTGATCATAAAGATCCTACAACTCCGATCTGATAAAGATTTAGTCTTAAGAACTCTCGGTGTGGTGTCTCTTTGTCGTGTGGTGCCGAGTGTACGATCCTAGATACGAGATTTCTCCCCTGAGGAGTCTCCCGCCAGTGCCCGGCTACGATACCTCGAGGGTGGGTCTCAGGACAGTCAGGGCCCCCTCCGGACCCCTCTGAGGTCGCCTTCTAACACAAGTGCATTGTCAACAAGGTGGTACCCTGCGATAGTCTGCCGAAACCGTGGACATTGTCCGCGATACAACCACCTCGATGGAGATAAAAACACAAACCACAACACAAAAAAATCTGCGATGGGCCAAAGCGCGATGAGGAAATCAGCGATAAGCAGTGCCAGGCCTGCAACACACACCTGGCAGGTGGGAAAAATCACCATAAAAGTAGAAAAAAATACCCAAACACAAACTAACCAACACCCAAGCACTATGGAGGCAGCCGGAGCAGGCGCAGAGGACGAGCGCAACCCCACAAACACCCAGGACTACCAGCTCGGGACCTCGGGGACAGGGAAGGGCAAGAACAAGAAGAAGAGGAAGACGAAGTTCAGTCAGCAGGCGAACAGGATCATAGTCACAGAGGTGAAGGAACACTATCAACAACTGTTCGTCACCTCCAACGTGTCATTCGGCACCAAAAATGGAATATGACGGTACATCGTGGACAAGGTGAATGCCATCAGAGAGCACAAGAGGACAATGGACGAGGTCAAGAGGCGTTGGAATGACATCAAACGGAAGACCAAGGAGAAACTCGCAGCCAATAAGAAGGCAGCAATGCAGACTGGAGGTGGGGGCCCAGCGCCACAGCTCGTGCTGGATGACATGGAGGAGCTGGTGTCGACAGTCATCAGTGTGGATACTGTGGCCGGAGTCGGGGGACCGGACACTGCTCGACAGAACACAACACAAACCGAAACAGGGTGAGTGACCACCAGGTACTGGGGGTACGGGTGGAGATGGCCACGATGGCACACATGCACAATCAAGCAGAGCACAGTGCATACCCTCAATTACTCTGGGTCATTGCCAAGATCCACAGATTGACACAATGTAAAATGCCATGCTGTCTGAATGTCAACATGTACCATGTGGCTACATACATGTGGACACATTGCAATACACCATCTCCCCTTCACATTGAAGGGCCACTGTCAACACCCCCTGCAGGGCAGTCCCAGCCACTCTTCACTGACGATGAGGAGGACAACCCCAGCATCGACACCCAAGCCCTCCTAGACATCATTGACATCATCCGCGACTCACCTCCATGATCAGGGCTGATCAGCTGCATCGAGGAGACCCCACCCACCACCCAAACCACCCAGCAGGAGGCACCCACGGCCTGCCAGTCACCCAAGACCCCCAGGAACAACACACGGCCTTCCAATGTTGTGTGTTGGAGGCCCAGAGGGAGACAGCTGAGCAGGTGCAGGTGGGGTTCGACCTCATGGCTACCAACCTGGATGCCATCCATGGCTGTCTAGGCCCGATCCATGGTCTCCAACGAGCCCTGACTGACATCGATGGAGTCCTGATGCAGAGAGAAGAACACCTATCCGCTCAGAAGGTCACCAGCGATAGTAGCCGTGAGCTAGAACACAAGCGGAGGCTCATCGAGGACATCATGCGGATGGAGGCGGAAAGGATGGCAGCCACCGGTGCACATCAGCGAATTGTGGCTGAGAGCTACCATGCCCTGCAGACTATCATCATGGAATTGCTGCCACAAGGCGTGGCGCTGATGACTGCTGCTGACCCCACACCATCCACATCTCCTCCCCCTGGTGTGTCAGTGCCTCACAGTGTGGCAGGCGTATCCACTCCAGCACCTGATGTATCACTGCCACACAGTGCGGCCAACAATCCTGCTCCGGCCCCTGATGTGTCAGTGGCACACAGTGACGCAGATGGTACAGCAACACCCACAGGTGGGGCAGAGCACATATCCAGGGACGAGGACGTGGATGGGTTTGTGATCAGGAGGCACTAGCATTCATTTACGCCACCTGGCCTGTTTCTGCTTGGTGCCGCACATGGCCTTCTGACCTTCCACTGACCCCGATACACTTCGATGCACTCACCTTGGACAGCGACATGGACTGCCATATCCTGTCTGATGACCAATGACACGGCAACCAGACTGCCGACTGTATCCTTCCTCTTCCGCAGAACTTGTAATCCCCGGATGGACTCTGGCTGGCCCTCCACGGGCCCATATTGTGTAGTGTGCTGGGCATTGCCCTGTACCACTCCAGCTGCAGAACTGCACTGGATGTGCAATAAACATCCAGTGATGCACTGCTGTGTCATGTTTGTCATCATTCATGTATGAATGTGTGGATGAATGTAGGGACAGTGATTTCACTTGCGTCAATGATGCTCATCCTGTGGGATGCCAGTCAGAGGGTGCTACATTGCATATTGTGTTCCGGGTCCCGTGAACACTACAAAAGGGACACACACATCAGTCACTTCCATGTCCGGACATGGACTGAACCACACCCAGAGCCTACGAGTCATTGTTGCAAGCCCTGCGCTGGTCCGGCGTACGGCAGGCCAGACCATTCTGCTTACGCTCCGAGGGGGCCCTCATTGCTACCTGTCACAGGCGTACTTGCTGGTGGTGTGCAGGTCACTGGTCTAGTTGTCAGCATGTCACAGCCCCTCACTGAGGGCAGGTTTGCACGCACACCACACCAATCCGGCAGAGGCGTCACAGGCCATGTGACTCCACCAATATAAGGGGCCGACGACGTCACATTCCCCTCTGCCGGTGGTGACTGGATGAGGGACGCTCCACGGTTCCCAATCATAAAGGGCCCATGAGTTGTTGAGCACAGGGTTAGTGGCACCCAAGGCCTTGCGGCCGTCACGGGCCAACCACCAATTGACTTGGGTTGTACAGGGTTAGTGGCACCCAGAGCACTGCGGCCGGCACAGGCACCCTGCCACGGGACGGTGACTTTGGGTGCACTGAGTCAGTGGCACCTTAAGCTGCTGAGCGGGTGTGCAGCCGGCGATGATGCCCCATCCCGGTGGTCTGGACAGCTCAGGTATTGTGTGCCCTGCTGGGCCAGAGCCAGCGAGTAGCGCAGATCTATCGCCACGTGGCATCCCTTTCTGGAATCCCAGAGTTAGTGGCACCCATTTGCTGAGCGGGTGTGCAGCCTGCGATGATGCCGGGTGCACTGTTACGTCTTATGCCATGGAGTAGTCAAGACCCAGCACCAAACGTGAGACCTGGTGGCCTGCGGAGCGTGGCTGCATAGCGTGGAGGGTGCCATGTCCGAGGGCCCCGGGCTAGGGGCTTGCAGCGGCATGTGGTGGGACCTCCTGTCTACACGCCGGTGGTGGAAGGTGAGCAGTGAGGCCTGGGTGTGCATTGGCGTGCATGCTCCGATGGGCGGCCGGAGGGGCTGGGGTACCTCTGCCTGGGTGTGCATGGGCGGGCAGGCGATGTTGTCTTGTGCAAGTGTGTGTACTGTGCCAATCATGTTTCTCGACTCAGTTGCAGATGACGGCTCTGTCTCAGATGTGTGACCTGGTGTACTGCTATACGTACCGGCAAGTGGTTGGAGACACACCGGTGATAGCAGGTGAGCAGTGTGGCCTGGGTGTGCAGGGGTGGCATTCTCTCTCTCTCTCTCTCTCTCTTCTCTCTCTCTCCCTCGCTCATTCTCTCTCACTCTCTCTCTCTCTCTCTCTCTCTCACCCCCTCTCTTATTCTCTCTCTCTCTCTCCCTCTCCTATTCTCTCTCTCTCCCTCTCTTATTCTCTCTCTCTCTCTCTCTCTCTTTTTCCTCTCTCCCCCTCTCTTATTCGCTCTCTCTCTCCCCCCTCTCTTATTCTCTCTCTCTCACACCCTCTCTTATTCTCTCTCTCTCTCATTCGCCCTATCTTCTTCTTCTCTCTCTCTCTCCCCCTCTCTTATTCTCTCTCTCTCTCTCTCTCTCTCCCTCTCTTCCTCCCTCTCTCTCCTTTGCTCTCTCTGTCCTTTGATGTGCGCAGGACACACCTTCTCATCATGATGTTTGTCTTGCAGGCTGTGACCTACAGACTGTCCCGAGGGGAGCCGCCATGTGTCTTCATTTCATTTCAGTGTTCATTTTAATAAAGTTTTATTTGTTGCTTCGAAAGTGAATGTGTGATGCTCATTTCTGTGACGACACATGCATTTCACCTGTTGTGATTGTGCGACATCAAGCGGATTATTTTGTACATGTTTAGGTGTAGCTGATGTGGCATGTGTTTGGTCGGGGGGGCCGGGGAGGGGGGATCCTGGGGTGGTGGTGAAGGGTGTTGTTGCCCTTTCAGCCATTCGGGCTGCATGTTCAGTCGCCCGGGTGCATCTGTTGTTCTTCAGGTGTGGCTGTGCGCTGTGCTCCCTTTTGTGGTGCAGGCTGTGGTCCGACTTTGCACCAGGTCAGAGCAGGTGTTATTTTCTTGCTGCTAACGCGCCTTATCGCCTGTTTTTTGTTCTTATCGCAGTTCTGTCTGGTCGTTGTGAATGTTGTGGAGTGGTGTTGACGCATCTTTTTGCACGGGAACGCCTACTCTGTATCTCATTAGCGATCGTTTCAGGGGACATCTGTGGCGATGTTTTTTTGCGGCTGCTATCGCGGGCAAACTGGTGCTGTGGGCTGTTAACACCAGTTTGTGATTTGGGCGATAGATCCTTGTGAATATCCCCGAAGTGTATTGATGGGGGCATAAGGGAAGTGGAGGAGTTAAAAGAGTAAATGATGGATAGGTAATGGTTTGTTATAAAATGGTTTTTGCAGGGAACTGGCGGGGGTTGGTTTCAGCTTGAAAGAGATGGGGGAGAAATGAATGTCAGGTTGTATGACAAAGGGATTCAAAAGAAGAAGAATGTGGAGGGTAAGGAAACTGCAATGGGTAATGGAAAGGAAAGAAGGAAAAGAAAAGCAAAAAAGGTAGAAAGGTTAAAGGGGTAGGTATGGGTAAGTAAGGCGCAAGGAAGAAAAGTGGATCTCGTAATGGCGGTTTTGGTTATGGAAGGGAAGGAAAAGGAGAAGAAACGCTAGAGCAATGGATGGGTTGGGTACTGAAGTGTTCAAGGAGGACATGGGATGGGAGTAAAGGGAAGTGTTTAGGGGACGAGTGTAAAGGGCATTGGTGTTGAATGAAAAGAAGTAAGTGGAAGGAAAGGAAAGGAATATGAGAGTTAAGGTTGAAAGTAAGTTGTGGTGAATGAAGGGGAGGAAATAAGCAAGGAAGGGAAGATGTGAAGGAAATGCCAAAGAGGGGAAAAAAGATGACAACTGCAAGCGATGGGAGGGGTGGATAGTAAATTGGAGGAAAATAATTTCAAATGAAGAAAGGGAAGAGGAGAGGGAAACAGATGTCGTACTTTGATATTTGGGACCGCGTAGCAGACAGGGCCCTACCCCTGTTTATTCATGTATTAGCAAACCGCAATTGGTCAATGCGGTATTTAAAAGCGCTTTGCATACCGTCCCATTGCCAAAATGCACTATGTATACGTTATTATACATTGACTCCGTGGGTTCCATCTTGGAGCGGTGGCCATCTTATAGTTGCCCTCACATAGACAAACACATTATAAGCAAGTACGGGCCTTTAGAATACATGTACTTTCTGCTTGACTTCTCCATGACCTGGGCAGCTGGTCTCCGAGCTCCCCATCCTCCGGCCACCTGTGATTAGCATCAGGGCATGACACACCATAAAACCTTTTTTCATCCCACACAAGCCTCCGGCTAATCTCTTTCACACCTGACTGTTCCTGCTTTATGGCCTGTTTTTCTAAACAGGAGATGCCCGTGTTCAACTAGGGCCTGTTGATATCTGATGTGGGATCTGAGCCTTGCTGGGTAAATAATTGCGGGCTGGTTTAACTGGAATGTGGGATGGTCATCATGACTCTGCTCTTTCGTTTGTAATATATACTTATGAATGACCATACCATAAACTGAAGAATGTGTGCCTGAGGCACAAGATTGTGTATATAAGGGAAGACTGTTTTTTGTTCTGGAGACTGCCTCATTCAGTTGCTAAGGCTTCTGTGCGACGTAGTCTCACTCATTTGAGTTTATTAAAGATGTCTTTTCATATTTCAGCTTCTGTTGCCAAGTTCTTTGTGATATTATCAAGATATGCAGAATTTTATAATACCACATCAGGAAGTACTCGAAGTCATAGGGTGCTACCCCTAGCACCTTTGGGGTCTCAAAAATTGGAGTACTTCAGTTGGCACCCACCAGCTGGGCCTCATCAGAGAAGTGACTTTCTGTGGGAGTGATCTTGTCAGGAGACTGAAATCTACTGGAAGGACAGAACGGGATTCTACCAAGAAGGTACTCTGTGCACAGGGATTCTGGAGATTCTTTGATTATGTAGTCCGGTATATTTCTGCTCTTCCTGATTTTGATCCTCCACATGATGTCACTCAAAAGGTGAGAAAAAGAACCCTTTTGGCGTGAGTATTATAAAAGACGTTTGGTCATGTAGAACTTGACAATTAGAATCTGGATAACCTTTTGATTATTAAGAATAAGAATTAAGTATAAGTGGGTCGCTCCCAGTCCTTTGGTTCTTTGGGTCTTCAATTTGGTTATCGCAATTACCAAAGCCGAGGGGTTGGTTTCTTGGTTTCTGATTTGGTCATTGCAATTACCGAAACCGAGGGTCTCGCATATTTGCGAGTTTATTGGTAGAGATAAACCCTTGACGTTTGAAGCTAGATTAGTGAGCTATAAGATGCCTGATCTTAGCAAATTTGGAAATGTAGCTTTTGGTTTGTATATGTTTGGATATGCGAATTGCAATTTGTGTAGGCAGGTCATGAGGAGATAATTCTCCATTTGTTTTTGATTATAATACTTGCGTTTTCCGCAGTATTTTTGGCATGCCTGTTTGTAAGCTCACATGGAAAAATGTGTTGCTTTTTGTTTTGAAAGGTACCATAGTGTGGGAAATATCTAAATAGGTTAGATTTAAAAACATATTTCTTCCTTGGTGATTTTGTATCCCCAGGGAATTAAAATATGACATAATACAAAACAAGGATCCTTCGTTCTGCGCAGTTTCACGAATGAAGATATGCACAACGATTTTGTGTGGTGTTCTGCTAGGCAGAGCTAGTGAATTGAGCGCATTCACTACTTCTTGGACATGCATCTGTCTGTGGGGCTGTTTATGCAGCCCTTTGGAACACTATTGAAAAGCGTTGCTTGTAAATATGACCTACAACCAGTATTTGCAAATGGTTTGTTTCAAGTATAGTCTGTGAGCTGTTCTTTCTTTCTGTCATGCGTATTGATTTGTAAGTCAACTGTGTGTTTAAATGTCTGTGGGTTTTTTATCATTAGTGCAACTTCTGTAAGAAAATTGCGACGGCGCTATTTATGAAAAATGGCTAAAGCGCGCTGTATTGTCTGTTTAACCCCTTTCTGTTTATGTCTGAAATGAGCTCAATATGTGTTTGTGGGTCTTCTGATGTTTCCAGTCTGTTAAGTAGTTTGCTGGTTAATTAATATCAAGTAGAAACTTAAAACAAAAATCCAGAAATGAACAATGTGATGTGCTACAATAGCTATGTGTTGCTCTTTAATTTATAGAATGAGCAATTGTGCACATATACAAAACTGCCGTTAAATGCTTAAAGGATAAAATTAGAAACACATTCGATAGATATAAATCAGGCCCCAAAAACGAAATTATCTATTTTTGCAAAAGTAAATACATTTACATCATTTTCCTTAGATGCATTGTATTAGATGTTCACAGGCAAACTTTAAGGCTGCAGTATATTTGATAGGAATGCTCCTTCAGCCAGCGCTTTCCCAGTTAAACAGGGGTGGAATTTTGCAGGACCGTCCTTTTAAATGAAAGTGGCGCAAAAATGTGACGCGTTTCAAGTTGGGCTTATGCGCTTAGGCGTGTGAGTTAATGTGTCCAAAATGATAGGCAAGGGATGCAGCTTGTTTTTTATACATGGAATTATCACAAAAACGAATAATTGGGATTTTTTTAAAAGAAAATTATTAATCATGGGAAAAATTATTACAAAAAAATAAGTGCTTTTCAAAATCGTTTTTTGATATTTATAAAGCTTAATACTCATACTATGACCTCCTAGCATTAAAATTTGAATTAAGTTGTGTTGCATCACTAAAATGACAAGCATTCGCGCGTACAATTTTCCCTTGGCGCAGGCGCAAACAAGCTCATTTTTACAAAGTATAAGTTATTATTTCCAATGCCTGACTCATGGGTTATGTAATAGACATTCTGGTAATGCATATTATGCAAGAAAATTGTAGGATATTCATTTTTTAATGCTTAAAATATCAAAGTCGAATTTGGGTAAAAAGACTGTTTCAATTGCATTTTCTTTCATTCAGAGTACTGTTTAAAGTATCTCAGGCTTCAGTAAATGCATACGTTTAGGTTTTGATATATATTTACAGGTTGTGCCTTCTTATAATGAGTCAATGTGCCAGTACAAAGGCTTGTTTTAATATCAGGGTTGAAGGTTCTAACTTTAGCTGTGTCTGTCACGATACTACTGAACACGCTATGACAAACAAGACCTTTTTAAAAACTTGGGGAAATTAAATAAAATATGGTGTCGCAACCCGCAACTATTTGATGTTAATACAAAACGGCCTTAATGGAGTTAGCACCCACATAGAGAAAGAGAAATGGAGAATTCTTTTTTGATGAAGGGAAAAGAGGATGTTTGTGAGCAGGTACGTGATGAAGTCAGTAATGATAGAGGGGTGGAGAAATGTAGAACTACGGTTATAGGAACTGGGTAATACGTAGGAAGGAGAAGAACAATTGGGAAAATACAATGCCGTGGAGGGAAGAGAGATGATGAAGGGGAGTAATAAAGACATGAAGAGTAGCGTGAGGAAGGTTGTATTGACGAAGGGAATGAAAAGGAATGTGGTATTGGTTTGAGTAAGTAGGAGGGGAAAGATGAGATTGCAGGTTCTAGCAGTAGGGGTGAAAATATTGTAACTACCTAACGGGAGGCACTGAGTTTCATATGCTAATATGAAAGGGACGAACAAAGCTTGAATAAAGGCAAATGACTAAATGATGAAGAAAATATCAAAACTCATTGTGAATACAATTCACTTAAGGTTGATGAAGTGTATACCATTGCATAGGATTGCAACAAGCATTTATTCTAAAAACTGGTATGTGTGTTATTAAGTTTTGTGAATTATTCACAGTACATGTAGTTTAACAATCTGGGAATAGGGATAATTTTTTAGCGCCTAAAAAGGAGAAATTATTTTTCAACATAGAGCGAATTATTGCAAGTTAGGAGGGATTAGGAAGGCCTTCTGGCTTTGACGAATTCAGAGTGTCAGAAGCTGGGGGTTGGGAGAGCTGCAGAGGCTGGCTCAGTCACGCTGCTGAGATGCTATCTTTCCCGTAAACAATGGAGTTGACATTTATGACCTTTTAAATTAGGGCCTTGCCTCTGTGGAATGCAGAATGCCCTTGCTACACGGGCCTCTAAAGGTGGGGTTTCTGGTTTCTCCATAGCATCACTAAAACTAAAGAACTTAATTCCAAAGGGAAAATATAGCAAAGGGGTTTTCTTTGAAAGTCCAAACATCATGTTAAATGCTTTGCTGATACATTGGTGCTCTAAAAAAAAAGAAAATAGAATGATGCCTGCTATAGTTGCTCTTCTTTAACAGAAAACGAAGTGTTGCATTAAGTCTTAGACAGACAAAAAGATTCTAAAGTTTTTTTAAGGCTCCATGCCTAAATGTGAACGCATTGCTATCATGAATTGTTCTTGCTGGTCCTGTATGTTAGAAGAGAAACAGTAACGTTATATTTGACAGCAGATTTCCATTGCCTTGTGATCTACTGTCAAAAAGGAGGGTAAGTATTTTAAACCTGACAAATTAAACAGGCCCAAATATTGGGTTTTGGGCTGCAGTTTTACAGTGCATAAAGTACATGACATGGTGTTTGTGTCACCGCTTATTACATATGCTATTGTTTTGTCTATGCTTTTTGTGCTTGATATACAGCAAGTATATCTGATGGCTTGACGTTTTGTGCGTTTTTATTATTTTTTGCATGTTTTCGTTGTTTTTGTTGCTGCTTTTTATACTATTACAAGTTTACCTGTGTTGTGAAGGGGATGGTCATGACGATGCCCATCGCTACGCAACAGTTGGTTGAACTTGTTCTGGTTGCTAAATTCCACAGCTAATGATATTTCATGCTGTGAGCATGAGAGACAACACTTCACCAGTGCATGTCTAAATTGGCTATAATGGTATTACAGAAAAATAAAAGAGATCTACAGGATCGAAGTGTGTCACCTGTCACCTGTCACGTTACTGCCCTTCCCTTAAAGGAACAGGCAGCCCTACATTTATGTATCCTTGATTGGACCTAAGGATGAAATTATAGATCTGTGACTAAAGGTGGCCTTATTTCTATATTACATTAGTTAATGGTGTCCTGTTTCCTAAGTAGCATATGGCCTTTGCTCCTTAAAAGGAAACTAGGTTTTCATTTTTCCCTGCAGAAGGAACTGGAACATTACCTAAGATTACCGTATATGGTGTAGTCGCCAGCGGTAGAGTTAAAACGTATGTGACTTTCGCCTTTTTTGTAACACCCGTACTCTTGGTGATGTCACATGCCTGACTACCACCCAAGTAAATTCTTGCCCTTCCTATAGATTTTTATTTTTTATTGCTTTTGTTTCTTCCCCGCCCAATTACGCATTATGCTTAGTGATTGGGGATTTTAGTTGTGTCCTAGTTCCAATTCCCTTTTCCGTATTCCTTTCACCAGTCAGCCCATTTATTATTGTAGGTGTATTGTTCAGGTACACACTTCCAGACTGCAGTGATGTATCAGGGACCCCCTATATTATGTACAATTCCCTTTTGCATGACCAGACTGGTTTCCAAGAATTTTCCTTAGGCCTGCTTCAATGTTTTCCAGCCTGACTGTCAGGATAGCGATAGACTGGCTAACTGACTCAATATTATAGTAAGACAAGTTTTCCATACCAATAGGAGATATCTTACGTTTACCCTTCTGAACATGACAAATTTTCAATGTCTATTTTTTTTTTGAAACCGTTTATTACAAAATTAAAAAAATATACAAAGATGGGCCTACAACCTTCAGGCCGGCCGCTAGCAAACAAAAGGAGCATATGATACACACAATAGAGCGCATGCTGCGGCAAAGGGAGATGCACAGGAGTTAGCAGCGTTGATGGCCACACCATCCGGACCCCACCTAACGGTTTCTTTTTAACATAAATAACAACAAAAAACAAATCCACAAGGCAACCCACAATCGGAAACAGCAGCATGTGCTCCCCTAGAAGGGGGACCCTACCAATCCAGAGGAGTAGCAAGGGGGGGAAAGAGGTCAGGACAGGGACTGGGTGGACTCAGTGCCCGGTACCGGAGAGATAAACCGGCTAAGGGGACGAGGCAGGGGACGGATCGGGCAATAACGGCGGGGCACAGATTCCCCCGCGGTAGGCGTTCCAGGGGCCCCATACTTTCACCCATGTCTCAGGCTTACCTCTCGCTACATACACCACCTTTTCCCGAAACATGCACCAGTCCATATTTTCCTTCCAGGCCGAAACAGTCGGGGACCTCTGGGAACCCCACAGTTGAGCAATATCGCGCTTGGCCACCATATATCCCAGAGTCACCCACCACGTCTGTGGCGCCGAGTAGTCGGTTGGTTCCCACACATTCAACAGGCATCTCCTCGCTTCGGGCAGCAGCGACACACGCGTAACCACCCGCAGGACCTCATGCACACCACGCCAGAATCGCTCCACCTCTGGGCATTCCCACAAGATATGCAGAAAGGTCCCCAAAGCACCACACCCACGCATACACAACCCTTCCACAGCATAGCCCATACGCAATAGCCTTGGCCCCGTTATGTAGACCCTGTGGAGTATCTTGAGCTGGACGAAGCGAAGGCGGGCCGGTATGGCCACCTCTTTCGGGGAGGCCACCGCAGAGACCCAGTCCTCGTCGTCCAGCTCCAGTCCATCGGCAACCCAAGCCTCACGAAGGTGAGTCAGCAATCCCGAGCGATCATTAATCAGTTTTTTATAGATTAGTGAGATCGTGCTTTCCGGTACATGTCCATCCAGCACTCTATCCTCCAAAGGGGAATACTCCGGGATGGAGGCAACGTCCGGGAAGACGGAGCATAGTGCATGACGGATCTGCATATACCGAAAGTACTCCCTGTCCTGCAACTGGAATTCCGTCTGCAGCATCTCGAACGTTTTGAATCCCCCCCTCGTCCAGAGATCCCCCACCCTGCTGATGCCTATCATGTCCCACTTCTCGAAGCCCTTCGAGGTCCACAGGGAGCCCAACTGCTCAGATGCGTATAGTGGTGACGCCCGGGTCAAACGATCCTTCCACCCCATCGCTACATTAGCCGCGTGCCACACTCGTACCATGACACGCGTGGGGCCCGTCAGACGTGCGTCGAGCGAGCTGGAGTGGAGCGCTCGATTATAGTCACCACCCGGCAGTAGCATCTTATCCATTTCAAAGGCCGGGTTTAGGGCGGGCCCGTATAGGCCGTGATTAATCGCAGCCAGCTGGGAGGCCCAATAATACCGTTTGATATCCGGGAGGGCAATCCCCCCCGTCATACCACGGGAGCGTCAGCTTCGCCAGGGCGATACGCGGCCTCCCGTCCCAGAACAGGCGGCGTTGCAAACTCTCCACCTCGCGGAAGTAGCGCGCCGGAACGAGGTCCATAGTATTCTGCAGAGCGTACAGGAAGCGCGGCAGCGACATCATCTTAAACAATGTCGCCCGGCCCAGCGGCGAGAGCGGCAAGCGCCGCCAACGCGCAACATCCTCCTTAAGGCGCTGGAGGGGGGGAAGCAAGTTCCGATCATACCAGGCCTCCGCGTCCAGGGTAATGAAGACACCCAGGTACCTAAATCCCTGCGGGGCGATCTGGATAGGACAGCCCCGCGGAAGGATAGGAGCCTCCCCAGAGAGAACATACACGCACGATTTAGCCCAGTTGATGACCAGGCCGGAGTTACGACCAAATGAATGCAAAACATCAACCAGTACTATTAGTGATTTACGTGGGGAAGCCAGGTACAGGAGAATGTCATCAGCGTATAGAGATACGCGGTCCTCATACTCGGGGGTCCAGCGGAGACCACGGATAGAAGGATGCCACCGCAGCCACTCCGCCAGGGGCTCCAAGGCAAGCGCAAAAAGGAGCGGCGATAACGGGCAGCCCTGCCGCGTGCCCCTGCCCAACTCGAACGGAGCCGACACTCTACCGTTCACCACCACCTGCGCCAGTGGGCCCGAGTACAACAATTTAACCCAACTGATAAACCCTGGGCCAAACCCAAATTTCGCGAGCGTCACCCAAATATATGGCCATTCGAGTGTGTCAAACGCCATAGTGGCGTCCAAGGACGCCAAGATGGCCGGCTCCCGTATGAACGGGACGGGTGCGAGCACCCCATGCAAACGCCGCAGGTTAAGCGCTGTGTTGCGATGGGGAATAAAGCCGGACTGGTCCTGGTGAACCAAGTCACACACTACGCCGACCAGCCGATTGGCCAACACCTTGGCGAGAATTTTGGGCTCCGCATTCAATAATGAAATGGGCCGATAGGATGTGACCCGGTCCCGTGGCCTCCCCTCCTTGTGGATAACCACGATGGTAGCCAGACGCTGGTCTAGCGGGAGGGAACCCACCGAGTGGGCCGCAAGGAACATAGCACGGAGATGGGGCGCCAGCGTATCCGGTCGCAGCTTATACAACTCGATGGGAAGACCATTAGGACCCATGGCCTTGCCGGAAGCGACCGAACGTATGGCGAGGGCAATTTCGTCGGAGGTTGGAGCGGCGTCCAGCGACACTCTGTCCTCCTCCGAAAGGGAAGACAGCGCGATATCTCTGAGCAGGGCATGGGAATCCTCTTCAGAGCGGGAAGACACCGGGGAATACACCCCACGGAAATAGTCCGCGAAGCAGGAGACAATTTCTTCCGGTTCAGTGACACACACACCATTCTTTTTCTCAATCAACGGGACAACTCGACTCGCTCTCTCCTTTTTGTCCAGCCACGCAATCAATTTACCAGCCTTATCACCCACATCATACAGTCTCCCCTGTTGCTCTCTGCTGAGGCCCCTGGCCGCCTCCGTGACGAGGGCCTTATAGGCCGCTTGCTTGAGTTGGAGAACATGTAATTTGTCATCCGTCACCCCACATTCTAGATCACCCTCCAACTCGGTTATCTCAGCTTCAACTCGGGTCACCTCCTCCCGCTCTCGCCTCCGGGAGTGGGAAATAAGGGACAGGGCCTCTCCTCGGAGTACTGTCTTGAACGCCTCCCACAGTGAGACCGCCGATGGCACAGACCCCACATTCTCGTCAAAATAGCGCTTAAGGGATTTAATCAGCTCTGCGCAAATGGTGGGGTCACGCAGGTACCAGGGATTGATCGGGACCACCCTACCCTCTCCCCTCGGAAAAATATCAAAGTGCAACAAGAGCGGGGAGTGGTCCGAAATACCCCGTGCCAAATGGCGCACCTCTCCCACCCTCCCCACATAAGCCGCCGGGACCAGGACATAATCTAGCCGCGAGAGACTACCATGAGCCCCAGAATGGAAGGTGTACTGTAGCTGCGTGGGATGTTTTAAACGCCAACAATCCACCAGCCCCAAGGAATCCAAGAGGCCAGATAACCACGCTTGGGCCCGGGGGAGATCCCTAGGGGGGTGACGATCCACAGTTCCGGAAACTACAGCATTAAAATCCCCCCCCACCACTAGAATCCCCTCCGGAAGGCCAAGGAGGAGGCGCCCCAGATCTGCAAAGGTGGTCGTCTGCAGCCCCGGCGGGACATATACTGACACAAAAACGACCACTCTGCCCTCCATTCTTCCCACCAAAACCGTGTAACGTCCCCTGTCGTCATGGAGCACCTCATCAATCTCAAACGGGAGCGAGTTCTTAACCATAATGCCCACACCCCTTGAACCAGACGTGAAGCCCGAATGGGCCACAAGGCGGTAGCCCCGTCGATTCATAGCGCAAAAGGAGTTGCCAATGAGGTGCGTCTCCTGCAGAAAAACTATATCGGGCAAAATTCGCTTCAAGAACTGCAGGACCACACCTCGTTTTATCCTGTCCCCCAGTCCATTAACATTCCAGGACAACAAACTCAGTTCCCTACCCCCCATCATAAACAGAAGCCATCACTCGTCCCCCAGAAAGCACTGCAGAGATAACACAATGATACGTTTGCCTTGTGGTGTAAACGAACAACACCCCACCCCAACCCACCCACCCCAACAAAACTCCCCCCTCCCTGCACCCCTGCATGAGCCCGGACAGCCCCCCCAACTTGCAGTGTGCCTGTCGCCCCTATATAATGAAACTAGCTAAACCCCCTAGAGGAGGAAAGAGTACCCCTTCTAGACCCCACACAACCTCCATGGGAGGGGAAAGTACAAAGACAGACGCTTGATCGAAAGTGGCATCGTATTCGTCCAGAGTGAGGCCCAATAGTGACCCCTCAGTCCCGATCCAGTGGGCCGTCTCCTCCCGCCGCCCCCCCCCGCCATCTCGATCACGATCCCCAGACAGAGTGTCCAGCCAGTCCCCGGCCGCTTCGGGACGATCAAAAAAGTGCGTGCGACCATCCACCTCCACTCGCAGCTTGGCCGGGAAGAGCATGGCGTATTTTAAGTTCAGGTCCCGAAGTCGGCGTTTGACGCCCAGGAAGCTCAGTCTCTGCTTCTGGACCGCTTGGGTGAAATCAGGGTAAAAGTTCACCTCCATATTTTCCAGCTTAACCGGCCCATGTAGTCTGGAGGCTTGCAGGATAGCGTCCCTGTCCCGAAAGTTAAAAATCCGGGCAATGAGAGGTCGCGGAGGGGCTCCGACCTTCGGCCTTCCCCCGGGAACTCTGTGGGCCCTCTCCACGGCAAAAAATGTACTCAGTCCCCGAGGCTGGAGATGGGTAGCGATCAGGTCCTCCACAAATAGATCCGCCGCCGCTTCCTCCCGTCCCTCGGGTACCCCGATGATGCGGATGTTATTCCTCCGGGCCCGACTCTCGGAATCCTCAAGGCGCCGATCCATAAGTGCACTCGCCTGACTAAGCCGCGCACCTCCGTTTGTAGTGCCGCCACCTCAGTCGTAAGGCCCGATGCGGTTTGGGCCAAAGAATCAACTCGGTCGTTGGTCTTGGAAAGATCGGCCCTTATCAGGCCAACATCCACAAGGACCGCGTCGATCTTCTGTGCCAGGGTGTCGAACTGCTGGCCCACCGAGGCCTTCATCTCGGCAATGGCGCCCATGACGTCTTGCAGAGTCAGATCCGTGGGCAAGTCCGGGGCATCAGGAGGGCCCTCAGGGGACTTGTGCGGTCCGCCGGGAGATCCCTTCTGGAGGGTATAGCGGTCCATGATGTTGGCCTGATGGACGGTGCCACGCCGGGTCGACTTGGTCTTTGACCGATCTCCATCTTGTTTCGTGGCCATCGCCACAGGTCTCACAATCGCACCAGCAACGCCGTAGAGGGCAGGCAATCAGGGCCACGAGCCCCGGGGGTGCCACCCCAGATCGGCGGGGTGGGTCACAGCCGGCAGGCAGGCAGGGTCTCCCAGCGAGGCCACACCAACACAAAGAGCCCCGCGATCTCACTTGCAGAGACGGCAAGGGGGTGCGAAAGCGAAAGTGCGGGGTACGCGACTCGCCAGGCCCGGCCCGCCGTTGTTGTTCACTTTGCCACTAGGTCACCCCCCAGCGCAAATCCGGGGTCCGGCAAGAAGCAGGCCGCAAACTTCAATCGGTGCTCACTCCGGCACCCGAGGTCCGATTTGAGAACAGGAAACGGGTACCACCTCAGCTCAGGCTCCCCAACACAGTCCCCTCAATCGAGGCAGGATGAATTCAGGATAGACGTAGGAGGTTGCAGAGGTCCTCGGGAGCCTCGCACCTACGCGGCCATCTTGGTTGCGCGCTGTCAATGTCTATTTTTAATGTGGTTTTTACCCTTTTTGTTCCTGCTGCTTTAATTTTCGGTGGGATCAGAAGTTTCTAATCATGCAAATATCAGGACCCTCTAGTTCTTGTCTTTTGTTTTTATATCTGACTATTAGCCTGTGTATTGCATATTGCACCTGATGTGAAGGTTTTTTTTACATGCCCATGATAATCTGTACCATGTGATTTCTCTATTGAAATGTCCTAGATAAGAAATTTAGAAACACTTATATGTAATCATTGAAAAAAGAAATGTGTTTGCCCCATTAGACAATGCCACCATATGTGAAGACATCCATTTAGATAGAATTCTCGTGTAGTTATCTACCCTTAGATGATGGAGGCTCTCACACAGAAACCCAATTGAAAAGCTTAGAGGCACTGTTTTACCTACTGCCTTTTTATTCGTATTGCTTCCTGAGAAAGACAGTGTTTTCTAGACCAAAACTGTCCCATGGCGTGTGGCCACTCCTTTGAAGGACCGCAGGCCACCTGTTTACAGTCCCCTTGTTATACAACGAACTGTTTAAAGCATCGCACTTGCTTCATCAGAAGGCGTTCAACATCAGAAAAGAAGGAGGAGCTGGTTTTGCCACAGAATCAGAATTCCAGTGCAAAAGAGCGCCTGTCATGTGCTGGTAACCTCTGACAGTGTGCAGTCCCTTGAGCCCCTTGGCCTACGTTTTTGGCCACACACACCCCCTCTTTTCCCTTTGCTCCAATGGAAGTGCAGTGCACCGGCGGATCCAAGATTGACAGAAGGCACTACATTCCAGTGCCCATGGAAGAGCAGCCTGAGCGTCCTCTGACACTGAATGACGAGTGTTGGAGTCTGAGAATGGTCCCGAATCTGCACGAGATGACCTGTGCCCTTGATCAATGGAGAGCACACTACCTGTAGTGCCTGCCGCAAAGGAAAGATACTGGCGCACTGCCTTGAAACATTGAGACTCTCGAGTGAGCTGTGAGTGTTTGCCAGGAGGGCACTCCAACTAAGCAGTACTTTTCTCATGAAAGGCTTGAATGAAGAGGCCCAGGCAAAAGAAAACAACAGAAGAAGATTTGATGGACAATAGAAGCCTGCCAGAGAGGCTTTTTGAACGGACTCTGGGCATAGGTGGTTTCACGAGAGGTTTCCGTGTGATTGTATAGACTAGGTGTTAGAAGACTGTTTGTTTTGCTGGCATTGTCTAGTATGAGCAAAATAAAATCCATTTTCTGTGGAAGAATACCCCCTTTTCACCTCAGAGCATTGATGAGGGTCACCACTGTTTCACCTGAACATACAAAAATGTATAGGAGCCCTAAAATGTTACTAAATATTTCATTTGTAATAGTGGTCGCTACTTTCTCCCGTTGTCTATATATTCTTAATAACGTGTTTTCTAGTGTTTTTTTAAACATGATGTTGTCATTTATGGGTGGGATTGATTTTCTCTACTCAATTGACTTCTGCACCCTCTGCCCAACCGATGTCTTTTCCCACTACTGTTTCTTTGCACTCTTTTCACCCTTTTCCTGAACATGAGCAGGTTAAAAGATCAGAATTCGTAAGCAATTCTTTTGTACAGCTTCTGCATCGGCACTAGTTAGTAGTAAACATCACTAATTGTTGGGGGTGTGATCTTATGCCACCTAGATAGAGGAATTCCTTATTTTGTCCTGCCATATGTGGCCTTTGTGCTTCTTCGTGTTCAATGAGACCTGTCCAGAGAGAGAGTTACCAAGTACTAGGATTTTTCTCCATCAGCAACATCTTGATGATCTGGTGAATGTAGACCTGGACTAAGATCAGTATGAGTATTGTGATTGCCTATGTAAGGGCAAAAGGAGGGTCTGTCGTACTTTGATATTTGGGACCGTGTAGGAGACAGGGCCCTACCCCTGTTTATTCATGTATTAGCAAACCACGATTGGTCAATGCTGTATTTACAAGCGCTTTGCATAACGTCCCATTGCCAAAATGCACTATGTATACGTTATTATACATTGACTCCGTGGGTACATCTTGGAGCGGTGGCCATCTTATAGTTGCCCTCACATAGACAAACACATTATAAGCAAGTACGGGCCTTTAGAATACATGTACTTTCTGCTTGACTTCTCCATGACCTGGGCAGCTGGTCTCCGCTGCCCCAGGTCAGTCCGGTCTCACGAGCTCCCCATCCTCCGGCCACCTGTGATTAGCATCAGGGCATGACACACCATAAAACCTTTTTTCATCCCACACAAGCCTCCGGCTAATCTCTTTCACACCTGACTGTTCCTGCTTTATGGCCTGTTTTTCTAAACAGGAGATGCCCGTGTTCAACTAGGGCCTGTTGATATCTGATGTGGGATCTGAGCCTTGCTGGGTAAATAATTGCGGGCTGGTTTAACTGGAATGTGGGATGGTCATCATGACTCTGCTCTTTCGTTTGTAATATATACTTATGAATGACCATACCATAAACTGAAGAATGTGTGCCTGAGGCACAAGATTGTGTATATAAGGGAAGACTGTTTTTTGTTCTGGAGACTGCCTCATTCAGTTGCTAAGGCTTCTGTGCGACGTAGTCTCACTCATTTGAGTTTATTAAAGATGTCTTTTCATATTTCAGCTTCTGTTGCCAAGTTCTTTGTGATATTATCAAGATATGCAGAATTTTATAATACCACATCAGGAAGTACTCGAAGTCATAGGGTGCTACCCCTAGCACCTTTGGGGTCTCAAAAATTGGAGTACTTCAGAGATGAGAGGAGACAAAGATGTAGGTAGGAATTAAAAGAATTTGTGGAATTGGGAGGGAAAAGCGGAGAAGGGAAAGGAAGAGACCAGGAAAAGGGTAGGGCTGGAGAGAGAAGGGATGCAGAGAGAGGACACAGATGCAAGGGAAACAAGCATTGGCCAATAGGTCTCGCTTTTGGGAGCTTAAGTGTTTATTTAGAAGTAATTTTGTTGCAGTGAGTGGTATTATGTGGGATGTATGTTGCATTTTTTCTTTTGTTATTATGTGTTATGTAATTATATGGTTGCGGTAGAAGGGTAGAGGGTTAGAGGGTTAGTAGAGGGGTAGAAGAGGGGTAGTAGAGGGGTAGAGGGATAGAGGGTTAGTACAGGGGTAGAGGGGTAGTAGAGGGGTAGAGGGGTAGTAGAGGGGTAGTAAAGAGGTAGATGGGTATTGTGGTAGAAGGGTACAAGAGTGGTAGAAGAGGGGTAGAGGGATAGTAGAGGGGTAGAGGAGGGGTAGTAGAGTGGTAGAGAGGAAGAGGGGTAGTAAAGGAGTAGAGGGGTAGAAGTTGGGTAGAAGTGGGGTAGTAGAGGGGTAGAAGAGGGATAGTAGAGGGGTTTGAAGAGTGGTAGTAGAGGGGTAGTAAAGGGATAGAAGAAGGGTAGTAGAGATGTAAAAGAGGGTAGTAGAGGGGTAGTAGAGGGGTAGTAGAGACATGTTATAAATAGGCTAAACTTAATAGACTTCTTTGTGAAGAAATTTTGACAGCCTTTCTCATTTTAAAGGCTTGTGCTTAAAAAATACAGTTTTTACTAATACGGACTAGTAACAGTAAATAGTTTAAAAGCTACAACTTTTAAACACTATGTATGAACAGTCCTATATAGTGGTTGATATTTGGAGTAGTAGAGTGGTAGAGGGGTAGTAGATGGGAAGAGGGGTCAAATAGTAGAAAAGGGGTAGAGGGGTAGTAGAGGCGTAGAAGAAGGAAATAGGGTAGAGGGGTAGTAGAGGGGTATAGGGGTAGCAGAGGGGTAAAGGGTAGTAAATGGGTAGAGGGGTAGAAGAGGGTTAGCAGAGGGGTAGAAGAGTGGTAGTAGAGGGGCATAGCCAATAGTTTTCGCTTTTGTGACCTAAGTGTTTATTTAGAAGTAATTTCGAAGCCAAAGCTGGAAATGTTTCGAGACTGTCCCTCGATGCTTCTACAGAATAACAGCCCCATATAGAACAGGTAAGTGTTGGCAACACAGCTCTCTGTGCGTGCTAACACGAAGACAAATTAGGGCTGCGAGGCACCGCAACTTCCATGCAGGCTTAATGCCGATAAAGTGATTAGATAATACAAACAATGCAGAGTAGTCAAAGCAAGTTCCTCACTTAAACAGTGCAGACGAACTGATGCAAGGACCGCTCTGTCCGACCCTCTGAAAAAAATCACACTGCTTCTCCACGGAAGCCGGTATTGGAAAGGCAGGCGGATGCAGAGACTCATAGGAAAGCATGAGCCGAATGCTGAACCGTTGGGCTTGCGTCGCTGCTCACGATGAAAGGCTGAAGTCGGGAGAGCATATAAACAGGAAGTCTTCAGGCATCTCTCCTGCGACGATAATGAAGTCCAGAAATGCAGGGAAAAGGCTCCTCTGGCAATACTCAAACGAGTCCGTGACAGTGCAGGAGGCAGGGGAGTGATAAAAAACGCGCTGTTTTAAAAAAAATTTAAGTTAGAATGTGCGCGACCTCCATGCGCTTCTATGGCAACTTATTGTAGGGTGTTCCTTACGGGGGAGACATCTGATTCTATTCACAGACAATTAAAGAGGGGCAAACCAACATACATTAGCGCTGCTTATAGTAGGGCAGCAGAGCAAAGCAAGCAGACACAGAAGTCCCCTTCGGCCAGTGTCGGCAAAAGTGAAAGCGTTTCCCTTGCGGGAGCGAGCGGCGCCAGAAGCGATAATTGTTCACACACGGCGCCAAAGCTCGCTCCCACAAGGGAATCGCCAAACGTGTACGTGTTGCCATTGAAAGCAATGCAACGCGTGCACGTTTTTGCCTGCAAAGCTGTGTCGATTGCAATAGATCTTTTTCCTACGCAACGCATGAGCGCTGCGTAGGCGAGACCTAAAAAGGACAGGAGAGAAAGGCAGGAAATACATTGGAGTCATATTTGGTTGAGAAATGAAGGTCTGGGTAAAATGGCTGCGAGGTAAGAGAATGGGGTGAAGAAAATAAGGATTAAAGTATGCAGATAAAATGAGTTTCAAGTCCGTTTTCCGTTTGGTATCAAGTTCATTTTGGTTTTCAGTTCAGTTTTCATTTGCTTAGTTTACTTACTTTATTCCATTGCCCCCACCCCTAACCCTACCCCAAAACCTACCCCTAGCCCATCTTTTTGGAGCCCGCTCAGCCTCTGCAGCTTCATTTTCTGTGACCCAGCTCCAGTCACCCGCAATAGTCCTCCCGGTCTGGTGTCATTGTGTGCAATGCTGCCGGTCCCTGGATACCAGCCTTTTATTCTCAGGATACGTCACAATGGAGACCTTTCAACACGTCATCATACATCAGCACTGTGGGCGATACCACGTGTTTCATGTTAGCAAGGGGGACCAGGCAAATTCACAATCCGATTAGTTGACGAGATCCCGCTCCTGTCACTAAAAAAATTATCCAGACATGAACCTGAAAAAAACCCACAAAAGGCAGCATGCTACCCAACATAGCATCCCACATAGTGGTTTGCTTTTCTCTCTTCCGCAGTGTCACCCTTCCCGGTGCACGTATAGCAGGGTACTGGTCTCGAGACATCACGCTGCAGGGCCTGTGATTTCTCAAATGTTCAGTTCCCAGAGTTCAGCTACTGGTGGCCCTGCGGAGGCACGGGCGCTTTCAAATTTTAATTTAATTTGATTTTTTTTTTAATAAGATTATATAAAGAAAGAAAACAGGTTGACATCATTTCAAAATAATTTTAGAATGTACCTATTCAGCATGATGCTTCTCCTCTCAAACTCTGCACAGAGCACATTCGATTTATATTAAAGGATTCTCAAATCAATTTTAGAATGTACGTTTTTTTCTCACTTAAAATTAATGACATATTCAAAATAAAGTTCCTCACAAACGGTCTACACGGAGCGCATTTGATTTATTAAACGATTCTCACCAGGCCACATCCAGATCTCTATCTGATCTGCTCTTCTCCTCATGCCCAGTAATGTCGTTCAAACTTAAAAAAATACTTATTAGGAAAGACACTCAAATATTCTTAAATAGCGCTTTTTTAATCCAAGTGACAGAAGGGATGAATCTACGACTCTCGCCCCAGGAAACCTGTAGCTCGAACCCTGCGTCATTTCGGTAGTCTCCTCAATCTACTCTTGTGCTTCTGGGGATCTGCCTTCTCTGGATGAACCTGGTTCTACTGATGAGGTCTGGGCTGAGGCTGTGACTAGTGCAATACGGGCCCCATTTATGGGATTTTGCCGTAGGGCCCTGCAGCAAGGCACCTTACTGCGCTTCTCTACGACAAAAGTGAAAGGGCAGGAATGCACCATACTGAAGCAATATGGGGCATTCCTGTATCTTTCTGCACTTGCATCGTTTCAGCATCCGAGCGCCAATGTAGGTACCCTTGCACTATGGTGCAAGCGTACCTATGTTGCATACAGGATTGTTTTAGGGCAGTAAGGGACACCTTCCTGCAGAATGCACCACACATGGATAGAGGAAATAAATGAGGAGAAATAAACATATTTTTGCTTGTTACGCCTCACCTCGGGAGGCGTACGGATATGGCCCTTCCCCAGGTTTACATCACTTTGTAAATCTGGGGTAACATCCTGGGGACAGAGTAAGGCGATGCAGGGGTTTGTGCTGCGTCACCTTACTCATGATTTATGAGGCCACTCAAAGCCACACAGGTTGACTTTGGGAGTCTTCATAAATCGAAATGGGAGCCCTGCAAAAGTGACCCAGGGCTCTCATAAATAAGCCCCTTTGTGTTTCCTTTGAGGGTGCCCTCCTGTGACCTGGCTGCCTCTGACTACGCCCTCTGTCTGGTGCTGCTATTTGCTCATCATCATCTCTGTGGACGGGCTCCTTCTTTTCAGACCCAGTTGTGAGGGATTCCTTATCCTAGTGCATGCTCATATGTTTCTGTAAAATGGACAATTTAAAGTTTTGAAGTATATGCATAACCGCACCATATACATATTTAGTGGAACAAAATAAGCTTTTCAATAGAGCAAATATGCATGCTCAAGAACGCATCTAGTTATTTTAGAAAATATGAAGAATTTGTGTTTTACTAAAGCTTTGCTTTATTTTCCATACTTGTCATAACATTTCACTTTTGCTTTTCAGCATTGTACTCTAATATAGCTTCCAGGCACTATAAAGCTCATCTGCACAGAGTGTAAATGTGAGAAAAGCAGATTATTAGTTGGGGTGGTTGAAAGACCGCACCAAGTTATAATGTCACTATTATGTATCAGGTCTATTTAGATTTCTTTAAATCAAACCTTAGCTCAGCCCTGGGTAGCTGTAACACAGAGCAGTCTGGCTTAACTGAAAGGAAAACACATGTATACCATTTATCAGTGCCCAAATAGTCAATAATTAGAAACACAACACAATAAAAATCCGACTACAATTTGTAAAAATAGTATCTAATTTTATCTTTACATAGACACCAACACAACAAAAATCAGATGAATGGAACTGGAGTTAACATTTTTGCAAGATTTTCATAAATCACTGCTGTTCACTATAAAATGTTTTGAAACACGTATAAATCACTGCTTTTCACTCAGTGGTAGTCTATGAGCCTCAAACGAAAGGATCCATGTCAAAGTTTGAGGCCAACTATGATGGAAGTCGGGTTGGATGTGGGTGCTGGGTTGGTCCCGGTCACAATTTTACCTTGGCACTGAAAAACTTTTCTGGTTCTTTATCTAATCAACAGTGATGTCTGTAGCATCCTCTGCAGCTTTGGGCTGGCGTTGGGTTCTATGCTAAGGGACAGACAAAGTCTGGTGAAATATTGGTTCTCAACAACATGCAAAGCTACCCGTAAACTGGAAAGTAGCGATAGTATATGAGCCTCATACTCTGTCCCCAAAACCTTTCTCTTTTGCCTTTGGCTTGCAAGTTGCAGTTCTGTGGGGAGAAAGAGTGCACTTTAGCAACAGTCAAGGTACCAGGACCTAGGAGGCACCTCTTGGATCTCATGGGCTACAGCAGTGGAGTCCATTGCAAGTCCAGTAGCAACTGGTCAGCTAGCACTTTACAGGTGAAGGCTTCTGCAGCTTTTTGGTCCTTGAAGCTTAATAAGAGGCTATCCAACTAGCCCTTTGAGACCACTCACTGGTCCTTGGCAGTAGTGGGGGAAGGTTCATCCCTTGGAGTCTCTTGCCACAAAATCAACAGACCTTCTCTTCCCGAAGTTCCGTCTTGGTTTAGCAGAAGAAGAAAGTGCAATCCTCCTATGTGCAGCCTTCCTTTCTGAGGACCACAGGTTCAGCAGGTGCAGTCCTTCTTCTGTCCTTTCTAAGGCCAGCGGGGTTCTAAGGCTATAAGCTGGGGTGCTACATTTATGCCAATTTAGATTTTGTGGGTGGCAAGGATTCCCTACCTAATAGGGCTACAATTCCCATGGGGCAACCATACCACTTCCGACAATTTCCTGTGGAGTTCGCACTAAACAATTCCACAGTTCATCTCTCTGCCCAAATCCAAGTTGTTGAGACTTCTTTCCTGATTAGGAGCTACGGGCATACACCTGAGGTGTGTCCACTATAATTAGCCATCCCGTCTGGCAAACCAGTCCTACTTTCTTACAGCAGTATATCCTTATTAGGATCCTACCACACAGAAGGTTTAGATATCTATACTCCCGACTGTCTGTGGGGTAGCTTATCCAAGCTCTTTTGTTGGTTGGCAACATTTTGGGGTTCCTATACACATGAGTTCAGAAGTGGGATTTGTGTCACTATGTTCCAATTCAGGTGCTTGATTCACAAAGGTAAACTTCACAGTCATGGTCAAAAACTCCGCACACATATGTAAAACTCCACATGTAGCTTGTGACTACCAAAAAGTAGTAAACTTACAAAAAAGTTTAAGTTTATCTTTGTGAATGAGGTCTCGTGTGTTTATTTCACACATCAATACTTTTTCTGCTCAAACTTTCTTTCTTTGATAACTGGAATCTGGGCCAGCAATGCCACCCAAACCACCAAGAGATAGAAAGCACATACTCACATTAAAAGTAGCAGGGCTTTGATTATAAATGCACATAACCTGAGACACAATGGTGCTACCCATGCATGTATTAAGGAGACAGTGCATCTGGTATTCATTTTGAAAACCATTCATCATTATCTTGTGCTAATGTCACATTCACTCTTGATACATTTGTGGAAGTTCTCTGGACTTTTCTCCTTGGTCACTAGGTGTAGTGCTTGTAGTTTTTTGTTACCGACCCCTACACTTTCTCACTGGCAATCCCTATATTTAATGTAAACACAGGCATATTCCTTTGTTCATGCATGTGTATGCATGCTTTAGTATATTAAATCCAGATCTTTTTTTATTTTGACTTAAGGTGGAATTGCACAAGCAAATTACATATTTCGTGATGCAGTAGAAGAAAAATAATTATACAATGATCTAAAGGAAAGATAAAACCATAGATAAAACATTTTTAATTCTCAGATAGTTAATCGGAATTCTGGCAACCTTCATAGTAATACAAATTTGCTTAAGTTGAATATGGGTAAGAACCCCTTTGTAGGGTTTGCCTAGTAGAGCTCTCACTGTCTTAGGGATAATAAACACTTTCAGTGATTAGCAAATGAAACTAAAAATCTTTCCCTAGTAATGATTCAGTACTGGGCAGAGCTGGAACATATGAAATCTCGAATATAACACGTTACTTCGCATGCATGTACAACGCATGCATTTACAACGCGGTCATTACAACAACCGCGTTGTGACATTGCAGTACATTACAACGCAAGTTGTTACATCGACTTGCTGTAGGGGGCTTGCTGGACTTCGGAATAGTATAATTTACTATTCCAACTCCAGTGTACGCAACAGTAGGGAAGGTGTTGGAATTTTAAATAATATTATTCCTTAGGTTAGCGCGCCCGCTACAGCAAGTCGATGTAATGTACTGCGATTTAACAACGCAGTCGTTTTAACAACCGCGTTGTAATCGCATGCGTTGTAATGCATGAGATGTAATGGCTGTTTCCCGAAATCCCCAGTAGCACATCTTGGACAATGGGGGTCTTTGTTTGTCTCAACTCCATAAACGAAGATGGGTGTTAAATATGATAACTATGTAGTGTAGTAGTGTACACAGCATAAATTGTAATCACTGAGTGTTGGAAAATTAAGAACATTGGCATAAATCTTGAATTCTCTGTCACTGTATGAAGAATGTAGCCTCAAGGACTATTTGAAGGCCAGAGAACTAAAAGAAAATTAAAACTGGAAGGATGGACATTTAGAATAATAAACTTGTTACATTTTAGATAGCTAGTGCAATTTCCATCTACAAAACAGCAAGTGCACCTTTCCAAGGAGAAGCTTATAATTAAGAAATTAGGCCCTTATTCCAATGTCAGTGGGCCCTTCAGCCCTAGGCCGTCGGTGGCAGGCCCACCGATCATCTATTGAAGCAGTCCGACCGGCGGATTATAATCCGGTGGTCGGTGGCATCTGGGGGTGGGACCGACCGCTGCTGTTCCGACAGGCTCAAGGAGCCTATTGGGGCAGTGGTGGGACAGTAATTCCTACAATAGAGAGGTATTACAATGTCCCTTTCTGTCTGCCTTTCTATGGCAGTCCAACTTTCCATAGAAAGGTAGACGGAGAGGGACTTCCCCCTGGGCCCCTGCTATGGCACCTGTGGTGCCCCCAAACATCCATGCACCATGTGGCAGGCACCGCATGGTGCCTGCCACAAGGTGCATGGATGTTTGAAAACATCTATTTTTCTATTGCAGCTTGTGCTGCAGCCCTTTTTCTGGCCGCCGCACAAGCTGCAATGGAAAAATTGATGTTTCCGACTGCCCTTGGGGCAGTCCCATTCTAATTCGACGGGTGGGACCGCCGACTATTTCATACCGCTACGGAGCTTCCGACTGACATCGTAATAGGCCCCTTCGTGATCTTCAATATTCTTATAGACAAGTATGCCTATGTACCTTTTAGTCGGAGAGCTGTAAATCTGATTTAATTAATCAGGATACATTTTACTGACACAGTTAAATAAGAGGTCTTCAGTTTTTAAATGTTTAACGTACTACGCCCCATTCAGAAAATGTTGCCATTAATCTGATATGGATTAGATATTTTCTAGCTCAGCTTTAATATTCAATGCATTATTGCCTGCATACAATTTGGTCTTGGTAAAGTTAGGAATATGGGATTGATCCCACTATCAGAGCATGTGTTTATGGCCTGGTGTTCAATAAATAAAGTGAAAAGATTGCCTCCAGAGTTAACCAAAATTGTAACTTTATATTTATTGTACAAATTTGCAGTTAACCATGTGAATTTTGTGGATATCTAAATGCTGCCAATATGGTGAATAGGAATTCCCAATTCACAAAATCAAAGGCTTTTTCCACGTCAAGCAGTAATACTGTGGCTGAAATGTTATTATTTTCACCGAAATTTGTCAATAGTTTCAATCAATAACATTGTGTTATTGTAAAGTTGTCTACTGCAGATAAAGCCACTTTGATCGGGATGAATGAATAAGGGTGCGCTTTGGACTATCATGTTTACCAGGGCCTTTGCAATTATTTTATATTTGTCATCTTCCAAGTACTGGGCCAATAGGAGTTGATGTCTGCAGCTTGGTTCCCCATTTAACAAAACTAACTATTGGTCCTTTATAAAATGACAATGAGGAAGATTCCCAAGTCATCAACCTATTTGCCAATTAAAATATAAATGGACTCAAGATTTTTTTTTAAAAAAAATAGTAAACTCTGAGGGGGTCAGATCCTGGCGCATACTATGCCATTTGATAGCCTGTTAATGATTTCAGCTATTACTTTGGCTTGACAGGGGGCTAAAATGTCCTATTCTTCGAAATCAGATAGCCGCGGTAACACGTTTCGCAACAAATTCTCTAATACATCTTTTTTTCGATCTTACAATTTCACATGTATGTTTTCTGATTGTGATTGCGAAATAATTGGTGTTTTCCGGCTTGGTTCAATATCGCTACATTGTTTTCCGGATTTACAATCTGCGTGATTTTATTCTGATTAAATGTTGCTGTTCCAATCCAGCAAAACCAATAATCGCCCAATGTGCTCCCCTTCCTCATACTCCTGCTAAGCAACCACAGCTAAAGGGATCTGTGCATTTATAATGGTTGTATGACAGAACAACGCATGCAACTACCACGCATGCCTTTACTTCTTTGTCAGTGGTACGCATGCGTCATTACCACACATGCATTTCCAATGAACATGTTTACAATGCATATGGCTTTACCACGCATGCCCTTTACTACGAACATTTTGTTGTAAAGGCATGGTTGGTAAAAACATATGGGGGCATATTATCATGCACGGCGTTAAAATTATCACCGCTTTAGCGGCAGAAAACTGCAGCTAAAGCACCGATAATGGGCTTGATAATATGCCGCAGAGAATTCCCATAGAAGCCCATGTTGACACCAGAACATGGGCTTCTATGGGAATTCTCAAGGGCATATTATCAAGCCCATTATCGCCGCTTTAGCGGCAGTTTCCTGCCGCTAAAGCGGCGATAATTTTAACAAAGTTTCTTGATAATATGCCCCATGCATAGTAAACATTTACGCAAGTACACATAATCACTCAAAGCTGAATACATACAACCACTCTGCCATTACTTTCCATTGTTTTGCTTCAATGTCACTTAGTTCTTCACTTTTCATTGGTCATCGACTCCCTACGCCTCCAATTTCTCCTTCTGCTGTTCATTGCCCTGCCAGGACCGCCGAGACAGTCCTGGGGCTTGCTTTCAAAGAGGATGTGCCTTGAAGGCAGAGGGTGAGGCTGAGCGGCGTTCTCCCCAGCCTGCTGGAGAACATCTATTCGTGGTATGCCACAAGGGCAAAGGAGAACTGGCGAAACAGCTTGGAGCCAGCTAAATTGGAGGACCAGCGGGGTGGTGCGCACCACGGAGAGCCAGGCCCAATCCCGCAGGTGAGGCATCCTTCCCTTTCCGGCAGTTGTCCTGCCCAATGTTGTGCCACCAAGCAGGGCCCAGCAGTGCTCGGCCCTGAATCCTAAAAACCTTCGCCTAGCCCTAAGCCCTAAATTAACCTCCCAGAGGGCCCCCTTCCAGCCCTGAGCACTAACTAAAACTGCCACTTTTCCTGGCCTGAAGCCCTAAAACCACCCCATTTCGCAGCTCGCTGCCCGGCACTGAACCCTAAAACCCTTTAATTCTGGCCCTGGCCCTAAAACTGCCCCCTGCCGCAGACCCCTGCCTGGCCCTGAACTCTTAAACCCTTTGCCCCTTGGTGGATGTCAAGGTCGAGGCACCCAACTATACTACAACGTGGTCATAACATCCTTTGCAACAAACATGCCTTGCTTTACCGTGCATGCCTGATTTCGTAGTAAAAGCATGCATGGTAAAGGCATATTCATGATAAATAATTCGTGGTAACGGACATTCGTGGCAAAGGCATGTTCATTGTAAAGGATGCATGGTAATGGTCATGCGTGGTTATGACTGCATTGTAATGGCTGTTTCCCCTTTTTCACATCTTCAGCGCATACAATAATTTGGCTATCCTGTGAATTACTGCATGCAGGAGACACAGCTAAGCTCTGAAACAAGTAAAGATTATTACTGTCCTTTGTTTACAAACTCTGCTGTCTGCGGTCAAGGTACTCAGAGATTTTTTAATTTAATCTTTGCTCTGTAGTCGGCAACAAGGAATTAACAGACCCTTTATGCATCAGCACAGCATAGAGAATTAAATCATCACACGGCCCCAAATTGCATTTTTTTAAGTGCTATTAGTATACAGCCCATGGTTCAGAAGATCAACACTCGATAATATAGAACACAATACGACATAGTATAAAACACTTATGTGTTCTTGGCTGTATTGTGCAACAGGGGCCGTGTCATGATCCCATTGTTTTAATAGGTCTGTGTTTTTCTTCTTTCCATCTTCATCTACATTAACTTAAAAAATCTCAGGCTCAACATCAGGGGCCATATTACGGTATGCAGCACATTTTTACTGGTTAGCGCTGGGCCCACCTTTCAAAACTTGTGCCCGGCGCTAACCGGGAAAATGCGCAGCATTATAGTGAATGCGCTGCCCCCAGGGCAGCTGCGAACTCGCACTGTCCTGGGCCGAGTGCATTCAGGTGAATAACTGAGCCACTGCTTTGAAGCCGCTCGGTGATTCACAGTGCAGGCGAGAACCCTTCTGCAGTTTTAAAGAAGATTAGAGATCCCCTTGCAGATGGGTGCAGTGAGCGACTGCACCCGCCTGAAAGGGGATTTTCCCCCCTCCAGAGGGCTGCTATCAGGGGACGCACTGACAGCTTCTTGCCTCTGTGCCCGCATCTGTAATTCCTTTATTGCCATTTATCAAAATGGCCTGATTTCAATGCTGCTGCTCTAAGAGCAGGGTTGTAAAGTATAGTGATTTGTGGTGAGGGAAATGTAGTTAGGTTTAAGCATTTTGTTAAGGTGTCCCAGACTGTAAGTTAGTGTATGTGGGGATGCATATATAAGTGCCGGGGGAATCCACCCCAGTCCCTAAGAATCATGCCCACCACTGCGGAATCCATGTGTGGGCAGAGTTTATAAGTGTCTTAGAGGGACAAGCCTGACTGGGTGGATAGCTGTGACACCCAGTAATACATTGTGAGAAAGAAGCCTCCAACCCCACCCCGCAGGACTCTAAAAACTGAACTGGTTCGTGTCCTTTGCCCTGTGACTTTCAAAGTTTTCTTTTTAATCTCCTTGTAGAATGCTTTATCAACTAAGAGCGCAATGACTTGAATAATGTAAAAAAACGTTAGGGAGCACATTTATTTTGATAGCATTCATCCTGCGTAACCATGAGTGAAAGGGAGCTGACTATCTCCCAAAGTTGTTATGAAGAGACACAAGAGCATGTAAAAAGTTGACCTTGTAGAGGTCTGAGATTTGATCAAATGGATCACCCCAGTCATTAAAATCTTCAAACCAGAGAATTTAAGTCCAAACTCTGGGAAGGCGGTTGTGAGATGGATGTGTCTGGCACTGTTAGGATTAGAAGGACTCTTTCTACACATACAGTGATTCTATTCATATCTTGTCCAAGTTTGAATCCCGCAATGGTCTTATCTGTTTTGATGTGTGCTGTGAAAGGCACAATTCTGAGGGCAAAGAGCAGTGGAGATAAGGGGCAGCCTTTATGCATACATACCTCAAATGAAAGTGTCAGTTTGGAATTATTGGAGAACTTCGAAGTGGGTTCGTGATAATCAATCAATTGCAATGGATATACAGGTGAGCCCTAATCCAATCTTGAGGAGTGTTTTGAGAAGAAATCACTATTTTACCTGGTTGAATGTCTCTTCTGCACCCAACAAAGCTAGTACTGGAGGCATCATTTTGCTTCTGACTTTTCCGGCCAGGTGGACTATATGGGTGAATATCACCAGGCATTTGCTGGCCCTTAATAAACCTTGATTGGTAGGGATATATCAGTTCGGGGAAGAGAAAGTCCAATTTGGTTGCAAGAATATTTGTGTTCACTTTAGCATTGACATTTTGCAGCTCCATCTGCCTTTAAAAACAACACATTTTTTTGATTTTTTCTTGGCTTTGGAGTTAAGTAAATGTTGACGTCACCCATCGTGGTGGTCACTTTCCCTTACTTTAAAGATTTATTAAAAAGGTTGATGAAATATGTGGTTGGGGAGTTAACAAACGTTTTATAAACGCCTCCAATGAAGCTATCTGGGCCAGGTGCTTTGTGTATCTTGATGGGTTTCATAGCTGCCAGCAGTTAAGAATTTATGATGGGCCTCAAGGTCATCTCTTTTGTCATGGCTTAAGAGCAGGAGAGAGACACATGATAGGTGTGGATTGCTCCTCTTCAGAGAGAGGGCAAGAAGAGTATAACATACCACTGAAGTTTTGAAAAGCTTCTAATGTGTCCTCTTTCCAGGTGAGGCCCGGTCCTACAGGGGGTTGTATATCACCATACTCTCTGTTTGCTTCAGTTGTCTCCAGGCTTAATACAAGCCCAGGGATTTTTTACATATTCGTAAGTGTCGTTAGAGCAAGTACCCAACTGTGTTGTGGAAGTACCTGGTCTATCATTTTAAATGTCCCAGACCGGGCTGCAGTTTCCCATTATTTCTATGCCTCGCTCTGCAATGTCAGCCAACATGTTAAACAAGGCCACTACGAAGGTGCCCTGGCCATCATTAGGAGAGTAGACATTGACTGTCATGAATCATCTGCACTAAATGTGTCCTACAAACATAAACTACTACCCCTCTTTATTTTTCTCACTCACCATAGGTGTATACACCAGGGGGCAAATTTACAAGGACTGGCGCATCCCTGCATATCAGCAGGGATGCGCCAGGTAAGATGCATCACGCAAGTTTACCCTTGCGCCACCACAGATGCACCGCATTTACAATGCGGCGCATCGTGGCGCAAGAATAAACAGATGCGTGACGCATCTGATGACGTAAGTGCGGCGCATTGCTGGAGTCGTGTCGCAAGCGCGACGCAACTCCAGCAATACTCAGGGGCTGCTCATACCTACCATGATGCGTCACGCCTTACGCCTGCTTCAGGCAGGCGCAGGGTTTTGACGCAGTAGCATCGGAAAAGTGACTCAGTGAGATCTTGTAGATTTCAATGCGTCACTTTTCCGAGGCTTTTTCCGACGGAACGCCCACCCTGCATACATTAAACCTGACGCAGGTTTAATGTAGCGCAGGGCTTTACAACGTGACGCATCGCCCTAGATGCATCCCGTTGTAAATAAGGCGCAACATGGCGCATGGTTTACGCCGCCGCTGCGTCACAGAAGTGATGCAATGGCAGCGTAAATGTGTCGCAAGGGGCTTGTAAATGTGCCCCCTGGGATTTGTGAAATAAGAGACAGACTCCATAGTGTTTGGTTTGGGAGGAGGTCTAATAGCTATTTGCTATTGCTTATGCTTGAGGTGGAGCTTGTCTTGCCTCCAAAGGTGTGCCTCTTGTAGGCTTATAATGTCACATCTCTCTTCCCAGAGAGGACTCCAGAGTCTGAGTTCATGGTGAGAAGAGTTCAGCCTCTTCGTGTTAAGTGAAACAATTGTAATCATTGAGTGGAAGTCAGAGTGTAGGTACTCAACAGTAATCTGTGTAGGTTTGTCCGGTGACTGCAGCCCCTACACTGCCCTTCTCAAATGGGATGTGGTGTATAAAATTCCATTCAACAAGATGACATGTAGAACTCTCCCCTGGAATATTCCAATTTCAAAACAACATTCAGTAACCTTGTAGCAGTGCTTGTAGTATCCCCCCCTTCTCCCTAAAAAGCACAGTGACCCTGAATTATATAGTTCTCTTTTCCACACTGCAGTGGTATGATACTACTAGGGGCTCATGTGGCCATCCCTGGGTCAGAATGTATGAGAAGAACAATAATTCCTTATTTGATTTTTTTTAAAAAAACATTAAAAGACAAACATACAACGTACAATCAATAATACCTTTCAAGTACCCAATGAGCATACCTGTCCTTTAACTGTCCTTGGATTTCATGTAAAACGTGATAGATGTAATCATTAAAAGGAAAATTCCTTAGCTCCAGTAGTGTGCTGTCTCTCTCCTAAGTAAATAATATGGAATAATACCTTGGATGCAAAACATAGCCCATGACGTGCAACTTAGACAGTACTAGTGGCGTCTCCTCCACTGAGGCAGAGGAGCGTCGTCCCACTGCTTGTTGAGCAGTGGAAAATACAAATAAAATGATAATCACAAGAAGTTATTATCATTTTATTTTCCTCTGCGACTCTGGGCGGGGCAGGGCTGGATCATCGCGGAGGGAGCAGGAGTGGTTTGCACTCCCTCCCTACATGCACATGACACGTTGACTGGCCCTCTAGGGCCGGCTAAATAGTAATGCGTGGATGGTATGTTCTCCATTGGGCTGTGTTGCACAGCCCCGTGGAGAACATGCCCAGCCACCCCAGGCACTGCCTGAGCGGCCAAAAAGGCCGCTCAGACCAATCACGACGCTGCAGGATTGGCTGTCAGAGTCAGAAGCCTGGGTGCTTCTGGTGTAGGTAGCAGCAGGGAAAAAGACAAGACGACGGAGGAAAGGCGTGCGGCAGATGCGGCGGCAAAGCAGGTACGTTTTTTAAATGTATTTTTATCCTGACCCCCGTCACACCACTTCCATTCAGAGGCAGCTGCCACTGGACAGTACTAAAGTGATTTGTGCATTAAGTTCCTCTGCACCACTAGTCTCAATTTATTGTACTTAATACCAGACCTGGGTAGTGTTGTGATAGTAGAGTGGCGCTGGGGTGCTCAGTACCTTGAGCTCTTCAGAATCCCTGATCTCTGCTTGCTATGTCTATTTGCTTACATTATTACAAATTAGCATACGGCCTAAGGAAAATACTCTGGGCCTCATTTATGTGTTTTTGCCGTAGGGCAGCGCAGAAGGCCTTCCTGCTGCACTGCCCTACGGCAAAAGAAAAGGGCAGGAATTCACCGTATCTATGAGATACGGCGCATTCCTGTCCTTTTCCCCTGCACCAGCGCACAATGGGCTGCCGTGCGCCAACGCAGGCCCATTTGCACCATGGTGTAAGGATGCCAGCATTGAGGGGATGATTGTTTTTGTGCAGTAAGGGAAATCTTCCTACACAAAAAAATCACAAGAGGCTTTTTCCTTTTTCTATGTGAGCTGCAGAATGCGGAAATCTGGGGCAGTGTCAAAATGCCATGGATGTTGCTGGGAATGCCCCCCAGCAACACCCATTGCATGCCCCTTTAACACAGAAAACTGCATTAAAGGGATAATCTTTACCAGACAGCATTAAGCCCACAAAATGTGGCTTAGTGCTTGTGAGAAGTTGGCCTGGCATATGCTGGTCACTAGTTATGGATGTATGACGTTACAACGCATGCTATTACAACACCTACCATTACAACGCATTTTTTCCAACGCAAGCACTACTACAACGCACTACTTTACAACGAATACTTTTACAACGCTACACCTATTAAAATACTTAAAAGTGCTGTTACAACGAAAACCATTACAACGCATACCATTACAACGCAAAAAAAAAAATTTTTTATTAAAAAGTACAATAAAATCTGGCACGGGATGCAGGGAAATTACGGGTTTTAGGGTGGGGAAGTGTATTAAAATGTGGAGAACAACTGTACGTAAATTAACAGAAATTCATGACAAAATCAATGCGCGAGTATTAAAATTAATACTCAAGTATTAAAATTAATACTCGGGTATTAAAATTAATACTCCCATTACCCCCAAAAATCCGTTTCCACACATTTCACAGTTTAAAACACATAACGAAAAATTAAACAACAGTTCATACACATTTTTACCATGAATATATGGAAAAATAAGTAAACAGAGTAAAACAGAAGACACATAAACATAGGCGCCATTTTATCCATCTCACTGGTAAATCTTGTCCTACAACACTTTCTATGAAAACAATAGTAAAAGACATGTTCCAAAATGGATGCCAAAACGGAGCAAATGAATGAAAACAATACATTTTTAAATGCTTTTTAAATTATCATTTTCCACAGAATATTAAAGTATAATAAAAACCACAACGAACGCAGTTTTTTAAAAAATTAATAGTGACACTGACTAAAACTTATAAATACCAGGAAGACACCATTTTGCAATCAGTTGATTATCAACTACCAGAGAAACCAGACGTCAAAACCTGACCCTCTGAGACCTCCACTGCCACCTCCAACGTCAGAACACTAGAATCGTTTGGAAAAGCATTGATAGTTTGCAACTACTAGTAAGTTACTAATATATTTTAACACCATGCTTTAGCGTAATTCATGTTTTCTTTCCATACAAACAATGTTTTAATAAATTTTAAATTAACTTATAAAAACAACTATTTATAATTTTTAAATCACTAAAAATATTTCACAACTTAAATCATCTACTTTCTTTTCCAAAAACAGAAACTTGATATTTTTCCTAATTCAAGAACTCTTCTACCTAATTGTCCATCACCTCAACCTAATCGACTCACCTTTTATATTGAGAAGGTAAATGTTTTTAAATTGCAATTGTTTTTTTATTTTAATAAATTTTTACCATTAGCAAAAATGTTGTATGGTAAAGGAGATTATATTAATTATTCACACATTCACACTGCATCGTAAACGAAATTATGATGTAGGGGTATCCCTTATTACTCTTAATTAATAATGCCTTGAAAGTGTATTATGTTTAGCATTACCGTTTGTTACTCATACTCATTTGTTATGCAGCAGCATCAAAAGTATGTTATGTGATATAGAGTAAAATAAACTATCAGAATTACAACCATTTTTTTTTTTTTTTTAAGCAACGTAGCCCAACTAATTTTTTTATTTATTTATTTATATTTCCACAGTAATACCGTTGCATCTTTTTGCATTAAATCCATAAAAAAATAACTTAAACCAGCAGCCAGCAGAACCAAATACCAAGAAAACAATCCGCCACAGAAAAAAGGTATTTTTAATTTTCAATGTAATAAATTCCACAATGGAATAGTCATTCCTTTTGTTATTGTTACTCCAGGAAGGTGCAGCAGTAGGGAAAGTGTTGGATTTTGTAGGGGTACAATTTACTATTCTTACTCCTGGAAGGTGCAGCAGTAGGCAAAGTGTTGGATGGTGTAGGTGTCAAATTTAGTAGTCCAACTCCATGCAGGTGCAGCATTAGGGAAAGTGTTATGTACTACTAATTATATTCAATGTCTTATTTTTCAAAAGTTAATCAAACTTTGCATTTATCAACAACGTTCAGTTATTTCATGTACTATCTTTTTATTTTTCCAGACAATTATTTGTTACTCTGTTCAAGAATTCTGTCCTTCACATAAGTGACAACTGCAGCCAGAGGCCAATTCCACTCTAGAAGCCTCCACAAGGAAACCACTTTCCAAAAAACAAGGTATTTTTAAGCATCATTGTATTTAAACCATCAATATGTTAGACAAACCATATTCTTCTTTTTTGTTAATATAACACCAAAAGATATAAAATTTGAGTTGCAGTTAGACGAAGTTTTTTTTCTTACTACAGGAAGCTACAACTATATGGAAAGTGTTGGATGGTATAAGGGTACAATTTACTATTCTAACTCCAGGAAGGTGCTACAGTAGGGAAAGTGTTGGATGGTGTAGGGGTGCAATTTACTATTCCAACTCCAGGAAGGTGCAGCAGTAGGGAAAGTGTTGGATGGTGTAGGGGTGCAATTTACTATTCTAACTCCAGGAAGGTGCTGCAGTAGGGAAAGTGTTGGATGGTGTAGGGGTGCAATTTACTATTCTAACTCCAGGAAGGTGCTGCAATAGGGAAAGTGTTGGATGGTGTAGGGGTGCAATTTACTATTCCAACTCCAGGAAGGTGCTGCAGTAGGGAAAGTGTTGGATGGTGTAGGGGTGCAATTTACTATTCTAACTCCAGGAAGGTGCTGCAGTAGGGAAAGTGTTAAGTACTAGTAGTTTTATTCAATGTCATAATTTTCAAAAGTTAATCAAAATTTGCATCTGTCAACAACGTTCAGTTATTTCATTTTCTATCTTTTTATTTTTCCAGACAATTATTTGTTACTGTGTTCAAGGATTCTGTCCTTCACATAAGTGACAACTCCAGCCACCAGGCCAATTCCACTCTAGAAGCCTCCACAAGGAAACCAATTTTCAAAAAACAAGGTATTTTTGCAGCATTGTATTTAAACCAACAATATGTTAGACAAACCATTTTCTTCTTTTTGTTAATATAACACCAAAAGATATAAAATAAGAGTTGCAGCTGGTAAAAAAAAATTTTCTTACTCCAGAAAGCTGCAGCAATATGGAAAGTGTTGGATAGTGTAGGGGTGCAATTTACTATTCTAACTCCAGGAAGGTGCAGCAGTAGGGAAAGTGTTGGATGGTGTAGGGGTGCAATTTACTATTCTAAAACCAGGAAGGTGCTGCAGTAGGGAAAGTGTTGGATGGTGTAGGGGTGCAATTTACTATTCTAACTCCAGGAAGGTGCAGCAGTAGGGAAAGTATTGGATGGTGTAGGGGTAACAATTACTATTCTAACTCCAGGAAGGTGCAGCAGTAGGGTAAGTATTGGATGGTGTAGGGGTGCAATTTACTATTCCAACTCCAGGAAGGTGCTGCAGTAGGGAAAGTATTGGATGGTGTAGGGGTGCACTTTACTATTCTAACTCCAGGAAGGTGCTGCAGTAGGGAAAGTATTGGATGGTGTAGGGGTGCAATTTACTATTCTAACTCCAGGAAGGTGCTGCAGTAGGGAAAGTGTTGGATGGTGTAGGGGTACAATTTTCTATTCTAACTCCAGGAAGGTGCAGCAGTAGGTAAAGTGTTGGATGGTGTAGGAGTGCAATTTACTATTCCAACTCCAGGAAGGTGCTGCAGTAGGGAAAGTATTGGATGGTGTAGGGGTGCAATTTACTATTCTAACTCCAGGAAGGTGCTGCAGTAGGGAAAGTATTGGATGGTGTAGGGGTGCAATTTACTATTCTAAATCCAGGAAGGTGCTGCAGTAGGGTAAGTGTTGGATGGTGTAGGGGTGCAATTTACTATTCTAACTCCAGGAAGGTGCTGCAGTAGGGAAAGTATTGGATGGTGTAGGGGTGCAATTTACTATTCTAACTCCAGGAAGGTGCTGCAGTAGGGAAAGTGTTGGATGGTCTAGGGGTGCAATTTACTATTCTAACTCCAGGAAGGTGCTGCAGTAGGGAAAGTATTGGATGGTCTAGGGGTGCAATTTACTATTCTAACTCCAGGAAGGTGCTGCAGTAGGGAAAGTATTGGATGGTGTAGGGGTGCAATTTACTATTCCAACTCCAGGAAGGTGCTGCAGTAGGGAAAGTGTTGGATGGTGTAGGGGTGCAATTTACTATTCTAACTCCAGGAAGGTGCTGCAGTAGGGAAAGTGTTGGATGGTGTAGGGGTGCAATTTACTATTCTAACTCCAGGAAGGTGCTGCAGTAGGGAAAGTATTGGATGGTGTAGGGGTGCAATTTACTATTCTAACTCAAGGAAGGTGCTGCAGTAGGGAAAGTGTTGGATGGTCTAGGGGTGCAATTTACTATTCTAACTCCAGGAAGGTGCTGCAGTAGGGAAAGTATTGGATGGTGTAGGGGTGCAATTTACTATTCTAACTCCAGGAAGGTGCTGCAGTAGAGAAAGTATTGGATGGTGTAGGGGTGCAATTTACTATTCCAACTCCAGGAAGGTGCTGCAGTAGGGAAAGTGTTGGATAGTGTAGGGGTGCAATTTACTATTCTAACTCCAGGAAGGTGCTGCAGTAGGGAAAGTGTTTGAAGGTTGTAAGTGAACATTAGAGGTATAGCATTTACTTTTTCATCCTAATTTGTTTTTCTTCTCTTTTCTTTTCAGATAATGTCTAGTCTTGAAACTGCGAAGTACATCAAATCCAGGAAGGGAAAACATTTATTAAACCATGGAGGATACATATATAGTAAGGAAAGAGTAAGTTTTCCAAGAAATCATTGGAGGTGTGTGCAATACTACACTACCCATTGCAGTGGCAGAGCGGTTACTCTTTATAATTTAGTTGTTAAAACAACTGAGCATAACCACTCTGCCTCTGCAATGGAGGTAGAAATAAGAGAAACAGTGAGCGAAATGAAGGCTATTGCAAGCACCTCCAATGATTCCACTGGTTCTATTTTAAGAGAGGTTGCACAGCATGTCCCCAGTCATGTTGCTAGTAACATGCCTATAATTCCTAATTTGAGAAGAATTATTCAAAGACAAAAGCAGGCAAGTAACATTCAATTATCTACACCACATTCTTTCTCAGACATTAGAATTCCACATGATCTTGCTATTTCTTTTTCTGATGAACCTTTCCTTCTGCATGACAACGAAAACCCTCAGAAACGAATTCTAATTTTTAGTACCCCACGTAACCTTGCCAAGTTAGAAAGTAGTGAAATTTGGATGATGGATGGGACGTTTAAAAGTACACCCCACCCTTTCACTCAAATTTACACTATACATGCCAAAATTAACAATAGTGTAATCCCCTTAGTATATAGTTTGCTACCGGATAAGACTTCTGCAACATACACTGAACTTTTATCAGTAATTAAAAGTAAAACATCACAAAGTCCTAGGAAAATAATTATTGATTTTGAATTGAGCATGATCAATGTGATCAATAAAACGTACACGGATACCCAAATTCAGGGATGTTTTTTCCATTTTTCCCAGGCATTTTGGCGTAAATTACAGAAAACATCCCTAGTTGCAGAATATTCTCGTGATAGCAAACTACAATTTGAACTAAAAAAATTAACAGCACTTTGTTTTGTTGCTCCCGATAGAGTGGACGAGTACTACACTGCAATTATAGAATCTGCTTATTATACTAGTAACGAAGAGAAATTGGCACCCATTCTAAATTATTTCGAAGACACATGGATTGGGCACCTAAGCAGATCGGGTCGCAGGAGGAAGCCACGATTCCATGTGGAGTGGTGGAACTGCTACACGAGTTGTTTAGAGGGAGAAGCAAAAACAAACAATGCCATTGAGGGATGGCATAACTCCTTCAACCACACAATTGGCAAACCTCATCCAAACTTCTACTCTTTCTTGGAAACTTTGAAGAAGGAGCAAAGTTTTCAAGAAATGAGAATAGCCCAAACACTTGCAGGTAGTCTAAACCCACGAGTAACTGTCAAAACTAAGGAGATGTCTGAGAGACTATTGGCTATTGTACAACAATTTTCGTTGTGTGTGGCTATAGACTACCTGGAAAATCTTTCTAACATTCTTTCTTTCTAAAATTAGTTTTGTTCTTACTTTCTTGCTTTGCTTCAAATTTAAATATTTTTTAATTACAATTGGCATACAAAATTATTCCAAAAATGTTTCAAAAATTACAAGTCGGGTCTTTTTTTTTTTTCCAAATCTTCATTTATTGCAAAAATACCAATGTGAAAAAAACTACTATTCCATAGTATTTGACTAAAGATTCTAAAACCAAACGCCAGTTGATTAATTTTTGAAAACTTCTTTATTAATTACCGACCTTAAAAATCACCAAAAGTCAAAATACTCCACTTTGTAAAAGTTAAGCCACTATCCAAAATGCACATTGCTGCATAAACACCAATTTGTAAACATTTACTGTCTTCCAAAATTTAACGCACACGCCATCAATTTTCACATTGTAATGAAGATATAAATCAGTATTTTTAGTTCCGAAGTTAAAAAATAAACTTTGTGAGCAGTAACTAAAAATATTTTTACAGTTACATACATTTTTTTAATGAACCAATTCCTTTGCGCGACCCGACATAGGCATACATTAATAACATAAATGTGGACATGACTTAAAACAGTTACAACATCAATTAGTTTTTCCGCAACCTCTCCTTACTCCTTTCTTACTATATATGTATCACTATTATAGGTTTAATCTATAGTTTAAAGTGAAAACTGGTTCCTACCTGGGCGCAGATCAGCTTCCTGCTGCTTCCTCCACCGATGGTCTTCAAAATGGCGAATTACGTCGACGCTCACGTCATGACGTCATCGTGCGCATTGATGTTTATCGCAGACTACTTTATGTATATAATGTATTAATAAATGTTTATAAATGTAAATAAATTATTTCTAAGATTTCTAAATAATTTGCATTATTTTCAAAAATCATTAAAAATGTATTTATATTTTTTAAGTGTGTTGCAATAAAGAATAAATTTCTAATAATTATTTGTACACTTATTATTTTTAAAAAATGTTATTATATCATGTAAAAAGTTTATTTTTAAATGTAAAATTACTAAATATGTTCCTTACCTCGACTCTATATTCTTTTTCCATCCATACTTGCGCTTTCTTCTCTTTCTGCTCCTTCTTTTCATGTTCCGCGGGTTGTATATTCTGAAGCTGCCAACATAAATGAAGGACAAATAAGCTCATAGACTTCAATGCAAAAGCGTGGGAATTTTTTTTAAAGTAAGTTATATTTCCTTTGGACTATTTTTTTATTGGTGTCCTTTTTTTTTACAAACCATTTTTTATTACTCTTAATGTAATAAATATATTTTAGTTTTTATCTAAAGTTATTTGTTTCAATTTCTCTTTTTTTAAAGTCTATATTATTTTTATATATATTATAATACTACAAAAGTCCTCTAACTTTTTTTAATACAATTTTTATCAATCATTACACTTTATATAATAAGGTTAAAAATATTCTAGTATTAATCATTTTTATTACTAATTGTAAAATAATTTTTTTAATTACAATACACTTAACATAAAAAGTTTAAAAATACTAAAGTATTAATCTTTCATAATCCTAATTTATAAATAATTTTTTTTAAAGTATTTAATATTATATGCTCTTATATTATTAATTTATAATAATTTAAATTTTGGGGTTTTTAACATATAGAAATGAAAATAAAAATACTCAAGTATTAATTTCTCATAATACAATTCATTTTTTATGTAATTATTATTTACTTTATTTAATGAAAAAAATACTCATTCATATCTTAAAAATACTCAAGTATTAATTTCTCACAATACACTTCCTTTTTTAATAATTTAATTTATTTTTAATTTAAATCAAAAAATACTCTTTCATATCTTAAAAATACTCAAGTATTAATTTCTCACAATACACTTCATTTCTTATTAATTTAATTTATTTTTAATTTATTTCAAAAAATACTCTTTGATATCTTAAAAATACTTAAGTATTAATTTCTCATAATACAAATCATTTATTATTAAATTAATAATAATTTAATATAAAATAAAAAAAATACTCTTTGATATCTTAAAAATACTCAAGTATTAATATTTTGTTAAACTGCTAACATTTTTAAAATTTTCTTAATTAATAAATAATTTATACTCATTAATTACTCTTTCATATTATCAAATATAGTATTTTTTTAATTAATGCAATATTAATTAATTTAAAAAAAAACCACAATTTTCTTTTTTTTTAAAAATGCGTTGTAATAGCATATGCGTTGTAACAGTACTTACCATATAACAGCATGCGTTGTAAATGCATGCGTTGTAAATGCTTTTTCATAGTATACGTTGTAATGGTATGCGTTGTAAAAGTACTTACCATATAACAGCATGCGTTGTAAATGCATGCGTTGTAAAAGCTTTTGCGTTGTAAAAAATGCGTTGTAATAGCATAGCATTGTAAAAGTTGCGTTGTAAAGGTTGTTTCCCCTAGTTATAGTGGCCACCTTGCACCAGTCCAATTCGACTCTTATGGTAGATAGGTTTAAGACAACCTTTTAAAGAAAGCTATACTAGTGGTAGCTGTGGAGAGCAGCCTTCAGGCTAAGTCTCTGAGGAATGTAAAGCAGCTTGTTTTACCTTATAATCTCTTGAATTACCAAATGAAAAGGACACCACACAGGTATATATATCAAATATATATGTATTTATTTCTAGATACACTCTACTAATCTCTTTTTGAGATTAGAACCCAGACACACATTCAAATGTCAACACTTCTCAATAAATTAAGCACAAATATGGCTGTAGCCCTAGGGGCGTGCCAGACCATATACTAAAAAAAAAAAAAATGGGTTAACAAACTCGACTTGCAAAAGGGGAGAACATGGCGGCGGTCGGCTGACTCGCTGCAGCGCTCTGTGATCAAGCTCCGGATGCACTCTGCCTAGACGTCTGAGATATGAGAAACGCGTTTAAAAATGTTTCCCTTAACCCGGCGTGACATATTCCTTGGCTAAGGCTCGGCTGTACTGAATAGAAAAGAGTACTGTTTCTCCGTCTGACTCGTGTAAGAACACGGAGTGTTTGTTCCGATCCCTTAACGATCTTCCATCGTACCTGGTCTCCGGCAGGGCACGGCTCGGCGTAGGCGGGCTGCTTTCCCTTTCTATGACCGGAGGTAGCGAGCTCGGTGGGGGAGGTAGCGGCGGTGCAGCGGGTGCTACTCGCACTAGTCAAATCGTTATACCGGCTGATCTGAGGTTAAGGTTGTGGTCCGTGGCTGCCCTGGAGCTGCGTCGGGGGAGGAAGGCACGCTGTCTGGTTCTCACTACATGTAGTATTTCCACTAAGACCCAGGCTCAGAAGTACGAGTGTAATTCTCGAGGAGCGGTGGAGGGTGAAGGGAGTGTTGAGTGCCCTGAGGGCACAAAGAACGCGGAAAGTGGTGAGGAAGGGATCTTGGAGGAGTCAGCTGAGAAGTGTCCACAGTTACATCAGCAGCCATCCAAAAGTAGAGCCTCTCGCAGAAGAGGCAAGGTGTCCATAAAGGCACAGTGGAAGAAGCCTGTCTCTACCCCACAGGTAAATCTGGCCGATTTGGTACACAGCGGACCCACACCCCCTGAAGGTAAGAAAGCCTCATCTTATTTGTCTGCGGAAGTAAAATCGAAGTGCACAAGATCAAACGGGGCCAGGGGTAAAGCTAAACATAAAAGGGATTTGAACGTGGCACCTGATTTGAGTTCTAAGATAACGCCGTCCCTGCGCTCATACTTTAAAGTTGTACCACAGGTGCTCTGTTTGACAGAGGCTAAGGACATGTCTTCCCCTTCAACAGTAATGGACACTGGCGCTAATGATTTGCCCGTATCGGATGCCCTAGGTGTCCTGAAAGTCCCAGCCGCAGATTCTGTCCCTGCCTCTTGTGGCCCCTCCGGTGGAGACTCAGGTCCTATGTTCACTTCTGAATGTGTTTTGTCTGAGGTGGATTCGGTTCAGTCTGGTTCGCTGAATCTACTTGGGGGTGATTTAGTGACCAGTGGTTCGACCAGGACTTTGGAGCCTGAGCTTCCGGGGAGGGAAGTCATGTTAATGCAAGAGAAGGAGGGGGGGCAGGGGATTCTGTTACTCCTGATCGGGTAACCCCGGTGGATCCAGATTTGGGGGGCATAATCTCTGCGGCCTCTATACTGGCAATGTTTTCAACCCTATCCCGGAACATTAAAAAAGGGTTTGAAGAGTCTTCTGCTAATCAGGCGGACATTCGGAGCTATTGCGAGTCTCTAGATAAAAAGATTGATGGGTTAACCTCTAGGACGGGGAAGCTAGAGGAGACGGTCGCTGTGATGTCTATCCATCTGGTCAAAGCCGAGCAGGACATTGTTAAACTGCAAAATGAGGATCAGGCCCTACTTGATAGGATGGAGCTGCTGGAAAACAATGCTAGAAGATCCAATATACGTATACTTAATGTACCAGAAGGTTCTGAAGGTTCTGACGTTAAAAAATTTGTGGTGCAATTGCTGAAGGAGTCGTTATGTCTTGATAAATCTCTAGAGGAATTGACCATCGATATTCAGAGGGTCCACAGAGATCCGTTCAGGAGAAATCAACAAAGATCTAAAACCCGCAAAATCTTGCTTAACTTCCATACCTATGCCCTTAAAGAGCAGATCCTCAACTTAGCCCTAAAACAAAAATCCCTCCTTCGAAAGGGATTTACTTTCCTCATTAGATCTGACCTTTCTAGGGTTACATTAGAGAAGCAGTGGGAGTTTGGCAGGCAGCTTGAGGCATTTAGAAAATTGGGGGAAACTGCTCAGTTGGTGTTCCTGGCTGCCCTGAAGGTGATGTTCAATAATAAGATGTTTGGCATCAGGTCAGTGCAAGTCGCTGACGAGATCCTTTTGGAATTGGGTAATAAGGCAGCTGGCTAATATGTACCCTTTGTAAACTTTCAGACCAAAAAAAAAATGGGCTCCTGCGTGTTTAAATATATTAGTAGAATTGTAGGTATTGAAATCAGTCTTTGTTAATTAGAAGAGGTAGTTATGGCTACAACATAATTATCATAGGGAAGGAAAGAGGATAGGGGAGACAGGCAAAATAGACGAGAAAAAAAAAAAAGGAAAAAGAAAAGTAAAAAAAAATGTTTTATTTTTTTCGGTGAAGGGTAGGATTTCTAGTCTGTTTTCTCCTTTTCCTTGTTCTATCCTTGTTTTATCCATAAACTCCCATTTACATATACCTGCATTTACACACTTCGTTAGAATGTATGTGCAACTAGGTCACTTTTTGGAGGGGAACTTGGCTCAGAGTCAGGGAGGGTCACGGGAGCTTGAGATGGGGTGCTATCTACTGGATTTGTTCCGGTTAGATACACCAAGGGTTCTCCATGGGAGGGAGAGGGTTGTGGGGGGAAATAGGGGTCACGGGGTAAAATGTTTTATAAAACTCCTCATGTGCCAACCTTGTGCTCTATTGTATTCTGCTGGGTGTAGGATAAATTCAGATACGCAACTATCAGACATTAGGTTAGGTCAGACGAGAGATGTCCCAAGTCCCCGGGTGGGGTTGAGAGGCGTTAAGGTCAGAGGTCTGGATAGGGATAGGCGTTATGGAAATGGCTAATTTAAAGATAATATCTTGGAAAGTAAATGGTCTGCGCACTAAACCTAGGGCCAGGAAAATATTACAATATCTTCGGGACTCAGAGGCACAGGTTATTATCCTGCAAGAGACGCATCTGGTTCAGGATGAAATGGACACGTTAGTTAAGGAGAATAAGTGGATCGACTTTTCAATTTCTACTTCTCAGTCTTTGACTTGCAGAGGGGTTTCACTTATCTTTAAAAAGCAACTTAGGGCTAGAGTGTTAGACTTTAAGGTCGACCCAGCGGGTAGATGGGTTATTGCCTCCCTTTCTATCTTGGGCAGTCAGTTTACTATTGTGGGGTATTATGGTCCTAATCAGGACGATCCGTCATCTTTGGAGGTAATTTTTTCTCATCTTTTGTCTTTCCCGGAGCCTGTAATCTTTGCAGGTGACTTTAATATTGTCCTAGACCCCACTCTGGATAAATCGCATAATAGTCGATCTCGAATTCCATCAAAATCTAGATCCTTTTTGCTTAATGAAATGAAGCAATATGGCTATGTGGATATTTGGAGGTTGAGGGCAGGTGAACAGCTGGGTATCTCTTATAGAAATCGAAAATATCACCATCAATCCAGAATAGACTTTGTATTAATCAGCCATACGTTAGTAGATTCTGTAAAAGATGTTACATACCTCCCATTACATCTATCTGACCACTCTGCAGTAGCCATGGAGCTTATATCGATGCTAAGTTTGCCAGCTAGAAGTTGGTCTTTTGATCGCTCCTTACTCTTTCACCCAGACGATGTTCTTTTCTTTAAGTCTGAGGTGAGCCACTTTTTAATAACAAATGTAGGATCGGCAAGCATCGGAGTGGTATGGGACTCTCTTAAAGCCTTTGTGAGAGGTCTTATTACAAACAAAATGGCTTACAGGAGGAGGGAATATAGGGAGGCAGTGACATCAGTGGAAGCAAATATCGCTAAGACTCAGTTAGATCTAGACGCTGATTCCACTACAGCAGAAGATCGCTCTCTTCTGTCTGGAAGATTAACTTCTTTAAAGGGCCACCTTGCTTCTATCTTAAATCAGCGGATACAAGAAAGATGGGAGGCCAGCAAGCTCGCACATTTCCAGTATGGAGAAGGAGCAGGGAAGCTATTGGCATGGAAAACCAAAACAGACCAAGTTCGTGATAATATCGAGGCGATTAATGTCAATGGCTTCCCACTCTCCCGGGATGATGATATTAGATCCGCCTTCAGAGAATTCTTTCAAAATATCTACTGTGGGGATAAGAACATCAGTCCAGTTAGTATTAAAGATTGGCTCAGTAAGATTACTCTTCCAGCACTTTCTGATGAGCATAGTGAAAGGTTAGATAGTGAAATCACGGAGGAGGAAGTTATTAAGGCTATACATAATGCCAAAAAGGGGAAGGCGTCTGGTACAGATGGCCTACCGGCTGAAATTTATAAAGCCCTGGAGCGGGAACTTGTCTCCTTCTTGGTACTACTATTTTACGATATTTTACTGAAACCAGCGTGGTTGCGTAGGAACCACATCTTTACTATCCACAGAGCATATTATTCCCCCTTCGACTCTCTAAATTTATTCAGGGGAATATGGTGGTGTGTGCTAGATGTGGGCTCCTATCAGCCTCCGACATTCACATGTTCTAAGAATGCCCTCTTCTGTCTCAGTTTTGGGAAGCCATTTGTAAGATCCTGTCGTCTTCAATAGACTCCAAAATAATTTTAGATCCCCAGTTGAGGATTTTCGGAATCGTAGAGGGGGTCTCCAACTTGGCGAAGAAGCTAGTATTTTACGCTATACTACTGGCTAGAAGGGAGATATGCAGGAAGTGGAAGGACCCTTCACCTCCTTCTATTAATGAATGGTACGCCTCTGCCCTGCATGTTTCTAAGTTTGATTTGGCTAGAGCAGGTAACCCAGACAAAAGATCTTTTTGGCACCTTCTTAAATGGGATCAGTGAGACTCTGTTTTTTTTTTTTTCCCCAGGTCCAATGATTAAGCCATCTATCCCACTCCTTGGTATAAGCGGTGCTCTGATTCCTTTTTTAGCACTCAGGTAGCACCCTGGCTGAACTCCTGAGGTTATGGTATGGTGATCGCTGGTATGTCAAGCCCTATCGCTGTGGGACGAGGCCCCCGCTCTATGTCTGTCCCCTCCAGTTGGTATGAACTGTAACAGCTTATCGCTTGTAAGCCTATTGATTGCGCATATAGAACCTTGGTGGCATATGAGGACAGATAAAAAAAATAAAAAAATAAAATAAAAAAAACTCGACTTGCAAAATGAAAAGGCCTAGGGCCTTGGGAATCGCTGGGGCTTCACTTCTGCAGTGTTAGCAGGTAAGTAATCAGCCCACGGGAGACACGTGCAGTGTCTAAACACAGCCGCGGGTTTCCTATAGGTTTCAACGTCATAAGTCGCGGTTTGTATTTTAAAGTTTTAGGGCACTTCGGAGAAGTCAACAAGCAAGCCACTTACAGGGTAAGTATTTCGAGGGCTAACACACACTTGGGCACTGGAGTGCACGAGTTACCTCACCCAGGGAAGCCGGGTGCATAGGTGTCTTTTGGTGTCGGGTCGCGATGCTGTTTTCAATGGAGATCACTGAAGACTTGGTGCTTGTGACGACTAGAGAGGTGTCCGCTGGAATCCGAAGATGGATTGAAGTTGAAGAGGACCTGAAAATTGAGGGGACAGAGTTCAAAGTCACTTGCCAGTGACCCGTGGCCAGCAGGATGGATGACCACTGATGTCGCGTCGTTTCAGGTCGGTAATGGTGGTTTGTCTCTTCGCTCACGAGGTCCAGGAGGGATCGATGATGACCAGCAGCTGGTTTCAGAGAGTTCCACAACGTCTGCAGCTGATAACGGTATTGGCAACCAGATTGGAGCCAACAAGCCTTGGCAACTGCAAGTCTCGTGTGGAATGAAGATTGAAGATGGTGCAGACCAGCAAGGATTGATGGACTTACCCAGCAAAGGTAAGTGAGGGCATGCGTGGGGCAACTAGGAGAGCCCTTGAAGTTGATGAGAAAGTCTTCGGGTGAGTCACTAGCCAACGGGCAAGCAACTGTAAAGACGCCTTTGCAGGAAAAGTTCCACAGGAGCCCACAGTCACTCGGGATAGGGTAGGCCGCTGATTTTCGGTACCAAACCTGCTAGGGACTTGGACTACAGATAGTTCAAAGCACAAGTTTGTAGAACGTTGTTTAGGGTTTGCACTCGAAATCAGTGCATGGTTCCCTAGTATTGCTGTTCCTCGTCACTCGTGGGGTCCAGATGCCACAGCTTCGCTGGGGACTCAAAATGGCCAATGAGAGGTCAGGAAATCTGCATCAGGGGACGCAGGGACTTCGGACTCCGGCGGGAGCGGTGAAGTTTGCAACCGTCGATGAAGAATTTTGGTGCCTGCCAAGCAGGGGAGTCACTCCTTGACTCCAAGGGAGATTCTTCAGTCTTCCAGAGATAGTGGAACGTTGAAGGGCCAGGATTCTTCTTTGGAGAGCATCGTCCAGGTTAATCTGAATTGCATTGGCAATGCTTGGTTTCTTATAGTGAAGATAGGGGAGGGACTAGCTCTATGACCACTCCTCTAGGAGGGTCAGGGTAGTGGGTGGTTACACCCACTTCCCTTTGTCCAGTTTCGCACCAGAGCAGGGGCAGGTAGCCCCTGAACCGGTGTGAGCTGGCATATGCACAGAGGAGCCTACTGCTCCCCCAGTGCAGGACTTCAAAGCACTCTAAGAGTGCACCCACCCAGCTCCAATACACTAAATCCTGTCTGGGAGGTGGTGACACCTCCCTGTGACAGGATAACCTTTGTTGGGCTTCCTCCACTGCGAGTTTCGGTCAGCAGCAGGAGGACAGCCCGGTGTCTGTGCTGGTGGCATCCATTTTGTGATGCCAGGGCTCTAGGAGATTTCTACCGTTTAGTACAGTGGGTACATGTCGTCCCCTCTAGAAGGGTGGGATCATACTCCCACACCAGTTGCTGGTGTGGGGGTATGATTCCAAGTTGTTTGACACCAAACACGGCATGTTTTGATGCAGTCATTCCAAAGTTAGCATTTACCGCGAGGTTATAATGCACTTAAGAGTATATGGTTTAACCGCATCCACAAACAGCAGCAGAGAATAGACTCTACCAACTGCAGAGGGGTCCTGCTCATGCAGAAGCACCCCTCACATAGTTAACCAAGCACCCTGCCCTCAGGATTGTTAGGGCCTGCAAGAGGGGTGACTGATAGGTTTATATGTGTGTGTATGGTGAGATATAGGAACCTATACCTCAGTGAGGAGTGCTAACACTACGTCACACAGGCTGCAGTAGCAGGCCTGTGGTGTCAGATTGTGAATGCTTCCCAGGGGTGGCATAATACATGCTGCAGCCCCTGGTAGGCCTTTGAAGTACCAATGCCCTAGGTACCTTAGGTACCATATACTAGGGGCTTATAAGGTACCACATTATCCACTCACTAGTGCATCTAATATGCACACCACGTTGTTTAGAGAGATCAGTGAGACTGGGGCCCTGATTAGCAGGGACCCAGCCAGACTATAGTCAGGAACCAGTGTATACATCAGAAAAAAAGTGGGGGCAACATAAGTGCAGATCCTACTCTCCTACACAACACCCCCCCCCCCCCCACGCAGGGACATTAAACTAACCTTGACCAGTTGAGTCTTCATGTTCTAAGTGGAAATACCTTGAGAGTCCATCTGCATTGGCATTTTGGGTCCCAGGTCTATGTTCCACTGTATAGTCCATCCCCTGTAGGGAAATGGACCACCTGAGCAGTTTAGGATTTTCACCTTTCATCTGTTTGAGCCATAGGAGGGGCTTATGGTCAGTCTGAACTATGAAGTGAGTGCCAAACTAGTATGGCCTCAGCTTCTTCAGGGCCCACACCACAGCAAAGGCCTCCCTCTCAATAGCTGACCAATGTTTCTCTCTAGGGGTCAGCCTTCTGCTTATGAAAGCTACTGGCTGGTCTTGACCTTCATCATTAAGTTGAGACAGTACAGCTCCCACACCCAGCTCTGAAGCATCTGTTTGGACAATTAACTTATTTTTGTAATCTGGACTCTGTAAGATGGGGGCAGTGCACATTGCCTGCTTGAGGTCATCAAATGCCTTTTGACAGCTAGCTGTCCACTGAACCTTTTTTGGCATTTTCGTGGAGGTTAGATCATTTAAGGGGGTCACTATAGATCCATATCCCTTAACAAACCTCCTATCATACCCAGTCAGGCCCAAGAAGGCTCTCACCTGTGTCTGGGTGGCTGGAGCTACCCAGTCCATTATGGTCTGGATCTTGCTCTGCAATGGTTGAACCTGGCCTCCACCTACAAAGTGGCCCAGGTACACAACCTGACTCTGCCCTATCTGGCACTTAGTGGCCTTGATAGTGAGGTCTGCTTTCTGCAGGGCCTCTAGTACATTCCTGAGGTGGACCAGGTGATCTTGCCAGGTGGAACTAAAGACAGCAATATCATCAAGATAAGCTGAGCAATAGGTTTCCATACCAGTCAGAACTTTATTCACCAACCTCTGAAATGTGGCAGGTGCATTCTTCAAGCCAAAGGGCATTACCACAAAGTGATAGTGCCCACCAGGGGTCGAAAATGCTGTTTTAGCCTTGGCATCATCAGCTAACTTGATTTGCCAATAGCCAGCTGTAAGGTCAAATGTACTGAGATACTTGGCTGAGGCCAAAGTGTCTATTAGTTCATCTGCCCTTGGTATTGGGTAGGCATCAGTTCCGGGGACTGCATTGAGGCCCCTGTAGTCAACACAAAACCTCATCTCTTTCTTACCACCCTGGGTGTGAGGTTTTGGGACAAGGACGACTGGGCTAGCCCAAGGGCTATCTGAGGGCTCAATAACACCTAGCTCCAACATTTTCTGGACTTCAGTCCTGATACAGTCCCTGACATGGTCAGGTTGCCTGTAGATTTTACTCTTTACAGGCAGACTGTCTCCAGTGTCCCCCTCATGGGTGCACCAGAAAGTCTGACTTGGGGTCAGGCTAAACATATGTCTAAACTGATGTAGCACTTGTCTACATTCAGTTTGTTGATGTTCAGTGAGGCTGCTTGCCAAAGCAACACCATTAACTGACCCATCATCAGGGTTCTGTGAGAGGAGGTCAGGGAGAGGGTCACCCTCCTCCTCCTGGTCCTCATCAGTTGCCATGAGCAAGCTCATGTCAGCCCTGTCCACATATGCCTTAGGTCTGTTGACATGGAGCACCCTAAGGGGGCTCCTCAGAGTGCCAAGATCTACCAAGTAGGTGACCTCTCCCTTCTTTTCAACAATTGTATGGGGGCCACTCCATTTGTCCTGGAGGGCCGCTGGTGCCACAGGCTCCAACACCCACACTTTCTGGCCTGGCTGGTAAACAGTCAGGACAGCCTTTTGGTCATGCCAAGCTTTTTGGAGTTCTTGGCTTGCCTCAAGGTTTTTAGTGGCCTTCTTCATATACTCTGCCATCCTGGAGCGGAGACCAAGTACATAGTCCACTACATCCTGTTTGGGAGGTTTGAGAGATAACTCCCATCCCTCCTTCACCAGACATAATGGTCCTCTAACAGGGTGCCCAAACAGAAGTTCAAAAGGGCTGTAGTCAACCCCCTTCTGTGGAACCTCCCTGTATGCAAACAGAAGGCAGGGAAGTAAAAGGTCCCATTTTCGCCTAAGCTTTTCTGGGAGGCGTTTAATCATTCCTTTTAGGGTTTTGTTCAATCTCTCAATTAACCCATTGCATTGTGGGTGATAGGGAGTAGTGAATTTGTAGTTTACACCACACTCCTTCCACATTGCAGTTAGATATCCTGACATAAAGTTAGAACCTCTGTCAGAGATGACCTCCTTTGGGAAACCCACTCTGGAGAAAACTCCAATGAGGGCTCTTGCTACCACATGAGCTGTGGTAGTCCTTAGGGGTATAGCTTCTGGATACCTGGTGGCATGATCCACTACCACCAGTATAAATCTGTGCCCAGATGCAGTTGGTGGGTCAAGGGGACCAACAATGTCAATCCCTACCCTTTCAAAGGGAACCCCCACCACAGGTAGTGGTATCAGGGGGGCCTTTGTGGTGCCACCTGTCTTGCCACTGGCTTGACAAGTGACACAGGAGCGACAAAACTCCTTGGTGTCCTCAGACATGTGTGGCCAATGAAAATGTGGCACAAGCCTGTCCCAGGTCTTGTTTTGGCCCAAGTGTCCTGCTAATGGGATGTCATGTTCTAGGGTCAAGAGGAACCCCCTAAACGTCTGAGGAATTACCAACCTCCTGGTGGCTCCAGGGGTAGGATCTCTAGCCTCAGAATATAGGAGCCCCTCATCCCAATAAACCTTATGGGACCCACTAGCACTCCCAGCAGCCTCAGTAGAAGCCTGCTGTCTGAGGGGTTCAAGAGTGAGGCAGCACTGTTACTCTTTGCTCAGATCTCCCCTGGAAGGTCCCCTGCCCCCAAGAACTCAACCTGACCAGGATCAAGTTCATCTGGGGCAGTTCCTTCTTCAGGCTCTGCTTCTCCTCCCTCAGGAGGGGAATCCGAGAACTGAGACAGAGGGGAAGGCCCAGCCTTAACCCTACTGCTCCTCCTCTTGGGTAGCACCTGGTCCATAGTTTCAGGATCCAGAGCTGGTTCAGCTTTATGCATTTTGGCTTTTGACCTGGTCACAGCAAATACCTCTGCAGGTATGCCCAACATCTCAGCCTGAGTCCATAATTCTACTTCAGACCAGGCTGAAGTCTCCAGATCATTGCCCAACAAACATTCGACAGGGAGGTCTGCACTGACTACTACCTTTTTGAGGCCAGTTACCCCTCCCCAGGAGAAAATCACAACTGCCAGGCTATGGTTGGTCCTGGTGTTGCTTGCATTGGTTACCTGGTACATTTCACCCAGGATGATCTGTGCAGGGTCCACTAGATCCTCTGCCACCATGGTGACACTAGCACCTGTGTCCCTGAATGACAAAGCCTGTTTGCCATGTATGATAGGCTGCTGTTTGTACTTGCCCAGATTACTGGGGCTCACTAGGAAGGACATATCAAGGTCTCCCTCACAAACTAGCAATGCCTGTGTTGGTACTCTGACTAGGCCAGAGTCCACATCTGAACCCAGGGTGAACCCTACTACACCCTTATACTGAGTATTACCTCCACCAATGACTGCACTAGGGGGAACAGTTGCCTTAGGGGCTGGAGTGGTGGTGGTTTGGTCTTTGGACTTTGTACAGTCAGAAGTCCAGTGCCCTTTCTGTTTACAGAATTTGCACCGGGCTTCTTTTGGCCTTTTCCCTTTGCAGATTGTGACTCCTCACCAGTTGCAGATTTTTGGGGCCCTTGTGAAGACTTAGTTTAGTTTTAGTTTAGTTTAAAGGAGTTTGTAGAGCGCATGGTAACACCTCCCGGCGTGTCCCCGCGCTATAGAGAGAGAGAGCAGCAGCAGAGGAAAAAGAAGCGAACCAGTTCACACAGCAAAGAGGCAGGTTTTCAACTTCTTCCTAAATCTGATTTCATTACTCTCCAGCCTAATATCTAGGGGTAGGAGGTTCCATTGTTTGGCAGCTAAGGTGCGAAATGATCTGCCACCCATTTTAGCCCACACTTCTGGTCTTTAGATTTATCCCCACCTTTGTCTGAGTCGTTAGGATCTTGCTTCTTAGTGTCACCACCTTGGTTCTGGTTTTTCTGCCTCACCCTGGTTCTGAGCCATTTGTCTGCCTTCTTTCCCAATTCTTGGGGAGAGGTCAGATCAGAGTCCACCAGGTACTGATGCAACAACTGGTTCTGGCAATTATTAAGGATCTGTTCTCTCATTATAAGATTATACAACCCCTTAAAGTCAGTTACTCTACTACCAACCAGCCAACCTTCTAGAGCCTTGGTTGCACAATCAACAAAGTCAGTCCAATCCCGAGTCTGTGCTTTCTGGGTGTCTCTGAACTTCAACCTGTACTGTTCAGTGGTTAAGCCAAACCCATCTATCAAAGCACTCTTAAGGGCTTCATAATCATTAGCATCCTCTTCTCTTACAGTGAGGAGCTTGTATCTACCTTTATCTGAAAAGGAGAGCCACAAGATTGCTGCCCACTGTGTCTGGGGGACCTGTTGAACTTTACAGGCCCTCTCCATAGCAGTTATCCATTTGTGGATATCATCCCCACTCTGGTAGGGAGGAACAACCTTGGACAGGTTCCTATGGTCTGGAATGTAATCTCTGCCTCTAGGGACACTGTTGCTGCCACCAGGGGCATCTAACCCCTCCTTCTTAGAAGCCCTTTGGAGCTCGAAGGCTTCCCTATCTAAGGCCAATTGCTTGGATCTGAGGGCAACCCTAGCTTCCTCATACTGGAGCATCTTGAACCTTATTTCAGAGGAGGTCTCCCTGGGAATGTTGGAGTTCCTCTGTGGAACAAATTCTCTTCCAGAGTGGTGTGAGTGGTTAGATTCCCTTGAAGGGGACCTAGGCCTCTCTCCCACTCTGTCAGTTCTCTTAGGGAGAACTCCTCTGTTCCTTTCAGACTCTTCTGAGTCTGGCCCTTCAATCACAGACTCCAGGTCATCTTGATTTTCATCATCAGACCCAGAGCCTATGGTTGACCCACTCCCTGATGCAGACCCACTATCTCCAAGAGCTTGTTTCAGGTCATCTGCTACTAACAGATCTATCAGGTGTTGTGATGAGGGACTCCTGCCCACCCTCAGTTGTATTTCAAAGCATAGGGCCTTCAGGTCAGTGTAGGCTATGTCTTTGTACTGAGATGGGGTGGACCCACTGGCTCCACCTTGGTGAGACATACTAGTGTTGTGCAGTGTTGTACTACCTACACTAGTTGAGGCCTACTGAACCTAACTTGAGCTGTAGCAAGAGTGTGCTTAGCCCTTCACAAACAGCTCTAAGTTCAGTAGAACGTATTGAAACTAGCTTGACTTTATATGTACCTTAAGTACCTTTAATGGTTTTCAGTTAGTAATTCAAATAGAGATTTTCTGGTAAAACAATGGCAAGCTGGAATCCCACACGCTGCCCACCAATGTGAGAAGTTGGCCTGGCATATGCTGGTCACTAGTTATAGTGGCCACCTTGCACAAGTCCAATTCGACTCTTATGGTAGATAGGTTTAAGACAACATTTTAAAGAAAGCTATTCTAGTGGTACACAGGTATATATATCAAATATATATGTATTTATTTCTAGATACACTCTACTAACCTCTTTATGAGATTAAAACCCAGATGCACATTCAAATGTCAACACTTCTCAATAAATTAAGCACAAATATGGCTGTAGCCCAAGGGGCGTACCAGACCATATACTAAAAAAATGGGTTAACAAACTCGACTTACAAAATGAAAAGGCCTAGGGCCTTGGGAATCGCGGGGGCTTCACTTCTGCAGTGTTAGCAGGTAAGTAATCAGCCCACGGGAGACACGTGCAGTGTCTAAACACAGCCGCGGGTTTCCTATAGGCTTCAACGGCGTAAGTCGCGGTTTGTATTTTAACGTTTTAGGGCACTTCGGAGAAGTCAACAAGCAAGCCACTTACAGGGTAAGTATTTTGAGGGCCAACACACACTTGGGCACCGGAGTGCACGAGTTACCTCACCCAAGGAAGCCGGGTGCATAGGTGTCTTTTAATGTCGGGTCGCGATGCTGTTTTCAATAGAGATCACTGAAGACTTGATGCTTGTGACGACTGGAGAGGTGTCCGCTGGAATCCGAAGATGGATTGAAGTTGAAGAGGACCTGAAAATTGAGGGGACAGAGTTCAAAGTCACTTGCCAGTGACCGGTGGCCAGCAGGATGGATGACCACTGATGTTGCGTCATTTCAGGTCAGTGATGGTGGTTTGTCTCTTCGCTCACGAGGTCCAGGAGGAATCGACGATGACCAGCAGCTGGATTCAGAAGGTCCCACAATGTCTGCAGCTGATGACAGTATCGGCAACCGGATTGGAGCCAACAAGCCTTGGCAACTGCAAGTCTTGTGTGGAATGAAGATTGAAAGTGGTGCAGACCAGCAAGGTCTGATGGACTTACCCAGCAAAGGTAAGTAAGGTGTCGTAAATAAAATATTACGCACTCGGAATTTCTATGATATCAATATGATCATGCATAAAGCAAGAGGCTGAGTCTGTGGTATCAGGTTCAAAAGGGCTTTATTCCAATAACTCGAGTCATAGGGAGAATAGTACCATCACCACAAGGGATCTGGAAGGGTCTCAAAAGTATTCTCAAAAGCATTATTCACAGAGTACAGTATATATACATTTATATAATATACGTAAGCAAAAGAGCACTAGAGAATGAGATAAGAGCATGTGGGTGTGTAGGTAGGCGTGAGGTGGGCGTCCATGTGGGCGTCCACTTGATGATAATAGGTAATTGTCATAGGTGGGTGGATACCTGGAGGGGGTTGCGTGATCTGCTGGAATTGTACTGGAACTTTGCCTTACTTGTGCTCGATTCGAGCATGACGTGTAGCTGACGTGGGGAGGGGTTGCTGTGCAACCGGGGAGTCTGGAAGTGAGGCCTTCAGTGAAGCCTTCAGTGTCAGGACGACCAGCACATCTTGTTTCTATCTGATATCTGATGTCTGGAGCAGGGACTGATTTGTGACATAGGTTGCCCATCACCAAGAGCCGATGTGGCATCTATTTCTTCATTTACTTCATTTACTGCAGAGGCCTTACATGGGGGCTATGGGCTTTTTACTGACGTGAGCTTTGCAATCTCACAGAAAGAGACAGAAAGGCTAGGCTTTCTCCTTTGCAGATGGGTTATGTTTATTCCTCCTTCTCCAGGCAGGAATGCGGCTCTGTAGGAGTAAGCAGATAACCGTGCTCAATACTGTCTCGGCACCTTTGACAGGGCCCCTTTGGCTGAGGCCCAAGTGTGCAAGGCCAAGGATACGCAGCTGCAGCTTTCTGAACGTCTGAGGCCTGAAACCTTTTTTTCGGGTCTGGCTGAGCCACAAAACACGGGTTTTCATGTGGTGCAGGAAAACATGGTGTAAAACGTGTAGGCCTCAATACAGATTTGTCGTATCTCTCATGGGAGACTGGATGATGGTAGGCCACGTTTATAGCATAAGCATCATGATAGACAGGCCGTGGAGGGGAAATGCATGGGTTACATGCATGTGTACATAAGCGTTGGGGGGCACATGGGGACACATAGGCCTCATAATTTTTATTTTTCTCATTCCCTCCTTGTCCCCTAGTGGACCCTTCATGTCACATCTATTCTCATGAGACAGTCGATCTGTTCTTGCAGCATTATTTTTCCGTTTTCAATTCTTTGTAAATGGGGATGTGGAACACATGCGGTAGCACACAGGCCGCAAATGGCTGGACCACACTGCAAACATAGACAACAACTAAATATCATTAGTAGTATTAATCCACCGATGGTCAACACTTTCCATCCCCATGCCGATATTAATCCCCAGAGCCAACTGGGCCAAGTCCACGTGCCTGGGTCTTGATGTATGCTTTGGGCAATCTTGTGGAGCCTTGTTATTGCTTTGCATTCAGACGGTGTGTTATTCGGAATGAAAACGCAACAGCTAGAACCGATGACCCTACAAGCCCCGCCCCTATCCGCCAGGATGACGTCAAGAACAAGACGATTCTGAAGAACGACCAGTCTCATAGCGGACTGTTCCTGGGTCAGATTCCCCAGGGCTGATGCAGTCTCATTAGCAACTGTTTCTAGAATCCTTGTTAGCCTGCGGATAAGTTTACTATTCTGGACGGGACCTATGAAGAAAAAGAATCCTTTGTTGAAGTCCGTGTATTGCTCCCAAGCTGTCTCAGTCTGGTCAATGCCAGAGGCACCGAGCCCTCGTCTGTGTCTGACAAGTGTGAGTCGAAGATATTGATGATAGGTCGATGGGGCCAAGAAAACGGGTGGTAAAAGAAATGATATGTGACACGTTCCACCCCAGTCTAAGGGCAATTGCACATAGGCTGTCTGGCCACAAATAAAATAGGTGTGTCGTGATGCTCTGAAATAGGACTTTCCTTTGTCTTTAAACACTATTATATTATTACACTCGCTGTGTCCCAAATGTACCGAGCCTTCTTTTCTGACACACAAGTTCCCTTTTACTGGCAGAACTGTAATAGAGGATGGACCTGACATGTGTATGGGCTTTACATTCAACACTATAAAATCGATGGTCGCATTTCCTTGCAGATACTCTTCATTTTCTAGATCTGTACCTTTTCTTTGGGGAAGACCTTCTTCATCTGGGAAACATGCTTCATTCATGACTTTATTCAAGTCACCCGATACCCACTCACCCCTACACTCCTCGTCTTGACATTCTTTGGCATCACCGTTGATGGATGTCATTAAGGCAAACCATGCTCCGCAAGAACCATTATGGGAGAATGGAAAAGGGAAAAGAGGCAACACTCCCTTCACCTTCTGATACGGGGGAAGTCGGCCACAGACCCAGCAGTCTGTAGCATTGCTAGTCTGATGTGAATGGTGCAGCATCTGAATAAACGTATTGTTGCGTAAGGCAAGTCGATATGTTAGCTTATGGGATGGCAGATCCCTAAATGTGTGTATTATGGTATCATTAGTGGAGGAGTGTAAGAGTGAAGCAATAGGAGGAAAAATAGCATGTAGTATTAAGCTGATACATATTATCATGATACACAGAAGAGATAGAACAATCAAAGTCACTATACATCTACCACGTAATATTTTACAGTATTTGCTTTTCATCTTGCTCTTTTTATCTTTAGTATCATTCGAGATCTTATGCAAGCCAGAATACATGTTCAACCGCTTCACCACCTAGTGGACTTAATTGATCAAACGGGTTCTGACTTATGAGATCTAAGTTTAGCTTTGTACTCCTGCTGCGGAGTCTCCTCTAGTAAAGGGGGCTCAAAGTCCGAAAAGTTAGTGTCCTTTTTGAACGAATTGTTATTCCCGAAGTAGCGTTTACAATGATGAAGATGAACCCATCCTTTCCGTCCTTCGACTTTAACGGCTGACCTTGTCGTCAACAACACCAACTTTGTCGTCTTCCACCTCGGCTCAAGAGGACTTGATCTATCAAAGTTCCTTATCACTACATAGTCCCCAGGAGCAATCTAGTGTTGTTTGACCTGGGTGTTGTCAGGGAAGGCGGCGGCAACCTGTGAACGACAAGACAGTAGTGCAGACATCAAGGAAGCCAGGTAATCTGTCAGCATGTTACTATCAATATCAGTTATTTTTTTAGGCATTGGAGTGCCCCACATATTCGGTGGTCTACCAAAAACCACTTCATAGGGAGATAAGCCTGTTCTTGAATGAGCTACCATTCGCATGTAAAAGAGGGCAACCGGCAGGGCTACCATCCAATCTACACCTTTGTCTGCGCAAATCTTCGCTAGTTTTATCTTTAAGGTCTGATTATGTCTTTCTACAAGGCCTGCTGCCTCAGGATGTCGTACACAATGGAACTTCCAGGTATACCCTAACAGAAGGGACACTTGTTTCATGAGTTCAGAGGAGAAAGGCTGACGGTTGTCGGAATATACGACACGCGGTAATCCATAACGTGGGAAAAACTCTCGTACAAATTGTCTGGCGGTAGTTACAGCAGTATAATCAGGGACTGGATAAGCTTCGGTCCACCTTGACAGTGAACATACTACTACCAGGACATATTTGTAACCTCTACATCTGTCCATTTGGATATAATCCATTTGGAGGACTTCAAAAGGATGGTCAGGTGGATGGAATCCACCTTGTTCCATCGGTATGCCTGTATCTGCATTGAATTGGCAACAGATCATACATGTTCTGACCTTTTGTTTCGCTGCAGCACGCAGGTGCTTGTTGAACCATATATTCTGTAAGCTGTCTAGCATTGCTTTCTCTCCTAAGTGTGCAGGACTATGTGCGGTATTTATGATCACTTGTACCATCGAATCAGCAAGAAACCATGTTGTTTTGCCCTTAGTCATCCAACCCTGATCAGTCAGTACCCCTCCTTGTTCCGACCAATTCTTTAATTCCTCTAGAGTAGCATGTGTCTGTATGTCTTGTACATCCCTGGAAGGATCCCGGACTGTCATGGCTTTGGACACTGATGGTACCTGTGACTTTATCATGTCTAGTGGGGTCTGAGCTGTCTGTTTAGCAGTTCGGTCTGCCAGATCATTGCCTTGAGAAATGGTATCTGTGGCTTTAGTATGTGCTTTGCATTTCAGGATAGCTATGGCTGTTGGTAAATGTATCGCTTCCATAAGGGCTTGAATAAGGGGGCCATGCTGTATCTTGGCCCCGTGAGTGGTCAAGAAACCTCTTTCTCTCCACAGTACTCCGAAGTCATGAACTACCCCATATGCGTATTGTGAGTCGGTGTAAATGTTTACTCTCAGGTGCTTAGCTCTTATGCACGCTTGTGTCAGGGCGATGAGCTCTGCTGCTTGCGCTGACAGTATGTCTATTCTTTTAGTCTCTATGATTTCAGTCGCAGTGGTCACTGCATACGCTGCCACTAATTTTCCCGCCCCCGTCCTCATGCATGAGCCGTCAACATAGAGTGTTAGGTCGGGGTCTGGGAGTGCAACGTCTGTCAAGTCTTGTCTTGGCTTAGTCACGGTATGTATTATTTCAACACAGTCATGTGGTGGAACGTTTTCTGTACTAGAGGGCAAAAGTGTAGCAGGATTCAGTATGTTGCATCGTCTGATCTCTATGTGTGGTTGAAACAACGTCAGCTCATAACCTGTCAGTCTCGCTACAGTCAGGTGTTGTGTTTGTGTTCGGTTCAAGAGAACCTCTACTGCGTGTGGTACTTGTACTGTCAGGGGGTGGCCCAGCACTATCGAGTCACTTTGTCTTATGGCTAAGGCCGTTGCTGCAACAGATTTTAGGCACGCAGGCAAGGCCTGGGCTACTGGGTCCTATGTACTAGAAAAATAAGCACAGGGCTTGTGTTTTCCTGCATGATCTTGTGTGAGGACAGATAGTGCTGTTCCATCCCGCTCTGTCACGAAAAGCATAAAAGATTTGTTGTAATCAGGGATCGCTAAAACTGGTGCTTGACATAAAGCTCTTTTTAATTCTTCAAATGCTATAGTGTGTTCCTGTGTCCAAGGGAGGACATTAGTAGAAGATGCCTCCTGTGTCGTCAACTGTATGAGGGGCTTCGCTATATAAGCATACTGGGGAATCCACTGCCTGCAATATGAAGTGAGGCCAATGAATGCACGTACCTCCTTTTGCGTCTTGGGCTGTGAAAGGCCAGAAATCAATTGTATACGTTCTGGTGTCAGTCTCCTACCCTCCTTGGATAGCAAGTACCCAAGGTACGCCACTTGCTGTTCACAGAATTGTAACTTCGAAGGGGACACTTTGTGCCCCTTGTCAGCCAGAAAGTGTAAAACCGTCAGTGAAGCATCTTCACAATCATGCTCCGATCTTGCAGTGATGAGAATGTCATCAACATACTGTATCAGTGCTGTAGAGCTAGGCATATGAATACTGTCTAGTTGTCTTTTGAGTGCCTGACTATAGATGCTAGGACTTTCCGTGAAGCCCTGTGGTGCTCTTGTGAATCTGAAGCTGCGGCCTTTTAGACTGAAACCGAAAAGATATTGGCTGTCTGGATGTATTGGAATACTGAAGAAAGCGTTTTTCAGATCAATAACTGTAAAGAACGTAGCATGTGCATCAATGGCAGTCAATAATGAAGAGATGTCCGGGACCACAGGGTACTGTGGCACCACACATTTGTTTAATTCTCGCAAGTCCACAACTAATCTATATACAGGTGGTGTATTGGGGTCAGTTCGTTTAAGAATAGGAAGAACTGGTGAATTGCATACATTTGAATCAGTCTCAATCACCACCCCTTGTGCAATTAGGTCATCTATTATTTTCAGCAACCCTACTTCAGCCTCAGGTGGTATTTTGTATTGTCTAATCCGTGGCAGCACTACACCTTCCTTGAGTGTGACCTGGTGCGGTGTAATGTTCATGTAACCTACATCAGTCGGACCTTGTGCCCATAGGTGCTGTGGTACATTTTGGAGCCTGATGTCAATATCTTTCATTACAAAATGTCCCTTGAAATCACGTAAATACAGTTGCACTCCTTCTGGCGAGCAACAGATAATTGCTCCCAGTTCCTTTAATGTTTTTATACCAAGTAAGTTTTCTGGACATGATTTAGTGAGCAGTAAGTCTGTAGTATGTATTAGTGGACCAACTCCTAAGGAGATTGGTTCCGAAACCAAGTTTAATAATAGGTCTACCCGAAAATCCCAGGGATACACTCTTTGAGCCCGAGAGGGGTGCCCCTGGCACCTCGGAATGACTGATAGTTGTTCTACTCGCCCATGTGTCAATCAAAAACTTTTTATTTTGTCCTAGTAAACGTGCATGTACATAGGGACCCGCTTGGTCCACAGGCACTGGAATAAGGGGCAAGTCGAATTCCCTCTCTGGGCTGCTTCATGAATATGCTTGGTATTCTGGATAGGTAGTTTGGGCGTGCTCATACATTTGTGTTGTGGCTCGGGCTGGTGCAGGTGCATGGACAGGCGGTGGCGGCGGTGGAAACGTATCTGATGTCTGATGTGTGTTACTGCCCTTGGGAGGATACTGACGAGGCTTTGTTTTACCTATGGCTATGTTGTGTTTAAGTACTGCACATTCATTTACGAAGTGGCCTGGTTTCTTGCAATAATTACAAGTCCCATTAGTTTGTTTCGTGTTATTCTTGTTCGTGTTTGTGTTTGCCGGTGTTGATTGGGCCACCAGCATCTTCATCTTTGTGTCTTTCATGCGTCTCTTTTCTTGGTCATGTTCCTCTCTAATTCTGTTCTGGTGATACTGTAACATCTGTAACATTTGGGAAGGGCTGCTTGCTTGCCAAGTACTCTCAACCTTCAGTACCCTATACTTTACCTCAGGTATGGAATTTTCTACTAATTTGCTCACGAAAAGATGAGGATATGAATCGCTACCGGGCTCAAGGCCACTATTGATAGTAAAACATTTCTCAAACCTAGAGTAAAAATCGCTAGTGTCCTCGTCTGGTTTCTGTTTACAAGCTGAAATAGCATCCCAGTCTTCTTTCTTGGTAATTAATAATCTCGGCAAAACCTGCACAAGGAGTTCAGGTAATTCTTTAGCTCGAGGACCCAGACCAACCCCCGGGCCTCTTGCGTCTTCTTCTCCTTGCAAAACATCCCAGCCGATCTTTTTCTCTCCCACCTCCCAGTCCTTTTCTTTAAGCTTCTCATAAATACCAGCAGGCAATAGTACTTTTAATAGCTTTAGAATGTCTGCATATGTATATTCCCCTAAGCGGAGAATGTCTTTTAGTTCCCTGTGAAAACCTCCTGGATCTTTATCATGGGAGGGTAAAATTTTTTTCATTTCCAGTATCTCTAATTTTGACAGAGGGGTGTAGACATACACCCATTGCAGTTCGTTATTTGTACCCTTTACAGGATGAACCTCCCGTAGGGGGTTCAACTTGTCGTACACCTGCCCTTTAACCTGGGGTGGAGCGGGAAGGAGGGACCTAGTTACGTATACTATATATTTGTGTCGCTGATCCAAGATGACATTAATCAATTCTGTACCCAAGTTCATCCATCTGTCTAGTATTATGTCGTCCAGCAACCTATACAATAGACCAGGACCAGAATATTGTCTCTCATACAATGTTATTAAATGTTGGACCATGTAAACACCAGCTATGCGCTGTTCGTTTGGTGGAAGGCTCAAGAACGTCTGTGCTACGATATCATTATTATATAAATCATATTGGGATACCCACAGAGTGGCTGACCGTGCTAGTTCCTTTTCGGTCGGGGTGAAGGGCTGTTCGTTTCCTAACCATTCATTCACCGCTTTGTCGGTGATTTGGAACAGACTTTCAAGGGAATATCTTTTTTTTATAGCCGTTCCCTGTTTACGGTGATTTAGGCCCTTGGGCCTTTCGAATCGTCGGGCATGGCCCACATATTGTATTTTATCTTGGTCCCCTACTTCATCATCATCAGATGATAACGCAGCTTTTTCATTCGGTCCTGCTTCGTGTGACGCTATTATTGCCTTTCGGATTTTGGCCAACATGTTGTCTGTCTGTCCTGATTTATCATGCTGACCGGCATCTATGCGGTCACTCCAACCAATATAATGACGGTCTACATCCCCGTTACCTTCGTCTTTTTCCCTGATCAGACAGTTAATCAGGAAGCGAAGGATATGGTTCTTAATAATCACTTTTCTATTTTGTACAGCATCTGCTATGCTCTCCGAGCCTTCCCCTGTTCTTATGAATGTGTACATTTTCTTTAGATGTTTATCCATATCTGGTAACTTTTCCAAATCTGTGTCCTTTCCTGGATCGGGATCGTATATACATTCGGGGATGTCTACTTTTACTGTTGGCCCCCCTCCTGACGCTATTCCGGATCCTCCCTCCCCACCGTCCTCGAGCTCCTGGAGCTGTTCTTGCGTTGGGGGTGCAGGGAAAGATCCGTCCACGTATGCTGGTGGGGATTCCTCTAGGTAGGTGTTAATAAACCTTTCGGATGCTGTTTGTTTTATTTTTCGGGGTACTGGCGGTGGCTCTCTAATGGAACTTTCTACTGGGGTCACTTTTGCTAGTTCCTCTGAAAGGACGGGGTAAATACCAGCAACGACAGTATTCTTTTTTCTTTCGATCTGCTCTCTTTTTACCCGTTCCCCTTCCTCCTGTAATTTCTTTTCTTTGGCTTTTTCAGACTCATTTTTACTTCTCTCTATTTTGTGGAACTCTTTTTCTGTTCTTCTATGTGACTCCTTGCGCCACAACTCAATGGCGTCCTTCTGAGCAGGTCTAGATTTTCTCTTCCATATTTCTTCCTCTACTTTCATAATGCTTTCCGCATCCCACGTTCCCGTGATAGGCCATCTATACTTTGTCTCTAAATCCTTCGTGTAATCCACCCATAGTTCTAAAAACAACACGGCGTCTAAACCATGCTTACAGTACATGAAATGTCCAGGTGTGTCCCTAGGCGGAATGTTAACTGGTTCCTCTAGTACACCTTTCCTGGTACATATCTTACGCAGTTTTGAAAACAACGGCATGATGGAATGTAACCGAAAACAAAAATCACAATGAACCAAAAACAAAAATCACAACGAAACCAATTTACATTAAAACCTAACACATTCAAACCTAACTGAACCTGACTAAGACAATTAACATTCATACAGTTAAATCGGTGCACCTGAAAACTTGGACTTTAATTCTTGAATGCATGCTCTTGAACATACCGGTCTCACAAGTGAGACACGTCTTTACCGTGTTTATTAAATGAACCCGTCTGTATTGCAACCCCCATGAGAAACTCACCGGGAAGCAGAACTTGAACTTGAACTTGAAGGCCTCGGATACTTGACGCTGCGCAGGGAATGGCGTATCTTAGGTGGATCTCTAGAAACCTCGGACACAGCTCTCTCGCAGGGTGGGCTCTGGGTCGGGACAATGCGCAATCCTCATCGCCTCTGTATGGATGCCTGGTCGCAGTCCGTCTCCTTCGTTGGCCTGAGGGAGTTGGCGGGGAAAACCCGCGGCGTGTACACTGGAAGTCCGTCACGGCTGTGGAAGGGGGCAAAACTGGACCTTCATCTCCGGCGCATGGGGAAGGAGATTTGTCCCTATTCGGGCGCCATTTATGTCGTAAATAAAATATTACGCACTCGGAATTTCTATGATATCAATATGATCATGCATAAAGCAAGAGGCTGAGTCTGTGGTATCAGGTTCAAAAGGGCTTTATTCCAATAACTCGAGTCATAGGGAGAATAGTACCATCACCACAAGGGATCTGGAAGGGTCTCAAAAGTATTCTCAAAAGCATTATTCACAGAGTACAGTATATATACATTTATATAATATACGTAAGCAAAAGAGCACTAGAGAATGAGATAAGAGCATGTGGGTGTGTAGGTAGGCGTGAGGTGGGCGTCCATGTGGGCGTCCACTTGATGATAATAGGTAATTGTCATAGGTGGGTGGATACCTGGAGGGGGTTGCGTGATCTACTGGAATTGTACTGGAACTTTGCCTTACTTGTGCTCGATTCGAGCATGACGTGTAGCTGACGTGGGGAGGGGTTGCTGTGCAACCGGGGAGTCTGGAAGTGAGGCCTTCAGTGAAGCCTTCAGTGTCAGGACGACCAGCACATCTTGTTTCTATCTGATATCTGATGTCTGGAGCAGGGACTGATTTGTGACATAGGTTGCCCATCACCAAGAGCCGATGTGGCATCTATTTCTTCATTTACTTCATTTACTGCAGAGGCCTTACATGGGGGCTATGGGCTTTTCACTGACGTGAGCTTTGCAATCTCACAGAAAGAGACAGAAAGGCTAGGCTTTCTCCTTTGCAGATGGGTTATGTTTATTCCTCCTTCTCCAGGCAGGAATGCGGCTCTGTAGTAGTAAGCAGATAACCGTGCTCAATACTGTCTCGGCACCTTTGACAGGGCCCCTTTGGCTGAGGCCCAAGTGTGCAAGGCCAAGGATATGCAGCTGCAGCTTTCTGAACGTCTGAGGCCTAAAACCTTTTTTTCGGGTCTGGCTGAGCCACAAAACACGGGTTTTCATGTGGTGCAGGAAAACATGGTGTAAAACGTGTAGGCCTCAATACAGATTTGTCGTATCTCTCATGGGAGACTGGATGATGGCAGGCCACGTTTATAGCATAAGCATCATGATAGACAGGCCGTGGAGGGGAAATGCATGGGTTACATGCATGTGTACATAAGCGTTGGGGGGCACATGGGGACACATAGGCCTCAAAATTTTTATTTTCCTCAAAGGGCAGGCGTGGAGCAACCAGGAGAGCCCTTGAAGTTGATGAGAAAGTCTTCGGGTGAGTCACTAGCCAACGGGCAGCAACTGCAAAGATGCCTTTGCAGGAAAAGTTCCACAGGAGCCCACGGTCACTCGGGATGGGGTAGGCTGCTGATTTTCGGTACCAGACTTGCTAGGGACTTGTACTACAGATGATCCAAAGAACAAGTTCATAGAATGTTGTTTAGGGTTTGCACTTGAAATCAGTGCACGGTTCCCTGGTATTGCTGTTCCTCATCACTCGTGGGGTCCAGATGCCACAGCTTCACTGGGGACTCAAAATGGCTGAGGAGAGGTCAGCAAATCTACTTCAGGGGATGCAGGGACTTCGGACTCCAGCGGGAGCAGTGAAGTTTGCACCCATCGATGGAGAGTTTTAGTGCCTGCCAATCAGGGGAGTCACTCCTTGACTCCAAGGGAGATTCTTCAGTCTTCCATAGAGAGTGGAACGTCGAAGGGCCAGGATTCTTCTTTGTAGAGCGTCGTCCAGCTTAATCTGATTTGCATTGGCAATGCTTGGTATCTTATAGTGAAGATAGGGGAGGGACTAGCTCTATGACCACTCCTCTAGGAGGGTTAGGGTAGTGGGTGGTTACACCCACTTCCCTTTGTCCAGTTTCACGCCAGAGCAGGGGCAGGTAGCCCCTGAACCGGTTTGAGCTGGCATATGCACAGAGGAGCCTACTGCTCCCCCAGTGCAGGACTTCAAAGCACTCTAAGAGTGCACCCACCCAGCTCCAATACACTAAATCCTGTCTGGGAGGTGGTGACACCTCCCTGTGACAGGATACCCTTTGTTGGGCTTCCTCCACTGCGAGTTTCGGTCAGCAGCAGGAAGGCAGCCCGGTGTCTGTGCTGGTGGCATCCATTTTGTGATGCCAGGGCTCTAGGAGATTTCTACCGTTTAGTACAGTGGGTACATGTCATCCGCTCTAGAAGGGTGGGATCATACTCCCACACCAGTTACTGGTGTGGGGGTATGATTCCAAGTTGTTTGACACCAAACACGACATGTTTTGATGCTGTCATTCCAAAGTTAGCATTTACCGCGAGGTTATAATGCACTTAAGAGTATATAGTTTAACCGCATCCACAAACAGCAGCAGAGAATAGACTCTACCAGCTGCAGAGGGGTCCTGCTCATGCAGAAGCACCCCCTCACATAGTAAACCAGGCACCCTGCCCTCAGGATTGTTAGGGCCTGCAAGAGGGGTGACTGATAGGTTTATATGTGTGTGTATGGTGAGATATAGGAACCTATACCTCAGTGAGGAGTGCTAACACTACCTCACACAGGCTGCAGCAGCAGGCCTGTGGTGTCAGATTGTGAATGCTTCCCGGGGGTGGCATAATACATGCTGCAGCCCCTGGTAGGCCTGTGAAGTACCAATGCCCTAGGTACCTAAGGTACCATATACTAGGGGCTCATAAGGTACCACAGTATCCAATCACTAGTGCATCTAATATGCACAACAAGTTGTTTAGAGAGATCAGTGAGACTGGGGCCCTGATTAGCAGCTACCCAGCCAGACTATAGTCAGAAACCAGTGTATACATCAGAAAAAAAGTGGGGCAACATAAGTGCAGATCCTACTCTCCTACAGTGCTGTCTCGTAAATATGGAGCAGGCTCCTGCACCACGGAATATCACAAAAAGTGACATTCTGACGGCGCAAGGGGCCTCATAAATGAGGCCCTCTGTTTAAAATGCAGCGTGGAATGTGCAAAAGTGCTTTGCACATTTAGCTTCATTGGGGGCCCTGAACACGATTTGGTAATCTCATAACGGGTTGCCATAGGACCTAAATGTTAATTCAGTTCCCTCTTATATTTTAAGTTTTCGAGGTGAATTGCTTGTCCATTTAACTTCTTTACATTTTTAATAAACTCCACTAGATATATTTACAAGGAGCTATCACCGAGTTAACAGCACTTTATCGCAGCCAACGTTGCAATAAATCGATCGCCTCATTCACAAGCTGGTGTTAACAGCCCACAGCACCAGTTTACCTGCAATAGCAGCCACAAAAAACATCGCCACAGAAGACCCCCGCAACTATTGCTAATGAGATGCAAAGTAGGCGTTCCCGTTCCCAAAGCCGCGCCAACACCACTCCACAACATTCACAACGACCAGAAAGAACTGCGATAAGAACACGAAACAGGCGATCAGGCACGTTAGCAGCAGGAAAATAACACCTGCTCTGACCTGGTGCTAAGTCGGACCACAGGCTGCACCACAAAAAGGAGACCAGCCCACAGTCACACCTGAAGAACAACAGATGCACCCGGGCAACTGATCATGCAGCCCGGAGGGCCGAAAGGGAAACAACACCCGCCGCAACCACCCCCAGGGCCCCCCTCCCTGGCTCTCCCCAACCAAAGACATGCCACATCAGCTACACCCAATCACGTACAAAATTATCCGCATGATGTCGCAGAATTACAACTGGTGACATGCATATGTCGTCACAAAAATGAACATCACACATTCATTTCCGAAACAACAAATCGAACTTTATTAAAATGAACACTGAAATGAAGACACATTGCAGCTCCCCTCGGGCCAATCCGTAGGTCATAGCCTGCAAGACAATGATGAGAAGGTGTGTCCTGCGCACATCAAAGGACAGAGAGAGAGTGAAGGAGAGAGAAAGGAAGAGAGGGAGAGAGAGAGAGAGAAGAAGAAGAGAGGGGGAGAGAGAGAGAGAGAGAGAGAGAAGAAGAGAGGGGGTGAGAGAGAGAGGAAGATAGGGGAGAGAGCGAGAGAAGAAGAAGAGAGGGGGAGAGAGCGAGAGAAGAAGAAGAGAGGGGGAGAGAGAGAGAAGAAGAAGAGAGGGGGAGAGAGAGAGAAGAACAGGGGGAGAGAGAGAGAGAAGAAGAAGAGAGGGAGAGAGAGAGAGCGCTGCCTCTGCACAGCCAGGCCACACTGCTGACCTGCTGCCACTGGTGTTTTTCCAACCACTTGCTGGCATGTTGTGCAGTCCATTAGGTCACAAATCTGAGACAGACCTGTCATCTGAAACAGAGTCCAGATACATGTTTGGCACAGTACACACAATTGCACAAGACAACATCGCCTGCCCGCTCATGCACACCCAGGCAGAGGCACCCCAGCCCCTCCCGCCGCACTTCTGAGCATGCCCACCCATGCACACCCAGGCCGCACTGCTCACCATCCACCACCGGCGTGCAGACAGGAGGTCCCACAACATGCCGCTGCAGGCCAGAAGCCCGGGGCCCGCGGACATGGCACCCTCCACACCATGCCGCCCTGCTCCGCAGGCCACCAGGTCTCACATTTGGTGTTGGGTCTTGACTACTCTATGGCATAAGACAACAGGGCACCCGGCATCATCGCAGGCTGCACACCCGCTCAGCCCAATGGGTGCCACTAACTCTGGGATCCCGGAAGCGACGCCATGTGGCGATAGGTCCGCGCTGCCCGCTGGCTCTGGCCTACACTGCGGTCCAGCAGGGCACACAAAGCCTGAGCTGTCCGGACCGCCGGGACGGGGCATCATCGCAGGCTGCACACCCGCTCAGCAGCTTAAGGTGCCACTGACTCAGTGCACCCAAAGTCACTGTCCCGTGGCGGGGTACCTGTGCCGACCGCAATGCTCCAGGTGCTACTAACCCTGTGCAACCCCAGTCAGCGGTACAAAAGGGGGTGGTGATGGACAGAGCATCAGAACCAATCAAACACTCACACCCAGTCAACAGATCTGGGTTTGATCCATCACCGTTCTTTAGCCCACTCTGCCACCCCAGTTCAGGCATGGCCATATGCAAATCAGTCTGACTCTGTGCCTCATGGGAACAGTCCAGCCCGAACTGCCAAGCCATGCCTTCCCTGAACCGGAAACAAGCTTCTTAGGACCGGTTTCTGGCATTTCAGCCGTCTTCAGCCAGGCTTGCTTGAATCCCGTGGCAAAGTGAGCAAGGGACTCACGTCTGAGCATACCCTGCCAACTTATGGCGAACAAAGAGGTACCTTCCCTGTGCGCAACAACTCATGGGCCCTTTATGATTGAGAACCGCAGAGCATCCGTCATCCAGTCACCACCGCCAGACGGTAATGTGACGTCATCGGCCCCTTATGTTGGTGGAGTCACATGGCCTGTGACGCCTATGATGGATGGGTGAGGTGTGCGTGCAAACCTGCCCTCAGGGAGTGGCTGTGACATGCTGACAACTAGACCAGTGACCTGCACACCACCAGCGAGTACGCCTGTGACGGGTAGCAATGAGGGCCCCCCTCGGAGCGTAAGAGGAGTGGTCTGGCCTGCTGTACACCGGACTAGCGCAGGGTTTGCAACAATGACTCGTGGGCTCTGGCCGTGGTTCAGTCCATGTCCGGACATGGAAGTCACTGATGCTTGTGTCCCTGTTGTAGTGTTCACGGGACCCGGTACACAATATGGAATGTAGCACCCTCTGACTGGCATCCCACAGGATGAGCATCATTGACGCAAGGGACATCACTGTCCCTACATTCACCCATACATTCATACATGGATGATGAACGACATAACACAGCAGTGCGTCACTGGATGTTTATTGCACATCCAGTGCAGTCCTGCAGCTGGAGCGGTACAGGGCAATGCTGAGCACACTACACAATGTGGGCACGTGGAGGGCTAGCCAGAGTCCATCTGGGGATGACAAGTACTGCAGAAACAGGATATGGCAGCCCATGTCGCTGTCCAAGGTGAGTGCATTGGGGTGTATCAGGGGTCAGTGGTAGGTTATGGGGCCATGTGCGGCACCAAACAGGAACAGGCCAGGTGGCGGAATTCAATGCTAGTGCCTCCTGATCACAAACCCATCCACGTCCTCGTCCCCGGATGTGTGCTCTGCCCCACCTGTGGGTGTTGCAGTACCGGCTGGGGCACTGTGTGCCACTGACACATCAGGGGTTGGAGGAGGGTTGTCGGCCGCACTGTGTGGCAGTGACACATCAGGTGCCAGAGTGGATATGCCTGCCGCACTGTGGGGCACTGACACACCAGGGGGCGGAGATGTGGATGGTGTGGGGGCAGCAGCATTCCTCAGCACCATGCCTTGTGGCAGCAATGCTATGATGATGGTCTGCAGGGCATGGTATATCCCATCGACATTTCGCTGATGTACAGCGGTGGCTGCCATCCTTTCCGCCTCCATCCGCACCATGTCCTCCATGAGCCTCCGCATGTGTGCCAGCTCACGCCTGCTATCGCTGGAGCCCCTCTGAGCGGACAGGTGTTCTTCTCTCTGCCTCAGGACTCCAGCGATGTCAGTCAGTGCTCGTTGTAGGTCATGGAGCGGGTCTAGACATCTATGGACAGCGTCCAGTTTGGTGGCCATGAGGTCAAACCCCACCCGCACCTGCTCAGCTGTCTCCCTCTGGGCTTCCAGCACACGGTGTTGGAAGGCCATGTGTTGTTCCTTGGGGTCCTGGGAGACTGGCGGGGCCATGGGTGCGTCCTGCTGGGTGGTTTGGGTGGTGGGTGGGGTCTCCTCGATGCAGGTGGTCAGCCCTGATCCTGGAGGTAAGTCACGGATGATGTCAATGATGTCTAGGAGGGCTTGGGTGTCGATGCTGGGGTTGTCCTCCGCGTCCTCAGTGAAGAGTGGCTGGGACTGCTCTGCAGGAGGTGTAGACGGTGGTCCTGCAATGTAAAGGGGAGATGGTGTATTGCAATGTTGACATTCAGACAGCATGGCATTGTACAGTCTGTGTATCTGGGCAATAACCCAGTTATTGAGGGTGTGCACTGTGCTTGATTGTGTATGTGTGCCATTGCAGCCATCTCCACCCGTCCCCCCAGTACCTGGTGGTCACTCACCCTGTTGTGGTTGTGTTGTGTCCTGTCGAGCAGTGTCCAGTCCCCCGACTCCGGCCACAGTATCCACGCTGATGACTGTCGACACCAGCTCCTCCATGTCATCCAGCTCGAGCTGTGGCACTGGGCCCCCACCTCCAGTCTGCATTGCAGCCTTCTGGTTGGCTGCGAGTTTATCTTTGGTCTTCCGCTTGATGTCATTCCATCGCCTCTTGACCTCGTCCATTGTCCTCTTGTGCTCTCTGACGTTATTCACCGTGTCCATGATGTCCCGTCATTTTCCAGTTTTGGTGCCCAATGACACATTGGAGGTGACAAACAGTTGTTGATTGTGTTCCATCACCTCCGTGACTATGATCCTGTTCGCCTGCGGACTGGATTTCGTCTTCCTCTTCTTCTTGTCCTTGCCCTTCCCTGTCCCCGAGGTCCCGGGCTGGTTGTCCAGGGTGCTTGTAGGGTTACGCTCGTCCTCTGCGCCTGCTCCGGCTGCCTCCATGGTGCTTGGGTGTTGGTCAGTTTATGTTTGGGTGTTTTTTCTACTTTTATCGTGATTTTTCCCGTGTGCCAAGTGTGTGTTGCAGGCCTGGCGCTGCTTATCGCTGATTTCCTCATCGCACTTTGGCCTATTGCAGTTTTTTTGGTGTTGTGGTTTGTGTTTTTATCTCCATCGAGGTGGTTGTATCGCGGACAATGTCCGCAATTTTGGCTGACTATCGCATGGTACCACCTTGTTGCGAATTCCACGATGACACGGGGATATTTTCCCGCGATTGGATGCGATGTTGAGAGTTGCGTTAAGCTACTCTTGCCGTAGTTATCACACGTTCTTGTGAATGTGCCCCAGAGTGTATGGATAACATTACTCGTATTTGCTGAACAAACCATAGTATTATTGTGACCTGACTGTTTAATTCCCATATGACTCATTAGGAAGAAGCTCAGGAAGACATGCTCGATTCTTTCAACGCCTTAGCTGTAAGTTTCAGCCAACTCGCGGCCTTGCATGCTAGTTTCACCGGGGTCCCTCTCAGTAGCACAATTATGGCCAGTCGACATGATCTTATTTGCAGCAGTCTTAAGGATGAGCATAGAAGTTTTTTCCTATGTGATAACAAGGCCGGACAAATGCACAACAATGAAGCAATGTTACACTGCTCTGTCCACAAAGGCGACGCTCCATGGTAGACCAAGACTGTTTCCATGAAGGGGTTAGGTTTTCTGATTAAAAAATGCCAAGCCTTGTTAGCATCAAGTTATGCTTCTTATATTCAGTCTCAGTCTCAAGAACTTTATTCGGTTCAAAAAATGAATCATAAAAGTATACATTCTTATATTAAAAAGAACATGCATTTAATACATTCAACAGATCAATTGTCAGTATAATAGGACATACTTGGCATCCTAAACCAGAGAGTATAAATAAATGCACAAGGCAATTTAGTGGCCATCATACAACAACAATTTCTAATACGGTTACCCACAGCAATGTAGAGGCCTAACACCAGACTAACTATACCGTTTCCTAATCTGGAGTGAAAGTCGTATGAAATTTATCATGGCACAACATGCTCCAGGAGATGATAGTGATAATAAGTAGTCATAACCTTCTTTATAATTACAAGGTTGCTGCCCTTTAAGGATAGGCTTAATAAACCTAATCCTAGGCTCCTGGTATAAAGAGCAAAAAAGGACAACATGAATGGTACTCTGACTAACTTTGTTATTACAAGGGCAAGGGGGCAGCCTCTCACACCAACCCCCTTGTTTTGGAAAGGCAAAAAGAAAATGAAGAATGTTTAGTCTAAACCTGGTAAGATAAAACATGGGTTGTAAAAGTTAAATAAAACTGATGCTGCGGTTTATCCATACAGCTTGTTGACCTTACCGGACACAGTGTATTTAAGTATTTCCGGTAACTCGTTTTAATTATAGTTTTAATATCTCCCCGGATATTTTCAGGATTATCATAGAGATGACCCAAACCTATTTTATATAACGTATCACTGACATATGACAACCAAGGGATCTGCATTGCGTAATCAGACTTTTACAATCTTGAAGAATTTCTTTGGAAAACTTAAGATCTTCAGATAACCATATTTTACCCCAAAGTAATAAAGGGGAGATGCGAATGGCATCAGTCACATAATCCATTCCCATCTCAACATGGCAAAAACTGTTTGACGAACCCAAAGGGATAGATAATAAGCGTTTTAAAAATGTATTTTCCATGACCTGTATCACGGCCGGAATTTCAATCCCCCATACCCCCGCCCCATAAGTGGCCACAGATAAGCATTTTGATCTGTACAAAGTTTTTAGGTGTGCGACCGGTTTTTGACACAGCTTACTGCAAAAACGGAACAGGCCCTCTATGGATCGACTAGCACTCTGCACTCGGGCCTTCATCAAAGGGGCCCAGCTCAGTTTATTATTAAAGAGATTTCCCAGGTAATTAAAATTATCCACCTTTTCGATGGTGAAGTTTTTTACCATGAGCTTCCTAGATTTTGACCCTTTTGGGCCACAGACCTTCGCAAAAGATTTTGCAAAATTTACCTTCAGGTCCAGGTCCAGCATGAAGGTATTAAAAGCATCAAGACAAGTCTGCATGCTATTTCCTGTAAGGGTCATTAATACCGTGTCGTCGGCGTAAAAAAGCATGGGGACACTTCTACCATTTACCTTTGGGAAATCACAGCAGTGATCCAACAAATACTTCTCCAGGCCATTTGTATATACTAAGAACAAAAAAGGCGCTAAAATGCAACCTTGTCGCACACCCTCAGTTGAGGGAATAGATTTTGTTTTTTCCCCCCCTTGGTCCAAATCTTATAGCCACGGTTGTTGCTGCATGCAATCTGCGCAGCAACGTAACCAAGGGTTCCTCAAAACCCATGTCATCCATCATTTGCCACAACTTGTCTCTACAAACAGTGTCAAAGGCACTTGACAAGTCCATGAAGGCAAGGTGAATAGAGGAATTCCTTGCCCTCATGTACTTGCCTATAATTAATGCCAAGTTCAGACACTGTTCGATTGTTCCCTTTCCTCTTCTAAAACCTTATTGGGAATTTATAATAAGACCCACAGAGTCTGCCCATGTTTCCAACCTGGCAAGGATTATTCTACCCAGCAATTTGCATGATGCATCGATTAATGATATAGGGCGATAGCATCGAGGATCACCCCTATCACCCTTCTTAAAAATCGGCACCACCACTGCCTCCTTCCATGATGCAGGGATACGGCCAATAATAACCGCCTTAAATACATTCAGAAGCAAAGGCGCCCATACATTGATGTTATGCCGAAAAAAGTCTAATGGCACAGCGTCAGGACCAGGAGCCTTTAATGGTATACCTTTCCTCAAGGCCTCTTCCACCTCTAGCAACGTGATCGAGGAACTAAGAGACGAGGCTGTAGGTGAAGCCTCCAAATTCATAGTGTCATCCAGCAGACCCGAGAGTATTTTTGCTTTTGGGTTAAAAATTTTCCCAAAATGGGCTTCCCATGATTCACCAGTAATCTGCATCACTATGTTATCTCTACCATCATTCGTAAAAAGGGGCGATTCACTACTTCCCAAAAAAGCCTACTATCTTTTAGCTCTGAGGCCTTCTCTAGGTCTTCCCAAGCAAGGTTTTTTAGATCCTGCTTCCTTTTTCTAGTGGCCTCCTTATAGGCAATTCTGGCAGTTTTTACCAGCTCCTTGTTCCTTGGTTTTTGTTGCAAAGCCACTTTTAGAGTTTTGTGGGATGTAGAACACACAGAATCAAACCATCTAAAACCCCTGGATATATTTTTCCCAATTGGTTTTTTAAGATTCTCTGCCACATGCCCACACAAGATTTCAAAGTTCCTAATGACCTTTTCAGGATCGGATGTTGGCAATAAACATGACTCAACTTCAGAGCTATGAACGCTTAAAATCTCTGCCTCTAAACCGGCAGCATCTATTTTGCCCCACTTCAAAATAACACCTTGGTTCCTGGTATACTTTCTGGGTTGCTCCCAAATTGGGTGTTTTATACTAGCAGGAGGACACAAAGTTAACATTAAGGGGTTGTGATCACTTGCCGCATTTGCGAGTATCTCAAGCTTATCTACATAATGAAAGTAGCTACTAGACACAATGGCAAAATCAATGACACTCATCAAACCTCTAGTTCCCTGAAAAGTTGGTATTGGTAATAAATTTGGGGCAACCCAAGGCTCCACTATACATAAATCATTTAAAACAATGATATTATTTAATGCGTCCCCCTTGGGTGTGTGCTTAAAGTGTGTCAAAGGTTGTTCATTTACATCCTCCAAACCACACACATTTGAACCACCAAATTTACACAGTGAACAATTAAAATCACCAACCCAAATGATAAATAATAGAGGCCGGTTACTACGTGCCTTACAAATTGCTTCCTGCAAGCTCATAATTACAGATGTCTCATTATCAGAAAAAACATTATGGTACCAGTTAATCAATAACAGTGGCACAGGAAACAAATATTCCAGCAAAAGCAGTTGGTACCATGAGGTATCCACTATCTAGGAGGTTACTAAATTCTTCAATTTAAGGGAGATTGCAGTCATTATCCCACCCTTTGCCCTTCCTACTAATGATGGCACAGCTTGAACATTAAACGGCTGAATGCCATCAATCTCCTTATCAGTTCGACTCCATGTCTCCTGAAAGCACAGGATATCTTGACCACCCACAAAATCCAACCATATCTCGTCTTCTAATCTGGTGGAAAGTCCTGCAATGTTCCATGAGATTAGGCGGAGTTTTGATTCCCCTAAATTTTCACCTACAGGGTCCAATCGAGTTGGCAGGTCTAGCCGAGGGGTAGACAAATTCAATTCACAGCTTGTGTTAACATGAGACTCTAGATTTAAAGGATTAACAATATGTACATCACTAGTTGTAACATCCTCCACAGAGGTAACCTTTAATCTTTTACCCTTATTCTCACGCAAGTTTGACTGTACTGTAGAAGATACATTTTCCAATCCGCTAATTGATGGTCAATCTAACCCCTCCATACCCACTAATGGATCAAAGCGGTTTCTTAGGGGAATATTATTGTTATTATTCGGTATCCACCCCAAATATTCCTCTCCTTGAAATCTCATTCTTGGGTAATTATAGGGTGGTCGCATAGGATTGTTACTCAAAGTCCCCCTAAAGAAACCATCACCCCGGTGGTTCAAACCAGGGTTATTATAGGGCGATCGTACAGCAGCATTAATCATTGTCCACCTGGGATGTGTTTCACTCTGTAATCTTACCCTGGAATAATTATGGGATAGATTAGGGGAAGCATATTTCAAGTTTGGGTAAAAGTATTCCAAACCTATGCATTGAATATCTCCCGATCTGCCAAACCTAGGTTCACGGCAGATCAAGTCTTTAACCCAACTATCCATAAAATTTATAAGGATACCATCCCCCTCTAGATCTTTCACACTTGGCCCCACCCAGGGGACTCTACGCACACTTAATATTTTTGTTTTAGCAGCTGGGGGGAGAGGCCTGTTTTTATTAAGCCAAAAGGTTACTTTATTTTCGAGATCCTGATTTGATTCCAATCGATTTGGCGCCAGTACTGGAACACCTCTCAAGATTGCCATGAATGGGGCAGAAGCAGGGGGTAGGTTTACACAAACCTGTTTATTTAGAGGAACTTTTTCTCTAGGAGTAGATGACTTAGATGTTGATGCTATAGCTGCTACAGTCTTTAACTGAGAACCCACAGTAACCACCAATGTAGGCTCAGTTAGAGCTGTTTGTAAGGGGGCTTCCTGGGGGTCCGCAACACAAGTGTTTGTAGTGCTTTAGTTTGATTTTTCTGACCCACCTTCTTGGTTGGAATACGGTTATCCAAGATCTCAGGGGGTTTACTATTCATTACTAATGTTTCAAGGGAGTGGGTATTAGCTGATATGAGATATTCTAATTGATCCAATTTTAAATTGACGATTTGCATTTTCTCTAGGAGGGGCATCAAAAGGCTTTTTACCCGCTTTTCAATGGTTGCCAAAAGTTCGTCATTATTATATGAACAGCAAGAAGTTACATCACCAACAACCCCAGGAGGGATACCCCTTTGTTTAACTGGGTTTACTGCAACTTTTACGGCATTTGTCATTGCTGATTTATCTCTACTTCCCTTTTTTTGACCTCCTCCACTTTTCCGTTTGCTAGTAATTACTACTACTGGGTCAGAATCCAGAACCTGGAGTTGCATTGGAGTGGGCCCTGTGTTAGTCGAGTTACAGAGTTGGATACTATCCCCGGTAGTATTTGGCGGTATGCGGCCTTCATTTGGACAGGCCACCATATCATTCATCGAAGTTGAATGGGGATCAGAAATTACTACAAGAATTGGGCTAGCTTCCAAGTTATTGGCCACACTTTTTTCAGGAGTAGTTACAGAACCAATCCGTCCCAGAGAAGAGAGTTTCCCAGTTACTAAATCTAATGACAAGCGCTTTTCTGTAAGGGCAATTTCTTTTTCCAATATCCCTGTTGCCCGTATGATAAAATCGTCTAAAGGTCCAGTTGCTTTAACACTACTCGATTTTACTGTTACCTGCCTACCCTTCCCAGAACGTAGAGCCATCATACAAACAATTACATAAAGTTAAAAATAAATAAATAAAATAATAGGACCAAGACCTAAACAAAACTACCTGTAAAAGAAAACCTAAAACAATAATTAATATAATTTAAAAAGTACTTTGAGTCCTTGAGGCAAGATAATGGGCCCGGCCCGTCCTTGTACGTCCTTGGACGGCCTTAGACGGCCCGCCCTTTGCCCGGGCTTCGCCCTGGGCGCTCCCGCGCAGCGGAGGCAAGTGCCACACGTATATAGTCAGTGTAACGCACAGGGGGGCGGGGCTAGCAGGGAGAGCGGGCCAGGCGATGCAAGTTTGCCATGCAGGGACTCCTGGGCAATGGAGTCCCTGCGATTACGCTCGCAGCCCTGCAGGTATGCCCCAGGCTCCCCAGTCGATACAGGCACCAACCACCAGACCTCCATAAACTATTGCCACGAAGCGGGACCCGCGAAGCGGGTCCGGCGAGCAGGGAGTAGCAGTCAGGAACAGCCCACACAGGAGATCAAGAAAGAGAGGGCCGTAGGTCCAAGCAACAAGAGTCCCCTTATATTTGTAAAAATGTACAGACAGATGTGGCTGAGGGCCCCAAAGTGTATATGAGGGCAAAACCGCCCACACAAGTCGTTTGCTCACCAAGGCGGCCTTATCTGTGATAAATGAATGAATGAATTAACAGAATTTAATATAGTGCACAGCTACTCAACAAGAGTGTCCAGGCTCTGAGGGAGCAAATGGCAGGATTCTGAAGCTCGACTAATTCTTGAAAAGCCAAGTTTTACGATGTTTCTTAAAGAGGAGGTTGCGCGCATCACGACCCAAGATGGCTGCTTAGCTTCGGAGCTCCGCACCAGGCAGCGCTTCTACTGCCATCATGTGGGCATATTTTTAAATCGGAATGCCTGCCCCACAGGAAGCTATCTTCTTTAACCTTCTTCTCAGTAATACCAACAGTTATGATGAAGGTGACTCTCTAGCCATTTTGCGGGCGCCATTTTGTTTTTTCCCTCTTCAGCTTTTCTCCTCAAATTGCTTCTCATGGCGCTCTGAAACATTAGTTTTTCGACGTTTTATTTACCTGCGTCAACTTTTTTTCGATGGAGCTTCTTTCATCATTGGAGGATCTCATTTTTTTGCAGACTTGCTGAGCTTGTGAGGTAATTTTACCTTTCTCTTATATAGCGCCTCTCTAAATAGCCTTTTTTTCTGGGCTCTTCATATACTGTTTAATGGGTAGGAGCAAATACTTACTCCATTCCACCAAGACACGGTAGCTTGTTCTACTAATTCTACAGCTCCTACTTCTTCCTCGCAACCTTCTAGGGTCTTGGCGCAAGAGGCTTGTTCTGTTAACTATTGACCATGGCAGCTAAAGCTCAATCTTCTTCAACTACCGTTGACTCATACATGATTCTCCCTCCCCCCCTAAAGCTGTCTCTCCGGTTTCTCTGGATATTGTTTTGGAGGAAATCCGCGCCCTTAGACCTTTTATTGAGGAAACTAACTCTCGCCTACAGGCCATGGATAACAAATGGTCCTCTATGGAATCCTGCCTTACTGTGGTGGAACAGCATCTCAATGTGGTACAGGATTCATCTTCCAGAATTTCCTCCTTGGAGAAAAAAGTCCTACAGCTGAGAAGATCGACCGAGGACTTTGAAAATAGAAATCGTCGCAATAACCTTCGCATTTATGGACTTCCTTTACGCCTTGAAGGGGATGACGCTGTTGCGTACTTCCCTTCCTTTCTGCACAGTTCTTGGGTCTCCCCTCTTCGGCCAAATTGAAAGTTCAATGAGCACATATACTGGGCCCTCGTTTTTCCTTCTCAGCTGCTCTTTCTTAACCTTGTGGGGTAATCATCTTGTTTTTACAATTCGCGGATCTTCTACAAGTCCTAAGTGCAGCTAAATCCAAAAAACAACTGACGTGGCTTGGCACAAAAGTATTTATCTCTCAGGATGTCTCATCGGCCACCGCCAAGCGGCGAAAAGAATTACTTGATCTTCGTCCTGCTCTTCGTTCCTTGGGTGCACGCTATGGATTATTCCACCCGTGCCTGTTTAAGGTCTCCTTCTTCAACAAGAGTTCTACTTTTGAAGACCCAGCTGATCTCAGAAGATTCATTCAGTCTCATTCTGCTGCTTCAATGGAGATTGCTGGCCATCCTCCTGAATCTTGACTTTTAGGTCACTCTTGTGGCGCTATTCCTTGAATATAATGTTACAGTATTAAGTTATCTAATTCCATTGTTCTTCTTGTTCTTACTTGCATAACTTTATTCCCTTTTTACAGGTTCTTTGGAAAATCACTGTGTTCCCAGACAGGTTCCCGCTCCTCTTTATGTCTCATTGAAGTCCTGGTGTGGTGTTTTGCCCGTTGACGGGTGTGCTGTTTTCGTTTGTTGGTTGCCGCCTTTCATCCTTTCCTTTGTTCCTCGTAAGGTAAGTACCACAGTCGTCATTTTTGACATGTACTGTCTTCTCTTATTTGTATTCTTTCATCTCTTCTATTCTCCCTTCCTTAGTGTATCTCTTTCCTTCTTCTTCCTGTTGATATTGCTTCCCCTCGCTTACATGCTTTTTTCTTCATATGTTTTCTTGACCTTCCTCTTCTATGCATTTTCTCCTCTCTCCTTGACATCTCATTTGTTTTTATTTCTTCTTCCTTTATTTCTCCTTTTTTCTCTTACTTCATTATTTCACTGTTGCACATATTGTTCTTTATTTATCATTGATGTTTTTGCATTCACAGTTATTTCTTGCAATGTGAAAGGTTTTATTAATCCAATTAAAAGACAGAATATTATCACATCTTGCCTCTTATAACCTTGATTTGGTTCTCCTACAAGAGACTCACCTTACAGAATCCGAGGCATTAAAATTGAAAACAGATTGTGTTGGTTTAGTTTTAGTCTCTGCTACTTCTACTAAGAAAAATGGTGTTAGAATTTTGTGTCATAAAAAATTGAAATGTAAAGTTATATCGCAAGAGATTGATACAGAAGGGAGATGGCTGTTGGCTCAATTGCTGATTAACAAAATTTCTTTGACCGTATTTAATGTTTATGGCCCTACTCAACCTGACTGTTCTTTTTGGCCTCTGGTCACACAGAAATGTATTCAATTTAGAGATGATATATTTATTCTAGGAGGTGATTACAATCAAGTTGTTGACCCATTTCTTGACCGTCACTCTCAGGTGCGCTTCATTCCTCATAAAGCCCATAAACAATTTCTTGATTCTATTTCCCAAACACACCTGGTGGATGCTTGGAGACTCTCGCACCCTGATTCTATTGACTGTTCTTTTTTCTCTCCACCTCACAATTCCCTTTCCCGTCTAGACTATAACTTTCTTTCTCAATCTTTATCTAAAATTCTTTTATCTTCCTCTATTGAACCCATCGTCATTTCTGACCATGCCCCGATTGTGGCTGATTTTGAGCTGCTCCCTCCACATCCCAAATCCTCCCGTTGGCGTTTTAACAATTCTCTTCTTCTTGACCCACTTTTTTCTCCTTCCTTTACCGCTTTTGCTAAAGAATTTTTTTTAACTGAACAGCGATCATAATTCTTCCCCACATATATTATGGGACTCTTTTAAGGCAAAGGCGAAGGGTTTTATCATAGACTTCATCTCACATAAAAGAAACGTTTCTTTCAACAACACAAAGCTACTCTAGCAAATATTAAGGCCTTAGAACACAAATTCTATACCTCGCCATCAGACTCGGTTTTACAAGCTCTTGTTCATGCTAAATTAGCATTTAATAAAGCTACAACTGATAATGCGTCTTCCATACTTCTCCGTAGCAGTGCTCGATATTATGGAGGACGTAATAAAATTGGTAAACTTCTGGGGAATTATCTTAAATCCCGTAAAGACCTACTCTATTTGACTCTATTTATTCCTCAGATGGTAATCTCATTCATAAGGGTCAGGACATTCTCAATGAATTTATGCTATTTTATAAAGACCTATATACCCCAGAATCTCCTCCTTCCAGTTCCCTTATTCAATCTTATCTTAATAAGAGTCCGGCCCCGTCTAACGATCATCTGAATTTTTCTAAACTTGAAACAGACTTATCCCTTAATGAAATATCCAGTGCCTTAACTGTTTTAAAGAAAGGAAAAACACCCATCCCGGATGGTTTTATAGTTGAATTTTATTTGCATTTTTCTAATTTATTACTGCCTAAACTCTTAGAACTTTTTCATTAATTTTTTCTTTCCGGTAAGACAGACGGCACTTTTCAAGAAGCCACGATTTGTTTGATCTATAAAAAAGGTCGGGATCCCATGTTTTGTAAAAATTATTGCCCAATTTCCTTGGTCAATGTAGACTATAAGATATTTGCTAAAGTGCTTGCATTACGCCTAGATCCTCTTATGACTCATTTGGTTGGTATGGAGCAATGTGGTTTTGTCAAGGGTAGATTAACCTCGGTTAACTATAGGAAAACAAAGCTAGCGGTATCCCTCTAGGCCAGCACCGGATTTAGGATTAACCCATCCTATCTAGTGGTGATGTTTTCATTCCCCATGAGTGTGCAAACTTGATTAGCACCCACCAACACAGTGCTATTCCAAGTTCTGGAGTGAAAATGAAGAAAACAGCACAAGTTGCACCACTCAAAATGTCCAATATAATTTAAATCAGTCCATATCCATGAGGTTTCTTTTCAAAGCAATCTTCTTTATTTCAATTGTCATATACACATTAAAACATCCAAAACAGCCAACGCAGCCGACGCGTTTCGTCCACCTCGGGACTTCTTCAGGGCTGCAACAAATTTTATAAAAATACATAGAATAAATAACACACATGAGCAATAGGCACAAATAATTATAACAATACAATAAGCAAACATCAGAAGGACCAAATTTAATAGGGCCCAAGTTTCCATCAGAGTTAAATTGGACATCTATTTATAGATATCGACCAGGCAGGAACAAAGAAAAAAACAAAAACATGACAAACGAGATCTCGGACAGACCCACCAGATCGAGGAGGGGAGGGAACAGGAATTAAGAGAGACTGATGTGAACATAACGGAGAAATTGAAAATTGTTAATCTGTCTAAAAAAGTGCTCTCTGATTGTGAAAGTTCTGTCCTTAGCAAGGACTTAGGTTTTTGCCCAACCCAATCAAGTAATGATGTTGATATTTTTGTTGATTTGTTCAAATTTGTGCGGCAATTGAAATTAAAGGATCATTTCTCAAATGCACTGCCTCCATGTATTGAAAAACAACCTGATCGCGATTGTGTACAACAAACTGCCTCAGAATTCAATGCTCTGAAATCAATGTTATCAATACAGTTTGAGACTGAAATTGACACTGATTCTCTACGTATGGAATTGGATATAGTGGAGGATTTGGGTATAAATAGTGGCCTCAAAGCGAAATCTAAATTTATACCAACAGGGACACACCAAAATATCGACATCTTTCATGAGAAGGTCAGCCGAGACATACACAAATTACAGGCATCACACATCAGAACGGGTAATAAGACATTTAACCTGTCCATGACCGAAAATCAGGCACTTAATGAGTTAAGATCCAACCCTACACTAGTCATCCGTGAGGCTGACAAAGGGGGCAACGTTGTTGTTATGGATAAGGTTGATTACATGGGGGAAATTGAGAGACAGTTAGCGGATACCACCTGTTACAGGAAACTAACCCCTAATCCCATCAGACCGCTATGTAATTATATCAATACTAAATTGTTTGAGTGCGGGAAATTGGCCTCTTAGATGAAAAGGAATATGGGTATTTGACTGTTATTGAACCCTCTTTCCCATGTATCTACGTCTTACCCAAAGTCCATAAGGGAGGCCTTTTTCCACCTGGCCGACCGATCATTTCCGGTATCAACTCCCCCACAGAAAGGCTATCCGAATACGTGGATGGTTTCCTCCAACCACTGGTACAGAATTTACCTGCGTACGTGAGGGACAGTAAGCATATTTTGTCCAAATTTGAGGGATTGGAGTGGTCAGATTCTATGGTGTTTGTAACCTTAGATGTAACTAGCCTCTACACTAGCATCAAGAAAGAGTTTGGTGTTAGAGCTATGGAACCCCCTTGTCCCTCTGTCATGTATTTTTATAAAATTTGTTGCAGCCCTGAAGAAGTCCCGAGGTGGACGAAACGCGTCGGCTGCTTTGGCTGTATTGGATGTTTTAATGTGTATATGACAATTGAAATAAAGAAGATTGCTTTGAAAAGAAACCTCATGGATATGAACTGAATTAAATTATATTGGACATTTTGAGTGGTGCAACTTGTGCTGTTTTCTTCATTTAACCTCGGATAACTCTCGTCTTTTTCTTAATGTCTTGAACAAAATCCCCTCTCTTTCCACATCCTTAGCAGCAATTTCCATTGATGCTGAAAAAGCTCTTGATAGAGTTGATTGGTCCTTTTTATTTGAATCTTTGAAGTGGCATGGTTTTTATCCCAAGTTGATTTCACTTATTTCTTTATTATATTCTGCCCCCACAGCCTCGGTGTCAGTCAATGACGGAATATCTTCCTATTTTCCTCTTCAACATGGAGTCCGTCAAGGCTGCCCTCTCTACCCCCTTCTCTTTAACCTAGCTCTTGAACCCTTTTTGACATCAAGTCATAATAATGGATCTATATCTGGTTTTTCTTATGGTGAGCAACATTTAACATTTTCTGCATATGCAGATGACATTTTCCAATCCTGAGGTTTCAATTCCTCCTTTATTACATGAATCTCTTCATTCTCCCTTGCCTCAAGTTACAAAATCAATTCAGATAAAACAGAGATTCTCCATCTCACAAAATGTTGTTTTCAACAATCCTTTTCTTCTACTGGTTTCTCATGGAATAGTTCTAAAATCAAATACTTAGGTATGTGGCTTTCCAACTCCGTTGCTTCTTCTGTTAAATTAAATATGGCTGAGGCCCTATCTCGGATTGATAAATGATTTGCATCCTGGAATCCTCTTTTTCTTTCGTGGTGGGGTCGGTTGGACTCAATCAAATTGATGATCACGCCCATTTTAATTTATACTCTTTACATGCTTCCTATCTCTATTGCTGTCTGTTATTTTGAAAAGATCGATTCCCGCCTCTCCAAATTTCTTTAGAAAAATAAAAGAGCCAGAATATCCTTATCTCTTCTTCGCAAGACAAAATCTAATGGGGGTGTTAATTTTTCTGATTTTCGTACTATCCATAAATCTTTCTGCCTCCGCCAAGCTTCGAAATGGCTCCTTTCTGAATCTTCCCCTTTCACCCCCCTGTGGTTTTCTATTGAAAGTTCTTTGCTTCTACCCTTCACTTTTAAAGGAAGTTCTGGCCTTTTCTGCCAAAACTCCTCAAACTTCTCTTCCCTTGTTTAAATATACATGCTCTTTGTTGAAACCTTTGACCCAACCAAAATATATTTCTAGGGCATCCTTTTTAGGTTCTGCAATTTGGCACAATTCCCTTATTACCATCAATAATGGAACCATCTTTTGTAAATCCTGGCGATTAAAAGGAATAGCCTGTGTCAAGGCCTTATTTGATGGTTTGTCTCCTTGTTCTTTTCCACAATTTCAGGCCACCTTTAATTGCCCCCGTTCATTTCTACAGAAATTCTCTACATTAATGTCAGTTATTCTTGATACTTTCTACTCTCTCCCCTCTATTCCTCTTTCCTCTGAAGAAAATAATCTTCTTAAGATTCTTCTTTCTCTCCCTAAGGCCTCCCTAATTTACAAACATCTTATCTCCTGATCCAGATAGTCCTAAAAGTAATATGGAATGTGCATGGGAGTTAGATCTGTATGAGAATGGTCCATCACGTTTTGGGACAAACTTTGGTCCCATTCTCTAAAGATTTCTAGATCTGCTTCTGTCACTTAATCTATGTTTTTCCTTTATCATAGACTATATTTCACACCTTCTTCTATAGCTAATTTTTCCCACTCTACTGATACGAAATGCTGGCCTTGTGGCTCTCCTAATGCTGATCTCATGCACCTTCTTTTTCTTTGCCCTCTCGTTTCTTATTTTTGGAAGAAAATGTGGTCCTATATTTCTTGTTTGTTTATCATTCTCATTCCTTTTTCTAATTGTATTCTCTTCTCTGAAAGTTTGTTTGAGCAAAGAAACGTTACTCTCAGAGCAACATTTTGAAAAGTTTTTGCACAAGAAAATGGTGAGTGAATTGTAAATTAAGTCCCAATACACCATAGGCCTGATTTGGAGTTTGGTGGACTGGGTGACTCCATCTCAAATGTGATAGAAATCCCACCCACCAAATTACAGCGGATGGGATATCTGTCACGTTTGTGATGGAGTAACCCATCTACCAAATTCTAAATCAGGACATATGTAACTTATTTTACATTCCTCTTTATTAATTTAAGATTATTTTCATATAAAAACTCAATTTGCTTGGGGTCTAGTCATTTTTAATTGAATTGATATTTTCTTACACAATACATTTTATAAGAGGTTCAAGCAGCTGTGCCAAAGCGATTAAAGTCAAAACATTTCTTTTTGTACAGTGAGCCCTTGAGTTTACACACTTATGATTAAGACCAGCACTTTTTATTTGAGACTTAAATCAAAGTTCTGAATCCTTCTCAATACTTCTATACAGAACTTATTCCATTGGTTCCTCTTCCAATTCCCATTGTAGCAGACTTCGTATGATTAAAGCTATGTGGTGGGTGGGCATTATAAAAAATATTGAATCATTTCAGCCATAATATTTCATTTCTCCAGGTCTCCTCAGGACTGGCTCAAAGACCCGGAATAACAACTGCCATTGTGTTTGTATTGCATGCTTTAAATATAGACTTAGGAGGGGAATATTTACACAAGCATACAGGAAACTTATAGTGCTGTGGGTTAAAATTGGCTGGATGTGTCTTTGCACATGGGAGCCTAGTGGGGGGGGGGGCTGGTTGGTGCAATAAGCCACTGTCTCCCCTACGTCCATTGAAGTGTTCAGTATCTGACATGCATTATGTGCCAGTGGGGGTCTGGAGCACCCGTGGTCCTATGTGGTACTATAGAGGTAAAATTCCTAAAGGGCCTTGTGTGGTGTTCTTTTAACATACTCATTGAGTTAAATTTGTCATGAGCGACTAGTAAGTGGAAACCATGGGACCAAATGTTAAAAAACGCCCACCTATTTCAAAGCAGTCTCACTGGCACCAGGCATGAAAATTTAAATTCAGTGCGTGGAGGACGAAAAAATGCAAATAAGTAGATATATCCTCCTATAACAAATAAAATATGCAGTGACACTCTAATGTAATTTGGCTTAAGTAGCAGGCGCCAAACTGAATGGGTCTTTGGGGTTTTACCTGTCCTCCAAGAAAGTGTGAGAATCAGCCGATGACTACAGGAGTGTACAAGTTACCAGGGTGGAAAGAAAGCCATCTGTATTCATAAATACCAATTGGAAAAATCAATAGAATGAGACTACAATGACATACATAGAGAATAAATACAAAATGTTCAAATTAATATGTGTACCCATAAGTATAGAATACCGTCACGTTCGTTGGATGATGTCCTCAGTAATGTCATCAATGATGTCATTTGTGTTGTCATCAGTGATGTTATCAATGATGTCATTTAACATGTCATGAATTATGTAATATGTGAAGTCATAAGCAGTGCATGATGTAGGGGCAAGTTATAGTTAGCTTACTGATCTGCAATTAGTGAATTTCAATAGTTTTTTTTGTTTTAACTCATTCCAACACCTAATTATAATGTTACTTTAACCTTTGGCTTTTTCAGTGAATTTCTAGGGCTTTATTTATTGTAAGATAGGTTGTTATTACCATGCCTAACTATAACATCACTTTAACATTTGTTTTTTAGTGGATTTTTCTGGGTTTTGTTAATGTTAGGAAAGATCATATTACCATAGTTGACTATAACATCTATTTAACATTGTTTTTTTCTCAGTAAATCTCTAGGGTATTTAAACATATTCAGCCAACCCCCGTACTGAGCACACCCATCAGCCAAGCCATTCACAGCAGGGGGTTGGAACAGGCCCTCCACTTCTGGGAGCAAGCGCAATGCAGCATGCCCTCCGTAGTCAGCTAGCTGCCCTTGCTCCCCCATTGCTTTCTTCCATTCTCCATATATGTGCTCCTGCTGCCCTCTGTGGTGAAGTTGCTGCTACTACCCCCTCCTGCGTGCCCTTTGCTCTCTATCTGTGAGCTCCTGGCGCCTGCCTTCCATGGACAGTTTGCTTGTCATTGCTCCCTCTATGTCCTCTGCTCTCTGTGGTCCATTTTGCTGTCCTTGACCAGGCTGGCCTGCTAAACGTGGTCAGATGGCTGCCCCTGCCCCCCTTTTGTCTGCCCCCAATTCGCTGTCTTCATGCACAATCTGGCTAGCCCTCTTTGGACAGCTTACTGCCCCTGCTGGCCTGACCTACATGATCAGCTTGCTGCACCTGCTTCTGTCCCTACTCCAAGCCCTTCATTTTACATGTATGTGCCCTTTCCTCCTCACTCCCTACCTCCATGGTCCATTGTGATGTCTGCTCCCTAGAAGGTCATACATCCAAGTTCTGCTTGCTGGCCCTGCCCTCCATTGTCCAAGTCCACACGTTGCCCCCTCACTCCAACCCTGTATGGCCTCTGTGCTGCCACTGTCCTCACCAGCAAGGATAGTTGCTGCCCCTACCCACCTATTCCCTGCCCTCTGTCATCCAAGTCCATACCCCTTTCACCTCCCTCATGCCCTTCATGGTCCAATGTGCTGCAGCTCGTTCTTGCCCTCCGTGGTTAGATTGCTGTCCCTACCCCTGCCCATTCCCGCTTTCCTCCATTGTCCGTCTATGCTCCTGCCACTGCCCTCCTGCAAGGCATCATGATTTGATTGCTTACTCTACCTTGCTTCCCTGACACTCCGATGTCCCTGTTCATTCCCCTGCACCTCCCTCTTGTCCTCAATGATTGATTGAGCTGCCACTGCCCCTCCTGCCTGCCCTGCATGGTCTGTTGTGCTTCCACTGCCCTCTCCCGGGCCCAGCATGCCCAGCTTGCTGCCCCTGTCTCTGCCCCCTCTATCCTTCCCTCCATTGTCTGAATCCAAGCCACAGCAGTCCATTGTGCTGCCCCTCCCTCCTGGCCTCCATAGTCTGATGTGCTGCCACTGCCCCCTTCCACCTGCCCTCTTATTCGAGTCCAGTCCCTATCACCTCCCTTCTATCCTCCACGGTCCTTAGTGCATGCCCCTGCCCCTACCTCTTGCCCACCATAATCCGTTGTGCTGCCACTAACCCTCCCACTGCCATGCGTGGTCTGTTGTGTTGCCACTGCCCCTCCCTCCTGCCCTCCATGGTCCCACTGTTCTGCATGAAGTTGGCAATGTCAGGGATTGAAAGAAAAAGGATCAGAGATTGTTTCCACCCTGATAAGAGTGACCCAAACTAGGAAAAGGTCACACACTGAAAGTCTACTGCATGGTGGATTAAACAGGAGACTCTCACCATTCTGAAGGTATCAGAAGGATGTAATAAAATTATTTTCACGGATTGGCCAGAATCCAGACTCGACAATGTTTTCCAAAACAGATACTAGAGCAGTTCTACTCCCTTCCCTTGGTCTAAGCCCTGCGTAAAGTGAAGCATATCTCAGGTCTCCAGAAGGATCAATAGCCAATGAGTATAGTATTTTTTGCATATTTTACATAGGGTCGGTAGAAAGGAAAATGGCCTTTCGTTAGCCTCAATGTTGCCATCTAAGTTATACTGTTATAAGAGTGACTTGGTGATGCAAGTTTCAAGCTGAGGGTCAAAGTTTCCAAGAGAAATGAGAAACTAAAGCTTGAAGTTGAGACAGAGTTGATGGCCAGAGAGACTGAAATACTGATAGAGTTGCAGAGGTTACCTGGAGAGTCTGATTTTAGTGATACCAACAAACCTGAACATGATCTTCCTGAATAAGAGGGATATTTTCCAGTACACATCACTAACTGCTTGAATATTTTAATCACCCCCCTAGCCTCCAGCCCAAGGTTGCTTTCCCTAAATTACACTATACATTTTTCAATCGTTTTCAATAAAGAAAATGGCCAAATGATCACACTGGACCTACAATCACAGTTAAGGAAACAGATCACTAGCTTTTTCTACCTTCATCTGTTTCCAGGTATGACAAGAGCCCGCCCACACCTGATTGGAACCAGAAAGGGACATGATTAGGTGGAAGATATTAAACATGCCTAAACAATGATCGGCTCAAACCACTTACAAGTTTGGGGCAAAGACAACTAAGTTGACAATATGACCTGCATTGTAGGTACCCTTGTCCTCTAGATCATATTTAAAGCTCCCTGTTTTCTGTTTTTACTGATTTTTACTGATAAATACAGACAGAAAAAACATTTATTTTCTTGTCTGTATTTATTTTAAAATGTCGATAAAAACAGAAATTGGGTTGCTTTTTGAGTGATTCTAAATACTGTCTGCCATTACTGCCGGTGCAATAGCTATGTGGATTGAAAGGTAAGGGGGTTAAAAAAGAAAGGAATTTTAGTAAAGAGGCCTAAACAGCAGTTGATATGCACAAGGTTGATACTGAAATCTGCATATTTTCATATTAGTGCATTGATTTATCATCTGCGGGTGTTGATAGCATTGAAACCTAGCAGGCATTCAAGCATAAATACAGATAAAATTACCCCCCAAAAATATGGATGGATATAGACGGAAATGTCAAAAAAATAAATACCATAAAACCAGGAACCCTAATCGTATTTAAAAAAATATCATTAATCTAACCCTAAACTAACCCTAAGACTAACTCTTAATTAATTTAAATGAAATATTTAACCCAGGTTAGATACTTACCCTAACCATTAATTAAAGTAAATTTAACTTAATTGACTCATACGTTTTTATTTTCATGTTATAATATATTAATGCTGACATTTGATCAATTTAATTTACCAAAATCGATGCAGTGGTAGTCTATGTTGAGTTAATATCCATAATTGTTTTATTTATGTACTGTAATTACTGGGGTAATACTCTCTTTGTCATGTCACTTATTATAAATTCATTGGATTAGAGGATGCATCATTGCTGTGTAACAGAAGGTGAGAGGACTAAGAGTAACTAGTGAGCCTCTTTATCACGACTGATTCGAAGAAATGGGTCTTCAAGCATTTTTGAGGAAGTGTACTTCTAGTCTCAGGTGTGCTGAAAGGTTGTTCTAGTTTGTTTAAGGAGCCCTGAATGTTGAATGATCTGCCTTCAGGTCTTTTTAAAGTATGTCTAGATGATTGGTGATTGAGGTGGCCAAATTGCAATTTCTGAATGGCGATTGAGATCAGGAAACCATCCACGGGGACAGTGATGTTAAAAATCAAAGGCAATTGCCCATGGACTCCACCTGGTTAGCTCTCTCTCATTCTCTCCCCTGTCTCTTTTCCTGTCTCAACATATCTTTCCCTACCTCTGACCGTCTCTTTCCACTAAAGGGCTATCTATCTCACCCAGCTCTCTACTTCTGTATAACTCCCTGTAACTTTCTCTTCTCTTCAGTGCCATTTGCGTACCTTGCCTTTTTCTCTGCTCCTCCCTTCTGTTTCTATCTTATTTCCTCTCTCATATACACCTACCTCTGCCGCATCTCTTCATCTCTCATCACTTTACACCGTTCTTTCGACTCTGTGCTACCTCCACACCAGTGTCTTTTCTCTCTACCTTACCTCTCTGTCTACCTTGCTCCTCATTTTGCACCTCCCTGTTCTGTTTTTATCTCATCTCACTGTCTGTCTTCTCCTTCTATTTCACTTCTCCCTGAGCAACATGTCTCTCTTTACCTCATTTCTGTATCTCTTTTCACCTACCTATACATTATATCTCTTTCTTTATCACATCCCTTTCACTACCTCAGCAATCTCTTCCTCATCTCTTTCAACCTACTTTTTCTTTCTAAATTAGTTCTCCCTACCCCATCTCTCCCACCCCTTTCTCCTCTCTTTCTCTTGCTCACTCTCTTCCTCTCTTTCTCTGTCACTCACTACCCAATCTAATTATCCATTCATTACATCACCCCACCCCACCTCCCCTCTCTTTCTATCTCTATTCAATATACCACACCTGTTCTCTGTCTCCCACTACTCAACCTCACCATCCATTCATTACCTCAACTCACCCCACCCCAACTCCCCTTTCTTTCTACCTCTATTCAATATGCCTCACCTCTCTGATTACCTTACTCATTTTGTGCCAATTCTCATTCTCAGTCTCTACCTCTATATCTTTTTAAATCTATCTTTTCCCTCCCTTTCTCAACTTTCTTTAATTTTAGGAAAGTTGTGTGACCAGAGGTGAAAATGTCAGCTAAAACATACAGTTTTTAATGGACAAACCCAAAGAAATTCACTAGTTATAGTTATGTCAAGTAACTACAGATTTTGCCCTAAAGTAACTATTGCTTGTGCCCTTGCCATGCACTGCTAATTACCTCCCATATTACATCACTCATGACATGCTCTATGAGATCATTGACAACATGAATGCAACATCTGTAATGACATAATTGAGGAGAAAACTGTGAATGGCGGGGGCACGGATTATAGTTGCTTGAGATAACTGTAACTGGTGAATTTCAGTGGGTTTGTTTGTTTAAAACAGTATGTTTTAACTGACATATTCAGTCATCTATAACATCCCTTTAACCTTTGTTTTTTTAAGTGAATATAAATAGATATATTACATACTGGCGGGCACCTGTAGTTGGTTATAGTTAGGACCATGTTTCTTAGAAAAAGCGTTTTTTTACTTGCCTATATGTTTGGCGTAGTTTGATGAATGGTCACGAAATGTTTAAAAAAAAGTGTCATAGTGAGTCATGGAAGGTTTTGTGTGATCTGTCAAGGGGTGGTCAAGAAAAAGGGGGGGGGGTCAAAAAAAGTGTGTTTCCCATGTTAAATCCCATAGGATCTTTGAACACGATGACAGCCCAAACTGTTGGACGGAATTACACTGAATTTGGCAAAAAGGTAGATTTGGTTGTGCAGATCACACTTTCACTTATTTGGTGTAAATCCATTCAGTAGTTGTTGAGAAATCTAAAGAAATCCAAATTTGTATATCCACTATCGTGACTAATTCATGAATAATAACTAGCTTGTGCAGAGAACTGCTGAGCTCTGATTTGCTGCCAACACTTAAACCATGAAGTTCCGAGTCCCCCCAAAAGTTTAAAAAAATGAAAAGGGGGCAGGCTTGGAATTCCCTGACCCCCAGGCCTTTTGTCTTCGAGTCCCAGAGGGAACCCAGCAGGGAAAAAAAGAATTATTTTAAGGGAAATTTTGATGCAAAATCATGAAATTTGTTAATTTGTGGCAAAAATGGGGAAAAAACAAGTGCTGTCTCCCACACTTGTTTATAATAAAGCCCTCAGGGGGGCTAGGTCCCAGGGGCATTTGTACACATTTTGTTTTTAAAAAGGGGGGTGCACATAGCCTCCGTATGGTATTTGTATGCCCTGGGGACCACCACCTCTGTGGGGCTTATCTATAATTTTTTGTGTTGGGTCACGTGGACATTGCCCCACTGGGGACCACCATCTCCCCAGGGTTATGAATAAAAGAATGGGGGGCATGGACACTTGATTTCCCCGGGCCTTGTGTTAATATGAAGAAGGGGGCGGGGGCAAACCCCTCTGCATCAGGGGGACCACCACCTCCTTGAGGCTTTCTTTTTTATAATGAAGCAGGATGGCTGCTGAGCTCCGCTCTCAGGCCATTTTCGGCCCCAGGGACAACCACCTCCCTGGGGTAGGCCCGTGCAGACAGAAGGTAGAAGGCTGTGCCGCCCCCTCCTGGAGCCATACATGGCCCTGGGGCCACCACCACCTAGGGCCGGCTCCTGCTATGTACCAGGGTGCCCACCCCCAGGACATAGCTGTTTTCTTTTGCTTGGTAGGAGCTGACAGCTCCTGCCAGGCAAAAGTAAACACTCTGGTTCCAGAGGGCAGGAACTGTCAGAGAGCTCCCGCCCTCTGGAAGCAGGGGTTTTCTCTCTTACCCTGCTCGCAGACATGTGGCCAGGAAAAGAGATGAAACGATTGCTCCTGCATGGAGAGAGACATGGCCAGAACCCGAAGATGAGTCCCCAGGTCCAAAATCAGCCTGGATAGGAGGGAGGCGTGACCTCCCTCCCTCATTGCACTAAGGCAGGGTCCTGGGGAGTGAGGACCCTGGGACTGAAATCCACCTGGGGCAGTGGGTGCTGCATGGCCCATCTCCCCCATTCTACTGTGGCTGGACCCTGGAGGATGGGATGAAATTGGCCCAGGGAGGGGGCCCTGCAGACCCATCCCCAATTACATTAAGGCTGGTCCTGGGTAAGGGCGTCCCCAGTCCAAAATCGGCCCAGGGAGGGGAGCCACACAGACCCACCCCATTTAATTAAGGCAGGGCCCTGGCAGATGAAACACAGAGGACAGAAAATGAGCAGAAATGGCAAAACAGAGGGCAAAAAAATGAGCCGAAAAGGCAAAACAGAGCCCAGAAAAACAAGGAAAAAAGGCAAAACAGTGAGTATAAAATGAGCCGGGAAGGCAAAACAGAGCAGATTAGGACAAAACAAAGGGCAGAAAAAAGAGCAGGAAAGGCAAATAGAGGGCAAAAAACCAAGCAAAAAGGCAAAACAGAGCAGAAGAGGGCAAAACAGAGAACACTCAGACACTCAAACACCCACTCACAGACTCACTCAGAGACTCATGCACCCACTTACAGACCAAATTACAAAATTATGCACCCACTCACAGACCCACTCAGAGACTTGCACAACCACTCACAGACCCATTCAGACACTCATGCACTCACTCCCAGAACCCCTCAGAAACTCATGTACTCAATCCCACTCCCACTCAGACATTTACACACACATACATACTCACAGACCCGCTGAGATACTCATGCATCCACTCACAGACCCACTCAGAGATTCACACACCCATTCATAGATCCCCTCAGGCTCATGTGCCCACTCACAGACCCACTCAGACACTCTCACACCCACTCATAGACCTACTGAGACACTTGTGCACTCACTCACACACTCACTGTCAACGGTTAGTTGTTACAGTTAGGAAGTAAAATTTAAAAAACCTTAGAAATCCACTGAAAAAAACAAAGGTTACAGGGACACTATAGTTAGGAAATAGAATTAAAAAATGGAAACTCACTGAAAAAAAGAAAGGGGACAGGGATGTTATAGTTAGGCTTAAATTTCACTTGTACAAAAACAGTGAAATTCAGCAGTTATAGTTACCTGAGCAGACTATAACTTACGCACCCGCAATGCACTGCTTATGACCTCATATATCACATTACTCATGACATGGTCAGTGACATCACTGATGGCATCTCACATGACATCATGGATTTGATCACTGATGATATCACCTACAGAATCACTCACAAACCCACTTACACCCCTATAAACCTCTCATACGCTCACTCACACGCCTACTCTCATACCCACTCACAGACCCATGCAAAAAACTCACACAACCACTGTCATCCATACAGCCACTCACACAGTCACACACTCACCCACACAGCTGCGTGCACATCCACTAAGTCACCCATACTACCACTCACACACCCACTCACTCATACAGTCTCATAATGCTGTTACTCACTCACCCATACAAGCACTTACATACTCACACACCCACACAACCACTTACATACCCATTCACACATCCATACAAGCAGTCTCATATCCGCTCACTCTCCCATATAGCCATTTAAATAGACACTCACTCTCCAATAAAGCCACTCACACACCAACTCACTTAACCAAACACTCACTCAAACAGCCACTGACTCACCCATACAGTCACGTATACACCCATTCACTCATTCATACAGACATTCAGACACCCACTCACTCATCTATACTGTCACTCACACATCCACTCACCCACCCATACAGGCACTCACACAGCCACTCACTCACCCACAGAGCCACTGACACCCACTCAATCACCAATACAGCCACTCACTCACCTACACAGCAAATCAAGCACAAATATACTCATCCATATAGTCACTCACACACCCAGTCACGCAAACACCCACTCACACATGGATACACACATTCATACAGCCACTCACATAATATATGTGAAAAGTAGTATCACTCATTAGTAGTACACATAGTATGCTAATTTGACTTTTGTAGTACCTTAGTATATATTTGTAAGTAACATAAACTCTTCAAAAATACCTGTCATTTGAGATGTCATTAGTGATGTCACTGACCATGTCAGGAGTGATGTAATTTGTTAGGTCATAAGCAGTGTATTACAGGGACATAATTCATAGTTGGCTCAGGTAACTATAGCTGCTAAATTGCACAGTTTTATGCGAGTGAAATTTGAGTCTATCTATAACATCCCTGTAACCTTGGGTTTTTCACATATAGGTAGGTGTGTACAGATGGATAGATAGATAGATAGATAGACAGACAGACAGACAGACAGACAGACAGACAGACAGACAGACAGACAGACAGACAGACAGACAGACAGACAGACAGACAGACAGACAGACAGACAGACAGACAGATAGATAGATAGATAGATAGATAGATAGATAGATAGATAGATAGATAGATAGATAGATAGATAGATAGATAGATAGATAGATAGATAGATAGATAGATAGATAGATAGATAGATAGATAGATAGATAGATAGATAGATAGATAGACAGATATTACTTTACTCAGCATAGCAAGGAAACTGTGAAGAAGGGATTTACATTTAATCTAAAAGGGGTAGGGGATTAATAATTTTCATAGGATATACATGCTGCAAGAAGAGAATCAGTCAAACGAGGCCGAATAGAGATGCTTGCAATATTTTTGTGATAAATGTATGGAAAGGGTAGCTTCTGTAGGAGACAGCTCTTAAAGTAAAGTATCTCAACCATACAGCATCTGCAGCTGACAAGGGAGTGAAGAAAAGACTAGATAACCTGAAGGAAAAAGCATCATCATCCAATGTGCTGTGTTCAGTTCTCAAAAGAAGATAGTAAAATTTCACGAAAAGTAGCTGATAAACTATATTGCATTCCAAACTTAAAACAAACTCTTAAAAGAAAAAGGATTCAAACAAAAAACTATCCCCCACAACCTCTAACATTTTCTGATTTTAAAGTTCTAGAATCCTCGAAAATAACACACACTAAAGGAGTAGTTCTGCAACATGATAACATAAATAAAAACAAGCACATACCTATATTCTTGCCACCAAAAATTTGCTAACACTTGAGCAAAGTATGATTTGGATGATGGATGGCATATTTAATATAGGAATAATTTTCAGACATCAAACTATAACACTAACTTATAAAAATTACCTCATTCACTTTGTTCCTCCTGATCGAGAAGAGCACTTTCATTCAAAGTAGGTATTTTGCAGAAAGCACCCAAAACATTGAGGGAATTTATAAATTACTATGAGGGAATTTGGGCTGGCAACCTTAAAAGAACAGATTACAGAATACAATCCAAATTTCAAATTAATTGTTGAAACTGTTACTCGAGGTGCATGGCAGGAGAAGCAAAATTCAACAATGCAATTGAAGGATGCCAAAACTAATTTTATAACCTCATAGCTAAAAATAAATCTCCTTTGTTTTCATTTCTTTGAAATCCTCTGAAAGGAGTGGAGATTCAAAGAAATGCAACACACTTAATGTGATTACGAAAATGTCCAAAAAGGTAAAATGAAACAAAGCACAGCTATTAACTCACCTATTAAAGAAGTGGCAATAATATTGTTCGATTATGGGTATAGACTGCGAAGAAACGATGATTGAAATATGCATAATACAGTCTGTATTACGAAATTAACTTGTTAATGACATTTAAAACAATATCCGACTGCTAGATTACTGAGCAAAAATACAGGGGGCATATTTACAAGAGAATTGCCAGGCGTGGCGTTAAGCAAACATTGCTTCACCATTCTGAAAAAGCAGGGATGTGTTCTATTCACAGGAATGTAGCACACCCCTAAGCTTCCCCTACAGTTGGCTCTAAATCTAGCAGCCGGGCGCCAACGCAGGCACCCTTGCACCATAGTGCAAGGGTGTCTGCATGGGGGGGTGACTTTTTATGTTGTGGAAGGTGTGCCTTCCTGCACATAAAGAATCCCGAATGACAAATTGTAACTGCTATGTGTGCTGCATTGTGCAGCACACATAGAAGTTACAAATCCTAATTTTTTTAATGATTGTTTATGTGCAGGAAGGGACACCTTAGTGCACATGAACAATAATTCATGGCGATTCACTGTGTCTATGTGTGCTGCACAATGCAGCACACATAGAAACAGGAAAAATGAGGAGAAATTAAGCATTTCTAATTTTTTTCCCATGTTAAAACCAGGTTTACCCTTGTCTTAATTTTGGTGTTGCCTCCTATTTAGACCACACTTGTAAATAGGGGGCAGCGTCAAAATTGATGGGTTTTGTAGCGGAACGCCTGCCAAAACACCCATTGCCCGCCCCTTTCATGCTAAGTGTAGTGTGAAAGTGGACCTTATTTACAAGGGGGTGTTAAAGGCAAAGGGTTTATCGCCACAGGAACATCATAAAAAAGTGACTTTCCTGTGGCATTAGGGGGGTGTAAATATGCCACTACACTAATAAATAGTATTTTTCCTCACCATTTACTTGTTTGGCATCGTTTTTCCCTAAAGGAATGCCACCCTGCTTGCAATGTAGACTACTGTCTTCAACACCACACTATGATCCAAAATGCCCTATTAAAATTATGTAGATTGAAAAAACAAATTCCAGAAAAAAGCATCAAATACCTGAAAAAAGCTGAAAGAAAAAAAAAGGCCCTGAAAAACGGAGTCCAACTCCTACAATCCACTGGATTCACCCTTATAAATTTCCGTGACATTGTTGACAAGATCAAGAATTTTAAAAAGGGCCCTGAAAAACGTATCCTAACTCCTACAATCCACTGGGTTGACCGTTATAAATCTCCATAAAATAGTTGAGAAGATCAAGGATTTTGTAGTGCAAAAAAAAAAAAAAAGTTCCAAGCTTCCCCATCAGATCAACAGCCAGTGCTAAAATCCTGCAACACACCTGTAAATATAAAAAGGAAAGTTAGAAAAAATACATATTACACATTAAGCAATATATTTTAAAAAATTGTTAGGCTTTGTGCTTACCAGAGATCACGACCGCTAGTCCATCCTGGTTGAAAGATAATACTCCTAGTAAGTGAAAAAATTCTAAACACACTTATTGAAGGAAATGGCGTACAAATAAAAACAATAAAATACTTTTACAACTAAACTGAATACAATGACTAAAGTATTAAAATGTATGTAAAAGAAGTAAAACATTGTTTTGAATTAAAAAAAAAAATTGAAGTGTCAAATAAACTAATAATATTTTTTAAATAATAATATTTGTTAATATTATTTTAGGTTTTCTTTTCTGCAAATTATAAAGATGTTGTTCCACTAACTTATGGTTTTTACTTTCAGGTATAGAATGTATCAAAATATATTTAGGGGCTTTTTATGAGTAAGGCGGTCCTAGGATTGCCGTACTCACTGTGACGGTCCGACCACAACCACCCCTGTGGGTCTGCCTGCCGTATTCGAAGTGTGGTAGTTGGACCGCCACGGAACTGCCGCCTCCACTGTGATCCAGGATTCCGCAGCGGTGGCAGTGTGTAAAGCGGCAGGAATATGCTGGCGGTGATGATGCAGCACCACAGAGCATATTCCGACATGAATATCCACCGCTCATTTCATGCCGATTCTGGGCCTAGGGGTGCATGCGGGGAGGTACATGTTGTGCCACCCTGGAATTGCACCTACCTTCCTGCACGGTGTAGCAAAATACCAACACCCCAACTAAATAAATACTAAAAAATAAATACCCACCCTGACCTCTAAAAACTGCTTGGTACCCCTAACCACTAATCACTGAACCCTAAACATCTCTTCCTACCTTAACATCCCCTCCTTTAAACCTAAACACCCATGCAATCCCTTACCACCCCATCCCTGAACCCTAAAAATCCCTTACTACTCCTTACTGCCCGATCCCTGAATCCTAAATCTCCCTTGCTATCCCTAACTACCTATTCCTTAAACCTAACAGATCCCTTGCAACACCATGAATCCTAAAACAAAGCATTGCTAACCCTTATCACTACCCATCACTGAACCCTAAAAAATCCCTAACCGCCAAAATGTCCTTGTTACCCCTTGTCACCCCGCCCCTAAATCCTAAAAGCCCCCTGCTACTCTAACCAACCCCTATCCCAAATCCCTCAAAACCCCTTGATGCCCCTTAACACCCCAATTATTGAACCCTTAAAAAAACCCTTGCTACCCCAACCACTACCCATTCCCGAACCCTAAAATCATTTTACTACAGTTCACCCTTAGTTCCCTACCCACCATTTAACCCTTACATGTGTTGTAATTATAATGAAGTGTAATTTGCCTTTTTGTAACTTACCTTCTTGTATTGGTAAACATGCGTTTTTAACTACAGAGTAGTGGTCCCTCGTTGTAGTGGCTCGTTGTAGTGCTATAATAACAAGGATGAGCATTGGAGGGGGCTCGGGTAGGTGAGGGGCTAATTGCTACTCACTACTGGCCACTAACTTATATCTGCTACTTCCTGGCGCTCTGCCACGGTATCCACTCTCGAAACTGTCCCAGAAATAAGCCGCTCAAGGACGGATAAAATGTGGCGCTGACTATCGCCTTGGCTGCGAGGAAGCGTTATCTTAATATGGAACTTTTTTATTAGAAAATGCTAATTAACACAAATGCATAAATGAATTACATCAAGCAATTATGTCAAACGGAGTGGGGTGGTAAATTGATTTCTCCTGCCGCAACAGACTCAGCGGCAAAAGAAACTGATTAAAGGGATTTGAAAAAAAGGAATTGTGCACGGTGCTTTCCTCATCCATTTTCCCCACCTCCCCAAGCAAATTATTATTGCACATCCTGAAAGTCAGCCATGGTTTGTTTACTTCTTTTGTTGTTTTTGAAACACAGATTTTTTTTAACATTTACATAGAATAAAATAGTGCCTTCCACTTGCTTTTTCTACATCTCCCAATCAAATTGTCAATGCCGTTCCAGAAAGCCTGAAAGTAAGCCATTGTTCGTTTACCTCTTTTTTGTCACTTCTTCAATAATTCTTTTATATATTTATTATTTTTTTTGTTTGACATAAAATAGATTTTTTTTTTTTTTTTTTTAATATAGGCAGTTCATATTCGTGGGCACAGCATGTCAGCATAGTGGCAAAAGGAATATTTCAGTCTTAAACTGACTGTTTACAATAAACATAGGGGCAGATTTACAAGCCCCTTGCACCACTTTTGCGTCACTTTTCCCATGTTAAAAGTGCCGCAAAAGTGGCGCAAGGGGCTTGTAAATCTGCCCCATATTTTCCTTCTTTTTTGAGAAATATCCTGACTATAGCATACCCTATGACAAATAGCTAATGGAATCCAAGTACTGTCAATGAAGGTAATCTGGTGGGATTTTGGAGGAGCGCTAGGCTGAAATCGTGATATTTTTGGCTATCTGGGTTTGAAAAAGCATGCATGCCTCGTAGCTGTGCGATGGCTATGCATTCAGGGGCACATTTACCAAGGGTTTCACGTCATCCTCGCACCACGCAAGGGGGTGCTGGGTGACACAAAACCTATAATGAGATTTTGCAAGCCATTCAGGCCACCTTGCGTGGCCCTGTGTGGCTAGGTAAATTTGGAGTAACACAAGGGAGTGCATGTTGCTGCCTTGCGTTACTCTACCACAGGGAGGCGTTCCATGAGTGGAGCATAACAACAATATAAGCAAAGCAAATACACCTCATTTATTGTTACTAAGGAAGAGTTCCATGGGGAAAAAATGAATTTAGTGCTTTAAAGATGTGGCAAAGTCACCACTTGAGAGAGAGAGATGGATATAGCCAAAAGAAAATTGATGCACTGCAAGTTCGTGCTGTGGATAAACCATATTTTTCAAAAAAATTATTGTTAAGTTTGTGGGAAAGACACACAAGCTTTGACAAAGACAATAGGTTTGGGAAGCAAGCAGTGTTTTTATTATTTCTATTATTTTGCAAACATAAAAATATAAAAATGGTGGCACAGCAGCCCAGACCCTTTTTTTCAGGGGGCTGTGCACATTTGATAAGAGATGAAAATGCTGTCCCTTATTATGCATTGGAGCCAAAGGAAGATGCTGGCTTCTCCCCATTCTGTATGCTTTAGTGGGCAGAAGAAAAATGTGAATTACACTAGAACTGACTAATGGATGAAGCGTGGTGACTGAAAGTCCTGTCTGTTTATATATATTTTGTTTTATTATCAATTGTTTAGAAAACATGGTGCTGGAGAAACACCTAAAGCTGTCTCTGGGCCAGACCTAACATGCTAATGGCATAAAAAAGTAAAATTCAACACAATGTAGGTACCTCCATGAATGGAAGAAACGTGCTTTTTTAACAGGGATGCTCAGCATGTTTCCATGAAACTGCGAAGGAGGCTTCATCAAGGCTTTGTGCCAGTGCAAAGTCGCAAAGAGTAATGCAAACAGGTGCAAAGTCTTGATGAACTATTTATTTTCCAGCTCAAAATATTTTATGTAATGTGTAAAAGTAACACAATGAGCATTACTTTGCATCAAGGTGGCAATCCTATGGTAGAAACCCAATACACACTTTTGCACAATGTGTGCATGTGGTTCAAGCAGATGAAAGCGCGTGGGAGGAAACAGCTGCACCCTATCTTAGTAGATATGGCTCAGTCCTGCTCTTTCTCTCTCACACTGATCAGCAACTTCTTTCTGTGCCGTGTTGCATTGAATATAAATAAATATGCCCCCAGGGTTGTGGGCCAGAATGGCCAATAGTTAACCTCTTCAGTGCCCATGACGAGATAGTCTCGTCATGGAGCACGGTCGCGCTGTGCCCATGATGAGACTATCTCGTCATGAACCCCACCCACTAATAAAACGCCCGGCACAGGAGGGGGAAAGGGCGTGGCACAGAAGGGGTTAAGGTTAGGTTGGAGGAGCTAAGAGTGAAAAGCAGTGAGACCGGGTACCTTACTATAGTGGGTATGATGCAGACAGTGGCATAAAGAACCAGAAAAAGTATAGACCAAAAGTAGAAACTTACAGGAGAAACAACATTTAGAGGTGCAAGGTCAGGATAGATCATGTCAGAGGTTAGACAGGGGAATCATGTTTAAAGTTAGAGTGTCGCATGGCTTTAATGTCGACGCAGCAACTAAAAAAAATTAGGGCACTACCGCAAAGAAATATCTGATTAAGTACTTCTTTACAGAGAGAAATATTTAGCAATTGTGGAAGTAATATATTCGAGATTTCTCCTGGGCCGTTCCCATTTGTATTTGAACAGATGCATGTACATTAAGGAATAGTGAATCTTATCACTCATCATAGTACAAGGAAAAACCATTCCATACTGTAGTATGTCCAAGGCACAGTATCATGAAGCCCGAAGTTCAAAGACATTTTGCAGGCGTTAAGCTTGCAATTCAGACAATACCAGGGTTTGCAACTGCAAAATGGATTATTGCTATGTACTAAACCCGTTTTGCAATTTGGAAAACCATTTCTGACTCACATTATGCAGAATCCGATAAGGAAAATTATAAAACCTGTATTTATAGCTACAAGCAATTTCTTTTGGAAGCAAAGAAAGAGTACTTATCACTACAAATAACCAAGGCTGAATTTAATTCTAAAGAACTTTTCAAAACCGTTACCAAATTGTCGAGTCCCAATACTCCCAAGAAACAGGGTGATCCAGAATTCTGCAACAAAATTGCGGACTTCTTCAGACTGAAAATTGAAACCATTTTTTCATCTCTGATTGGTTTGATCAATAAAAATCAGACCGACCCCAACATAAAAGAAGTGGAAAGATCATGTCCCCCGGTGGTGCCACTGGACCATTTTACCCCCCTGGTGAGGTTAGATACAATGAAACTGCTGAACCGCATTAAAACTGGTGCTCCTAGTGACCCTTGTCCAGTTTGGATTATTAAGCAAATCCCCGATATAATTGGAACCGCACTTACTCCCATGCTTAATGCTGTTCTATCATCCAGATTTTTTCTGAAAATATGGAAAAAAGCTTCCGTTCTTCCATTATTGAAGAAACAGTCATTGGATCCCAAGGACCCTAACAACTATCGACCAATCTCTACACTTCCTCTGCCAGCCAAATTACTGGAAAAAGAAATGAATAGCCAACTCAGTGATTTTCTTTTTTCTAACCACTCTTTGGATCCATCGCAATATGGGTTCAGAGCTTTTCATTGTACTGAGTTGGCTCTACTAAAATCTACGGAGGAAATCAGAGAGGCCGTGGATAGGGGAGGTAATGCTATATTAATCCTATTAGACCTATCCGCGGCCTTTGACATGGTTCACCACATGGTACAGCTTAACCAGCTATCTGAAATAGGTGTAAGGGGTTCGGCCTGGAAACTGTTACAATCTTTCCTGTCGGACAGGTCACAAACTGTAGACCTAGACGGTAACATCTCAGAACCTTTTTCACTGCCGTGTGGGGTGCCACAGGGCTCGGCTCTTAGCCCGACGCTTTTTAATATCTCTGTGGCACCCCTGGCCGGTATCATTAGGTCCTTTGGTTTCCAGCTCACCTCCTACGCTGACGACACACAAATCGTGTTGTCGCTGACGGAGGGTGCGGAAAAGGAGGCAGGTGATCGCTTCCATGACTGTATGGGATCCATCTCAGCCTGGCTTTCCGCTAATTGTCTAAAACTAAACTCGGCCAAGACCGAGGTTTTAAAATTTGGCATTAATCCACGGGTGTGGACACCAGAGTGGTGGCCGGAGGATCTGGGCTTGTGTCCAGTACCCTCAAGAGTCTTGGTATCGTGGTGGATAATAAACTCACCATTGGGGACCAAGTGAGCATGGTGACTTCAGCATGCTTCATGGCCCTCAGAAAAATCAAGAAAATTAGGTTCTTCCTGTCTGAGAGGAGCCTGAGGACTGTGGTTACGGCACTCATAATGTCGCGTCTGGACTATTGCAAAAGTTTATATCTTAATGTTCAAAAACAACATCTGAACAGGCAAGTGGTCCAGAACGCGGCAGCTAGATTGCTGACCGGAACACCCAGGTTCGCCTCAGTCAAGGGAGAACTTAAGAAATTGTATTGGCTTCCAGTACCACTAAGATCATGCTTTAAAGCACTTTGTATTGTCTTTAAAGCTGTGAATGGGACAGGCCCTGAGTTCCTTAAATCTAAACTTTCATGGTATGTTCCAAACAAAACATTAAGGTCAACCGGGTCTAAACTAGTGATAACCCCCCCTTTTAAGAAAACTAACTGGGGAGGCAGAAGCTTTGTTAACTGCGCCTCTAAGGCATGGAATGAACTCCTGTTCCAACTCAGAAATGCCCCAGATCTTATTTCTTTCCGGAAGGGCTTGAAGATATGGTTCTTTTCTCACCACTAGGCCATATGCTCCTCAGAAAACTAGTGCTTAGCGTCAGAAAAACCCTAGGGTAACCGTGCGCTCTAGAAGCATAAATAACATAACATAACATTATGAGTTTACGAGCAATTTGGAATTGCAATACGGAGGTGGGTGTGAAAAAGCCATTCTTTTTGCAGTCTAAACCATTGAAAAGCTACTAACTCCTCCAAGGAGGTGGTAATCCATTTGTAATGTGAAAGTTGACCCCTTTAGACTTCTCCTTTGGATATTCTGTTGGGCAACCTCATGGGGAGTAGGCTGTGGTCCCTTAGATAACAGGGGACCAATGCCGCCGCCTTCTGATGTCATCCCACACAGGATTATTTTTTTTGTTTTGAGGACCAAAGAAATACAGTCTTCTTTAAAAAACTCAGTCTGCTTAAAAAAGTTTCCTATTTTGGAAGTTAAAGATAGGGACGGTGGTTTGTTGTTCCTTGTAGGCTATCACTCCTCTGTTTTTGGCCAGTCAGAGTGGGTCACATATAGTGGATTAGCTAAGAATGCTATTTAAGACTAAACACCCAATTTACAAATTTCATCTTTTGGGAAATCCTGATGGCTCTTGAAAGGTCAATGGACCTTTTCCAGCCACCATGTTAGTATGGAGCTAAAACGAAAACATAAATCATGCAAACATAATCAACTATTAGATTATCAATGTTCAGTCAATGATGAGAGGTTGGTGAAGTTACAACACCGGTATTTGTCTTAAAGGATTAGTATTGCTTTGTCATCTTTAGTCAGATTCGTTGATTACAGACAGATCAATAAAAAGAATGATTAGTGACAGCATAAATCAAGTACAAGGTGTTCCATGAAGGAACATTGTCACTAAACTAACTAAGGAACCTAACCTCTTCTAATAGAACCCATGAAAAGTTATTTTCGGAAATCAGCAAGATATAGAATATAAGAAGAACTTCCTATAAAGAGTTATTCTAGAAACTCAGCAGAGCTCCTTATATTTGCTGTAGCAACCGTCAATAATAGACTGCAGTAGAATAATAGAATGCAGTAGCATTGATCAGAAAAGGGTCCTTGGATAAAGAAGAATAAAGTCACATTTAGCAGTATCTATTGGTAACAAAGTAGAAAGGAGAACAACTCTTCGGTAGAAGAGTCACAAGGCAGGGAAAAAGGGGCACGTATCAGAATCTGAGAGAGTCCCCTTCCTAACTAGGTAGGAACACTCATTGATATAAAATCACACATTAATGTATCAAAACTTGTTAGATGTTATCTTCTTTCCTCCAGTGGAAACCACTCATTCAATGGTGTTGTCAACTTCCCACGGTAAACATTCACACCGATATAGTGTAAAACATTGTTTCAGGACTTTGTTACATAGAGCAAAGTTCTCATGAGAAAGTTCTCACTGAGATTAGAGATGAACTCTATGTCCATTGTGAATGCAAAGCAAGTTGTAAATGATGGGGGAAACTAGCAGCAATATTCTGTGAAGCATTCATAAAATATATCTGAATCAATAAATGTTCAACAGTTACCCAAAGCCCATTGTATTATTGTAGGTGACTGAATGTGGTGTGATGAAGCTAAGAAAACATCAGTTTAAAGCCAAAACATTATTTATTTATTTTTATTTTTTTTTAAAAACCTTTATTCGTATAAGTCAGATACACAGCTATTCAGCCGACATCCCGGAGGTTCGGCAGCTCATCAATCGTCACATGAAGTCATCCATAGCTCTTATGCAGGATAAAGACAAAGGTTTCATTTTTGAAAACTATCTAGAATGAACACAACAAGCAAGGCAGTATACATCATAAGTTCGTGTCAGTTCCCAGCGAGGGGGCGGCCCCATTTCCAACATCAAATCAAAGCCACCGATCGAGAGGATGAGGGAGAAGCAGAGGCGCTAACATTCTAACGGAGGTGCATCAGAAAGACCCAGGTCGGAAGTGAGGCTAGGGGGAAAGTTGCTCCTCTGGTGGTTCAGTGGCAGGAGGCAGACATATGCCCCCCCTATACTGGTTCCAACCTCCCCATACCTTATGCCATTTCTTAGGCCTCCCCCGCGCACTATACACCGTTTTCTCCCGAAACATGCTCCAGTCCATGTTGTCCTTCCATGCATCCAGGGTGGGCGGGCTATGAGAGCCCCACAGTCGTGCTATATCTCGCTTAGCCACCATATTGCCTAGGGTCACCCATTGATTCTGCGCAGCGTCATAATCTGTAGGACCCCACACATTCAAAAGACAGCGCCGTGCCTCTGGATGCAGTACAATACCCGTGACCTCCTGCATCACAACGTGAATCCGCTTCCATAACTCCGCAATCACACCGCACTCCCATATAATATGTAGAAAGGTGCCCACCATCCCGCAGCCCCTCTTACACAGCCCATCCTCGGAAAAACCCATATGGACCAGCCGGGGCCCAGTGACATAAACTCTATGCAGTATCTTAAGCTGGACCAGCCGTAGCCTGGCGGGGATCGCGACCTCCGTAGGAGAGGAGACGGCGTACTGCCAATCCTCATCGTCCAGCTCAAGGCCGTCCCTAATCCACTGATCCCGCACCCCCAGGAGGAGGTCGGTCCGAACGTTCACAAGCTTTTTGTAGATTAGGGAGATTGTGCTCTCCGGCATATGGCCGTCCAGGATCCGGTCCTCCAAAGGAGAGGACTCAGGCACCTTTTCCCCCTCAACGAGGACCGACCGCAGCGCATGGCGCACCTGCGCATACCGGAAGTATTCCGTGCCCTCCAGCGCATATTCCGTCCGCAGCTCGTCAAACGACTTAATCCGCCCCTTGGTCAGCATGTCCCCCACCCTGGAGATGCCAATCAGATCCCATTTCTCGAATCCCTTAGAGTGCCAAAGTTTCCCCAGCATGTCGGAGTCATACAACGGAGTGGCAAGGTTGAGCCTATCCTTCCAGCCCAGTGAGTTCGTGACTGTCTTCCACACGTGCACCGCCACCCCGGTCGGCCCCGTGAGGGACCCAGCCGGGGGCCTCGAGTAAAGTGCTCTATAGTAGCCACCCCCACGCAGCAACCACCGGTCCATAGCAAAGCCAGGGCTAAGCGCCGGGCCGTAGACTCCATGATTGATCGCGCTCAGTTGGGAGGCCCAATAGTATCTTCTGATGTCGGGAAGCGCGATACCCCCATCGTACCAAGGGAGAGTTAGTTTTGCTATCGCTATACGCGGACGGCCGTCCCACAGCAGCGAGCGCTGTAGACTCTCAACCTCCCGAAAGTAGCTGGCCGGAAAAAGCTCCTGGGTGTTCTGCAGGGCATAGAGAAAACGGGGAAGAGACATCATTTTGAATAGCACAGCACGGCCAAGGAGGGAAAGCGGCAGCCGCCGCCAACCCGCCACGTCCCGCCGCAGGCGCGCCAACGGAGGGAGCAGGTTCCTCTCATACCGTACCGTTGGGTCGGCAGAGATATAAATCCCAAGATACATGAAACCCTCCCGGGCGATCTGGATCGGGCAATTCCGCGGGGGAACCGGGACGTCTCCACACAGGGCATACAGATATGACTTCCCCCAGTTAATGGTTAGTCCCGAATTCCTCCCAAAGGAAGTCAAAATGTCGCAGACAACTATGAGGGACTTCCGGGGTGAAGTGAGATAGAGCAGAATATCATCGGCATAAAGGGAGATGCGGTCTTCGTGGTCAGGTGACCATCGAATCCCCCTCACATCTGGGTGCCATCGTATCCAGGCCGCCAGCGGCTCGAGAGCAAGAGCGAACAACAGCGGCGACAGAGGACAGCCCTGCCTGGTACCCCTCCCCAGGTCGAAGGGACGGGACGCCCTACCGTTGACTGCGACTTTAGCGAGAGGTCCTTCATATAATAGTCTCACCCAGCCCACAAATCCGGGTCCGAAGCCGAATTTCGCAAGCGCAGCCCACAGATATGCCCACTCTACCGTATCGAAAGCCATCGTTGCGTCGAGCGCTGCCACAATGGCCGGCTCCCGCATCGTCCCCACCCTTGCGATCACTCCGTGGATGCGCCTAAGGTTCAACGCGGTGTTAAGATGCGGGATGAAACCAGATTGGTCAGGGTGGATCAGATCACCGATCACCCTGACCAGACGGTTAGCGAGGATTTTGGCGAGGATCTTCGGCTTGGCATTAAGGAGGGAGATCGGCCTATATGAGCTGCACCTGTTCCTGGGCTTGCCATCTTTATGAATGACCACGATTGTTGCCAGGCGCTGATCGAGCGGGAGGCAGCCCGTCTCCCGCGCCTCCACAAACATAGCTCGCAAATGCGGAGCGATCTTATCCGGCCGGAGTTTGTAGAACTCAATTGGCAGGCCATTCGGGCCCGAGGCCTTGCCCGGACGCAATGAACGGATAGCCCCCGCGATTTCGTCGACTGTGATATCGCCATCAAGATCGTCCCTGTCTATGTCGGAGAGGCAAGGCAAAGCAAGATCGCGCAGGAGTTCACACGAATCCCCCACTGGCCTGTCCGACACGGAGGTATAGACCGTGTGGAAGTAATCCGCAAAGCACTGGACTATGCCATCCGGCTCCGTGACCACGACGCCATCCTCCGTCACGAGGTCTGGCACAACACGATTGACCCGCTCCTTTTTATCCAGCCACGCGATTAATTTCCCGGCCTTGTCCCCGACGTCGTACAGACGGCCCCGCTGTTCCCTACTCAAGGCTTTGGCCGCGTCCGTCACAAGGGCCTTGTACTCCGATTGCTTAAGGCTCAGCCAATACATTTTTAAGCAATTTGCTGGAGCTAGGCAAAATGTTTTAAATAAACGTCTATTAAGCTATGAACATGAGTCGAGAGAAAAAGGGCTTTTAGGCCTAACTAAAGGGGCACATTTATGAAAGATAGCCTAGTACAAAAAAGGTTTCTTTACATTTATTTTGTATACATTTAGGTAAACACTATCTTCTCCTATGCACGAACAATTAATATATTATTTGCAGCCATATTAATTTATTTTAAAATGTTATTAAACAGTCACATTTTTCTACGGCCATTTTCTATGTGAAAACATTTTTGCAGCAGTTTAAATGCATTCTAAGGTGCAATTCTAAATGGTCTGTGAGTCTAAATATGATCTTTAAAAGTCCTTTCTTCCACAATCATTAGGCAGGTCATTCTGCAACACACTATGAGTGGGATTTTGCAATGGAAAGTATTAGTACATAGGCCACATCACAAAATTAAACACCATGCACAAAAAGTTGATGAGCAATTTGTGCTCACTTTTTTTGATCAACCTTTTACACATCAGACCCATAATGCTATGCCCAATTGCTACAGAGAGGTGCTAAAAATAACCTGGGACAATAATCACTACAGACATCATCGGGGCCTTTGTCACCCGAAAAAGTGTTTTAATAATGACTAGTCATTGTTGGTTCCTACATCACAAAGATATGGGATTCCGTGTTATACAAGAACAAGTGGGTGAGGAAAATATATATAGAGAGAACTTTTTTTATTAAAGTGTTACCGTGGAATGAGGCTGAGCTCCAGTCATTAATGACAATCAGTGATGTTTAAGGTTACTGTGTTTCATTTTGTTTTAATTTCCAATAAAGATCCTAGTTGAGAAAGAAAGTGAAGGGGCCTTTTGTTGAATGAGATCACATTGGGTCCCAAAATCAAAGCAGTCATTTCTGTGACTGGTAACTCAGCAGACTAATACATCCACTCCATGGTCCTATGTTTGACCCCAGGGTCACAGAGTTGACACCCAGTGGCTCACTCAGACTTTTATCCTTCCAAGGCTGATAAAATGTATTCCATTGAGCTTGGTAACAATGATCACCCCTTATCTCTCAATAATGCAGAGTCCTTGTGGAGATGTTTTCTGAAAATATGCCAATTTTGTTTTAAATGGATGATTTTCCTCAGATTGCAGCAATTTACAGGGCTATATATAGATATGGATTATACATTTTTATCATCTTTGGTATTTCATTGTGCATATATTATGGGGCTGACAGTCCGAAAGAGACTGACCTTATGGGGCAAAGCAGATGCCTGTGATCCAAATTGAAAGAGCAATAGAAACAAGGCGGGTAGGAAGCTTTGAAGAAGCAGCATCATCCATGTGAACAGAATGGTGGACAGAGTCTGCCATACTCTTGGCTAAGTGAAAGTCAATACAATACGCTTGCCATTTAAAGTGCAACTTGCAATGTATTGTACAACAACATAATTACGAACAGATTTGGAAAATTGGCTATGTCTGTTCTTTTCTCCCATTTCGCTGCAATTGGAAAAATTCAAGAAAAACTACACTACCCTTTTGCTAACCCTCTAACCCCAATTACGTTTTTTTTCGGTGAACAACAAGACAGCAGATCTGGAAGATGAATGAAAGGGTTTTTTGGAGTCACAAATTTTGAGTAGGCTGTTTACTGGTCCCTTACCGTGTAACAAGGTTAGGGCCTTTAAATCTCCGAAGATTAGACATCATTTTACATGTGTGGTACACCCTTGTTATTTTGTACAATGTGAAATGTAGGACATTTCTGGAAGATAGGTGAAATCATTTTTTGAGCTTGTGTTGAGTGTGCAAGAGTCAGTTCCTCAAGTGACACTGAAGGTCTGAGAAACAAAACTGATGTGCATCATGATTAGTTTTCCGGTTTTATGATTTTGAATTTTTTAACATTTCCATCTGTATTTATCCACCTTTATTTTTTGGCCATTTTATAGGTATTAATCTATATTTATTTTGATTTTTGAGAATAAATGGTATATGGTATATGTCAACATTTATTTAACTGATAAACTGAAAAACATAAGCTCATACTTCGATGCCTGTCACTTTTTACCACATGAAGCTGCCAAACATAGCAAAACACTACACCCACAGGTACATTTCAGCATTATACCACAAATATATGTTAAGATATGAGTGTATTTAGGGAAATCTCACCTGTTTTTTTAACTCCACATGCCGTCTATCAGCTCAGCTGTTGTCCTGTAATATTACGAAAGACAGCATCAAGAGTCATAAAAAGCACAATTTTCTGAATATTTCTGCTTTTTAAAAAATAAATACAGACAGGAAACATATTGGGTCATATTAGCAAGGACTTGCAATAATCATCGCAAAGCGCGCTTAGCGCTTTATTTTTTATCGCTCGTTTAGATCGCGGAGATAACGCGTTATTATCAATGTTTATCTCCAAGGTGATAATAAACCAGCGATAGCAGCGATTCTCCATCAATAACACGGGAATTCCAGCAATGAATTCCCATCGCTAAGGAACAGGTCGCTAATAGGCAAGTGAGGATTCAGCCGTAGAATCCACCTCCCATAGAAAACAATGGCTAAGTCAGGATTTTAGCAGGTTTTAAAATCCAGCGATAATCGCGGTTGGCGCGAGTTTTTTAATCGCTTTGCGGGCATTGCTAATAGGTAGAAGTTGTGTTAGCGACTTCTTCCTATTACTTTTAGTGAGGAACGCCCACTTTGCATGTCATTAGCAATAAATATCGCTGACATGCAAAGCGGCAAAAAAACGGCTGCTATCGCCATTAAGCTGTCGCTAACAGCTGTTAGCAAGCTGTCGCTAATAGGCTGATAAAAATATCGCCGCTTTATCGGCTAAAAGTGCCGCTAAAGCGGCGATACTGCCCTTGCTAATATGGGCCATTGTTTTCTGTCTGTATTTATATGTCTGCAAAAATCAGTCAAAACTGAAAACTGAGAACCTAAATCATGATTTCAGGAGCAAGATGCATACACACTTCTTCCCCATGTCCTATGGATGAAATAATTATTTGGCATTTAAAATGTCAAGAAGGATGTCTGCAAGTCATTTCCAAAAGTTATGTGGGTGGACCATTTGAGACAGAGAAGGGGAGCACAGATTTACAACATCATGTTAGGTTGTAAGGATACATTGTACGTTGGTCTCAGTGTTAAACACATGTAACTTCCGTCAATAGAAATACCTTAAGTGGATGGAAAATGTGTGCTGGGAGTGCCTGGTTCAGTTTTCCAGGCGATACTGATGTACCATTCGAGCTTGGTGTTAAACAAAGATAAGCAATATCATTTCAGATGACAGATGAACACGTTTCATTTTGCCCAATGATAAACATATGATATTTGTGACGAAAAGGGGTAACCATGGCTTGTGTTCATTAAAAAAACTTACCATAATAAAAGTAGGAATTTTAGTGTTTTGAATGATTAGTTTACCATATTTTGAACTTTTATTACATATTTGTACTTTTTTGGATCATCGATTTTTACATTTTGCATTTGTTTTTTATTGGGTTTTTTTCCAAACAAACCGATATAAAACATGGGGCAGATTTATGACGACTGGCGCATCCCTGCATATCAGCAGGGATGCGCCAGTTATTATGCGCCACAGCTGCGCCACCATGGATGCGCCGCATTTATAATGCGGCGCACCATGGGGCAAAAACGGCACAGATGCGTGACGCATCTGTGCCGAAAAGTGGCGCATTGCTGGAGTTGCGTCGCAAGCACGACGCAGCTCCAGCAATGATCTGGGGGGCCCTATCTGTACAATGCTGCGTCAATCCTTACGCCTGCTTCAAGCAGGCGCAGGGTTTTGACGCAGCATGGGCCTAAAAGTGACTGAGTGAAATCTTGTAGATTTCACTCAGCCACTTTTAGGAGGCGTTCCTGCGCCGGAACGACCCCACCTGCCCTGGAACGCCTACATGTGGCGCAGGGCTTTACAACGTGACGCATCTGGGAGATGCGTCACGTTTGTAAATGCCCCGCACCATCGCGCAGGATTTGCGCCGCTGCTGCGTCACAAAAGTGACGCAACGGCGGCGCAAAAGTGCCGCAAGTGCAACATAAATCTGCCCCCTAGACTATAAAAACAGTAAATAAAATGTCCTTCCTCCTACCAAAACAAAAACCACGATTATAACCTGGTTAGAAAAACCCGACCCCAGTGCAAAGTTCAGAATCATAGGTGTTACCCAAGTTCGGTATTATGAGTGGTATAGTGTCTACTGCATCCGGCAATTATCGGTGTGTTAAAGCCTACACTTACATTTTTCACCAGAAACATATTATCAGGTTAATCCTGCCCATACACACTGGGGGGGGAAAATGTCAGGTAAATACCGGTGTGAGAAGTTGGCCTGGTATATGCTGTTCACTAGTTCTAGTGACCACCTTGTACCATGCCAAGCAACCCTTATGGTGTGGTTGTAAGTCAACCTTTTCGGACTAGCTGCCCTAGTGGTAGCGTAGGCTAAGCAGTCTTTGAGGCTAAACTCGTGATGCGTGTTAAGCAAGCTGTTTTACCAATAGTAACCCCCTTTTATACCAATGAAAGGACACCACACAGATATATATTCAAAATATATATGTATTTATTTCTCAAAGTAACCCCTAGTCTCTTTATGAGCACAGGAGCACAAATCGTCAAGCAAGATTACAGTAGAATACACAGAAGTTGCACTTTATATGGATAGGCCCGGGTGGCCACTCAAACCATATACTAAAATAGTGGTATAAGAACCACGAACAGGAAAGGGAAAAGGCCTAGGGCCTCTAGAATCGCTGGGCCTACAAGGAGCTAACTTCAGTTAGTGACCAGGAGGTCCACGGGTGGCGTGTGCAGAGCAAATAGTCACACGCGTGCTCCCATAGGTTTCAATGGGTGCGTAAAAAGTACAAAGTTACTGCAAAAGGAATCTTCCGGATGACATAGGAACTTAAGACTTGGAACACAGGCACTAGAGATGTATTACTACACTTGGGCACAGGTGTGCCAGCTTTACCTCACCCACAGGAAGCGGGTGCATAGGCCTTGAAGTGCGTCGGGTTTCTTCTATCTGTTCCGTGGGGCCTGTAGACAAAAGTGCTGCAGGCGGTCGGTCGGGAAGAGATGCAGTTGATCCCAGAGTGGATCGAAGATGTTGAAGACCTGAAAGCAGAGGGGACAGTGTTCACAGTCACTAGCCAGTGACCAGCGTGGCACCAGGTGGGTACCAGGCGATGTCGGGTGCAAACAGGTGATGAGGGGTAGCTTGTCTCCGCAGCCACGTGGTCCCTGAAGGTCGACGACGTCCAGGAGTCGAGTCACGAGCTGTCCCACGCAGGCTCTCGCTGTCGGCGGTGTCGGCGACTTGATCGAAGCAAACAAGCCTTGGCAAAAGCAATCGTTGTAGGCAAGGAGTTTAAGCTGATAGTTCTGACCAGCAAGGTCAGAGGAATTGCTCCTTTGGAGGGGAGCAAGGGCCAGTCTGGAGCAACCAGACCAGCGGTGTTTTTCGTAGATTTCGTCGCCAAGATGGCCACTAGCCAGCGGGCCAGTAACCGGTTAGGCGCGTCGAGTGGCAAAATGCAGAAGGGCCCCACGCAGATCGTGGAGATGCTGGAGGGCTCACCTTTGGTGCAGATGCTGTTCGAGGGTTGGGCTTCTCAGGACCCAAAGCACAACTTGGAGGGAGCCTCGGTTGTTGCACTGGTCAGCTTGTCGTGGTCGTTTCAAGATGGCTGGCTCCACGTGTCTCGGTGCCTCCACGGGTCTCCTCTTTGCAGGGACTGTGGATCGGGCGGTGAGAGGTCTGGAGGTCCAGGTCTTGTCAGTCTCTGGGCTCGGGCTCCGGCGGGAGGCGGCGGCAAAGCAGACGTTGATTCGCTGGATGGTGCTTGCGTTAGCAAGGTGGTCACTCCCTGACCACAGGGGAGATTGGCTTCAGTCCTCTGTGCGGCAGAGCGTCGAAGTTCCCGTCTTCTTCTTAGTTGTAAGTTGATTCCAGGATGTCTGAAGTCTTAGGACACAGCTCCTACCTTTAAGCGGATTCTAGGGGCCGGACTACCTGCTAGGTCCCTCCCTAAGGGTGGGACCAGGAAGGGGGGTGGTTACACCCCCAATCCTTTGTCCAGCTCGCCCCAGGCCCGGGACTGGTGTGCCCCAGGACCGGTTTGAACTGGCCTATGCACCGAGGCTCCTTGTGAGCCTTGGGCATGTCTGGTTCTATTCAAGCCCTACCTGACCAATACACAAAATCCTGTCTGGGGTGGTGCACGCACCTCCCCTGGCAGGAAACCCTTTGTCCAAACCTCCCAAGCTGGAAGGACTCCCAGCAGCAGGAGGGCAGACTTGTGTCTGTGGTGGCAGCATCCATTTTGTGGAGCTGAGGCTATGTCTGATTTTACCCGGGTTTCAGGTACTGTACATGTCGTGTCCCTCTAGAAGGGTGGAATGCTAACCCCGTCGCCAGAATTGGCGAGGGGTTAGTATTCCAATTCGTATGACACCTTACTCGACATGTTTTGATAAAGCCAAACCAAAGTTAGCATTTAACCGCGAGGCTCATAATGCACTTAAGAGTATATGGTATGACGATATCTGGAAACAGTAGAAGGAAGTTGTTCCGACCACTGCAGACAGGCTTAGCTCATGCCAGAGCACCATCTCACATGGAACCAAGCACTCTGCCTTCAGGATTGTTAAGGCCTGCCATAGGAGTGACTTATAGGTTACCAGGTGTCCCATTTAAGGTTAGGTATAGGTATACTACACCTAAGTAAGAGGTGGTTACACCAACTTACCCCAGCTGAGTGATCAGCCAGTTGTGTCAGATTGTTAGGCCCAGCCTGGGGTGGCATAATACATGCTTCAGCCCCGGGCAGGCCTTGGGTACACCAATGCCCTGGGTACCTAGTGTACACTGGTACAGGGGCTGACAGGGTGATCCACTTCCAATTGGTTATGCACCTAGGGTGCATAGTTTTAATTTAGTAGAGAGAACAGCAGGCTGGGGGTCTGATTGGCAGGCCCACAGCCTCAATATGTCAAAAACCAGTGAAGCAAAAAGCAAAAATTTGGGGTGACCATAGGATAGCAGACCCTACTCTCCTACACAACCCCCCCCCAAACGCTGGGACATTAAACTAGCCTTGACCAGTCTCGTCTTCATGTCCTAAGTGGAAGTACCTGGAGAGACCATCTGCATTCCCATGGTCAGTACCTGGCCGGTGCTCCACTGTAAAGTCCATACCCTGTAGGGAAATGGACCACCTAAGCAGTTTGGGATTTTCACCCTTCATCTGATTTAGCCACAAGAGGGGCTTATGGTCGGTCTGAATCTTGAAGTGAGTGCCAAACAAGTATGGCCTCAGCTTCTTCAGGGCCCACACCACAGCAAAGGCCTCCCTCTCAATAGCTGACCAATTCTTCTCTCTGGGGGTCAACCTTCTGCTAATAAAAGCAATGGGTTGGTCTTGACCATCTACATTAAGTTGTGACAGCACAGCTCCCACACCCAACTCAGAAGCATCTGTTTGGACAATAAACTCTTTGGAGTAGTCAGGACTTTTCAGGATAGGTGCAGAGCACATGGCCTCCTTCAGGTCATCAAATGCCTTTTGACAGCTTACTGTCCACTGAACCTTTTTGGGCATCTTCTTAGATGTCAGATCATTAAGAGGAGTCACTATGGACCCATAGTTCTTAACAAACTTCCTGTAGTACCCAGTCAAGCCCAAGAAAGCTCGAACTTGAGTCTGGGTGGTTGGAGGGGACCAATCCTTGATGGACTGTATCTTACTCTCCAGTGGTTGAACTTGGCCTCCACCTACAAGGTGGCCCAAATATACAACCTTACTCTGCCCTATCTGGCACTTAGTAGCCTTGATAGTGAGGCCTGCCCTCTGCAGGGCCTCAAGAGCCTTCTTCAGGTGGATCAGGTGATCCTCCCAGGTGGAGCTAAAGACAGCAATGTCATCAAGATATGCTGCACAAAAGTCATCCAACCCAGTAAGGACTTGGTTCACCAGCCTTTGGAAGGTGGCAGGTGCATTCTTCAGACCAAAGGGCATCACCACAAACTGATAATGCCCACCTGGGGTTGAGAATGCTGTTTTGGCCTTAGACTCCTCAGCTAATCTGATTTGCCAATAGCCAGCTGTCAAGTCAAATGTGCTCAAAAACTTTGCAGAAGCAAGTTTGTCTATGAGCTCATCTGCCCTTGGAATAGGGTGTGCATCTGTCCTGGTGACAGCATTGAGTCCTCTGTAATCCACACAGAACCTCATCTCTCTCTTGCCATCTTTGGTGTGAGGTTTGGGGACCAGAACCACTGGGCTAGCCCAGGGGCTCTCTGAGGGTTCAATGACACCTAATTCCAGCATTTTATGTACCTCAGCCTTTATACAGTCCCTGACGTGGTCAGGTTGTCTGTAAAGTTTGTTCTTTACAGGCAGACTGTCACCAGTGTCCACAACATGGGTACACCAGTCAGTTTGACTAGGTATCAAGGAAAACATATGTGAAAATGATTGTAGAACCTGTCTACATTCAGTCTGCTGATGGGCAGTGAGGTTGCCTCCAAGGGTCACTCCTTCAACTGAGCCATCTTCAGGGTTCTGAGACAACAGGTCTGGGAGAGGGTCACTCTCTTCCTCCTGTCCCTCATCTGTAGCCATGAGCAAGCCCATGTCTGCCCTGTCAACATATGCTTTAAGCCTGTTAACATGGAGTACCCTGTGGGGACTCCTGGGAGTTCCTAGGTCCACCAAGTAGGTGACCTCTCCCTTTTTCTCCAGGATTGTATGGGGTCCAGACCATTTGTCTTGGAGTGCTGCTGGGGCCACTGGCTCCAACACCCATACCTTCTGTCCTGGCTGATACTCAACCAAGACAGCCTTTTGGTCATGCCAAGCTTTCTGTAAGGCCTGGCTTGCCTCAAGGTTTTTGGACGCCTTCTCCATATACTCAGCCATCCGGGAGCGGAGACCAAGTACATAGTCCACTATGTCGAGCTTAGGCTTTTTGAGAGGTAACTCCCATCCTTCCTTCACCAAACACAGTGGGCCTCTCACAGGGTGCCCAAACAACAATTCAAAGGGGCTATAGCCAACCCCCTTTTGTGGGACCTCTCTGTAAGCAAACAGAAGGCAGGGTGGAAGGATGTCCCATCTTCGCCTGAGCTTTTCAGGTAATCCTTTGATCATACCCTTTAGGGTCTTGTTGAATCTCTCAACAAGCCCATTGCATTGTGGGTGATAAGGGGTGGTGAACTTGTAGTTGACACCACATTCCTTCCACATAGCTGTCAAGTATCCTGACATAAAGTTGGTACCTCTGTCAGATACTACCTCCTTAGGAAACCCCACTCTGGAGAATACTCCCAGCAGGGCCCTGGCCACAACAGGTGCTGTAGTGGTCCTAAGGGGAATTGCCTCTGGATACCTGGTGGCATGATCCACTACCACCAGTATAAATCTGTGCCCAGATGCAGTGGGAGGATCCATGGGACCCACTATATCTATTCCCACTCTTTCAAAGGGAACCCCCACCACAGGTAGTGGTATCAGGGGGGCCTTTGTTGTGCCACCTGATTTGCCACTGGCTTGGCAGGTAACACAGGAGCGACAAAACTCCTTTGTGTCTTCATTCATATGAGGCCAGTGAAAGTGAGGGACAAGTCTGTCCCAGGTCTTGTTCTGGCCTAGGTGTCCTGCTAAAGGAATATCATGGGCCAAGGTAAGAAGGAAGCCCCTAAATTGCAGAGGTATAACCAACCTCCTGGTTGCACCAGGCTTGGGGTCTCTAGCCTCTGAATAAAGGAGCCCTTCATCCCAATACACTCTATGGGTACCTTGAGCATTCCCAGCAGCCTCAGCAGCAGCCAGCTGTCTGAGGGGTTCAAGAGAGGGACAGGATAACTGAGCCTGCCTCAAGTCAGCCCTTGAAGGTCCCCCTGTCCCCAGAAACTCAACCTGGTCAGGTTCAAGCTCTTCAGGGACAGTTCCTTCAGGGTCCTCTAGATCAGCTTCCTGGGAAGACTGATCCTCACTCTGAGGCAGGGGGGAAGGCACAGCCTTGACCCTCCTGTTCTTCTTCTTGGTAGGTGCTTGGTCCATTGTTCCAGGATCCAAGACCTGTGGTTCAGTGAGGCACTTTTTGGCCTGTGACCTGGTCACAGCAAGGACATGTGATGATATCCCTAACATCTCTGCATGAGTCCTGTACTCCACTTCTGACCATAGAGAACTCTCTAGGTCATTGCCCAACAAACATTCTACTGGGAGGTCTGCACTAACCACAACCCTTTTGAGGCCAGTTACCCCTCCCCATGAGAAGTTAACAACTGCCACACTATGTGAAGTAGTGGCATTGCTGGCATTGGTCACCAGGTAGTTCTCACCTGGTATGTACTGTCCAGGGTCCACAAAGCCTGGTGTCACCATAGTGACACTGGCACATGTGTCCCTGTAAGCTTGAGCCACTTTGTCATTAATTAAAGGAGTCTGTCTGTACTTGCCCAGGTTACTGGGGCTCACAGTCAGGGACAAATCAATGTCCCCATCACAGATCAAGACTGCCTGTGTCAGGGTTCTGTCTAAGTCAGAATCTCCTTCAGTTCCCATAGTGATTCCCACTACACCCTTTGTCTGGGGACCAACACTGCTAACAGTAGTACTGGGAGCAGGTGCCTTAGGGGCAACAGTGTTGGGGGCTCCACCCTTTTTGCAATCACTAGTCCAGTGAGTTGTATTTTTACAATGATTGCACCAGGGTTTCTTTTGACCTTCTTTCTTCTTTTTGGACTGTTGGGACCCACCCTCCTTAGCAGTAGTTTGGGGCCCTGTTGAAGACTTCTGGTCTTTAGGTTTCTGATCTCCACCCTTTTGGTCTGTTTTCTTCTGATCACCCCCTTGGCCCTGGTTCTGGTTCTTTTGCTTAACCCTGGTTCTGACCCATTTGTCTGCCTTCTTTCCCAATTCTTGGGGAGAGGTCAGATCAGAGTCAACCAAGTGTTGATGCAGTTGCTGGTTTTGACAGTTATTTAAAATCTGTTCTCTCATCATCAAATTATACAATCCTGTAAAATCAGATACCTTACTTCCCAGCAACCAACCCTCCAAAGCCTTAGTGGCACATTCAATGTATTCAGACCAGTCCTGAGTCTGTGTCTTTTGGGTGTCTCTGAACATTAACCTGTACTGCTCAGTGGTTAAGCCTAACCCATCAACTAGAACACTCTTCAGGACTCTGTAGTTTCTGACATCCTCTTCTCTAACAGTGAGGAGTCTGTCTCTGCCTCTTCCTTCAAAGGAGAGCCAGAGGATTGCTGCCCACTGATCTTCAGGAACCTGCTGTACTTTGCAGGCTCTCTCAAGAGCAGTTATCCACTTGTGGATGTCATCCCCACTTTTGTAGGGGGGCACAACCTTAGACAGGTTTCTATTGTCGAAAACCCTATCTTTGTCCTTAGGGACAATGCTGCCACCAGTGGGTATAGACCCACTCTCTTTATGCTGTCTAGCCTGGCTAAGTTTCTCTTCCATCAGGGCTACTTCTAGCTCCTGCTTCCTGATCCTCAGCTGAGCCTCTTGCATCTTGGCCTCATGTTCCCTCCTCTGAGGGGTGGTCATCCTTCTCCTGGAGTGACCTTGAGAGCCTCTAGAGCCATGGGAGGCATTGGAGTCACCTGAGCGATTCCTTTGCCTTCCAAGCCCTGGGTTAAGTCCACTGGGGAGATCCAGTGGGTTGAACCCACTGTCAGTCCCCAATAGCCTTGGTTTAGCTGGGCCAAGTATAATACTTGGCACTGGGCTAGTTCTCCCTTCATCCTCACTACTGTCAGTATCCTTTTCACTCTCATCCTCTGTGGTAGGCATCCCATCTAAGGGGTGACTATTGGGAAGGGGTACTTCAGTGGCATCTTTAGAAGGGGGGCCTCCTGTTCCTGTCCCTAAGGGGGCTAACTGGGAAGCTTTCTTGAGGGCTCTCTGATTCTCATCATTCTGTAAGAGCTCTCTGAGTTCAGCAGAGTTTGGGTTCTTGGGCTGTTTAAGGCCTCTAAGAGTTGCCAAATGCCTGAGCTCATTCTGATTAAGGGTAGCATAGATGGATGGTGCCCTCGGGGGGTCACTCTCAACAGAGATGGGTACAGTGGACCCCTCTGCCCCAGCCATTGCTCTTAAGTGTGGGTGGATGTGTTGCAATCTACCTACACTTGGGTTTACCTACTAAACCTATCTAGTAGTTGTAGTCAGGGTGTGCTACTCCCTTTGCTCTACAACAACTAAGTTCAGTAGAACTTAAGTATATCTAATCTTGTTTTATATGTACCTACAGGTACCTATGTGATCTTTCAATTGGTAACCAAGAGATTACAATGGTAAAACACAGCAAGCTCAAATCCAACCGCTGCTCACCAATGTGAGAAGTTGGCCTGGTATATGCTGTTCACTAGTTCTAGTGACCACCTTGTACCATGCCAAGCAACCCTTATGGTGTGGTTGTAAGTCAACCTTTTCGGACTAGCTGCCCTAGTGGTAGCGTAGGCTAAGCAGTCTTTGAGGCTAAACTCGTGATGCGTGTTAAGCAAGCTGTTTTACCAATAGTAACCCCCTTTTATACCAATGAAAGGACACCACACAGATATATATTCAAAATATATATGTATTTATTTCTCAAAGTAACCCCTAGTCTCTTTATGAGCACAGGAGCACAAATCGTCAAGCAAGATTACAGTAGAATACACAGAAGTTGCACTTTATATGGATAGGCCCGGGTGGCCACTCAAACCATATACTAAAATAGTGGTATAAGAACCACGAACAGGAAAGGGAAAAGGCCTAGGGCCTCTAGAATCGCTGGGCCTACAAGGAGCTAACTTCAGTTAGTGACCAGGAGGTCCACGGGTGGCGTGTGCAGAGCAAATAGTCACACGCGTGCTCCCATAGGTTTCAATGGGTGCGTAAAAAGTACAAAGTTACTGCAAAAGGAATCTTCCGGATGACATAGGAACTTAAGACTTGGAACACAGGCACTAGAGATGTATTACTACACTTGGGCACAGGTGTGCCAGCTTTACCTCACCCACAGGAAGCGGGTGCATAGGCCTTGAAGTGCGTCGGGTTTCTTCTATCTGTTCCGTGGGGCCTGTAGACAAAAGTGCTGCAGGCGGTCGGTCGGGAAGAGATGCAGTTGATCCCAGAGTGGATCGAAGATGTTGAAGACCTGAAAGCAGAGGGGACAGTGTTCACAGTCACTAGCCAGTGACCAGCGTGGCACCAGGTGGGTACCAGGCGATGTCGGGTGCAAACAGGTGATGAGGGGTAGCTTGTCTCCGCAGCCACGTGGTCCCTGAAGGTCGACGACGTCCAGGAGTCGAGTCACGAGCTGTCCCACGCAGGCTCTCGCTGTCGGCGGTGTCGGCGACTTGATCGAAGCAAACAAGCCTTGGCAAAAGCAATCGTTGTAGGCAAGGAGTTTAAGCTGATAGTTCTGACCAGCAAGGTCAGAGGAATTGCTCCTTTGGAGGGGAGCAAGGGCCAGTCTGGAGCAACCAGACCAGCGGTGTTTTTCGTAGATTTCGTCGCCAAGATGGCCACTAGCCAGCGTGCCAGTAACCGGTTAGGCGCGTCGAGTGGCAAAATGCAGAAGGGCCCCACGCAGATCGTGGAGATGCTGGAGGGCTCACCTTTGGTGCAGATGCTGTTCGAGGGTTGGGCTTCTCAGGACCCAAAGCACAACTTGGAGGGAGCCTCGGTTGTTGCACTGGTCAGCTTGTCGTGGTCGTTTCAAGATGGCTGGCTCCACGTGTCTCGGTGCCTCCACGGGTCTCCTCTTTGCAGGGACTGTGGATCGGGCGGTGAGAGGTCTGGAGGTCCAGGTCTTGTCAGTCTCTGGGCTCGGGCTCCGGCGGGAGGCGGCGGCAAAGCAGACGTTGATTCGCTGGATGGTGCTTGCGTTAGCAAGGTGGTCACTCCCTGACCACAGGGGAGATTGGCTTCAGTCCTCTGTGCGGCAGAGCGTCGAAGTTCCCGTCTTCTTCTTAGTTGTAAGTTGATTCCAGGATGTCTGAAGTCTTAGGACACAGCTCCTACCTTTAAGCGGATTCTAGGGGCCGGACTACCTGCTAGGTCCCTCCCTAAGGGTGGGACCAGGAAGGGGGGTGGTTACACCCCCAATCCTTTGTCCAGCTCGCCCCAGGCCCGGGACTGGTGTGCCCCAGGACCGGTTTGAACTGGCCTATGCACCGAGGCTCCTTGTGAGCCTTGGGCATGTCTGGTTCTATTCAAGCCCTACCTGACCAATACACAAAATCCTGTCTGGGGTGGTGCACGCACCTCCCCTGGCAGGAAACCCTTTGTCCAAACCTCCCAAGCTGGAAGGACTCCCAGCAGCAGGAGGGCAGACTTGTGTCTGTGGTGGCAGCATCCATTTTGTGGAGCTGAGGCTATGTCTGATTTTACCCGGGTTTCAGGTACTGTACATGTCGTGTCCCTCTAGAAGGGTGGAATGCTAACCCCGTCGCCAGAATTGGCGAGGGGTTAGTATTCCAATTCGTATGACACCTTACTCGACATGTTTTGATAAAGCCAAACCAAAGTTAGCATTTAACCGCGAGGCTCATAATGCACTTAAGAGTATATGGTATGACGATATCTGGAAACAGTAGAAGGAAGTTGTTCCGACCACTGCAGACAGGCTTAGCTCATGCCAGAGCACCATCTCACATGGAACCAAGCACTCTGCCTTCAGGATTGTTAAGGCCTGCCATAGGAGTGACTTATAGGTTACCAGGTGTCCCATTTAAGGTTAGGTATAGGTATACTACACCTAAGTAAGAGGTGGTTACACCAACTTACCCCAGCTGAGTGATCAGCCAGTTGTGTCAGATTGTTAGGCCCAGCCTGGGGTGGCATAATACATGCTTCAGCCCCGGGCAGGCCTTGGGTACACCAATGCCCTGGGTACCTAGTGTACACTGGTACAGGGGCTGACAGGGTGATCCACTTCCAATTGGTTATGCACCTAGGGTGCATAGTTTTAATTTAGTAGAGAGAACAGCAGGCTGGGGGTCTGATTGGCAGGCCCACAGCCTCAATATGTCAAAAACCAGTGAAGCAAAAAGCAAAAATTTGGGGTGACCATAGGATAGCAGACCCTACTCTCCTACAACCGGTAATCTGGATTACCAGTGCCCTAGAGGGAGATGTGCTATTTATTGTGCTTGTTAAATTCTAAACCGGGGTATCAAGTAGAAGGGAATGTGCTAATTATCACACCACCCTCTGGAGAAGTCATACTCAGGTCTTAGGTATCACAGGGCAGATTTACAAGCCCCTTACGACAACTTTACGCCGCCGTTGCGTCACTTCTGTGACGCAGCAGCGTCGTAAACAATGTGCCACGTTGCAACATATTTACAACGTGACTCATTTAGGGAGATGCGTCACGTTGTAAAGCCCTGCACTACATTATACCTGCGTCATGTATCATGGATGTATGCGTAATGTATGCAGGGTGGGCATTCCCCTTCAGGAAAGCCTCGTAAAAGTGAAGCAGTGAAATCTACAAGATTTCACTGAGTCACTTTTACGACGCCACTGCATCAAAATGAGTGACGCATCATGTTAGGAATAGGCATTCTTAACCATTGCTGGAGTTGCGTCATACTTGCTACATGACTCCAGAAATGCGCTGCCCTTACGCCAAATAGATGCATCACGCATCTGTCTTTTCTTGAGCCACGGTGCGCCACATTGTAAATGCGGCGCATCCATCATGGTGCAAGGGTTTTTTAACGTGTCGCAAATTAACTGGCACATTCCTGCTAATATGGAGGGATGCACCAGTTCTTGTAAATCTGCCCCCACATATATAACTATATTGTTTACACACACACCCAAGCTGGTAGATGAATGAGGAGTGCAGCATGCAACCTGGAGGGCAGGAATCACTGAAGTGAGCACACACTGGTTGTTATACTACAGAGTCAGAAGAAGAGCTGGCTGTGCCACCATTATTTTCCCATCATGCCAACTACTACTAGTCACTTTGTCATAGTTGCAGGGGGACATTCCGGGCACAAAGGGACATCTCAATGGCGCATTGCTTATCATTACAGTCATGTCCTATATGCAATGGCCGACAATTTCCTCCTTTCCATGACCGTCCCAGCTGTTAGATTTAGCTTGAGCCTGGACTATTACCCTGTCATGTGAGTTACAGTATGATCAGACCCATAACCTTGTTGGCAGCAGGTTCAATATGGCATCTGCCATGTCCACTTCAGGGATTTGTATTCCCTCCATGTCTTGACCCCAAGGTCTGCATGCAAAACTACTATCTTCATCTTTGAGATGCTCTCAGAGAGAACGTCTGAGGTATTAATTTGGTTTCTCCCACTTGAAATGCTGCGCACAACCTTCTTAAACTCCTACCTCCTAATTCATGTTGGCACTTTTAACCATTTTCCCTAGACTTAAGGAAACCCCCAAAAATACAAGGGACCAACAAATATTTAGATTTTGTAGGGCAGGCAAAGAAATGTTATCCAAACCAAGGATCCTAACGAGAAAGTGAATGCAAGGATGCAGTCTCAATGTAAAATCAGTCTGCCCCATGAGATGCTGTAACGGCCCTGCGGGTCATTGTAAGACCCCATGGGGGTGTAGGGAAGCGTGCGTTTAATTAGAATGGCGGTGCCGTGTGCGTAGGAGGAGTATGAGGAAAAGCAATGATATGTAGCCCATCTGGATGCAAAGGAGGTAGTTGCGGAGGGACCTAGATGTGTCTCGGCACGGTGTATGTTATGTCGGTCTAGGTAAGCAAGGATATGGCGGCGCTTGCTTGGGTCGCCCAGGCTTATACCTAGGGGGGCCAAGACGGTTCTCCATGGACACATGTCAGAGATATTATGGAGAGTGTTGCAGTCTTGTCAGGTGGATCAACTGTGCATGCAACGTCGTTGTTTGTTGGGCTATCTATAAGTGACAGTGAACAAAACCCCCAACAGGGAAGGGTGAACAATAGACAGTGATAATACTAAGCCGAAACAGTGTAGGGGTTCCCTAAAGGCTAGAGGCTAAAGGGTGAACCAGGGACACCTCACGACAGCGAGGGTGCTCGGGGAGTAGGAGAGAGTCTCATTGTGCCAATTGGCCTGTGGCAGTGGGCGAAGTTTGAGAGCCGCTGTGGCATCAGCCCCGGAGGTCCATCATAGTTTATGGAGCCGTTTGTAGTACCAGGCGCCACATTTCCAGCGGTAGGTTGATGGGCCGCAGCAGTTTCAGTTTCCAGGAAGAAGTTGTGCAGAGAAAAGAAAAGGGAAAGGAAGGGCTCAAAGAGTGACATGGCCTTCATTCTACATCTGAGGCGCCACCAGCATCGGCAGGATGAGAGGAAGGAGATGCTCGGTCTGTGGGTCGCTTAGGCAGGGATTTTAGAAAATCAGAGACGTGTTGTGGATTCGTGAAGAAATGGAGCTTTCCTTGGTGCGTGACCTTGAGGTGTGCAGGATAGAGCATGGCATAGGAAATGCCCGCTTGCTGAAGCTTTTTCTTTACTGGGATGAACTTTCTGTGCGCCTCCTAGACAGCCATTGTGAAATCAGGGTAAAGGGATACTTCTATTCCATCAAAAAGCAGCCGTCCCTGCTCCTGGGCAAGCCGCAAAGCAACGTTTCAGTCTCTATAGTTGAGTACTCTCGCAATGATGGGGCGAGGAGGGGTGCGGGGAAGGAGGCCAGAGATTGGTGTGCTCTCTCGATGATAAGGACTGCCGAGAAAGCCTCCTTGCCAAAAAGCGTGGTAAGCATGCGCTCCACGTAGTCCTCCATTTTGCCCATGGCTGTTGATTCCAGCACCCCTAGGATCCGCAGGTTGTTGCGCCTCGAGTGAGATTCTAGGTCCTCGTTCTTAACCGCTATTACCTTCAGAATTTTTTCCATGTCGAGCGTTTTGTCCATGGTCTTGGTGGAGGTGTTTTCCAAATCGGAGATCCGGCGTTCCGTTTCCTTGATGCGTTCTTCGTGTCTCTCGGTTTTGTGCGTGAGGTTGTCCAAGCGGGCGTTCATGGTGTCCATTTTTGTCTCGATAGAGGTCAAGCTGGATTGGATCACAAGGAGGAGTTCCTTCAAGTCCTCCGTGGAAGTAGGTGGGCCAGGAGCCTGGAGGTGTTTTCCAAATCGGAGATCCGGCGTTCCGTTTCCTTGATGCGTTATTTGTGTCTCTCGGTTTTGTGCGTGAGGTTGTCCAAGCGGGCGTTCATGGTGTCCATTTTTGTCTCTATAGAGGTCAAGCTGGATTGGATCACAAGGAGGAGTTCCTTCAAGTCCTCCGTGGAAGTAGGTGGGCCAGGAGCAGGAGCCACTGCCTGCTCGTCCATCACATTGGCCTGCGTTCTGGTGGATTTGCGGGCCTGAAAAGTGAGTTTTGGTTGCTATCCGTCAGCCTTTCCCATGGTGGCGGCTGCAAGTCAAGGAGAGACAAGCAGTGGGTTTCCCCGCCGTGGGCTCAGAGTGTCGGGAGAGTCACCCGCTTCGAAGGATGAGGCGGCGGGCCCCGTGAGTGGTGATGGGCCGCTGAACGACTGATCGGCGGTGTTCTCCTCACGCTCCACAGCGGCTGTGACCCCAAGCGGGAGATGACACAGTCCAAGATCCCAAGGGAGGGCAGGGGTCAGCAGCGGCCGGCTAGTGTAAATCGACAACTGGTGAAGCGGGTGTGTGAAGGTCAGAGGCCAACACAGAGGGAAAGCGGCCTCAGGTAGCCCCGATGGGAAGGGCAGCTCAGGAGGCAGAGGATGTCGGTGGAGATAGGCAGCGAGCAGGCAGCCCCGGCAGGCCAAGCAGGCAAGGAAGTAGTGTAGAGTGGTGCAGCTGGTTGCAGGAGCCTGAGTGTCCGAGACGGCAAGCCCAGCAGTGGGGCCAGCAGGCCGCCGCATGGGCAGAAGATGTGGAGTCACTGTGCATGCGGGGCCTGTGTAGTTTCAAGGGTGGAAGGGAGACTGGATGGACCACCACAGCACGGGAGGCACAAGCGGGCTGGTTGCACGGGTATTGGAGCATGGCTGGCCCGGCAGGCCCACAGTGTGATGTCACGAGGGTGGCCGGTGAGTGGTGGTGCAGTGGAGTGGCCTCTGGTGGGTACGGTGGGTGAGGCCATGGGCGCACAGTCCCAGAAGAGGCCATTGGCGCCGCTGTGAGGGTCCGCAAAGGTTGGCTCAGCAGGCCGGGCGAGCAGCACTGATGCGTGGGAGGCGGGCACTAAGTGTGGTGGAACTAGGCCCCCGCGTCAGGTGCACACACCGGGCAAGCTGCTTCTGTGGTCTTCAGTCACCGGAGCAGGCGCATCCGTCAGCAGGGGCGCGCACCAGAAAGAGGTGCGGGGACGCCGGGGCACAGCGGGCTGGAACAGGCCTCCCAGGTCCGGGGTCACTGTGTTGGCCCCCCAAGCGACAGCCCAAGCATGATCACCCCCACGGCACAGACGGCTCACAGCAGCGCAGGAGAGAGTAGATGGCTGCATGGGGGCAGTTGCACCACAAGCAGGGTCTCCAGCCCCACAGCGGCATCAGCAGGATCCGGCGATTATGGCGGCAGTCATCTTAGACAACCCAGCCCAGTGTCCGGAAAGGCACAGTATGGGGTCAGGCGGCCTCCCCTGGCAGCGTTTTGCACCTTGGTGAGTGGCGGAAGGGCTTTGTTTCCAAAGCGCCAGCGTTTCAGGTGATTTGGGGCGATTGATGGGAAGGATGATTGAGGATTGTGCCCTGAGCTGCAAGAGCCTCACGCAAGTGCGGCCATCTTGCTTGGCACCATCTTGCGCCCCCCCATGTGCTAGTCTCCATGTAAAATCAACACAAATGCCCCAAAAAAGTAAAGCTTAGTAAACTGAATCAACACAATCAGAAACAAATCAATCTCATTATCAAGATATTTTTGGAGAGAAGCAATTGTGTCTTGAAGCCTAGCATTGCCTCCATGTCCGGTAACTTTGGTTATTCCACAAAGGAACAGGAAGTGCCAGTAAACTGCAAAGGTTCTCGAATCCCGGTACTGCAAACAACTTTGCTGATTCTCTGTGAGAGAGACTAAAGCCCGTTCATGTTTTATCTTTTCCCAAGCTACTCGTGGGTTGCACAAGGAGATTCCAATGGATTGGCTAAGGAGTATTCCAGGGTATTTGCGGGATTGGGGAGGGGGCAAAGGAACAAATAGGGATGGCTTTCTTATAACCCCCTTTCATGCTTTCATGTTTTGTGTTCGAGGGTGATCAGGTGTCCTAGGTTTGCTGAGATAGTTCCAGTTTTTCAAATTGTGTCCTGGCAAATTTCAATACGTTTAGTTCATGTCCTGGGTTTCAAATCGGGTCGACAGAACATAGACAGGCAGTGCAGAACGAGTTGATAGCCACTAGGAGAAAACAATTTAAATAACACTGGTGACAGTGTGTAGCAGCTGCATTTTATTCCCCTAATGCCTTACTATTTCCTATATTGGTAATTTTATTCCTACTTCTATGTTAGTAGAACATCCAATTTTTGGGGGGTTTTCTAATATGGTTACACTTCTCTGTTCCCACCCAGTCAACAGCAAGCCTACCAACAGCAACTCTAAGGCAGAGGAGCGTCACCCCACTACCTTTTGGCAGTGGAAAGTGAAAAATAAAATGATATTATCAAAGGTTATCATTTTATTTTTCCTCGCTCACTTCTTGAAGCTGAGCCGGGGGTGGGGCTGGGCCATCCATTCTGATATGACACAGCTGCAGGAAGGAGGAGGAGTGGTGGCACCGCTTCAAGTGCACATGACAGTTTGGCCGCCCATCTAAGACCGGCCAAACCGTCATGCGCACTTCAATCTCTCCACCCTAGCTGTGTTGTACAGCCAGGTGGAGAGCAAGCAGAGGGTCGTAGTCCCTTAGTGAGCACCTTACTAAGGCGCTCACACCAATCACAGCACTACTCTCATGCTGGGTAATGCTAGCATGAGACCATTAACTGGATTGGCGTAGGGGATCCAGACACTGGAGGGGAAACAGCGCTTACTATGCTGCCATTACATTGGGTTCCTATTACAAAGCAGTTGTTACAACAACCGCGTTGTTAGAACGCGATGCCTTTACATTGCAAGTCATTAGATCGACTTGCTGTAGGGGGCGCTCTAACCTAAGGAATAGTATAATTTACAATTCCAACACCTTCCCTACTGTTGTGCAGGCTGGAGTTGGAATAGTAAATTATACTATTCCTAAGTCCAGTGCGCCCCCTACAGCAAGTCGATCTAATGACTTGTGATGTAAAGGTATTGCGTTCTAACAATGTGGTCATTTTAACGACCACGTTGCAATACAACGCGATGTAATAGCATGCAATGTAACATGCTATATTCATTGTGGAGCAGAGGCCAGAAGAGCACTGGCACTGCAGGCAAGCATTTTTTAAATTATTTTCCCCGCACTGCCCCCCATGCCACCCCTACACTGCCTTACCACTTTAATCCACCACTGCTTACAAACTCACATGGTCCTACATTGTGTCACACAATATCAGCGCTCTTCACTTGGGTGAAAAGCTGATATCTCACTGTGAAAATAAGGTAAGCTGAAAATCCCCAATACAAAGGTTTCCAGCTCTTCTCTTCTATAAAATCCCCTATGGGTTTTCCATTTACTCCTGGACACGAAATGCTGCTTCAAAGGCCTTTATGTATTTAGGGGATGGAGGAGAGTTTGTTCAGGCCATAACGGCTTTGAGTCCCGCCCCTGTCATTGGCCTGCCCTTTAATTTAACAATCCATTGCTTTTCAGCCAGAGGCCATCACTCAACCCCACTATTTCTATAACCTTTCAGACCCGGGGTGGGCTCAAAGCTCCACCCCTCCACTCTCCACCTGCTCTGCAACACAATGAACACATTATCAATATTGGGAGGTCAGCAGCAAGAACTGGCTAGCAATGGGTTACATGTCAAAGATAGCTTAAAAACAGGAACTCTTTGTATTAATCTCATACATTTATTGCAACATGTTGGCAGAATGGTTTGCTGATCACCATTATTAAAAACAAGAATAATCTAATGGACATGCATGACCCATTACATACATAGTTAATGAAAAAGAGAGCTGGGTAACTGAGACATATTATATACCCACGATAAAAAGTCTCTGTACATCAAGGATTTACATTTTGTTCATTGATATTGAGCCCTTGATAAAATACCCTCATTTATACTTGGATTTTTTCCAGCAGCCAGATGATTATACTGCCACCATTATTCATCAATTTGACTGACTTAATAGTCTTCCTCCAGTAAGAAGAACATTTCAATGTGAATCTTAAACGAGGAATTTACAACCAGGAAGAGATCTGGGCATTTTGTCAATAAATACTCCAGCACAAATTTGTTCAAAGTAGAACTTGTTCTTTTCATGGAGCCTGTCTGACATTGAAACTAATGGATGAAAATAATGCTGACACAAGGCTTCAGTTAAATGCCTTTTAGCACATCAAGGTAACAAAACATCAGGATGCAGAGTTCTGGGGATGTCTTGTGTCAGGTCTGCAGCACTAGGAATTACCTAATTCAATGCAAACCTGCATGGGTGTCTTGTGGAGAATATTAATGGGCATGTGGCTTTGTCACGGGCTAATCCTAGTAAAAGACTGTGGGCATGGGCGCAGTGCCGTGGTGGCTGGTAGGGAACGGTGGCAGAGGAGTAGGGTTGGACATGTTTTAAAAAGAAAAGAAAAAGAAGACTTACCTTGTCATCGCTGGCAGCCACTTCCCCGTCCTCGCTGTACTGACTCCAGACAGCACCCAGAATCCCAGGTTCACCTAAGCCAATCACAAAGCTGCTGTCACCATGACTGCAGTGTTGAGATTGGTCTGAGTACGGATGAGGACTGGGAGGCTGTACATGTTTTCCACCCAGACTGTACAGTACAGCCTTTAGAGAACATGCAAAGTGCGCATGATGGTTTTGCCGACCTGACACAGCCGGCCAAACCGCCATGCGTGCAGCAGCAGCGACTCTTTCAACAGAAGAAAATGATAAGGTATAAATATTAACTTTGTGTTATCTTTTTCTTTTTCTTTGTACACCAAGTGGGTCAACGCTCTTTCTTCTTAGCGGAGGGGCTGGGAAAATAGCCCCGGGCTCCAAAATTAAAGTGGATCCCATCTGCAAACTTGGTAGTAAAAAAAGGGCCCCAAATTTGAAATCTGGGCACCTAAACCTTTCAAGGCATGCTGCCTGAGTGGTTTGAGAGGAGTGGGAGGTCAGGGGAAGAGGTGTGGTGCCGCGGCCAGGGCGACTGACTCCGGAATCTGGGGATCAAGGTTCGATCCCCGGCGCCAGAGGCAGATTAGCCCAGCACCATGTGACTCTGGGCATTAGCTTGCTTAATCTTCCCGACGGTCCCCAGAGCCTAGAGACCCTTACGGGTGATTGTTTGCGCTTTACAAATTTGGATTCTTATATTATACATTTGTGCTTCATAAATATGTTTACAGTAATCTTAGGGAAATGTAGCAGTGAAATTAACTAGGTTCCTAACCTATTAAAAAAATAAAAACTATGACATAGCACTGCTCCACTACTCATAAAGTGCTATTGGCCCATTCACACTGCCCTCGAAAAGATAATAACATCGACACTGCAACTTCTTTATGCCATCGATGTTGTTCCCATTCTTTCTTTGGTCTTGGAATACCTTTCTGCCTTTACTATTCAGTGTTTTAGGCAAATTGTGTGATATTATTGTGGTTTTGAAAACATGACCGACATCTAACACATAGTGCTTTTGTAGCAGGTACATAGACACTCTGGGTTGTTTGCTGCTCACTCATAACATTACACTGAGATCTCTTTTACAAGCACATATGTAACTCAGGCAATATACGGAAAATATTACACCAAATACTGCTGGATGCACACAGATTATCTCTGCAGCAGGTGCATTACTAGTGACATTTGTAAAGAGCAACAGCTACCTCAAGCAGAGGTGTCCAGACGCTGGGCGGAAATGAGGTAGGGATCAAGACCAACAGGGGAATATCCCTAGCAAAAAGCCAGGTCTTAAAGCTCTTCCTGAACTCAAGTTCTGATTGAACCAAGTGCATGTGAGAGGGGAAGGAATTCCACAGCCTGGTGGACCTCACTGTGAAGGACCTCCCTCCTATTCAGGACTTAACATAGCAAGGTACACAGAGCAGGTGCTGGGAGTTGGATCGCAGTGTTCGTTTATGTCGGTAAGGGCAAAGCCTAGGTCTGAGATACCTAGGTCTTTTATTATGCAGAGCATGGAAGGCCACGGTCAGGGACTTGAACTCTATCCTTTTCACTACTGGGAGCCACTGGAGTTGCCCAATATGCGGAGAGATGTGGTGACGGAACGGCACCCACTGGATAAGTCTTGCTGCCGCTTTTTGTACCATCTGAAGTCTATGGATCAGATACGAAGGTAACCCTAGGTACAGACTGTTCGCATAGTCCAGCTGAGAGGTCACACTAGCATGCACTATGACCCTGCGGCTTTCCTCTGGTAATAAGTGCAGGAATTTCCTTAAGCTTCTTAACTTCCGAAGCAGGACGACGAGATGTGACGAACTTGGGTTACAAAGGATAAATTGGAATCCTATTTGAAGCCCAAATTCCTCACTGTATTAGCTGGGATCGGTGGTGAGCCCAGTTCAGCTGGCCACCATAACCCTGGGCATGGAGGCAAGGCCTGGCCAAAGAACAGGTACTCTGTCTTGTCAGCATTTAGTTTTAGTCTATCATTGTTTATCCAGCAGGCGATGTCCTTTAGACACCCCTTGAATCTGCAAATGAGTCCTCAGAGTGGTCTTTAAAAGAAAACACCAGCTGGGTGTAATCTGCATAGGAGACTGCCTTCACTTCCCACGTAGCAATGAGGGTAAAGAGTGGCACCAAGTAGGTGTTAAAAAGCAGAGGGCTCAGAGCAGAACCCTGTGGCACACCGCACCACAGTGGCTCGAATTGATGTGGTTGGATGAAGACTCTTTGAGAGCGGTCTGTGAGGTAGGTCTGGATCCAATAGAGGACTGCCCCCTCCGCAAGCCCATCTGTTTAAGGCTAACCAGAAAAATAGGATGAGCAAACATGTTGAATGCAACCGACAAGTCTAAAGGAACCAGCCTCTCTGAGGCTCCAGCGTGGACTGTCATTCTCACTGCTTCCGCCACCTCCACTAATGCGGTCTCTGTACTATAACCTAACCAAAAACCGGACTGATTATCATGCAAGATGTCCTGTATATCAATAAAATTGGCGAGTTGATGTTGAGACAATTTTTCTAACATTTTTTTAGGTGCTGGAAATAGTGAAATTGGGCTGTATTTGCCAAGCTCCAAAGGCTCAGCATTCATCTTTTTAAAAGGGGTAGTAAGAATGCATGTTTCCAAATATCTGGGAAGATGCCAGAGGATAGCAACGTGTTCCGAATGTGGTTTAAAACTGGGTTCATCCAGTGAGCCAAAGATCTGAAAAGCTTGGGTGGGAAAGGGTCCGAGGGGGAGGCTGACTTACATCTTAGGATTTCGGCCAAAGTTCCTCCAAAGTTGTGGGGCGAAACTCTGAGTGGATGCCAGTGGCATTAGTGATTTCCGATGATTGGGATGCCACCGATGCCTCTCCAACTGAGAATGAGGCATTAGCTTTCTGAATTTTCTTCTCAAAGAAATCAGATAAGTTCATGCACATAGAAGGAGAGGGCATAATCTTTCCCTCCACAGCAGATGGGCTGGTGAAGGATCTGACAATCCTAAAAAACTTCTCACCAGAATTCTCCGCATTCTCAATGTGCTTAACAAGGTATTCCCTTCTAGCCGCCCCCATCAATTTATGAAGCTTCTTCAAGGCTTCCTTTAGGCTTGCTTGGCCGCCGGGCTATAATCCTTCCTCCATTGCTGCTCTGGTCTTTTGCATCCACTTTTTTCTGCTCTGAGGTCAGCCGAGAATCAGGGGGGTGAGGGAGACTCTCTCGGGGACCTAAAAGATCTCAGCTGTGCCACTGTATCGAGGGCGGAGGCGATCCTTATGTTGAGCGCGACCACATCCTCATTAGGTTTGCCAGTGATCAGTGGTCCTCTGACTAGAAGCACAGGGCCCAATCTGTCTGCCGTGGCCTTTTTCCAGTTCTGTCTTAACTCTAAGTGTTTGCCTTCACCCCGCTGTGTATTCCCCAGAGTGAACGAAAAAGGGACCAAAAAGTGGTCCGTCCATACTAAACATCGACCACCTAAGTCAGCGTACCAGTAGACACACTTTCCCAGCAGACATAACTTGTAAGATTCTTCAGTCGTCAATGTTCCTATTGTTGTTAACTAAGGGCAACCAGGAGGTGAGAGGCTCAGATCCTGTTGCTGCAAATTCAGACTTTCATTTATCAATGATGAATGAAACAGGCACCACGTTGTGTATTGGTAACCCCTATTAATATTGGTGCTAAACTGGACAGCTGTGATAATAAGTGGTAAATAGAAACACAGGCATGTGTCTTTGTGTGTCTACACATGCGCAAACTTTTACAACAAAAAAGAATGCAGTAAAGGGGTGTGTCACATTCAGTTTGGAAGAACTTAAACTGGAATTATCTTGCAGCAAAATTATCAATGCTACTCTAGGCAAGTTTGACAAGACACTCTAAATATATCCAAGGTTGAGTGGTTTGCACACGATGGCTGCCATTTTAGAAGGAAGAAAGAAGAGGCAAAGCACATGGGGGGATGCTAGTTGCAGAGAGGACCTGGCGATCCGGTGGATACCTGCACCATGACAAAGTGATTCTTAGATCTAAACAAAAACTCTACTATAGAGCGATTGGGGAGGCCAAGGGTCTGTACTATGCAGCCCGTATTGAACGTGCTAATAACAACGCCAAAGAGATCTTCGCCATAGTGCAGAGTTTCCTTGCACCTAGTGCTCAGGTGGCAATTGCCCCTGTCTCGGACACCTGGTGTAACACTTTGGCATCTTTCTTTAAAGATAAAATTATTAGCATCCAGGAGACATTTTGGCCTTCGACGAAGTCAGGCAGTCCTGAGCAGGTTCCCTCCCTGCCTAGGGTTCTACCCATCTCCAGCTTCCCTGAGTTTTGTCCGATCGACTTGTCTGGCTCCCTGAGAATTCTTAAAGCCCTCAAGTCTGGCTCGCCGATCGATCCGTGCGCTGCTAGATTACTTTCGGATGTGGCAGATACCATCAATGTTGAGGTTAATCACTTGGTTAATCAATCACTAAGGGAAGCGCATGTGCCCATGGCATGGAAACATGCCTTAATTTTGCCACTCCTCAAAAAGCCATCCCTTGTTCCTTTGCTCCCAGAAAACTATCGCTCCATCTCACTTTTGCCTAGCCTGGCCAAAGTTTGCGAGAAGGCGGTCATGTTTCAACTGACTAATTTTGTTGAGGGAGCGGGCGTGCTCCATCCGGCGCAATCTGGTTTCCGTGCCTCCCACAGTACAGAATCCGCTCTGTTGGAGGTTTCGGAGTTGATTCGGGAGTGTTTGGACGCCGGCGGGAGAGCGGCATTGATTATGCTTGATCTCTCGGCGGCATTCGACACGGTGCCTCACGCCATGCTCCTTGACCGCCTCTCGGATATTGGAGTATCTGGGAAAGCTCTGCTTTGGATCAGCTCCTTTCTGGAGGGAAGGATGCAGCAGGTTTGGCTCCCTCCTTGTGCCTCGGTCCCCTTGAGGGTTATTTCGGGTGTCCCACAAGGGTCGTGACTTAGCCCTCTGCTTTTTAACATCTATGTGACTCCGCTGATTTTTTTGGCGGAGTCTCTGGGGGCCAAAGTGATGGCTTACGCGGATGACACCCAACTGCTGTTCACTTGGAACAAAGAAGACGACTCGGTGTTCAGACCACATCAGTGTTTGTCCTCTGTCTTTCAGTGGCTGGCCAATGCACAGCTGAAATGCAATGAGGCAAAGTCGGAATTCCTGTTGTTCTGCTCTTTTTCCTCTGAGTTCAGAGAAAGACTTTGGCCCTCGGGCTTTCCATGTCCCCCAGCGATCAATGGGGCTGTTAAAAATCTCGGCGTTTGGTTCGATGAAAACCTGGACTTTGCTTCGCATGTAAAAAAACTTGCCGGCAAATGCTTTGGGCTACTGAGGAGTCTGAAGAAGTTTCTTCCTTTGCTGCCAGACAGGGACAGAGAGATGGTGGTGCGAGCTCAGCTTCTCTCCCGCCTAGATTACGCTAATGCCCTCCTGGTGGGGTGCCCGGGCTACCTTGTAAAGAAACTGCAGGTGGTCCAAAATTCGGCAGCCAGACTTCTAGGCGGCCTGTCCCCTTGGCACAGTGCTCGGGCTCAACTTCGGTCACTTCACTGGCTTCCCGTGGAATCACGCCTTAAATTCAAAATGTTGTCTATCGTACATCAGGCCCTGTATGGTCGCGGCCCCAAGGATTTGCAGGATAGATTCTCCTTTTATATCCCTAGGAGACAGCTGAGGTCATCCTCTCTGCTGCTTATGCAGACCCCCAAATTCAAGCGTCAACGGTTGGGGGGCAACTCGTTTGCCCGCAGAGCCTGCCTTGCCTGGAACTCTCTTCCCTTGACTCTGAGGGCTATCTGTGATCCGCGCCTGTTTAGAAAGTCCTTGAAGACATTGCTGTTTTGATGGTCCTCTGAGGTTCGGCCGCCTTTCTGATGCTAGCGCCGGGACACTTCTGAGTATCTGCGCGCTGAATAAATTAAAATAACATAACATAACATATAGGCCACATCTTCTTCCTGTCTAATTTCTTAGAATTAGATAAGCAACCATCTCTCACCTAATTAAAAAATATATATGACACAGCAATTGGGGGTAGGGATTCACAGCAGCACACATACATGGTGTAATTTGTTTGAATATTTCATGGCACTCTATGCATATGTACCAGGTGTCAGCTGCTCAACTCAGGTAGGAGCACAAGTAGTCATTGTTTTTCTGTATGTAAAGGGCCATAAAAATGAAAGGAAGATAATGTAACATGGGGTGGGGTGGCCAAGGATATAGAATGGCTGAGAGACTGCACAGCAGTGTCTAGGTGAAACAGATCCACAGAAAATGCAGTGCGTGATCGAGGAGATGTTGGAGCAAGTGTAGTGGCCTGTTGTCACCCCACCTCCTAAGACTTTCATTCATTCAAGGATTGACTGCATTTTCTGTAGTCACTGGGCCCCAGTAATGGTATAGCAGCAGTGTGTGAATGCTTGGCCTAGGCCTATCTGACACTGGGCTACAACATTCCAAGTTTAGTGCTCCAGTTGATGTGATTGTTGCCACAACCCCGTTCAGAGAGCTGTGGGGCAAGAAGGAGCTACTGGGTCCAAGCATGGGGTTTAAGTCCTTTTACTTCCAGGGTCCGAACTACTATGGGTCCTGAGCAACTAGGCCAAGAACCCCTTCAGCCCTTGATTCACAGTGGTAGAGCAGGTCGAACAATCAAAGGCTTCTCTGGGGGAGGTGGATACAGGAGTGAGAACAAAGGTTCACAACTCAAAATATGTTCAACAGAAGTAAGACATGATTTTCCAGTCATATACTTGCTTTTATTAAAAAAGGAGTGTTTACATATGAACACAAAGTAAAATACAACATTCACAAACAATACACACAGTCCCCTGAGGCCAGGGCTCCAGTGATGTAACAGGTTGGTTCCTGAATTCCACTCCCTCTTGCTAGCATCAGTTGTTATTCTCCATTCACTATGGATGACATTCAGGTTAATCCCCATTAGTAGTCCAAATCTCAGGAGTCCCACTCCAAATCTTTATTAAAGTCAAAAGTGTTTCAGTACTGAAGCACTGCATGGCAGGCAGGTTGCCCTGTGGCCATTTGACCTGTAAATAAGTCTTACCCAGACTAGCAGGATCTGAAAGACCGGAGTCTCTAAGCTCGATTCCCTTCTCGGGCATTAAAGCAGCAGCCGCTGTTTCCAGTAAGTTCTTCACATGTACCCTGGGAAGGGCAACAGTTAGGTATCCTTGAGTTATTCACACACAGTTCTGTGGAGGCAGCAGCCGGGGGTCCTTGATGCTCCTCCGATGCTAGCAAGTTTCTTGGGATTCTCCACATAGACAGGGGGTGCGAGTTTCTGGTGCTGGTCCTTAGTTGGGGCTTGGGTCCGCTCGGGTCACTTTGGCAGCTTCCTTTTCATGACAACAGTCTCAGCCAGACCACACTTCCAGCATTGTTTCGGTGGGTCTCCCCCAGCGTTGGGGTCACTGTCCTCACTCTGTACATGGGTTAGGGCCTGATCGGCACAGCAGAAATCTTCACCGGCAGCCCCACCTTGCATTGGGGATCCCAGATTTCACACCTCCACATGAGCAACTGCCTGATCTGTGCAGCAAAGTTCACGGCTCACTGCACAGCAGCCCTCTGGCATTAGGGGGTCATCAACTTTCCCCTGCACCAAGGCAATGACCCCATTGCAGCATTCATCTCCTCACAAATCACCACAGGGAATCAATCACCAGGATGCCACACCGGACCTCACTACCTCCAGCCCTCCTCTTCCAAACAGGGTACACTGATCTTGGCAAGCAAGCAGGAAATTGTGCTCCATGGGCAGGTGGTCTTGGATTCCCTGAGTTTTGTCCGCTAACACATCTGGGAGACTGGCAGGCCTTGGTGACCCAGTCCTCATCAACGGCAAAAGTCTTGCAGAGCTTCTCCTCATCAAACAGCCCCACTGGCTGCTAGATAGTTGACGTTTATGGGGCATAGTACATTTACAGACACCAAATGTGATTTCGAGTCTGAGTCTACTATATTTGGGTCTGCTTCTTTTTGAAATGCCCTCACCTCTGCCCTGTTCTTCCTTCAGAAGGCAGTCTGTCTCAGCAAGAGCAACTCCAAATCTGATAGCCCCAGAGCACAGGCCATAGGAGTGACTAGAGGTTCACACCTAGATGTCAGCAATAATGATATGTGTATCAAAAGGTCACCCCATGGCCTCAGCCCTACTTTTTATGATTCTTTTATCAGCCTCATCTCCTTCCTGTCAGGCCTTGTCTATTTGAGCTCTTTCTGAATCAAAGAGCATCCTTTGAAGTAAACTGCAGAGCCTCGCTCATCCTTCCTCCAGTGTGTCCCACCCAGCTAACTGGAATGCAGCTATCTGCAGATCTGTTTTGGGGGGGATTCTTCTGCTTCCTCATACTCCACCAGTTAGCCATGGATCTCCCAAAATGGAATCCAGAACTTTCCATGTATTGTGCCATTCAAAGACACATACACCAAGCATATGCATAACACACAAGTTGCGCAGCACTACACACCAATGGATGTAGGCCAAGGGTGAATTAAGCATACAGCAGATGAACTTTACAAAAGGAGAAGGAGGCACAGGGGTTACCAACAAGCAAAAGGAAAATATGTAAGAGTGAAGGCACAAATGGTGGAAAATATAAAATGGGCTTAAAGGCATAAAGGGTGAAAAGAAAAAATGGGGCCAAACAAAAATAAGAGAGGCAAGCTGATGCACAGGGTGAGAAGGAACACAAAGGCACAAAGGAGGATGATGAAATAGGCATAACGGTGAAAAATGTGCAAAAAAAGTAGGCACAAAGGAGAAGGGCAGTAAGTGAGAACAGTAGGGAGCAAAAGAGCAAAGAGTGAAAGGCAAGAGATAAAGGAATGAAAGGCAAAAGACTGAAGAGCAGAGAGTGAAAGGTAGGAAGCACAAGCAGGGGAAGCCACATGCATGAGGGAAAGTGTGAGAGAAAGAGAATGGGAGAAGAGAAAGGAGACTCAAGGCACAGGACCTGGGTCTGCAGGGGTCTAGACAGGTCAGAGGACTGGTCTCAGGTAAGTCAAAGGAGAGCTGGGCTTTGGCACCTACCCACCATCCTCACTCTCTACATGAGCTACAGCCCGATTGTCACAGCAGCAGTCTTCACGGAGGCCCCACCTGCACACACGGTCACTCACTTTACTACTGCATGGCCCGATAGGTGCAGGAAAGTTCATGGCTCACTTTATAGTGGCTCTCCTCTGGTGTACAAGATTGCCAATGTTTCTCTGCAAACAGGCAAAAACACAATCGGTACAGCAACTGTCTCCTGAAACCTCACTACAGGGATCCAATCGCCAGGATCCCCACTGAATCATGCTCCTCCATCCCTCCTCTTCCTCACAGGGCACATTGGTCTTGGCAAGCAGGCATGCACTGGTGCTCCAGGGGCAGGTGGTCTTGGATTCCCTTGGTTATGGCCCCTCAATCACCTGGGTGACTAGCAGGCCTTGGTCCCCAGTCCTGGTCACAGGCAGAAGACTTGCAGAGCTTCTCCTTCTCAAACAGTCTGACTACCCACTTTGCTTGACAGTTGACAATTGTGGCACCATGATCTCCCCTTCCTGTTTGTCCACCTCCATACAACAAAAGCGATTTAAAGTCTCAGTCTTTGAAGTTCATGTTGGGGATCTGCTTTCTTTTGAAGTGCCTTCTTGTCTGCACTGCCCTTCCTCCAGAAGGCAGTCATTCACAGCAGGAATTACTCCAAATATGAAAGATCCACAACAGAGGCCAATGGAGTGACCAGAGGTTTGCGCCTGGATGGCAGCCACAGTGTATCAAAAGCTTGTCACAGGGCCTCAGCCCTACTCTTCTTTTTCTTCTATCAGCCCCATCTCCTTCCTGAGATGTGTCCAGGCCCCTTCTCAGTGACTTTTCTCTGAACTAAAGAGCACCAATTGAAGTACACTGAAGAGCCTTGCTCTTGTTTCTTCCAGTGTGTCCCACCCAGCTCACAAGAATGCAGCTATCCACAAATCTGCATGAGGAGGATTCCTCTACCTCCTTGTGTTCCTCCAGTTAGCCCTGGGTCTTCCAAAATGAAACCCAGTATCTCCTATGTATTGTAACATTCAGAGGCACACATACACCCTGCAAATGTATATAAAACACATGCACAGCACTGCATCATCCATGTTTTGTACCATTTACAGGCACACGCAGCACATGCAGAACATATGAACTGCACAGCATTACAGACTAAACCAATGAATGCCAAGAGTGAGTTAAACACACAGCAGCTGAACTTTAAATATGCAAGGCTGTAGGCCTCACTCTAGTAATACATGTAAAAAGGCCTGTTCACTCCTACTGATTACTGAAGGGTATGCTGCCACCACAGTGCCCATGCTGCTTAACTCTTAGCAAAGACAGAAGCCTTTCACCACTATGAGGGTAACAGTTTGGGTGCACCACCCGGTCCAAAAAGACCACAATCCATGAGACAGGTCTATGTTATGGTGTACATGCATGATCCGCATTCACACATGAAAAAATAAATCAGCACCAGGGACTTTACAGATGTGACACTCAGGGCAAGAGCGCATGTCCATCACCATGTGAGGGAATATTCTGTCACAGTTGTCATATGTCTCCCCTCTCTGATTCTTCATTTACTAGGTTCATTTGGGATAATGTTCACTGTGACTTCTCTAGTCTGCCTCTCATGCATGTGGGACATGGCACAACAAAGCCATAAATACTCCACCCATGCTACCCAGAAAGAGTGAGTAGGTACTGGAGCATTTTTCCTGTTTTCTCCTTCTTTTTTCCTCACTGGTGTGTAGACCAAGCACTTTTGCCACCCGAAATACATGTAAAGTAGAGGAGACAAGAGGAAAAAAGACAGAGTAAGAAACAGAAAGGAAAGGGTTGACTGAACAAAGAGGGGGGTAAGTGATAGTATAGGCTGCAGTGGCTTAGCTAGACCTTTTGCTGCCTGTGGCAGTCCCTGCGTTTGCCGCCCCACAGAGGGCATATGTAAGGGCGGGGTGCTGGCGATTCCTGTGCTTGCCGACTGTGACGGTTGCAGGTAAGAGCTGGGGGTTCTGCTGTCCCAAAATTTGTGCCGCCCGGGGCTGATCATCCCCCCACCACCACTCTTGCTATGCCACTGATAGGTTGCAATTAATTCCCTTAGTGACCCACTGTCTGTTTTCTGTGTTGGAGAGCTGTGTCAATTAAGTCATTCTATGCACCTCTGTTCGCACCCAGTCAACAAGAAGTCTGACAACACACTTGGTGCTACCATTTATCACATAGTGCCTCTCTTTATTTGGTTAATTGGTGAAGAGCCGATATCACACAGTGTACAGAACGCAAGATAGAAAACCCTACACACAGCAGGTTCCCAGGTCACTGGCAGAGGTACTGGGCCTCTATAAATTTCCTAATGGGTTGTTCCATTCACCCTGCACAGAGGATACTGCTTCAAAACCCTGTGCATATTTTGAAAACAGACCTAAGCCCCGCCTCTACCCCAAGCCCTAACCCCTCAAAGCAACATCGGTGGAAGGCTAACACTACACCCTAAACCCTCTATAACTCTTCAGATGCTGAAGGACTCAAAGGCACCCCCTCCTTCAGTTTTCATCTGTTCTTTCACACTATAGCATTCGAGGTTAGCAAGTCATTAACAAGGACTGGCTACCAATGGCTAACATCCATAGCACAACTTCAAAAAAATAGGAAATGTGGGGAATATTTACAAGCCCCAGGATCGTCACTTTTTATGGCATTCCTGGGGCGATAAACCCTTTGCCTTATTTACAAGGCAGCTTTAAGCCACGTAATATGTAAATAAGGAGCCCTTTCATTCTACACTTAGGTGCCGATTACGATCCGGTAAAAACCGGGTACGAACCGTCGGTCGGAGCGTTTTCCCCGTCCGACTCGTACCCGGTCGTAAAACTTTACAAACATGGAATTACGATTCGCACGGAAACACCATTTCCGTACGATTCGTAAAAAACACCGACCGACGAAAATATACATACGAATGTGATCCGGGAATGCTGCGACGTGACGTCGGGACGCTTTCAGGCAGCGTTTCACGAACCAGGAATTACGATTCGAACCGACAGCAGTCCGGACGGCAATATTTTCACGGCACCCAAAAAGTGCCGCAAAAGCTAAGTACGGCGCGAATCGACCAGAGTAGGTGGCCCGGTACGCACCGTACCCCCCCCATCCCCCGTAGGTACGCGCCGACCCCCCCCCAGCCCCCGTAGGTACGCGCCGACCCCCCCCCCAGCCCCCGTAGGTACGCGCCGACCCCCCCCCCGGCCCCCGTAGGTACGCGCCGACCCCCCCAGCCCCCGTAGGTACGCGCCGACCCCCCCTGTGTGTACACCCGTGTACGTGTCGAACCCCCCCGTGTACGTTCGAGTCGTACCCCCCCGTGTACGTTCGAGTCGTACCCCCCCGTGTATGTTCGAGTCGTACCCCCCGTGTACGTTCGAGTCGTACCCCCACCCGTGTACGTTCGAGTCGTACCCCCGTGTACGTTCGAGTCGAACCCCCCCGTGTACGTTCGAGTCGTACCCCCACCCGTGTACGTTCGAGTCGTACCCCCACCCGTGTACGTTCGAGTCGTACCCCCCGTGTACGTTCGAGTCGTACCCCCCGTGTACGTTCGAGTCGTACCCCCACCCGTGTACGTTCGAGTCGTACCCCCCGTGTATGTTCGAGTCGAACCCCCCGTGTACGTTCGAGTCGTACCCCCACCCGTGTACGTTCGAGTCGTACCCCCAACCCGTGTACGTTCGAGTCGTACCCCCCGTGTACGTTCGAGTCGTACCCCCCCGTGTACGTTCGAGTCGTACCCCCACCCGTGTACGTTCGAGTCGTACCCCCGTGTACATTCGAGTCGTACCCCCCCGTGTACGTTCGAGTCGTACCCCCCGTGTACGTTCGAGTCGTACCCCCCTGTGTACGTTCGAGTCGAACCCCCCGTGTACGTTCGAGTCGTACCCCCACCCGTGTACGTTCGAGTCGTACCCCCACCCGTGTACGTTCGAGTCGTACCCCCCCGTGTACGTTCGAGTCGTACCCCCCCCGTGTACGTTCGAGTCGTACCCCCACCCGTGTACGTTCGAGTCGTACCCCCCGTGTACGTTCGAGTCGAACCCCCCCGTGTACGTTCGAGTCGTACCCCCACCCGTGTATGTACGGTGCGCACCCCCAGCGCTACGCGCTGGGGGTACGCACCGTACATACACGGGTGGGGGTACGACTCGAACGTACACGGGGGGGGTTCGACTCGAACGTACACGGGGGGTACGACTCGAACGTACACGGGGGTTCGACACGTACACGGGTGTACACACAGGGGGGGTCGGCGCGTACCTACGGGGGCTGGGGGGGGTCGGCGCGTACCTACGGGGGCCGGGGGGGGGTCGGCGCGTACCTACGGGGGCTGGGGGGGGGGTCGGCGCGTACCTACGGGGGCTGGGGGGGGGTCGGCGCGTACCTACGGGGGCTGGGGGGGGTACGGCACGTACCGGGCACCTGTTTGGACGTCTCCATGGTTGTTATGGGAGTTCGGTGCGGACGGTCTTTTCACCATACGGTTGTACATTCGGACGCCCGGGATGGATCGTGATTCCCCGGTCGGACTTCACCTTTCACGTTTGTACGGTAAATCGTCCGAGGACGTGTCGGACACATTTTCCGACCCGAGGACGTGTGGGGAAATATTCCCAATGCGGTTCGTATGGACTTTTTACCATGCGAATCGTGATTGCCAGTTCGTACGGCACTTGTACGATTCGTACGGTAAAAAGACCGGATACGAGTCGCACGGGGATATTTTTTACCGGATCGTGATCGGCACCTTAGTGTGAAAGGGACATGCAATGGGTGTTGCACTGGGCGTTTCGCCGCAACACCCATTGATTTTGACGCTGCCCCCTATTTACAAGGGTTGCGTGAAAAGGAGGTGGCGCCAAAATTAAGACCAGGGATAACCTGGTCTTAAAGTGGCGAAAAGAGGAGAAATGCTTACTTTCTCCCCTCACTTTTTTGCTGTTTCTATGTCTGCTGCATTGTGCAGCACACATTGAAAGAACAAAGTGCCATGGATGATTGTTTATGTACAGGAAGCTGTCCCTTCCTGCACATAAACAATATTTTTTTTAAAATGATGATTTGCAACTTCACATAATGCAGCACACATAGAAGTTACAATTTGCCATTCTGAATTGTTTATGTGCAGGAAGGGACACCTTCGTCCTGCTTTGCCATTTCCTTGTAAATATATGCCCTGTGTGTGGGTGCATGTCATACATTTCATGCAAAATGTTGGGGGAAACTTTTGCTGCCTATTTGGATCATTATTTAACAACAAGAAAAATCGCTAGGGAATGCATGACTCACTAAATACAAAAAAAGCAGAGGTGAGGTAGAGATTGGTCAGTGACCAATACACATTCTATCCTAATAAGGGGCGGGATATGCCTCTGCAGCCCCTGCAGTGCAGGTGGGTACCCAACCCTTTTAAGAGGTCCCCTTATCTTCAGGAGGAGGATTGGCACTGAGCCCTAGGACAATGTGCCTCTGTGAGTCAGGGTATTCCTAGGTGCCCCTCAGCACATTCCTGGGGGGAAGGGGGCCTCATGTTGGGTTAGGTCACTGATCTCAATTGAAAAAGTCTGCACATACAGCATTTACTTTTTGTTTACTGCTATTAAACCTTGGGTTAAAATACCCTCACTTACACTTGGATCTGTTTCAGCAGCCAGATAATTATACTGCTACCATTATTCATCAGTTTCACTGACTTAATAGTCGTTCTCAACAGCAAGGAGCATTTCAATGTGAACCTTAAACAAGGAATTTACAACCAGGAAGAGATCTGGGCGTTTTGTCAATAAATTCTCCAGAAAAAATGTGTTCAAAGTAGAACTTGTTCTTTTTATGGAGTCTGTTTGACTTTAAAACTAATGGATGAAAATAATGCTGACACAAGGCTTTAGTTAAAGTGTCTTTTTGAATATTAAGGCAGCAAAACATTTGGAGGCAGAGCTGTGGGGATGGCATGTGCCCCTATGGAAGAGGAAGCCTACAGCACTAGGCATTGCTTCATTCAGTGCAAAACGTGGCAGTAGACTTGTGGAGAATAATAATGGGCAAACTTCATGGCCACAGGCCAATCATAGTAGGGAATATGGGTGCGGAAACAGTGTGCAGAGAGGGCATGCAGGCACGGCCGGCAAAGGTAACAGCGGTGGGGCGGGGCGGGGGGAAGTCGACAGACGACAGGATAGGGAAAGTAAAGAAAACAAATAAAAAAACACTTACCTTGCACTCGCCGCATCGCCTCTCAGTGCATCAAATTATTTTACTTTCCTTATTCCATCGTCTGTCGATTCCCCCTCCACCCCCCCACCTTACCGCCTCACCGATGTTACCTGTGCCGGCCGCACCTGGTGGCATATGCACCAGGTCTGCCTTGCTGCAGTAGAAAGGGGGATAGTGCAAAAGAGATGTCTGAGGTGCATGACCTTTCCTATCTACATTACCCACTGGCAATTCCCTTTGAATGTGGTCGTTGGGTACATGGACACAAGACATGGCTACAATCCATGGTCCTTGGGGACTGTAAGTGGTAGTCAAAGTATGCCATTACAAAACCCAAGACTGAAAGAACGTATTAAATAGATGTTATGGCTTTCCACTATGAAAAACTGGGCACACCCTCTCTGGAAAAAAATGTATTGAAGGGTTTTCATTGTTATGATGCAAAACCTAAAAACGCATGCGATGTTACAACGCGTGGTAAAACCACGCATACCATTACATCGCATGCGCTTTAACAACGCATGCGATGTAATGTGGCGGCTATCCAAGTCGTTGTGAGGAAACTCAGGCTGTTTCCTCACAACGACGTGAAGCAAGCAGGAAGGAGGAAGCAGGATCCCACGGCGATGCTGGAGAGGAGAGAGGTAAGGGGGTTTGCGCTTGGGGTGGGAGTTAATTGTTTGGGTTTAGGGTAGTGTAAAAGTAGTGTTCTGTGTGGGTTTTTTTAACGTTTTAGTGTGTTTTTGTAGTGTATTAGGGTTTAGTGTAGTGTTGTAGTGATTTAGGGTAGTGTTCTGGTTGAAGCGGTCCCTGAGGGTTACTGCCTAACTCGATTTGACAGATTAGGCCGTGTTGGCGGTGGTCTGGCTATTTTATATCAGGACAAATTTCACTGCCACACTATACCCCTTTCTGACCCCAAGGACACATTCCAGGTCCTATATTTTTCCCTCTCCGATTCTGCTAATCCAGCATTTAATGGAATCTTGGTCTACCGCCCCCCTGGTCCAAGAGCAGGATTTGGGCTGAAATTGATGCAGGTTCTGGAACCCTATTTTGGCCGACAAAATCTGACCATTCTAGGTGATTTCAATTTCCACCTTGAGCTATTGGAGGCTCACGACACTATTTCCCTGGTAGAAATAATGTCAGCCTGCGGACTTACCCAGCTGCTGAACGGTCCCACCCACCGAGCGGGGCACACGCTCGATGGCATCTTCTCTAACGACCCTAGGCTGACAGTTGCCAGCCCCTTCCATCTCTCCTGGTCGGACCATCTGGCCGTTCCCTTTAATATGATGTATCCCTCACGGGGCTATATTAGAAGGGCCTCGAGCACCATGGAAGTGCGAAGGAACCTCAAAAAGATCAGGGAAGACTCCTTCCATCCATGGACAACCAGTCTGTCCATTCCTCAGGAGGCAGATACCTCCACTGCGGTCTCTATATTTGAAAATACCATTGCTGAGGCCTTAGAGGAACTTGCTCCTGCAAGGTCTTGCTATTCTGCTAGGAAAAGACCTTCAGCTCCCTGGTTCTCCGAACAGCTCCGGCTTCGGAGACAGGAAGTAAGAAGGCAGGAACGCTTATGGCACTCTAGTTGGGCCCCTAAGGATAGAGAAGCCCATAGGGTCCTGCTTAAAAATTACAAACTGGAAGTTATTAAGACCAAGCAGGAATACTTCACGGCACTCACCTCCTCATTGTCATCTCCTAGAGAACTCTTTAGGATTGTCGATTCCCTTACGACCCTTCAGACACCGGATCCTGTGGTTGCCTCTCAGGACCTGTGCAACAAGATAGCCGCCTTTTTCCAGTCAAAAATCGCCGACATCTATGCTGCTCTGGAGGTCCAAAAATCCCTGACCGCCGTTCCTTTGCTGCCTGCTCTCCCTGAGCCCAGTGCTGCTGAATCCTCTCAACATCAGGATTTGATTTCCTTTCCTCCCCTTTCCTGTCAGGATCTTGAAATCCTGCTTGATAAAACCAAATCTGGCTCTCCGTTGGATGTCTGCCCGCTAAAGATCCTCAAGCAGTGCAGAGAATCTCTCCTTCCTCCTCTGGTTGACATCATGAACAGAGCGATGAAGGAAGGCATTTTTCCCCAGCAGTGGAAGAATGCTGTTGTAAAACCTTTGCTTAAAAAGCCTTCTCTGGACCCCGGGGTGTTAAAGAACTTTCGCCCCATTTCACTGCTCCCGGCTCCCGCAAAGATGCTCGAAGCCCATCTAAATAAACATCTGGCTGCATTTGTGGAGAGCTCGGGCTGTTTGGATCTCTCCCAGCATGGTTTCAGGAGGGAACACAGCACTGAGTCTGCCCTCACCATAGTGCTGGATACCATCCGCACTAGAGTTGATGAGGGTCAGACCTCCCTCCTGATCCTTCTAGACCTCACAGCGGCCTTCGATACCCTGTCTCCTGTGGTGTTAACATCCCGCCTGAGGGAGATTGGGGTCCGCGGGCCTGCTCTGGGACTCCTTTCCTCTTTTCTCGACCATAGAGAACAAAGGATAATGCTGGGATCGTTTCTATCTCCATCCCTGTCTGTGCAATGTGGGGTCCCTCAAGGGTCAGCGCTCAGTCCTACCCTTTTTAATATCTATGTGACCCCCCTTGCCAGACTCATTAGATCTTTTGGGATGGAGGTAGTTTCCTACGCGGACGACACCCAGATCTTAGTCTCTCTCTCCCAGCCAGCTACATCAACTGCCGCCAATTTTAGATCTTGCATGGAGGCAGTTGGCCAGTGGATGATCCACAATTCACTAAAACTGAATGGGGAGAAGACGGAGGTGATGGTCTTTGGAGGAAAGGAACCGATCTGGTCGGCGGAGTGGTGGCCGAACTCGCTGGGCGTATGTCCCGAGCCCACCTTGTCAGCAAAAAACCTGGGAGTTATGATCGACCCCAACCTTAGTATGTGCCAACAGGTCAACAGGACTGTTTCGACCTGCTGGGGGATTATCCACATTCTGAGGAAAATCAGGCACTTTTTGTCACCCCAGGCAAGAAAGCAACTTGCTGTCGCTCTTTTGGGTTCGCGACTGGATTACTGCAATGCGCTGTATGCAGGGCTGAACAAGAGTCTTCTACAGCGCTTGCAGGTGGTCCAGAACGCGGCAGCGAGATTTGCTCTTGACCTACCAAAACGTGCCTCTGCCACCGAAGCCCGAAAACAACTGCACTGGCTCCCCGTTGAATACCGGATCCTTTTCAAATCCATGTGCCTGGTGTATAAAGCCTTAGCTAAACCCAGCCCTACAAGCATGGGATCCATTCTTTCTCGGCATAACCCCAGTAGAAATCTTCGCTCCAGTTACAAACTTCTCCTCTCTGTACCCCGTGTCAGAAAAGCAAGATGGGGAGGTAAGGCCTTTTCCTTCCTGGCACCTAAGTGGTGGAATGCCCTCCCTTTGGAAGTAAGATCCAGTCCCTCTCTGCAAACTTTTAGATCCGCGCTTAAGACTCACCTTTTTACACGTGCATTCCCGTAGTGGTGCTTTGTATATTCTGTTTATTGTTTATTGATTTTGATAGGCGCCTTGATACCTTCGGGTTTAGTCTGCGCGTTATAAGTTGCATAATAAATATAAGTTGCATAATAAATAAATTGTAGAGTTTGTGTAGTGTAGTGATCTAGTGTTTTACGGTTTAGGGTAGTGTAGTAGTGTTTGTGTAGTGTAGTTTTTTTTGGGTTTAGGCTAGTGTAGTTTTTTAGGGTTTAGGGTAGAGTAATAGTGTTTGCATAGTGTAGTGTTTTAGGGATTAGGGTAGTGTAGTGTTTGTGTAGTGTGGTGTTGTAAGGTTTAGGGTAGTGTAGTGTTTTAGGGTTTAGGGGAGTGTAGTAGTGTTTGTGTAGTATTTTAAGGGTAAAGGATAGTGTCGTTTTTTAGGGTTTAGGGTAGAGTAGTAGTGTTTGTGTAGTGTTTTACGGTTTAGGGTAGTGTTTGTGTAGTGTAGTGTTTAGGGTAGTGTAATGTTTTAGGGTTTAGGGTAGTGTAGTAGTGTTTGCGTAGTGTAGTGTTTTAGGATTTAGGGTAGTGTAGTAGTGTTTTAGGGTTTAGGGTAATGTTGTAGAGTTTGTGTAGTGTAGTGGTTTAGGGTAGTGTAGTAGATTTGAGTAGTGAAGTGTGTTAGGGATTAGGGTAGTGCTGTACTGTGCATGTGTTGTGTTGTGTTTTAGGGTAGTGCTGGGGGGTCGTGTAGTGTAATGTAATTGTAGGGAGAGGACTGGGGCGGGGAAGGGTTGTGTAGGGGTAGGGTAGTCACTCACCTTGCAAACTAACCACGAATATAGCTTTACCACGCATGCCTTTGCGTTGTAATGGCATGCGTGGTAAAGGCATATTCGTGGTAATAGTTTGCGATGTAATGGCATGCAATGTCATTGACATCGCGTAGTAATACCCACGTTGTAATGGCATGCGTGCTATTACTATGCGATGTAATGACATACATTTGCTGTGTTTAGCTGTGCATCAGAAATGCCCTCTATAATGACACTGCTGATGCCCTCACATACGACATCAGTGGTGCTGCCTCTTTGCTTGCATTACAAAAGGTCCTAGGCATAGCTTGGAACTTTTTGGTCCAGTGATTGCACTTTTTGGGAATATGATGGCCCTTCTGGGCATATGCTCGCATTTCATGGGTCAGGGTTAGATGATGGTACTTGTGCAGCGGCGTAGCTAGGGGGGGCGGTCCGCCCCAGGCGGCACTGTTTTGAGGGCGGCGGCCACGCGGCACTGGCCCGTTGCGGCGGTCATTATAATTTATTTGGGGACACTGACTGACTGTCAGTCAGTGTACCCAAATAAATTATAAAGGCCGCCGCAACGGGCCAGTGCCGTGTGGCCGCCGTTTGAAGTACAAGCACTGCTCACGTGACGTGACCTGCTTGCAAAAAAGCAAAAAATTGCTGCCTGCAGCGCACGCACCAAGTTGGCATATTGGGGTATTTGGTCGCGCGGTGGAACAAGCTCCAGCGCGTGCACCTCGTGACGTCTGAGCAGCCCACTACTTCCGGTGCAGCCAGGGAGAGGGCGTGCAGGGGTTGGGATGGATTCATGCACCCCTACCACCATTTTCCGATGACGGTGGATGAATCAGCTATGGTGCCTGACACCCCTGGATAGGACCCGTTTACGATTATAAAGTGTACTTTAAAGGTAGGAGAGCAGAGTGGGTTTGAAGAGGCAGTTTTTAAAAACAGAGTGTAGTGTGTGAGTTTTGGTGATATAATGTGAGGGAAGAAGGAGTAATTTAAAGGTTGGATAGTTTGAAGGTAGGGGTAGTTTGTTTGAAGGGGTGACCTTGTTCTAGAAGGTAGTAAGTGGAGATACTCTGACTGTAGGCAGAGTTCTTCGACAATAGGAAGTAGTTTGAGTGGAGGAGTAGTCTAAAAGTATGGGGTAGCGAGAAGATGGGGTAGTTTTGGTGTTGGAGAGGTTGTTATAGTGCAGTTTGGGTGAAGGAGGTTAGGTTGAAAGGGGGGATCATTTGAGCATAGAAGTGCTAGACTGAAGGTAGAAGAGGACAGTGTGAGGGAAGATTGGGATATCTGATGGTTGGGATAGTTTAAGGGGCAGTATCGGGTAAAAGTGCATTAGCCCTGGCTGTGTATTAGTGCCATTTAAAATTAGTTTTAGCCACACTGCAAAGCATCTGCACTGCTGTACAGCATGGCTACAAACCATTGCCAAAGCAATAGCTCTCCTAAGCAAGACCTTTTGACTTTGCCAGTCCCTGTTTTTCATTACAGCGTCAGCTCAGCGAAGTAAGTCTGTGCTGAAGTGGACATTTACAGCTGAAGAGTGAATGTGGCAAGCAACACCTGTGTGTTCTTAGTAACACACACAAAAAGAGCGTGGGTGATATGAAGGTGCAGAGACCTTGGCATTACTCACGTGCTAACGAGAGATGTTTGTGAGGACAGGCACATACCGTGATATCAGGACTCACATTCAATTACTTTGCTTTCTAAACTTTCAGGAATATTGAAATGAGGCACCTTGGGTGCAATTTATTTTAATATTACATTGGGAAACTAAACTGTTATTAGTATACATTGCCACGGTTCCTTCTGCAGATTCCGTGGGTTGTCCCCTCCTAGTATACCCTTTTCCCCCAACAAAAATATGAAAATATTTCTATAGATTTGTACATCTTTTTTGCGGGCATGGGGCTGTCTGTAGTGACAGGTGCAGGGTCAAGGCTGTCTCTACGATGGGCCACGGGTCAGATCCCCCTTATGGCCTGGGTAGGTAAAAATAGAATTTTTCACATTCTACTGCATTCTCTGGCCTGACACTCCAGCTTATTGAAATGCTTTCGGAGCACTGACAGTCTTTAAAAACTCACACTACTATACTGTAGTGACCGTAGGCGACACTGAGTTGGTGTTGAATGCTCTCTGTTTGGCGGGAGGGAGGAGTAGAATGGTTACACTGTAGTTCTTCTGCGGCTGGGGCAGTGGATGGATCCACTGCTCTCTCCTGGGAGGTGGGATACCTTCTACTGAGCTCTCATGGGTGGCTTGGGTGGAGTGAGAAGGCTTCCACTGCAGGGCTGGTACTGCCCCAACTGCAGAACTCAAGTTAGTCTAGTGATCAGGTGCATTGGACTCACCTGTAGTATCCTGAAGGTGCAGCCAGGGAAATCGTGGTCAAATCCAGTGTGGTGGACCGGTCTGCAGACATTGCTGAGGTCACGGACGGGGTAGATAGGGGACAGGGGACAAGGGTCCTGCACAAGCTGTAATGTTATGAGTGAGATGTCACAAACAGAGTAGGTAGAACTGATGTAAGTTTTGGGTTTCCTTCTGCTTTTCCTTCAGCGGCGGCGTAGCTAGGTGGGGGCAGTCCGCCCCAGGCGGCAATGTTTTTGGGGACGGGGGCTACCTAGCCCTGGACCGTGTCATGTATGTGCATGTAACTTGCATGATCAAGGTAACTATTAGCGGCGATACTACGTGTCTCTCAGACTTCTTTCAGGTGCTCGGTGTCCTTTTCCCCCAGCAACCCCTCAGGGGGGCGGCAATCTGAAGGGTAGTCTCGGGCGCCACAAGCTCTAGCTACGCCTCTGTACTTGTGAGGAACATAATTGCATCTTCTTTCCATATAGCTGCATATTTGTTCATGCCAATTCAGTTCAAGGTAATTGTGCGTTGCTGAAGTTAAACCGTATTAGTCCAGAGATAAAGGCTGGCACTTTATTAGCTCATCTGCAAAGACACTTGAAAGCCGCTATTGTTGTGAAGCGCACTGCAGCTGATCTGTTGCATGATTGTAATATTAAATGTGTGTCCTCTACATGCCTACTGGATGGCAATAATATCTCTCAGATTTATTTGAAGGCAAAATTATTGTTATTATTTTTATAATTAGTGTTATAATTCTTATAATAATAATAATAATTATTATTATCATTTTTGTTATTATTGTTGTTGTTGTTATTCTTATTATCATTGCTATTATAATTCTTAGTATATGTATTATTGTTATTATCATTAATGCTACTAATGTTATTAATATTATTTACATTATTATTTTCATTGCTGTTATTGTTATTATTATTATTATAATATTTATTAAGCGCTCATTCACCGTAGCATCTTGGCGCCAGGAAGAGGAACAGATTAATCAAAGGAGAGGAGGACTAGACTGGAGAGAATTGAACGGGGAAAGTGGACTTAATAGAAATAAGTCCATGAAAGCAATAAAGGGCTAGGTCAATAAAACAAATATAAGCTTGGGAAATGGCTCGCACTGCCCTCTTAAATTCTTGCAAATTACAAATAAAATATTGAGAGGAAATTAATTCCAGTCTTTGGGTCCCATTACCCAGAATTATCTTGCACCCTCTCTTTGCCTCTTAAAGGGGGGACTCGGCAGAAATAAGTTGCTGGATGGGAGATTCCTGCCAGGAGAAAAGAGGGATACCAGGTCTGTAAGAAATGTGGGCCTGTCTTGTAGTATGGTCTCTATTCCAGGCCAACTACATTAAGATCGACCCTCACTTACTGTCAATCCTCCTAGCCTCCATCTGGCTGCTGAAATGTGATTGTTTTTAGAGGCAGAAGTTTCTGCCACTTTTATTAATATGAAATCAATAGACCTTGCAATTGTCCCTGAAAACGTGTCTTATTCTCGATAGATGTGGTGACTACACAATGACTTCCTTGTAGAAATAGGATTCAAGATCTACCCGTGCTCTGTTGGTATGCCTTGTGAGATGCTACTGTATCGAATGGTCTTTGGTATCTATATTGAATGTTATATATTGCATGACCATAATGTCGCATACACATCAGCAACCTGCGATTACATTGCAAGGTTAGTATACAGTTATTGATCTTACCACCACTTATACTCACCTTTCTAAATACATTTTCATTGAACCATATCCAACCAATGTTCTTGAAAAAGCAGGTTAGAACTGTGCAAGCTGTTATGGCTTTTCTTTTGTTCTGAATAAACAGTTAACGTATGCCCCTGGAAGTTTAGATTTTGAAGCTCTTTTTCGAGATTTTAATTCCATTACCTACTTTAACTTCATGTTCTTATTGTGGCGTACTCAATGTGGAGGTTTGGGGTTACTTCAATTTTGCTGAATTGGGGCATTTGTTGACCTTTTGCATCTTTGCCATCTTTGGGTAGATATCTATTAACTGTTATTAAAACCACTTGTTTTTTTCATATAGTTTCTATATGTACTTCTGTTTGCAATTAATTTAGCTGCACTTTTCCTCTCCATTTAATCATTTTGGGAACATCTTCTGCCTGTTAGTGTATGTGCAACCCTTGGTTGTCATTTAATCTCCATATGTTGAGAGGGAGTGGAGCTAGGCTTATGGCTCCATGTAATTTGGGCGCACATTTATTTCCATAAACAATTATGATTGCATAGCTAACCATAACTGGTGAGTTTAAGACACTTCACACACATTTTATCAGTCTATAAAATAAAGATAACACCAGCATTGAGCTATGCCTGTGAAACAATAGATGCACAAGAGTGGGATAAATTTGAGAAAGTGGAGGGACGGATCTGGTGCCAAATATGTAATTTGAATTGCGCTGCTCCTATCGCAGCGATTAGGCTTGAATTCGGTTTACTCTCTACTTATGTGCTATCTATGGCTGCGTGCTTAAGATGGAGCAACGCACTGGTAAACAGCTCCGAGAATATGTTACGGGTAGCACTATGTGAGGAAATCTTTCTCACCATGAAAGAAAAGAGTGCTCTTTTTAGGAATTATTTAAAAGCAATGACAATGTTTGGCTTAGATATGGATAGTGCGGCAGTACTCTGTAAACGTGCTTTGAAAATCGGAATTAAAAACCAATCTATGGGGTTTCTCGCGAAAGAGATACTAAAATGTGTGCAGAGAATAGAAAAAATGATTGTATTGTGGGGAAAAGTATTTGCAAAAAACCCCAACCATACGTTTTATGGAATCTTAAACAGGGAGTATGTAGAGTTATTCTGTTGCTTATACTGAATTCTAAGAATCATGACAGGAGCTTGTGAGGGCATTGCTAGACAGGAAAGACTTTGGGCCATATGTATGAAGCAAAATTTTACTCGCAAACGCTGCAAATCGCAAAAAGCAGCGTTTGCGACTAAAATTTTGCCAAATGCGATGTATGAGACATTCTCGCATCGCAAATATAAGGAATCGCTAAAATAGCAATTAATCAGACTGCGAATCAGAAATTCTGTGAATATTGGTGCGTATTCCAAAATTGCGATTTGTGTTGCAGCGTGGGACATTAAATTCCCCCTTTGACACAGACCAAATACCTCAATAGTAAATTCACTCAAATACATTAATTGGTGGGGCCCATAACACTAACATTCACACTCCGTTGATCTGCTTCCCTAGAGGAATAAGCTTCCAAACGCTGACATGAAAGGAATATCTTTACCTAACTCTAAATGCATTGACTCCAACCCTGAGATATTTCTCTCATAAGGAGATGAATCATTTAGTTGTTAAATATGGTTTTAGTGAACACAATCATTTATCTATACTTCACTCGTTAATCTAGATTTTCTTCTTCAAATAATCGACACAACACATTTGTCAATTAATCAAATATCATTTATCTAAGAAAATTGCAAGTTGTTAGAAATAATCACTAGAACCGCAGAACATCATGTTTACCTAATCTGGCTAAAAGTCGTCCTCTAAGTCAGTCAAGTCGTGGAAAAACCTTTTAATTTCATCAAAGTCAGGCCGCAATTCAGTCTCTCAAAGATTCAGGATAACAGCTGTCCAGCAGTGTCACCGTCCTCTCCGTCAGCATAACATCAGGAAATCGAGTTCGTCAAAGAAGAAGAGTTTTTTTAGTTCAATTCCCTACCTACTTTTATCATGAAAATAATGTCAAAAAGTATCAAGATTGGGGTTTTAGTAAGTTCTGATTGGTCGTCTTGGGGTCGAGCGGTAAAGTTCTCACAAAGTCTGCAAAATGAAGTCATCGCACTTGCTGGTTCTGGTTTTAAAACAGTTCATTGTCTTGTCGTTGGCGCAGTTCCCGGAGCAACCTTGACTAGGGTTTCGTCTCCTGGGGTCAGGACTAGGCCACTGTTGCTGGCGGTGACGCATGCGCACTTCACCCAGAACCTCGTGTTGTCAGGAGTAGTCACGTTCAACGTCTCGTTCAGCCATTTTGACTAGGCCGAAATGGGCAACTTAAGCAAAACAAACACAAAAACGTAATTAAAACATGGAAATGGCTAATAAAATGTTAATCCCTCGCTAATACCCTTATGTGTAAGTAATTATCTAGCAGAAAGCAACATTCAAAGCGTTTATACTCACTTAATAAAGCACAATTTACAATCACATCACCAAAGCAACATATATCATGCAATATTCTAATTTTTCTATTATCAGTATGCATACATGTGTTAGTTTACAATTAGTTTAGCCATGCAAAGTGCAATTCCCGCGTGTAAATCTTTTGTTAATGTGATTGATAAGTCTTTCACTGCAAACAATTAATAAAATTACTATTAGTTAAGTATTCAGATTAATATAAACATGCAGAATGGGAGGGTATACAATATTTTGTACTACCCGCTCCAGCATTTGCACCTAGCGAAAATCACAATTTGAAAATTCGCATTTTTGGTAATCGCAATGAAATGTAGGAAAAAATCGCAAATTGCGATTTCATCATATTCGCAAATTTGAGAATCGCAATTACCACCAAGTCTGAGCAGGTGGTAACCAGGTGCAAACTATTTAGGGAGGCCCACAATGCAACTGATTTTTCCACAATGGCTGGGCTGTATGTGATAGCCAGGAGGCTGTGAATCAGAGCTGCTGCACAGAGGAGGAGACTCCAGGAGAGGATCTTTCATGAGTGCATAACCCTGTTCCAGCGGACTGAGGAGGAGACGCATACACACTACAGGCTGGATGAAGAGAGCATCCTTGATTTAATTGAGGAGCTCAAACCTATCCTTGAACACCGCACACACAGGACACACACCATCCCCACCTAAATCCAGGTCCTGTGCTCACTGCACCTCTTGGCATCAGGTAGCTTCCAGGGGGTGATAGCCTCAGCAGGAGGGGTCTCACAGAGTGCTTTGTCATGCTTTTTCCACGCATTCCTTGATGCCATGCTCCAGAGGCTGCATCACCACATCCACTTCCCCAGCACACCACAGGCACTAGACAGACCAAGCAGGAGTTCTATCAAATAGCCCAATTTCCCCACGTCATTGGATGCATAGATGGGACACATGTCGCAATATCCCCCCTTCACAGAATGAGTATGTGTTCAGGAATCACAAATCCTACCATTCACTGAACATACAGGTGGTGGGTAATGCCAAGCACATCATCACCGACATTGTCGCAAAATACCCAGGCAGCACGCACAACGCATTCATCTTCCGCCACAGTGGGATACACCGTCGACTCACAAGTGGGGAGTTTGGTGAGGGATACCTACTAGGTAAATGTATTTGTACAAAGGACACACTAGTAAAGGATAGCATTGGCAGGACAGTGTTTAACCATATTCCTCCCACCCCACAGGTGACAGTGCGTATGCGGTCCGTGATTTCATTCTGACTCCCTACCTGAATCCTGCCAACGCTGGGGAGCGGAGGTACAACAGTGCCCACATAGCAACCAGATGTACCATTGAGCGGACCTTCGGGATACTCAAGAGCAGATTCAGATGCCTACATAAGAGTGGAGGGGCACTACAATACAGCCCACAGACCTGTTGCAAGATAGTGGTAGCATGTGCCATGCTGCACAACATCGCCACCAGGAAAGGCACCCCAGTGTAGCTAAGTGAATCGGATTCATCTGATGATGAGGGGCCTGCGCCAGGACACATGCCAACCGGTGTAGTTGGTGCAGCTGCTGGGCGCCAGAGGCGAGATGAGATTACAAGCAACTATTTCTAGGTAAGAATATATGACACAATGCTAAATATCAGTTGTGAGGCAGTGTTTTATTTCCTTAACTTCAGGATAAATGACGGCACACAGCCTGTGTTCCCCACAATGTATAGTCAAATGCACAGCACATGTTATTATCACAGTGCGATTGCACAATCAGGAGCAAGTGTCGATGTGAACTGGGTTGAGGCACCCAACTCCTGGTCCAACTTAGTAAATGTAAATGTAGTGCATTTATATAGCGCTCCGCACACCCCCGAAAGGGTCTCTCAGGCGCTGTGCACATACCGCTGTGGAACCCTTCCTGGCCTTTCCCTGTGAAGTGCCCACTCCTGGGCACCCCCAAGGTGAAGCCAGGCATCCTAGCTCTTTTGGGGCCGTTGTGGAGATTAAGCAAGCTATTGCCCAGAGTTGCAGAGTGGGACCCATGATTAGAATAGGCAACGAGGCGAGAATTATCCCAAGACCCACCGAGGCGGGAATTGAACCCTGGTCCGGGCCCAACCTCTGCATCAGGGTCTGCCGCTCTAACCATTGAGCCACACTTCTCCAGTACACCTCAAGTGCGGCGCTGTCGTGCCGGAGGTCCTGGCAGGGGGTGCACAGTGCCCTCCTCACATGTCCCAGTAGCCCTGCTGAGACGCCCACTACGGCGCCTCTCCGGGGGGTGTGGGGGGGTGATGCTGCTCCTGCCTGATTGTGCATCCTCATCTGTTGGAGTGAGGACTCCTGGTCCAGAACTGCGAGCTGCCCGCAGCTCATCCACAGCAGATGTGATCTGTACCAGGGCCCTTGTCACATCCTGGCTGTTGTGTGCCACCTCACGCTGCATACATATGCTTCGCCTTGAAAGCACATTTGTTGCTGAGGACAGCGGGTTAACTGCCCATGTGTACAGGTCTATGCGCTGCATCTCCCTGTGCCTAGCAGCACGATCTGCCCTCAGTTCCGCACAGAGTGCCTCCAGGGAACCCCTCATGCCCATGAAGCCAGCCCTGACCTCCCTCTGTAATAAGCGTATGTTTTTCGCCTGCAGGCGCTGTACCGCCAACATTTGCTCCTCCAGCCCGCCGAAGACTGTGTCCTCTCTTGGGGCTGCTCCACTGGTGGATGTACATGCCCTGCGCCTTGATGGAACTGGCGGGATCTGATCAGCATGGTGTTGTGGCTCTGGCTGTGCTGGGACTGGTTGTACATCGCCATCTGTGTCCTGGCCTTCATCCTCCAATGGGGCAGTGGTGGCACTACAATACGCCTGCGGCATTTTGGAGGGATTACTGGGCTGTCCTCCTCCTCCGTTTCATCCTCTTGCCCTGGTCCCTCTGGGTTTGGTGATTCATCCTCTCCTCCTCTGACTAGTTCCTGTGTTTCTGATGGTGCTGTGGACGTAAATGCGCACATTAATTTTCTGTCCAGACTTGCACTTGTCATGCATTAAATTTCACTGTTTGGATTTACATGGGTCTTGTCTGTCTGTATTTTGCCTTTCCTGGTGTGCATATGCTGTTAGGGCCTGGCTGGGTGTAAATGCACCACTGCAATGTGCATGTGACTACATCTCCCATAATGCATTGCTGTGTGTGCTTGAGTACCTGCACTGGAGTTTTTGTTTTGTTCTGCCCATGGATTGCTACTTGGTGTGGAGCGATCAGGGGGTGATGGCATGCTTCTTACCTTGTCTTGGTGCCGGGGAGTCGGAACTGTCCAGGTCAGACACGCCCATCACACTCTCTGGTAGCAGGGTCCCCTCAACCAGTTCCTCAAGTGGTGTGGAGTCAGTAACTGTGGAGGTAAGTCTTCTTTGCTTGCTCCAACCTGGCAGCCACCTTCTCCTTGGAGCGCTGGCGCATATCATTCCAGCGCTTTCTTAGATCTTCCACGCTTCTGTGGGTGACACCTACTGCATTGACGTTGCGCTGGATGTCCGACCAGATCCTACGCTTGCTTGTCTCTGGCACCCGCAGGGACTTCTTGCCAAAGAGCAGTTTGTGGCTTTTCCCCATTTCCTGTATCAGGACCTCCAGTTCAGTTTCAGAAAACTTATGTTTTCTCTTCCTGGGTGTTTCCCCCTGCTGCTGTTTGTCCTGGCTGGCCATGTCTCCAGTGTCTGCAATTGGTTCTTGCACTGCAGAGTTCCCTCACCTCCACTCCTTCTCTCACACTGTGCTTCAGAAACTCAGGGTAGTCACACTTCCTGGCTGTGATGTCATCATGCTGCACCTGAGTTTCCGATTCTCTAATTTGCGAATTTCGCAAAATTGCGATTTTTTTCAGATAAGGAATTGCTATTTGAAATCTCGCAATTAAATAGCGATTTTTATGGAATCGCTATTTAATTGCGATTTTTTATTTACATTCTGTTTTGCGATTCTCAACTTGTGATTCGCTAAAAATCGCAAATTGAGAATCGCTAAAGGGGGGTTTGATACATATGGCCCTTTGTCACTTATGTAACTTTTGAATACAAGACTTAAATCATGTCATATTTGTTTGCCCCACATTACAACCAGTACGTCGCAGATACCTAAGGAATTGTTTTTTAAAGTATAATATCACCACAGCAGAAGAGGCCCGTAACTGTCTGCTCACACCTCCAACTGAACTTGTTTTAAATTTTGTTGCTTATTTAAACAATTTTTAAATATATATTAGAACAGTATTGGTTGATTACTACATATGTTTCTGAGCACTTTCACTTTTCCAACCTTGTTTGCTGCTAGCTATTGAGAACTGTGTGAGAAGTTGGCCTGGTATATGCTGTCCACTAGTTATAGTTGGCACCTTGCACCAGTCCAAATGACCCTTATTGATGATAAGGTTAAAGACAACCTTATTGAAAGCTATCCTAGTAGTAGCTAAGGAGAGCAGCCTTTAGGCTAAGTCTCGAAGGAATGTAAAGCAACTTGGTTTACCAGATTATAACCTACTGAATGACCAAATGAAAGGAGAACCACACAAGGTATATATAAAATATATGTATTTATTACTTAACACTCTCTACTAACCTCTTTATGAGGTTAGAGAACAAGGTACACAATATTAAAGCACTAGAACAACAGTAAATAGCACAATACACAGTGGGCTCCAGGGGGAGACCAAAGCATATACTAAGAAAGTGGTATAACAACCACAACTTGACTAGACAACATGCCTAGGGCACGTAGAATCACTGGGACCCCAAGGAATCACCCAATGTAGTGACACAGGGGACCCACGGGGGACGCGTGCAGTGTGAGAACACAGCCGCAAGCTCCGTACAATCCTATGGGAAAGTCGCAGTTGGAATTTTAAAGATTAAGGACACTTATGAGAGGACTTCAAGCAAATCCTTTGGAACATAGAAGGTTCTAAGGCCAGCATCCTTGAGAGTACCAAGGTACCCGTGTTACCTATCCCAGGATAACCGGGTGCTTAGGGGTCAATTGGTGTCAGAAACGTTTGTTGATTTCAATGTCATGATGCGAAGAAGTGCTGCTACCGGGAAGATGAGAAGTATCAGGTGTTATCCAAGTCTGGATTGGAGCTGAGAAGAACCTGAAAGCATAGGGGACAGAGTCTGGGTCACTTCACAGTGACCAGGGGCACGATAGACCACTGCCCACCAATGGCGGGTGTTGAAGGTGAGATGTGGTGAAGCTTGACTCTGCAGCCACAGGGACCAGGAGACCTCGACGAGGACCAAAGTCTGCAGGTGAGCTGTCCCACAAAGGGGGCCAATGTCCGGATTGGAAACCAACATGCCTTGGCAACTGCAACCCACGCGGTAAGAGAAATGATGCTTCGGTGTGGACCAGCAAGGTCATGGGGACTCCCCAAGCAATGGAGAGTCAGGGCATGTCTGGAGCTACCAGGAAAGCCCACTGAAAGTTAAAGTTGCCTTTACAGGACCCACAGGTCGATGGACCAGGGATCGCGAAGGGACCTCGAGCTGGATCACAAAATAGCAGTCCACGGAACACTCTTGGAGTGTAGGCCGTTAATCTTCGGTGGAAACACTGCTTGGGCTCAGGAATACAAGTAGACTAAAGCACAGCCACAGGGATCGCCAAAAAGCATATTCTGCTGCAAATGTACACAGTGTCCAGGGGTACAGGTTACATGATCCCCACGAGGGCTGTGGGTCTCAGGTTTGCTGAAAGCACTAGTTGACCTCGGGGAAGCTTGGTAACCCACCTCTTGTGTTGCAAAATCTTTGGAGTCCTTCAGGAGCTGCATAGATGCAAACCCGTCAGATGCGTTTCAGGTGCCTGCCTTGCAGGGGAGTAACACCTTTACTCCAAGGGAGATTCTTCAGTCATCCAGCTTAGTGTAGATAGTCAAAGTACTTGGTTTCTGTAGCAGAGTTTTGTCCAGGTAAATCTAATGTCCTGTAGCCAGGGGTTCCTACTTTATACCCAAGGAAGGGGTGGGACAAACTCTGGGGACACACCTATGGGAGGGTCTGGAAAGAGGGGTGGCTACAACAATGTCCTTTGTCCAGTTTCGTGCCAGAGCAGGGGCTGATAGCCCCTGCAACCGGTTGGAGCTGGACTATGCACAGGGACACCAAATGTGCCTCCAGTGCAGACATCAAAGCACTCTCAGAGTGCACACACCCAGCCGCAATACACTAAAGCCTCTCTGGGAGGCGGTCACACCTCCCTGTGACAGGAAACCTATTGTCCAGCCATCCCCTGCCGGAGTTTCATCCAGCAGCAGGAGGGCAGACTCGTGCCTGTGGCTGCCAGCATCCATTTTGTGATGCCAGGGTTTGCAAAGCTGGTACCGGGTGTACCGGTGCTATCATATTTCTCCCTCTAGTAGGATCGACAGGGGAACCAGATTTTAAAGAGGTCAAGGCAGACATAGACTCAGTAAGGGGTATGATGGAGAAAGAGGAAAAAACAGTTTCGGTGTCAGAAGCAAAATTAAAATCCTCTACTGGTGTGTTAAAGAGCAATTGGAGTGATCTAACTTTATTCATAAAAAAGTCAGAAAGCTCTTGCACCAGGTAAGGGAGGGTGTGTGGGCATTGTTCATGGCTTTTGGAGAGACATAACTTCTAACAATATTAAACAATTCCTTGGCATTATTGCCCGACATGGCGATACGATCGGCGTAGAAACATCGTTTCGCTGCAACAATCGCCGCATAGTAGGATGTTTGGGTTTGGGCTTTTTTCAATTCAGTCTTGTCAGCTATGCTGTAGTTCTGTCTCCATTTTCTTTCCAGCCTTTTACACTGCTCTTTCTGAGATTTAAGCAAAGGCGTAAACCATGGTTTGGAGAGAAGAGTATTAAGGTATTGAGGTGTGACTTGTGGCGAAAGATCACAGACCACCTTCTTAATCCAATTATTAAACTGTCCCAGAGCCGAGTCCAGATCCTCAGGGAGATGTCGGCCAGCGCAATGCACAGAGCCGTAGGATCGATTTTGTGGGGCGCACTACGTGTGGCAGCACAGAGCGGCCTAGACGAGGAGGGACACTTGGCAATATTCCAGGAAAAGGAAATTAAATAGTTATCTGACCAGGTAGCGGGCAAAGGGGGTTCACCAGCAGTGGCAAACTGGAGCAGACTACGTCAAGCGTATATGGCCTTCGCTATGAGTCGGAGAGGAGACATATTGTTTAAAATCCAAAGCTTCAACATCAGGAAAATCCGTAAGTTCAGTGAAAAGACACTCCCATTCCTCTTTAACCACCACTGCCACATCCCCCCCACCCGTTTTTACGATCCGCATGGGCATTTTTAAAGATGGTGGGGATGGCCATTTCAGTGACTGGACAAGAGGAAGGAGTAAGCAAAGTTTCAGTCAAGAAGAGTATGTCAAGAGACGTATCAGTGAGTGGCTCAAAAATGTCCTGGCAATGTTTAGACATAGAGCGGGCATTTATCAGTGCGGCCTCAATAGTGACCGGCACCTTTCCTGCCCTGAGCTGATCAACAGAGGAAATGGGGGACTGGGAAAAAGCAAGCTCACACTTAACACAAGAGTAGGAGCTGTTTAACGCAGTGTCCCATCTCACACAATTTCTACAATTCAGGGGGTTAAGGGCTAACAGTTCCTTACTGTTATACTGAATAGTTCTAGCACAGTTTTGAATAGCGTAACCGGCATAGTGGCTGGCGCTGGCTGTCTCCGGGACGCTGACGGGCGCAGACGGGCTTGCATTAGGCACGCCTTCGGCGCACAAGCGGCGCGCCCACTGCACACGTCCACTGCGCGCTCGCGCAGTGCGCATTATAAACCTCCGCCCTTCTCAACCACTAGAGCACGCACTCGTCAAAATGGCTGCTCTAAGTGTCACAACCCGGAAGTGAGGGCCCAAGATAGTGCGAGGTAAAAACACAGATAATTAGCACAGTAAAACCCAGCAAAGTAAATTCCCCATGCAGATTTTAAAAGTACAGTAAAAATTCAAGTGCTCAGGGCAACAGCCGCTCGTGCAGCACGCATTATAAACCTCCGCCTTTCTCAACCACTAGAGCACGCACTCATCAAAATGGCGGCTCTAAGTGGCACAACCCGGAAGTGAGGGCCGAAGGTAGCGTGAGGTAAAAACACAGAAAATGATCACAGTAAAACCCAGCAAAGTAAATTGCCTACACAGATAGTGTGGTTTGATGAGGTCGATTGACAAAAATCTTTTCTCCTTTTTTCCAGCAAGGGGCTGCAGAAGTACTGTTCTTGTTCCGTGGAAGGCTAGGACAGGTACTGGTTTTCTGTCAGAAGGTCCAAATTCCTTCTTGTCCGCAATCTTCTCTCTGACTAGATCCCCAACTTTTGGGATCCAGACAGGCCTTGCTGGGACTGCCGGTTTTTCCCCAGTAGTGTTTGGCTTCAGGAACACATTGCTTTGTTTCGATCTTAGTTCATTTAGATCCTGTAAAACAGCCAAACGATCTTTGATATCAAAGGGTTTATTTTCCACCACTGTGCCTTTACATTTGAGATCAGGAACCCACATTCTTGTCCCAAATAGGACCTCATATGGAGTGACCCCCCCCCCCGAGAACTTCTTGACAAATTATTTAATGAGCGTTGTACCCCATAAAGATGTTTGACCCACCCATCACCCGAACGTAGTACTCTAGCTGTTATAGACTGCTTTATGTCCCGGTTTTTCCTTTCCACAACAGAATTTCCCTCAGGATGAAACGGAGAGGAGTCCCGCAATGCTACGCCCAAACTCGCCATGGCTTCTTTGTAAGCCTGAGAGCTAAACGCAGAGCCCTCGTCAGAATGTAGTGTGCCAATTGCGTATGTGCTGATAAAGACTCGCAAATGTTTTATAACAGTTTGAGCGTCAGCCGAGCGCTGAGGCCACATCCATAGGAACCTTGAGTTAGTGTTTGTGGGAATGCATTTGTCATAACGGATGCCTGCGCGTAGATAGTCTAATGATGTCTAACAATGGTGTCTGTACTGGGCAGGCTACTTCGTAGTCTGGTGTCTGATGGCATTCTACATTACGCTGTCTATTGCAGTCTCTGCAGTCATTGATGAAGACGTGAATCAGTGTATTCATTCCAGGCCACCAGTACATCTCTTTTAATGTTAATATTGTTTTAGAGATCCCCTGATGTGACAGACCCTCCCCCAGATGTGCTTCATAAATCAAAGCTTCTCTATGTTCCATGTTTGGAATTATCCTATCCCCCACTCCAGGGATTCAAGCAAAAGGAACATTGTTCGCACCATTTACATAAGAGTACTTGAGAGGAAATTTCTTTGGTAATGCTGCACCACTGCCTTTGCTTGAAGCATTGACAGCCAACAATATCTCACTGTCTATTTTATTTTTTGAACGAGTGATCGCAGCTACGGAAGCCGTCTGAACAGCCCCCTTTGCGGCTACATCAGCCAATGAATTCCCTGCAACATGAATGCCATCACGTTGATGACTCATCGTGTGTATCACGTGAGCTTTTAGTAGTTCGTTTCTCAACTGAACTAGTTATTCCCAAAGCGTTTTATGCTTTATTGTGCCACCTTTTGCATCTTTGAATCCGTTTTGAAGCCAATTCTGTAAATATTAATTATATGACTGGACACAGTAAAAGGAATTGCACACTATAAGTGTGGGGAATTTGTGATCTATATTCTCAAGTGCCAGTTTGAATGCTTGTAGTTCAGCTCGCTGAGCTGTACAATCTCCTAGAGATTGAGTTTTAGTGACCATTGGTCGGAAGTTCCCATCGCGCATGCAGCCTTTAACGATTGTGCACGCTGCACTGCAAGCTTGCTTACTCCCTATAGCGGGTTGTGCTGATCCGTCAGTATAAATTATGAATTCGTACTGATCGAGAGGCAGAATTTCAGTGGGCAGAGGACATTCATGTTCATATTGCAGGAACGCTTGTGTTTTTAAATCAGGATCAAAACATATTCAACATCCGTTGCAGCAAGAGAATTAACCCATTGTATCCATTTAGAATGTAAAGCTTTTGCATTTGGAATGCTTGCTTTTGTAACCCCCTCTAAGGCTGGTACTGGAATCACGACAATAATTCATTTCCCCTGAGCTAGAGCTCTTTCTTTTGCTACAGCGGTTTGAACTGCAGTCAGTATTTTTTCTGTTGAAGTGAAGCGCATTTCTGCTTGTGTATACAAATGTGATTTGTATGCTATTGGTATTTTTTCACCCTCCTTAAATGTTAAATAGGTGAATCCGCTTTGACACAAAATTATTTGATCACTAAATTGCATTTATTTACGCGTGTTGTAAATGATTTGTTGCTAACATGTTAGCTTGGAGTGAACGCAGGATGTCTGTGTGTTCTTGTGTCCAATGTTTTGTTGAAAAATCAGGTTTGATTAGTTCGTAGAGAGGTTTAACCCTTTCCTCGTAATTTAGAATGTAAGTTCTTCCTAAATTTAGGAAACCCAAGATGGATTGTAATTTTTTCCGCATTTTTGGAGGTTGGAGCAGCGCACACTTTTCTAAAAGGTTAGCTGCCAGGCTCTTGCCTTCACTTGAAAGCTCATATCCTCGGAAAAGGACATAGAGATGGGCAATTCTGGATTTTTTAAAGTTGAATTTATAGCCCTCAGAGGCGAAGACCAGTATAATGGTATTCACCCTGTTCAAGTGCCTATCTAGGTCATCGTCTGTCAGATAGATGTCATCGACATATGACATTGCCTCGTTATCCTAAAGTTGTAGTAACTCTGTTACCCTTGTTGAGAATAACCCTGGGCTGTTTTTGAACCCTTGTGGGAGTCTACAAAATTGATAGTAAGTCCCCATTATTGAGAAAGCTGTTAAGTACCTGCTTTCAGGTGCTATGTTTTGACAAAAGAAACCATTTGAAATGTCCAATGTGTTTTTATATTTTTTACTCACAATGCTATACTTTAATGCTGTACTATGTGCATTTTGCACTGCAAATGTTTTGGAACAAGTGTTCAAGTGTCTGTAATCCAAAACTAGACAATATGTATTGTCTGGTTTGGATACAGGAAAGAAAGGATTGTTCAGTGAGGAGGTGCATGTTTCAATCACACCTTGGTATTCAAGTTGATCTAAGGTCTCCCTGACCTGTTTTTTAGCTTCTTGCTTTATTGGGTGCTGCCTTTGTGAAGTAGGTTGATGTTTTAGCTGTATTTTGTGGTGAGGTGAGTCCTCATCCCATTCTACATGATTTTTGTATAATGATGTGGCCTGGGCTACTGCCCATTTCCTGGCATAAGTATATTTTAGGTGAATTGGAATATGGTTGGAGAAGGCTGGCTTAATGATGTCCTCGCCATGTGGGCACTCCCTAACAAATTTTGGTAGCCAGTCCTGTTCTGCTAGAAGTATATCATAACCCCTTGAAAGTTTCTCCCATAAGAGTGCTTTCATTTTTCTTGGTATGTCTCCCTCCATTCGGAGTGTTATTTCATATAACTTTTGTGGAGTACTAACACTGGTGTCTACAGTCTCTACTGTGATGTACTCATTCAAGTCCACTATCTCCAGAAGTTCCTTCAGGTTTTGGCGAGCTATTGTTACTTCTGCTGCAATTTCCAGCATTGTCTGAGCCCATTCTCTGTTCTTGAGCTGTTTTCTCAGTATTCTCGGCATGTCTGATCTTCAGACCTGCCACCTTCTTTTTTGTGAATTGAGGTTTTGATTTATTTAGTCTTCCAGTTGTGGTGTGATCCCCATTGGCAAACAGATTGTTAGGATTCTGTGTTTCTCATAAGGGCTAGTATTTGGAAATACTGCTTCGATATGAGTAATTTTTTGAGCTATCCAGAATGGAATTTGTTCATGTTTCGTGGGCATTTTACCCATGACTGCGTGTAAAGTCTGTGGAGTAATTTTTAGTGTATACCCTTGTTGAAGGGTTTGATTTGGAATGGTTATTGGTGGTTGGACAGTGAAAGCCGCATGACATATTGGACTAATTGTCTATAAATGTTTATTAGCTCTTGTAGTTGAGTAAGTAATTCCTCGTCTGACATCTCTTCGATGTCAGGATAGGGAGTGTAGCCGGCTAAAATTGGCCATGTTGCTCCTGGTCTACATAGTGGCCCGAGCATGGTAATATTTTTGTGATGTTTTAGGGCGCCTTTAAACCAGAGATTATGCTCCTGGTATGTGAGTGGAATTTCAATATACTCGAAAGGAATATATTCCTCAGGTGGTTCATCTTCTTTAAAGAAGTGAAATACTTTTGTTACTGGATTCGATTCTGGGAATACATTCCATGAATAGAATACCTCTGTCTGAAAAGATTTGTGTACCTCTATCACGAAAACTGCTCTACCACCTCTTGGTGTTAGGCTGTGTTTTATATAAGTTTTAGAGTAATGGCTCTCCTTAAGTTTGGAGGGATGTTTATAACACCCTCATCAGTTTCATTTAAACCTGTAAAATTAAAAGCTGTTACGACTGGATCAGTCTCAGCATTATCCCCATTCTGGGACATTGTTTCTGAAAGAATGTAGAACAAGTTTCAAGGAAACAAAGATAAGGTGCACAATATTTTTGGAACACTGTATCCCTCAACATTGAACAAACCAAACAGCTAATATAGAGGATTGTTTAGCTTTGGTGGATACTTAACTAGGGGTGGGCGGAGTTTGCGAAATCCACTTTCGCAAATTATCGCGAAAATGTTAAAAATTATCGCAAACACGCGGAAATGTCGCAAAGATGCGGAAGTTTTTTTCCCGCATGTTCGCGAGATTTTCTGCATGGTTGCGGCTTGCCAACACACCCATGTGGATGCTCGCAGGCACGGCCATCTTGTTTTCAGTTGTCTCGCGGTGCATGATCGCGAGAAAAAAGACGTGATCGCGCGACGCATGACGTCACTGCGGGCGCGAACTGTCACGAGACAGCACAAATGGCTAAAAACAATACAACATCTCATGGAGAACGCGACCAGATCAAGAAAACTTGTCGGCGAATTCAGGGATTCAGGTAAGGCAATCGCGCATGCGCGAGAATGTATTATTTTACAGCGCGAGTAAGAAACAAATTATCGCAAAGCTGCGGAATGCGGAAATTTTGACATTTTCGCGCTTTCCGCGGAGCGCGAAAATGTCAAATTATCGCAATTTCCGCGAATGGAACGAAATTTCCGCCCAGGCCTATACTTAACCCTACCCACTCCAGACGTCTTATGGAGTGTGTGAATAGGGGTCTCTGAGAAAAGCACGACTGAGTTACTCAGTATCTAGCGTTAAATTAGTGCCTTACCAAACATTTGGGCGCCATGTAGTGTAGTTCCTATTTCCCTAATAGGCTCTGCGCATTGGAATAATATACCCTATAGGTTTGGCATAGGACTGAGGTCAGTATGCCCATATCGAGTATATTAAACTAATTAATTTGTACCAGCTAACTCAGAGGCCACTAGAAACTCCTTGTAAACAAAAAGGGAGTAGTTTCTGGCAACCACATAAACATGACAACTGTGTTTCCCATTACAATCAAACTCTCTCAGAATCGTGGAAACAACAGATAACAGTTTCACTCAGCTAATAGTGCATGCTTAGTTTCTTCAGAATTACACAGAAAGAATAGACAGGCGTTTCAATAAAAGGATTTATTGAACAGTCTTGTTTCTCGTGTAAGAGATATGAGCTGTTATAATCACAAGACAGTATGCGAGATATATTATGTACAGCGTAAGCAGTAGAAAGAAATAATACTGCGCTAGCATTATCTTTTAGCTATGGCACATATCTTCATATACATAAATAACATAGGCTCAAAGTCATGTCGCAAGCGCAACGCAACTCTAGCACTGCTCGGGGGCATCCTATACTTGCAATGCTGTGTCACTCCTTACGTCTGCTACAAGCAGGCGTAAGGTTTTGACGCAGCATAGACGTAAAAGTGACTCAGTGAAATCTTGTAGATTTCACTGCGTCACTTTTACGGGACTTCCTTGCGGCGGAATGCCCACCCTGCATACATTATACCTGACGCAGGTATAATGTAGCGCAGGGCTTTACAACGTGACGCATCTCACTAGATGCGTCACTTTGTAAATCTGTTGCATAGTGGCGCATGGTTTACGATGCTGCTGCTTCACAGAAGTGATGCAAAGGTGTAGTAAAGATGACGCAAGGGGCTAAATCTGCCCCCTGGGATTTATGTATTGTGAAAGCTCAACTTCAGTGTTAGATGCCACTTATTTTCCTTTCATCTCTATCGATTCAGTGTTTTCCTCATTTTCAAAATCAACATTTCAATTTAATTTGATCCATTACTCTAGAGCTGACAAAGGCATAGAGGCAATAAAAAAGAAGTTCTATAACTCGGGAGGAAAGCAGGAAAGTACCTGACTCATACCACGGGTTAAAAAAAAAAAGTATCTGAAATCCGCTGTGGGTCTTCAGGGAGCTGTTGACATTGTAGTGCCCTGGTTCGGTGATTCTGTACGTTTCATTTCATTGTGTACCTGCTCGTGCTGCCAACATCGTTGTGGTGCAGTGCGGTATAGTGTTGTCCTGTTGGGTAGCCCCACAATGTTGCACTGAGGAGGGGTGGCCCCAGTTAAAACCCCTCAGACGTAAAGTAATGGGCTGACCCGGCGTGCGCCCAGCCAGCGTGTGAAGGAGTTAATAAATAGCCCGGAGTACCCGGCCGTGGTTAAGTTATGCACTGGCCACTAACATAAGCGAGTCATCAGGCTCCTTGTATTCAAGCCACCAGGCCCAGAGCCACGACTCTACACTGGTGACGAGGTGGTCTTTCCACCCTGCCATGCCACCTCACACCTGCTATGCCTGCTGCCTGCACCATCACCCAGGGGCGCTCCAGCCACGTCTCCTGTGAACTTCACGCAGCGCACCCTGCCACGAACCTGCGTCCCTCACAGTGAGCTTCCTGCATCGGCTCCTGGCGCCGCTCCCAGCTGAGGCCCTCGCCCTCACAGCTGCCACTCTGTGTGCTGCACCCTCTCACGGGCGCATGCATGTGCGGGATCTTCCTGGGCCCACCAGCACTGAGGTCGCCTCACCGTGGATCTCCAGTGGCCACAGCGTCTAGTAAGTACAGTGACGCCTGCTCCCAGCAGCCTCTGTCCCAGCACCCTTGTCACCACGTGCCTCAGGCCTGAATTCTGTCAGGGTGCTGACACGCTTGTGAGGCCTGCCCTTCTGCCTCCACGACTCCCCACATGACTCCACAAGATTGCATGTTTTCTGGCTGCCCATACACACACAGCGCTGGGCCGTGCTCGCCTGAAATTGCTCTGGGACGCCCTCCTGTGGCAGTGTGCACCCACCAGTTGTGCCTCATCCATCACGACCACACCGGCAGAGTTAAGGGTTCACCGCTTGCCCTACCCGACAGGGCCCCCACCCGGTGCTGCTCACGAAAACATGCCCTGCCTGCTGGCATCTCACATCTCACAGCGAGTGATCCACCACCCCGGCTACACCCGCTGCCTCACCTACATGATGTTTGTCCCTCATTTGGAGCCCCTCACCGTCCCAGGCCCCCCACCCTCCCAGGCAGCATGCTGGAAGGCATGGGTCGAGCGCCTAGAGACGTATTTCGATGCTGCGGACATTCCTGCTCCAAGGAGAAGACCCATGCTCCTTCACCTTGGGGGTGCTGATATCCATAAAATATCTAAAACTGTGCGGGAGGCTGGGCTTCCAAGAAACTACACCACGTTGCGCAACGCCATCACAGCCTATTTTGAGCCGTTTGCTAACCCTGACTACGAGCATTTCCTGTTCCGCAAGGTGTGCCAGCTGCCGGAAGAGTCAGTGGATGTTTTCTACGCAAGGCTGAAAGAACTGGCGAGCACCTGCACCAGACGAGGATGACGAAGTCCGGGCCCAGTTCATCCAGGGCTGTGCGTCCTCCAAACTGCACAAACATGTCCTACAGGAGCACAACATGTTGATGAGGGTCATTTTTACGCTGGGCCGCTCCAAAGAATTGTCCAAAGCCAGAGCGGCGCACATGGACCCCAAGCCAGCCGCAACGGTCAAAGAAGAGCCGATCTGTGCCATTCGCACCGACACTCGAGAAACACCACAGAAAAGCACCAGGCCGAAGACTCCAGCCAGCTCCCAACAGAGCTCACAAAGTCGTCCATGTGGGAGGTGTGGAGGTCCGTACCCTCACGAAGGGGCCTGCCCAGCGCATGGCAAGACCTGCAGCGCGTGCGGGAAAGTGAACCATTTCTCCATGGTATGCCGGTCGATGCAGAGGAGGAGGCAGAATGGCCCACCACGGCGAGTTCACGCAATTGAACTGCCCCCTGATGGTCCCCCCGACAGTGACATGGATGACGATGAGGCTGAAGCTCCTACCGTCCACGTAGTCAACATGCTGAATGCTCTATCAGCCACCCAACACGCTGCGCCCATGTGTAAAGTCCACGTGCAGGATCATGCTGTGGCTGCACTCATCGACACAAACCATTATAAACCTCATGGCCGCCAGCGTCTACAGGAGCCTGCCCAACTCTCCAGCACTACGCAATACCAAAGTACAAGTTTATGCATTCGGCACCCACTCCCCACTCAAACTGTGTGGCGTATTTCAAGCCAATCTCTCTCATGATACCACGCACCAGCAGGCCAAAGTCTATGTGCCGCAAGAAGGGTCGGGATTTCTGCTCAGCTGACGTACCGCGCAGGATCTCAACCTGATCCAATTTGCGTTCACCGTGCACGCCCATGACCTGGACCACCTGCTGCAAGGTATCAAAGCTCTGTTCGAGGGAATTGGATGCCTAAAGGGCCCGGCTGTCCAGCTGCACATTGATAAGTTCGTAGCCCCGATAGCCCGCCGCAACAGGAGGATCGCCTTCCACCTCTGCCCCAAAGTGGAAGCAGAACTACGCCTTCTGGAGAGGGCATGGATCATTGAACGGATGTTAGACCTCGTGCTTCATGTACTGTTAGCCGGTGCCCATGTGAACCTCAGGTGCCTGTTCCACAGAAATAGAGAGTTCTTTTTGGCGAGTCCCTTGTATATTATGAGAGGTGGAGTTTGCACACGCTCCCTTTGTATCTTGTGAGAGGTGGAGTTTGCACTCGCTCCCTTCGTTTAAATATAGACCAACCGAAGAAGCAGATGCTTGGCTTTCAGTTCCTGACCTGACTCCACGCCCCTTCCCTCCAACCTAGCGTTTGGATCCTCTTCATGTTTGGTGTTACCTGGAGTTTCCCAGTCACTGCACTACCCCCGAGATACCGCTGTCGATATTTCCCTTTCTGTATTCCCGACTCGCGGCTGCGTTCAGACTCACAATCGCTGCTGCGTTCCAACTCCCTGCTGGTCCTTGCCTTCCCTCCCTTTCACCGGCGCTAAGTCCTCATGGTGAAATTTGACGCGCGACCGCGTTTTATGTTCCCAGAATGACAGCCGTAAGATACATTGTATCAGATTAGACAGCCTTTGTTCATTTTTATACGCGCGGTCTTTTTGTTAATTTTGTTTATTTTGTATGCGTGAAGCACGTTTGAGTATTTTCTTTGCAATTCCCTAAATATAGGGTGCGCTACACAGTATACAATCCGTTTCTTCACATTCTGAAGGAGTTCATAGTCAAGAACTCTGTTATCACGGATTAATCTACTTCCTCAGTTGCTTCTCCCTCATTTTGTTCTTGCTATTTTCACGACTGTGACTTCTGCTGCTCCTAAAGAGGCATTTATCTCCACATCATGTAAACAGCGTGGATCCCCTACAAGACATAAAGAGATTTCCAGCCGGTAAAGGATTACTTTGTTTCTATTGGAACAGGCACTGAGTATAATTTTGCATTCATAAGATTCTCATATGGAGAGATATTTCTGATATTGGTTTATAATTATCTTCTTGCAGGTTCCCTCTCCCACTGTATCCGGATTTGCCCTGACCCTGTGGGAATCATCTGGGGGATTGAGCAGTAGTCACGCATTAGCACCTAATGCCCACATCTCCTTGGGTCAGTTTCATGGTATGAGAGTGTTTTGCATCTCATCTGGGTACTGCCTTAGGGAGTGTGGAGAACTCCTCACCGCTCCTGTGGATTGAGTATTGGGTCTACAAACAGGTTAGTGGCATTGGCAACAATGGGTGAGAGGCCCCACTCAATGGGTATCCCCCATCGTTGTCGTGAAGAAACCGAAGCAGCCGGAGGTGCTCCACATATGTGTGGATATGAGGGCCCCGAACCTCACCATCAAACGTGAACGCCATCTGACAGTCGACGACATCATCGGGGAGTTAGCCGGCTCCAAAAGGTTCTTGAAGATGGACCTTCGCTCAGGGTACCACCAGATTCTGCTCCACCCAGACTCTCGCCCCATCACAACCTTCTTCACCCATGCAGGACTCTGGCGTTACATTTGTCTCAACTTCGAAATCTCAAGCGCAGCCGAGGTATTTCAGAACATCGTCAAGAATGTCCTCCATGGGCTGGAAGGCGTGCTCAACATGAACTACGACATTCTGGTGCACACTCGCACACTGGAAGAACATCTCCTGCACCTCCAAGCTGTATTCTCCTGCCTCCAGGACAGCGGGCTCACCCTCCACCGTGAAAAATGCGAATTCTTGAGGAGAGACATTAGTTTCTTTGGCTATCGGTTCTCTGATAAAGGCATTGGCCCGACCCGGACAAAAGTAAAGAACATACAAAATGCCCCCGCTCTGACATCAGTATCTGGTGTCCGCAGTTTCCTGGGCATGGTCACTTATTACGGGCATTTCATCACGAACCTCTCTGACCTGACAGTGTCCCTATGTGATCTCACCAAAGCCACTAGTCACTGGGTGTGGGAAGCAGAACAAGAAGAAGCCTTCCGCCACACAAAAGCAGCCCTCTCAGCTGACACCACACTAGTGTACTTCGACCCCAGACACGAGTCTCAGCTGGTAGTGGATGCCAGCTCCACGGGGTTGGGTGCGGACTTAGCACAGCAACAGATCTGTGGAGAATGGGCCCCAGTTGCCTACACCAGCAGGACACTTATGCCCACGGAACAATGATATTCTCAAATCGAGAAAGGAGCCCTCGTGATCCTGTGGGGGTGCTGGAACATCTTTTTCACATCTACTTGTAAAGATATATGTTCACAGTCATAACTGACCACAAGCCTCTCATCCCGCTGTTTCAAGGGTCATCTTCGCGTTCTCCTCCGCAGATTGAAAAATGGGTACTGCAGCTGCAAGAGTTCCAATTCACCGTGGAGTACAAACCAGGAAACCGGAACCCAGTGGATTTCCTATCCAGGCATGCCCGGCCTGTCACCGAGCCTGAAGCTACTGAAGCGGCAACGACAGAGGACTACGTGCGGATGATCATCGAACGGTCCAGGCCGCTCCCGATCTCGTTGGATGAAGTGATACAGGCCACAAGAGATGATGATTGCCTCCAGATTGCCATCCATGCAATCACCTCGGAAGACTGGAAGCTGTTACAGAACCCGACACAATTCCCCACAAAGGAAGCCCCAGCCCCCTTGAAGGCCCAGCATCAAGTGCGCCAAGAGATGTCCATGTCCGCAGATGGATGTCTCCTGATAGGCCCGTGCCTCATCCTACCAGAAAGCCTGACACAGCAAGCGACCATCCTTGCACATGGAGCACACCAGGGAATTGTCAAGTCAAAGAACCGCCTCAGGAGCAAAGTCCGGTTCCCAGGCCTAGATCAGCAGATTGAATTGATTGTCCAGCGCTGCCCAGTTTGCCTCGCAACCAGCCTACCCAGCAGACCCACGCCAGTGATCACCAAAGCAGCCCCCAGCACCCCGTGGGAAAGAGCAAGCGCGGATTTCGGCAGCCTACCAGGAGGGAAGTACATGCCAGTAGTCGTGGATGACTTCTCGCGATACCCGAAAGTCGAAATTTTCTCCTCCACGTCAGCAGGAGAAGTCATTCCCAAGCTGGAGAAAATCATGGCCACCCATGGACTAGTCAGAGAACTCCGCACTGACAATGGTCTGCCATTCACCAGTCTAGAGCTGCTCGAGTACCTGGCCTCCCACCGGATCAAGCTCCGCTGGATAACCCCAAGGTGGCCCCAAGCGAACGGGGAAGTGGAACGCCTGATGCGGACTCTTAACAAAACGATCCAAATAGCTTTGGCCGACAGCCACATCCTGGAACAAGCGCTGTACCAGTTTCTCCAAGAATACCGTCTCACCCCTCACTGCACTACTGGCATTTCCGCAAGTCGTGAAAACTGTGTTTCGGTCGGGCGGTGACAGACACCAACCCACATCACCCGTTATGGGCTTAGACCCCAAACCCCCCAAATCAATCACTGTCAAGGTGGACGAAGACCAACCAAGAGGCATCCCAGAGGAGACATGCGAAGGAGAGCCTGATCACCGTTGGTGATCATGTGCTTGTGCGAGACCACCACCCTGGAGGAAAGTTCATGCTGCCCTTTGAACTAGACCGATGGACTGTGACCGAAGTCAAAGGTACAATGGTGACAACCTCGAGGGGACACGAAAGCGTAACCCACAATGCATCATTCTTCAAGAGGGTCCCAGAGGACGATGCCGAAGAGTTTCTGCCACCTGACGAGCCAACGACAGCTGACCCGGGAAGCCCTCATGGTTACCAAGAAGAAACCAGCTGACACACAGCCTCTACCATGGACGGAAGATGGCCAAGGCACCCCAGCACTGGAGAAGGCGCGAGACAAGGAGCTTGAGGGCGACCAGACCTCCAGAGACAGTGACAGTCTTCCTGAGCCTTCGCCCACCCCCTCTGCGAGAGGCAGTCAGAGTCGATACTGCCTGCGGCCCTGTCCGAAGCAATCCCAGAAATACCGAGAATTCGTAGCCTGCTGTCGACCTCTGAGCAGAGGGAGTGGCTGTGTCTGCAGACCAGGTAAGACTGTTCCATAAGCATCCTGTTGTCATGGACTGATGTTTGCAATTTTTCTGTTGTCCCCGTTTACCCCGTTATTCTGCATTTGGTTTGCTATTCTTTTGGTAAAGGAGCAACGTAATGTAGTCCTGTTGGGTAGCCCCACAATGTTGCATTGAGTAGGGGTGGCCCCAGTTAAACCCCCTCAGACGTAAAGTAATGGGCTGGCCCGGCGTGCGCCCGGCCAGCGTGTGAAGGAGTTAATAAATAGCCCAGAGACCCTGGGTGTGGTTAAGTTACGCACTGGCCACTAACATAAGCGTGTCGTCAGGTTCCTTGTATTCACGCCACCAGGCCCACAGCCACGACTCTACACTAGCGACTAGGTGGTCTTTCCACCCTGCCATGCCAGCTCACACCTGCTGTGCCTGCCACCTGCACCATCACCCAGGAGTGCTCCAGCCGCGTCTCCTTTTGTATCCATTCATTCATGTAACAGTAACATTCTTACAGTGTGATGTGTTTTTGAAATTATTTCTCTACTTTTTGTTTATTTCGTGTATTTACAATATATTCTATTTATTTCCCCAATTAATTAATACCATACATCAATGTAATGATATAACTCATTCATCTCACTTTCTGCTTTTCTTCTTTAAATATAATTTTTTCATTGTGCATAACGTTGTACTCTTTTTACAATCATACTTTCAAATTATATATAATTATACATAACCCTTTATTTTGTATGTATTTAAACTTTTCTTTTGCACTCTGTTTGGTAGTGTTTGATTTCTGTATAACGCTCAATGTTAATAAAATGACTTAAAAAATTAGTGTGCATTGTTGCGTTCAGAGTCTTTAACCCCAAACCACATACCTGAGTAATGCTCCCTGATTAATCGCACACGGATCACTGACATAATATCGATTACCAAAATATCGACTACTTAAAATATCGTTGCTAAATTATCGACTACAATATTATCGACTCACCATACTTATTAAAGAAAATACTAAAATATCGAGTACACAATATTGTCTTTACAAAATATTGTATATCATTATATCGAACTTATAAATATCGTTAACAAAATTATCGTCTACTCTTAAATGACTATGTAAATGACAAAATTATCAAAATCAGAAATATAGACAACCAAAATATAGAATATTTCACAATATCGACTATCTAAAAAACTATGAAGAAAATATACTTTAACCACAACACATACATTAACATTGTAATACATAATAAAACACTTAAATAACATTAACATTTTCATTCAAACACATACATTTAAAAAGAAACATTCCATAAACAATATTAATACATTTCACTACATAAATAATGTTATAATTATTATACATGCATTAAACCACATTTAAAAATATCTTTAAAGCATTTAATACTACAAATAAACAATGACTTACTACTAATAAGTTGCTAATTAGCGTTTCCCTTACATGGAAACAAACAGCCAGAAAATAAAATAAAAATCAAGGTGGACCAATGACATGCTCACATTTCAAAGTAAACCAATGAAATGAAGCAACTAATTAATTGCACACTATAAAAACACTACATTTCAACATCTCTTTCACACGACAAACTGAAAAGAAGAAATAAGATGAAACTCTACTCAACTGTTTCCTGAAAGAAGATTTACAGTCCCAAAGAAAATTTAACAACTACAGAAAGTAAGTTAAACTCTATTGCTAAAGCAACAAATCTAGAATGCTACAGCTGAAACTATTTCTATAAATGAATTTACTACACTTTATTTAATAACAATCATATCTCCTCTATAGATACCTTCTAAACAGACAGAAATATTTTGAACATCCCCACAACTCTAATATTAATCAATGTAAGTATATTTTAAACTTTTCCTACCCACCTACAAGTATTAATTAAAAAAATAATTCTAAAACATATTTATTCCTTATTTCTCTCTTCTACAGAAAACCACTGAACCATCCAAAACTACCTTCTACGTAATCACCTACTGGACCAAAGAAATAAGTAAGTATATAAACCTCAATCATTAAACAGCCTAAAATACGCAGCCAGAATGTTACTTTCCCCTTAAAACAGTATCACATTAAAAAAAATGTATCCAACTATTAACTTATTTTTTTCTCTTATCAACAGAAAATCTATCTCCAAGATTAAACTGAAAGCTTGAAATCAGCTAATTAACATCTTTCAACACATCAAATTAAACATTGTAAGTATATTCACTAAAATTTAAATATATTTAAAATATCTATAACATTGTTTATATTTACAAAATATTTTTTCATCTCTCCTAGCATAATACAGAACAACATGACTGAAGGTGCAGAATTTATAACGTCTCAAAAAAATAAAATGTTGTTATGTTATATGGGTTATGTATATACACAAGAAAAGCAAAGTGGTCTGAAAATGTTTTGGAAATGTAGCAAATACCACTCAAACAAATGCTATGGTAGAGCTATTACAAAAGAAACCACTGTTCTTTCTGTAAAAGAACATAATCACCCCCCCAATATAACATAGATAGAAGTTAGAAATGCTCTTGAAAACATTAAAGAAGCAAGTACTAGCACTGATAAACCCACCACCCAAATACTAAAAGAACAATTATTAAAAATACCACACCATGCATCAGCACAATTACCCCCAATTGATTGTTTAAAAAGAACTATTGCTAGACAAAAAAAACTAACTACCAAAACTCTACCTACCCCTACAACATTTGAGACAGTAATCATTCCCCCAGAATTAAGCATAACTCACACTAATGAACCATTTTTTTTTTGATAACAAATCTCCTGATAAAAGAATAATTATGTTTGCTACTGCAAACAAATTAGTGAAATTACAACAATGTGACACTTGGATGATGGATGGAACTTTTAAAGTTTGTCCAAAACCATTCTACCAACTGTACACAGTGCATGGATTGTACCAACATTCTAACATTCCATTCATCTATGCCCTCTTACCAAATAAACAGCAAACAACATACATAGAAATGTTAACCAAAATTAAAGAAGAAACCAATAATTATTTCCCACAAAAAATAATTATTGATTTCGAATTAGCCATGATCAATTCAATACTAAAAAATTATCCACACACAGCAATCCAAGGTTGCTATTATCATTTTAACCAGAGTCTATGGAGACATCTGCAAAAGTCCACCCTAAGGTGCCGATCACGATCCGGTAAAAACCTGGTACGAACCGTCGGTCGGAGCGTTTTCCCCGTCCGACTCGTACCCGGTCGTAAAACTTTACAAACATGGAATCACGATTCGCACGGAAACACCATTTCCGTACGAATCGTACAAAACACCGACCGACGAAAATATACATACGAATGTGATCCGGGAATGCTGCGACGTGACGTCGGGACGCTGTCAGGCAGCGTTTCACGACCCAGGAATTACGATTCGAACCGACAGCAGTCCGGACGGCAATATTTTCACGGCACCCAAAAAGTGCCGCAAAAGCGAAGTACGGCGCGAATCGACCAGAGTAGGTTGCCCGGTACGCACCGTCCCCCCCCCCCCCCCAGCCCCCGTAGGTACGCGCCGACCCCCCCCCCAGCCCCCGTAGGTACGCGCCGACCCCCCCTGTGTGTACACCCTTGTACGCGCCGAACCCCCCGTGTATGTATGGTGCGTACCCCCCGTGTACGTTCGAGTCGTACCCCCACGCGCTGGGGGTACGCACCGTACATACACGGGTGGGGGTACGACTCGAACGTACACGGGGGGGTTCGACTCGAACGTACACGGGGGGTACGACTCGAACGTACACGGGGGGGTACGACTCGAACGTACACGGGGGGTACGACTCGAACGTACACGGGGGTACGCACCGTACATACACGGGTGGGGGTACGACTCGAACGTACACGGGGGTACGCACCATACATACACGGGGGGTTCGGCGCGTACAAGGGTGTACACACAGGGGGGGTCGGCGCGTACCTACGGGGGCTGGGGGGGGGGTCAGCGCGTACCTACGGGGGCTGGGGGGGGGACGGTGCGTACCTACGGGGGCTGGGGGGGGGTACGGCACGTACCGGGCACCTGTTTGGACGTCTCCGTGGTCGTTATGGGAGTTCGGTGCGGACGGTCTTTTCACCATACGGTTGTGCATTCGGACGCCCGGGATGGATCGTGATTCCCCGGTCGGACTTCACCTTTCACGTTTGTACGGTGAATCGTACGAGGACGTGTCGGACACATTTTCCGACCCGAGGACGTGTGGGGAAATATTCCGAATGCGGTTCATATGGACTTTTTACCATGCGAATCGTGATTGCCAGTTCGTACGGCACTTGTACGATTCGTACGGTAAAAAGACCGGATACGAGTCGCACGGGGAAATTTTTTACCGGATCGTGATCGGCACCTAAGTGTACAATACGCTACAGATAGTACTTTTGCCTACCAGGTTAAAAAACTAATAGCACTAGCATACGTACCTGTAACAGATGTAGCAGAACACTATAATATTCTAATAGAAAGTCCCTATTACAAAAAGAACGAAGACAAATTAAGCCAACTCCTAGACTACATTGAGGACACCTGGGTGGGAAGATTACATCGATCAGGACATAGAAGACAACCAAAGTTCCACATTCCTTGGTGGAATGTATACCTGAGTACCTTAAATAACAATCCAAAACAAACAATAGTGTTGAAGGATGGCATAATGCCTTCCAAGCAACTACAAGCAGAGGGAAACCTACCCTACAAAAACTCCTGGAATCTCTACAAAAAGAACAAAGCTACCAAGAATTACGGATGCAACAATCTGTTACTCAAATAGGTCCTAAATTAACTAAACAAACCAAACAAATGTTTGATCTACTACAAAGTCAAGTAAACCTATACCCATCAACAAGTGGCCTAGACTACCTATCACTAATAGCCAAAAGCATTTTATAATTAACATACACACAGCTAATAAAAGAAATTGGTCAATACAATAAACAATTGCAATCATATATTAATACTATATTTTCCTAAATAATATATAATTGCCAGATACATTTCATTTTCATATAGAAAATATATATGTACAATTAAATATTATTTCTGTAAATATAATATATATAACAATAAACTATAATAACATTTCCCACCCAAATTATAACAAAATATAACTTACCATTGATGTAGCCATACAAGATGAATTCCACCAAGCAAGACTCCTTCCATTTGTATGTCAATCCATAGTAATAATAAAAAATGTGCCCCACCAAAAATGAAAAAATGAGCACATCCAATGTAAATCCATCCTCGACAAATCCAAAAACGTGAAACCCTCAAAACCCGAAAAATAGGTCAAAATAGTAACAAACGCTCCTGGAAATCCAGGTGAAAAAAAAGTGTGATAACTTTATTAGTTTCATTAACTAAAACACACTTTCTAAAAAAAAAAAATAACGTCTCTCTTTCCATCATAATATCCAAACCCTAAAAAACCCGAAAAGAAGTAAAAAATCTTAAAAAACGCTCCATGAAATCCCGTAAAAAGTTAAAAAGTGTGTTAACAATATTACTTAAATCAAGTAACACACACTTTAAAAAAAAAAACGCGTCTTGGTCTTCGAAAAAACATCGATCAACATTTACCTGAAAAAAGAACAAAACATACCCACCCAGACAATCACACCCAAATACATGAAATAAATACAATTACATCATTTCAAACAACACATATTTAATAACAATATTTACTTCTAAAACTACGTCACAACCAGTAAACAACCACACGTAACTAAATCATTACTAACACCTCAAAAACACCCAAAACATTTAACATTATCAATCAATACACTATAAACATCCTAACTACCATAAACATAAGTATTTAATAACACTTAATACTTAAAACACCCCTTACCTTGCTCAACGCGACGCAGCTTTCAACCGCGAGCTTCCTTAGTCCAAAATGACCCAAAATAACATGAAGCGGTTACAAAATAATCCCATTCAAATGAAAATCCCTACTTAAATCAGTGTAAATACATTAAAACAATAAAAAATCATTATAATCATATATAAAAATTACATAAATTTATCTAAATTCCTAAAAATGATTTTCTAATAAACAATACCTTTAAAAATTATATTCATAATAATTAAAAATACATTATTATTATGATTATAATACAGTAATATATTTTTCACAACTGTACAAACTATAATAAAATGTATGTTATTATTTAAATTTTATTTACAAAACGTACATGTTGAAAAAAATGTTTTTCATATAATTATAAAATATTAAAAATAATAATATTAACATTTGCTACAATGATATTATTAATCATCATTAAAAATACATAGCATAAAAATATACTATTTGTCATGTACTAATTATGTACAACACCAAAATACAAATGACACAATATTCTTCAGAAATTACATATGCAATGATTTTTTTTATGTATATAGCCAACAAACACATTATTATATGAATACTGTAAGAATATGTTTATTTGCAAACAATGTAAAAAAGTAATAAATGTTATGTATGTTTTTTTGTAATTATCAATACTTCTGTTATAAAATGTGATATCAATAAATTGTATTTTCCTTAAAACATTGCAAAAATACACAAATGTATGCATATTTGCTGTATCTCTACTAATGTATACTCCATTCTGTAAATAAAAAAATAACAATAATCTCTCTAGTTTCTTCAACAAAAATAAAGCTTATATAAAAATATAAAATGTGTCATTGGATTTCATAATTTATTACTATCACATATATAATTTAGCTAATTTAATTGTTTAAAAATGTAAATAATCACATTTTTTCCTACATTAAATCCAAAAACATACTTCATTAACAAAATACATATACATTCTGCACAGTAACCCTATACAAATTACTATTCCCATTTCACCTATATTAAAGTCAGGAAAAGTGCTGGACACTAACCCTATATAATTTACTATTCCCACTCCAGTTAACATAAAGTCAGGAAAGGTGCTGGACAGTAACCCTATATAATTTACTATTCCCACTCCAGTTAACATAAAGTCAGTGAAAGTTCTGGACAGTAACCCTAAATAATTTACTATTCCCACTCCAGTTAACATAAAGTCAAGGAAGGTGCTGGACAGTAACCCTATATAATTTACTATTCCCACTCCAGTTAACATAAACTCAGGGAAAATGCTGGACAGTAACCCTATTTAATTTACTATTCCCACTCCAGTTAACATAAAGTCAAGGAAGGTGCTGGCCAGTAACCCTATATAATTTACTAATACCACTCCAGTTAACATAAAGTCAAGGAAGGTGCTGGACAGTAACCCTATATAATTTACTATTCCCACTCCAGTTAACATAAAGTCAAGGAAGGTGCTGGACAGTAACCCTATATAATTTACTATTCCCACTCCAGTTAACATAAAGTCAGGAAAGATGCAGGACACTAACCCTATATAATTTACTATTCCCACTCCAGTTAACATAAAGTCAGTGAAAGTTCTGGACAGTAACCCTAAATAATTTACTATTCCCACTCCAGTTAACATAAAGTCAAGGAAGGTGCTGGACAGTAACCCTATATAATTTACTATTCCCACTCCAGTTAACATAAACTCAGGAAAATGCTGGACAGTAACCCTATTTAATTTACTATTCCCACTCCAGTTAACATAAAGTCAAGGAAGGTGCTGGCCAGTAACCCTATCTAATTTACTATTCCCACTCCAGTTAACATAAAGTCAGGGAAAGTGCTTGACAGTAAACCTATATAATTTACTATTCCCACTTCAGTTAACATAAATTCAGAGAAGATGCTGGACAGTAACCCTATATAATTTACTATTCCCACTCCAGTTAACATAAACTTAGGAAAGGTGCTGGCCAGTAACCCTATATAATTTACTATTCCCACTCCAGTTAACATAAAGTCAAGGAAGGAGCTGGCCAGTAACCCTATATAATTTACTATTCCCATTCCAGTTAACATAAAGTCAAGGAAGGTGCTGGACAGTAACCCTATATAATTTGCTATTCCCACTCCAGTTAACATAAAGTCAGGAAAGGTGCTGGACACTAACCCTATATAATTTACTATTCCCACTCCAGTTATCATAAAGTCAGGGAAGATGCTGGACACTAACCGTATATAATTTACTATTCCCACTCCAGTTAACATAAAGTCAGAGAAGGTGGTGGACAGTAACCCGATATAATTTACTATTCCCACTCCACTTAACATAAATTCAGAGAAGGTGCTGGACAGTAACCCTATATAATTTACTATTCCCACTCCAGTTAAAATAAAGTCAATGAAGGTGCTGGACAGTAACCCTATATAATTTACTATTCCCACTCCAGTTAACATAAACTCAGGGAAGGTGCTGAACACTAACCTAATAAAATGTAATATTCCCGCTCCAGAAAGATAAAACTGAGAGAAGGTGCTGGTTATAACATCACTTAAAATATTAAAAATCTACATTTATTAACTATGAGATATCATTTAAAAACTATTACATTTAACAATAATATAGTTACAACAATACCCACCCCTATCCCATATTAACCCTAATTCCATATAAAAAATGTACAATATTTTTTCCAAAAAATTAGCAAATATACCATTATTTAATTATAATTTTTAATTAAAATTTTAAATTTCACAATATATACTAATAAATTGAATTGTTTTATGATCTATTTTTACACAATTATTTTTTAAAATTACTCCCCACCCTTCTCCCCTAATATACCCACATCCCACCCATAAATACAACATAAATATTGAAATTATAATTTCCAATTAAAAGTATATAATTAGAATTTTACATTAATTTTTCACATTTTTAAATTATTCCCAATTATATATTTATTTATTCATCTATAATTTTGTAATAATTATTTAAATACAATCCACATACTTACACCCTATTAACCCAACTTCCCAACCATAAACCAAAAAATAATTTCGAAATTAATTTGATTTTTTTTTTTAAAAAAATCAAAATTAATTTAAAAATTTTAACTTTCTAATTCTTTAATATTAATATTTATTACTTATTATCAAATCTTACAGTAATATTTTTAATACACTCCCCACCCTTATACACTAATAACCCTACATCCCACTCATAAAACAAAATTATAATTTCATTATAATTTTAAATTATATAATTTCGAATTTACAATAACATTTTGAAATTTCGAATTCTTAAATATTTAATATTTTTACATTATTATCTGATTTTACAATAACATTTTTAAAACACTCCCCACCCTTCTCCCCTAATAACCCAACATCCCGCTCCTAAAAAATATATATAATTTCTTTATTATTTTCAAAATTATAAATATTTAATTTACAAATTTCATTACAATTTACTATTCATATTTATTTATTATTTAATATTTTTAAATTATTATCTGATTTTACACTAATATTTTTAAAACACTCCCCACCCTTATCCCCTAATAACCCAACATCCCGCTCCTAAAACATATCATACAATAAATTACTTAACACTATTAATTATATTTTAGAAATTAATAAAGTATTTATACATATAATTAAACAATTTACTCATTCAATATACACTAAATAGACATTTTAAACAATATATATATTATATTTCGATATTTCTAACAAAGCTAATCAATCGATATTATCTACAAACGACATTACTACATCGATATTTCATACTTCGATATTTTACTAAACACAAAAAAACGATATTACTTACCTCGATATTCTACACTTCGATATTAATGTTATCTCGATATTTTAACTTCGATATTCTTGTTGTTCGATATTATTTTTTCGATATTATGTCTATTTACCATCGCACACATCTGCCACTTAGAGACAAGTGCAATAGGGTTGCTCTTAGTGCTCGATTTTCAGGGTGATGATAGTAAAGGTCCCGGGATAGAGGTAGTAAATGTCCAAGTCCCCACAGTAAATGTCCAAGGCCCTGCACGTCAAGAACCCCAAACTGTGTCTGACAATAATCAACAACTAATTTACTCTGTGTCACAATCAATTTCGCTACTACACTCCAAGTTGGATATCACCCCGTTAAAGAACATCTGACCAACGTCCTGGAGAACAAACACTACTTCACAACAGGTGACAACACTCCTACCTGCAATTATGGTCAGATCAGAGTATAAACTCAGGGGCTTATTTATGAGAGCTCTTGTTCACTTTTTCACCACGTAAGGTGGTACATGCGTAACCCAGGGCTCTCAATCAGATTTATGAAGCTACACAAAGGCACCCGGCATGGTATTCAGTGGACTCATAAATCATGAGTAAGGCAATGCAGTGCAAATCGCTGCATCGTCTTTCTCTGTGCCCAGGGGGCGTAGCATGGGCATTGCAATGGGTTTTCCCACACAACACCCATGGAACTTGGTGCAGCCCCAAATTAGCAAAATCACGTAAACCTGGGGAAGCGCGAAATCCCTACTCCTCCCGAGGTGAGGCGTATCTTGATTTCTCCTCGATTTTTCCACTTCATAGAAAGAGGAAAACATCTCTTGGGATTGTTTTTGTGCAGAAAGGTGCCTCTTCCTGCACGAAAACAGTCCTGAATGCAACAGAGGCACCCTTTCACCATGGTACAAGGGTGCCTATGTTGGCGTTAGGCTGCCAAAACGGCACCTGCGCAGGGAGAGAGGATGAGAATGCACTGTATTACATAAATACGGTGCTCTCCTGCCCTTTCCCTTTGGCGAAGGGCAGAGCAGCAAAGTTCCTTGCTGGGCTGCCCAAAATCCCATGAATGAGGCTCTCAGAGTCTAACAAAAACATTTTGCAATGCTCAATGGCCCAAGTGCACACAAGAAATACTTTTCGATGTCAGAATAGTGCAGTTCAGCTTCTCGCAGTTTTCTTGAACCATAATTCATCTCTCACTCTTTCTGTTCATCCTGCTGTAACAACATTCACCCAACATCACCAAACACCACAATTGCTAACATCAACATCAACAAAGCATTCTTTTCTTGCCAATAAACATGTCAAACTTACTCTCTGAATTATAGCTCTCTTGAGTGATTCAAAGGGCCCAATTCTCAAAGGGACTTATGTTTAGTAAAGTTACGTGTTACTTGTGGAAGAATCTCTGTGCGGCACACTCTCTGTAGTGTGCCGTATGCAGATTCCACCCAGAGTGTGGACACTGTGCCATAAGACTCCACCTACAGAGCATCCCCACAGAAAAAGATGGGACTGCCCTATCTTTTTCTGTGCATAGATTGAGCAAACGTAAAGATACTACTTGCAAAATTCATTTGTGACTAGCTAAAAATCGTAAACTTACACTCTGGTGCCAATTCCGATCCGGTAAAAACCGGGTACGAACCGTCGGACGGAGCCTTTTCTCCGTCCGACTCGTACCCGGTGCGAAATCCATCCGAAAATGCAAGTACGAATCATACGGAAACACCATTTCCGTACGATTCGAACAAAACACCGACCGAACAGAAACTAAACACAATTCCGATCCTGAAAGGAGCCGACGTGACGTCGGTACGCATCCAGCCTACGTTTCACGAACCAGGAAGTACGATTCGAACCGACGTCATCCCGCACGGAAAATATTTACCGGCTGCCAAAAACTGCCGGGAAATCAGGACGACACACGCAAGGAGCAGCTGGACGCGACGAACAGACATGGACCCGAACCTACGTGCCATCCCTGCCCTCCTAGCAGTCCACCTGGCGTACAGGAACCGACGCAGACGCCGCAGAAGGTCAGCACAACAACCAGGGGCAAAGGGGGGGGCAGGGGCAGGACACACAACACCAACACATGGTACCAAATCACACATGGCCTGGACATACCTGACCATCAGGGCCTGGTCACTTCCAGGGGGTGGGGGCAAGGCCAGCAACGCAAGCGTCCGCCACAACGGAAGTGGATGGTCACGCGAACCGGTACGTACCCTACCCAGGCCGCAAGAGCGTGGGTACGGAACGTACCACGCGTCCCCCTACGTCACTCCAACAATAGCGGTACGGCCCGTACCCACGTCAGAAAGGCCTTGGTACAGCTCGTACCAGCATTGCTGGGGTCATGTAGGGGTACGCGTGGTACGACCCGTAGCCACGCCCCCAAGGCCTGTGTACGGTGCGGACCCCACGGCCCGCAACAATGGTGGGACGCACCGTACCCACACACCAAAGGCATGGGTACGGCCCGTACCCAGGCACGCAGAGCGTGGGCAGGGGTATGTACGGACCGTACCCCCACCCGTGGAAGTACGGCCCGTACCCCCACCCGTGCATGTACGCCCCGAACCCCCACTCGTGTATGTACGCCCCGAACCCCCACCCGTGTATGTACGCCCCGAACCGCCACCCGTGTATGTACGCACCCAAGCGCCACCCGTGTATGTACGCCCCGAACCCCCACCCCACCCTGGTATGTACGCCCCGAACCCCCACCCGTGTATGTACGCACCCAAGCGCCACCCGTGCATGTACGCCCCGAACCCCCACCCCACCCTGGTATGTACGCCCCGAACCCCCAGCCGTGTATGTACGCACCAAACCCCCACCCGTGTATGTACGCACCAAACCACCACACCAGCCGTGTATGTACGCACCAAACCCCCACCCCAGCCGTGTATGTACGCACCGAACCACCACCCGTGTATGTACGCCCCCTAACCCCCCCCAGCCGTGTATGTACGCACCGAACCACCAGCCGTGTATGTACGCCCCCGAACCCCCCCCCAGCCGTGTATGTACGCACCAAACCCCCACCCGTGTATGTACGCACCTAACACCCACCCCAGCCGTGTATGTACGCACCGAACCACCACCCGTGTATGTACGCACCAAACGCCCACCCGTGTATGTACGCCCCCGAACCCCCCCCCAGCCGTGTATGTACGCACCGAACCACCAGCCGTGTATGTACGCACCAAACCCCCACCCCAGCCGTGTATGTACGCACCGAACCACCACCCGTGTATGTACGCACCGAACCACCACCCGTGTATGTACGCCCCCGAACCCCCCCCAGCCGTGTATGTACGCACCAAACCCCCACCCGTGTATGTACGCACCTAACACCCACCCCAGCCGTGTATGTACGCACCAAACCACCACCCGTGTATGTACGCACCAAACGCCCACCCGTGTATGTACGCACCAAACCCCCACCCCAGCCGTGTATGTACGCACCGAACCACCACCCGTGTATGTACGCACCGAACCACCACCCGTGTATGTACGCCCCCGAACCCCCCCCAGCCGTGTATGTACGCACCAAACCCCCACCCGTGTATGTACGCACCTAACACCCACCCCAGCCGTGTATGTACGCACCGAACCACCACCCGTGTATGTACGCCCCCGAACCCCCCCCAGCCGTGTATGTACGCCCCGAACCCCCACCCGTGTATGTACGCACCTAACACCCACCCCAGCCGTGTATGTACGCACCGAACCACCAGCCGTGTATGTACGCCCCCGAACCCCCCCCCAGCCGTGTATGTACGCACCGAACCACCAGCCGTGTATGTACGCACCAAACACCCACCCGTGTATGTACGCCCCCGAACCCCCCCCCAGCCGTGTATGTACGCACCGAACCACCACCCGTGTATGTACGCACCAAACCACCACCCCAGCCGTGTATGTACGCACCAAACCACCACCCGTGTATGTACGCACCAAACGCCCACCCGTGTATGTACGCACCAAACCACCACACCAGCCGTGTATGTACGCACCAAACCCCCACCCCACCCGTGCATGTACGCACCGAACCTGCTATAAGAATGGGGTGTGCAAAACACCCCCAGCAGTGCCCAGACACAGGAGGGGTGGGTGCAGGGTCCTCCCAGCAGTGCCCAGACACAGGAGGGGTGTGTGCCTATCACTCCCAGCAGTGCCCAGACACAGGAGGGGTGTGTACCTATCACTCCCAGCAGTGCCCAGACATCGGACAATATACCCCATCAACAAGTTCAGTGACCTACAAGGGTGATACCCCAGATGCAGGCGGAGACATCGCTGAGCCAGCATGGCTATATTGAAAGGCAACCCTCACACATCCAGGAAATGTAGACACAGCACAGCACAGCATTTGGGAGACACCCTGCAGGAAAAATGGGCTGGGCCACAGAGGACGGAACACACCTTGGGACAATGTCACCATACAGTGAGAGCAAACATGACCAAATACCATTTGCAGAGACCTTTGTGATGGCACGCAGATGGCAGGGTACACCCCATGAGCAGCACACTCCAACATTTCACAGACCCCTAACACATTATCACCACCCCAACGCAGGGAGCACCAGCACCAACAGCAAGTCCAGGAAAGCATCAGTGTGCAAAACAAAAAGAAAAGGCTTTATTCAGCAGGAAAATATATCAGAGAAAATGTCCACTATGTACAAGGGCCATGGGCCAGCCCAGCAGCAATGTCCGGGGGGGGGGTACACATCGGGACGTGTGTCCCCTAGCTTGGCTGCACAGTTCACAAGTCCATTTCATCCACAGAAGAGGGGGCATCAGGGGGGAGGGTGGAAACAGGCACCGCAGGGACAGGAGGGGAAAGGGTAGGTGTTGTGGGTGCAGGGAGGGATGAATCTGCCACAGGGGGGGTGCCAGCGCCAAAGGTGGAGGACAGAATGGCGCTGCACACGTCGGCAAGTTCCCCCAGCGACTCCCCCGTACCCAATCCAACCACAGGCCCCAAGGAGGGGGGGGGGGCAAAGGGATGGGTCGCAGCGCCACTGGGGGAGGGTGTGGACAGGGTGGGGGACTCAACTCCCCTGGCCGGGTCCCGCCTCCACCGCTTGCGGGGTGGTGTCATCCTGGGGCTGGGGGGCACACTCGCAGTGGATGATGCTGTCACTGACTGTTGGCCAGGAGAGCTAAGGGGAGTGGATTTGGAGGGAGTGGGTTGTGTGGAATGCGGACTCCCACTGTGGCTGCGTGTTCTACGTTTCCCCCCCGACCCAGTGGGTGTGCCTTCCTCACCCTGTGTGTGCGTGACAGGAGGTGTGCGCTTCGACTTCCCTGGTGGTGTGGTGCCTGTGTCTGTTGGGGTGCGTGCACGCTGACGTCTGGATGTGCGTGGGACAGGCACGGGAGTGGGAATTGGGGATGGGGCAGGGGTAGGGGGTGTTACGCAGCGCTGCAGGAGATCCAGTGCTGCAGTCAGTGTGGAGTCTATGGACCTCAGCAACTGCCGTTGGTCAGACTGCGCAGCCGACATGCCCTCCATGTATGCCTCCATCTGGGTCAGCACCTGGGTGTGGGCATGGAGGACATTTAGCATCGCAGTCTGACCAACCTGCAACTGCCTCAGGATGTCCACAGACTCCGCACTCACCGCAGCAGTGGTGACAGGGGCAGGGGGTGCGGTGCCTGGCAGGAAGGAGACATGTGGGGACCGAGCACGGAGGGAAGGGCCACGAGCATGTGGGAGGCCGGTGATGGAACCTGAGGTGGCGGGGGGATGTGGAGGGCTGCCATCAGCTGGGGGGGCAGACTCCGCCACCTCTGGGAGCTCAGCCTCGGACCCGTCTGCGTCATAGTCTGTGTTGGCAGTCAACAGGTCCTCCGCCTCACTCCCTTCGGCCTCCGTGCCACTCCATGTGCCAGACAGGACAGCACTGCTGGTACTGGTGCTCAATCTCTCCTCCCGGTCCGTGCTAGTGTCTCCTTCCGTGTCCCCCGGCGATGCTGTGGGCAAGGTGAAGAGACAGGAGAAAATCAGACACCTGTACACATATGTCACATGAGTCAAATATACATAGGTCACATTGCATAGCCTGAAAAGCAACAGGAGTAACACCTACAAAACAATGTACACATGTAGGCCATGGAACACACAGTTTTTCTACCCACCATGCCACTGAGACACAATGGAGATCATGACACAACAGCAAATCACTGCACCTGAAATTTTAGAGAGGAGTCAGCCTCTGGGGACAAATGTGCACAGCACCTGCACCACACTGCGTCGTCAAAAAGGGATGAGCATGAATCATATCCATTTACTCTTGCCGCATGCTGCAAAGGCAATACATGAAACCAGGCCACACATGACAGGGTCACTGCACCTTGAGCGTATGTCCAGTCAAACATCACACACAGGCTAAACCCAGCAAGGAGGATGAAGCTTCTGACATGTAGGCCTTGTACGCACAAACCACCCACACCTGAGACAATCTCATTGAGACGGAGAAAGTATGTACACCTCTTACTCTGGGATGGAAACACATGGCCTCCACTAATTCATGACTGTAAACACACAGCCCCTGGTGGCCATGTCCACACATCATTGACAGGCAAACATCATCAGATTGTCTCAACAACACACACAGGTAATGCCCACTGTGAGTATGCACAAGCAAAATGGGTCCCCCTGTACAGTGGACACATGTAGCAACCTGTAGGTCCTAACAGTTGAGCCCAGGGTACAATGCCACCCTACGCAACCCATGGCAAAGACACAGTGAATGGCCATATTGTTGGATGACGCACATGATACCTAGGAAGAGGTGCCCCAGGGCACAGTAGTGCCCACACTCCTCCATGGTCCAGGATGGACATGACTGCAAATTAAGCAACCGTCCCTGCACTTAGCAGGCCTCCCACTCAGGCACATCATGTCAGAGGGCACACAATTGGACATGCATGCTGGAAGGCTGTACATTTTGGAGACACACCCCTATGTCGTGATTCACAATCAGTGCCAAGTGACATGGACACCACAATGACTGAAATTGGCCATGGCACACGCAAGGTCCCCATACCTGTGGCACATCACCCCCACACATGATGCTGATAGCATAGGGCACCTGCATGAACTGCCTGCATAAATAACCTTGTGCAAGAGTGGCGACAGACCAGGGAACACATTGCAAGGAGGGGAAGGGAGGGAGTGAGAACAGCACTGTGCTACTTTGTGGAGAAGTTGACGCACTGCACAATCAAACCCTGGCAGTGTATCCATGCAACTGCACACTTACATTGGCTGGGGACACACAACTGACACACATGTACCTACCCCCTTCCTGCTGCTGCCTCTCCTGTAGGCGCCTGTCCATATCGGGGAAGACCACCGCCAGCACACGCTTCTGGATGTGGGTCAGACGACGGCGGCCACGGTTCTTACGGCTCTCAGGTGAGTCCCCCAGCAGGAGCCGTGCAATCCTCCTCGTCCAGCACCGGATGTCCTGCCAGCGTTTCCTCACCTGAGACAGGCTCCGCCTCCGACCCTCTGTACCCCTCACGGCACTGACGGCTTCCCTCCAGATCTCCCCCTTGGCAATGGCGCCTACCTGTGAGGATGCAAAAGAGAGAATACATTAATCCACATGAGCAAAGACACAGAGACACACATATAGAACAATCCTCATTATGAACAGGCCATGGTATGCATGCAACTAATTGCACCTTTGTCATAGGGACATTATCCACTGTGGAAGGCCAAATGCACTACGTGCCAGTGGAAGCACACGGGTGGCATGAGGGGTACCACACACTCACTGACCAGGGATCACACTGTGCCTCACAGGCTACACCAGGATTATGTACAGCACCTCACAGCAGTCACCTGCCCCAGCACACTGATGCTACCTCAGCAGAGTACACAGACACACACAGGTACAGGACAATCACATGGCATTGCCAACTGCGGGTACACACCTCACTCTGCCCATGTGCCAGTAGACGGGGGTGTCACAGGTGTGGGGCTGGCTCAGCACGGCATGCACACAGCACTGCTCCCTGCTCACATCCGATGGCCAGGCCATATCCATCCCTCATGCTGCTTGTGTGCAACACTCCCCATATGCACTCACCCACATGACAGGGGACTAACACACACACCAATGTGCAGGGGACGAACACGGCCTTTGGACACTCACAGCACAGGTACACTGAACAAACACACATCCATGGGTACTGACACCTGTCACACTGGGGGGAACACAGGATCACATCAGGACTGTGGAAACAACATCCCCAGGAGGAGTATGCAGGCAGAATGTGGCATGCACCTTGCATTCATTGTCACAGTAGGCACTATGCAAGTGAGGAGTGCACACAGGAAACACAGCATGCTCTGCATGGGTGACATGAGGCCTTCCACACCCTGGGACCCACTCCAAACAACAGTGCATGTCTGTCACACATGGACACAATGCCAGAAGTCACTGTCACACAAAAGGGGCACAGTCTAAGCTAGTGGAGTCTGCACTCACCTGAACCCCTGGTCGACCATACAGGCTCTGGAACTGTGGGAGGATCACATCTATCAGGGCAAGGTTCTCCTCCTGGGTGAATGGCTGTGACCTCTCCACAGTCCTGGACATGGTGCCAGAGGAATCACTATCAGCAGCAGTGGTAATGGATGAATGGATGTGCAGGCAAGTGCTCTCTCATGGGACCTGGCTGCCTTATATATGCCTGGCTGGCCTGTTCATGTATAGGAGTACAGATTGATTGGTCAGTCACATTAGCATCCTACGTTTCATCCAATCCCTTCAAACCTACCCCAGTGTGTGGCTTTGCATGGTTTCAGTTTTGATAATGATGTCAAGTCAACATCCACATTGCAACAATGTAGATTCTTTCAAACTGACTTCTGCTGTGCACCTGGTGCTCAAAATCAAAAATTTAACTCAGTCTCCATGGCAACCATCAGGCATTTAGGCCCTTATACTTGTCCCTCATGTGTCCCCTATGTGTTTTCATACATTTACACACAGGTACGGTGCGTTCCACGCCCTAGGGCACCCCACAAGCAGTGATACCGACCGTACATGCGCTTGTACGGTCCGGATCACAATATGGGCGCTGGCGTATGCGTACGCCACAGTAGTACGGACTGTACACGCGCTTGTACGGTCCGGATCACAATATGGGCGCTGGCGTATGCGTACGCCACAGTAGTACGGACTGTACACGCGCTTGTACGGTCCGGATCACAATATGGGCGCTGGCGTATGCGTACGCCACAGTAGTACGGACTGTACACGCGCTTGTACGGTCCGGATCACAATAAGGGCGCTGGCGTATGCGTACGCCACAGTAGTACGGACCGTACAAGCGCGTGTACAGTCCGTACTACTGTGGCGTACGCATACGCCAGCGCCCATATTGTGATCCGGACCGTACAAGCGCGTGTACAGTCCGTACTACTGTGGCGTACGCATACGCCAGCGCCCATATTGTGATCCGGACCGTACAAGCGCGTGTACAGTCCGTACTACTGTGGCGTACGCATACGCCAGCGCCCATATTGTGATCCGGACCGTACAAGCGCGTGTACAGTCCGTACTACTGTGGCGTACGCATACGCCAGCGCCCATATTGTGATCCGGACCGTACAAGCGCGTGTACAGTCCGTACTACTGTGGCGTACGCATACGCCAGCGCCCATATTGTGATCCGGACCGTACAAGCGCGTGTACAGTCCGTACTACTGTGGCGTACGCATACGCCAGCGCCCATATTGTGATCCGGACCGTACAAGCGCGTGTACAGTCCGTACTACTGTGGCGTACGCATACGCCAGCGCCCATATTGTGATCCGGACCGTACAAGCGCGTGTACAGTCCGTACTACTGTGGCGTACGCATACGCCAGCGCCCATATTGTGATCCGGACCGCACAAGCGCGTGTACAGTCCGTACTACTGTGGCGTACGCATACGCCAGCGGCAATATTGGCCCAGGGACCCTATACACGCGCTCCGAGCGTATGTACGGTGCGTATTACAACTGTCAGTGGTGACAGGCGGCACACAGACAGGAATGGAGCGGACAGGTATTGCCAAGGGTGGACACCAATGCATTGTCTGTGCAATACCACCTGTGTGTGACACAGGTGTGTCAGGATGTGATGTGGCACTTTACCCCTGAGGTGTGGGCAAAGCACATGTACGATGAGCTGTGTACACATGTCGTGTGTGATGGTGCGCATTGTACCACACATCCCCTGCACTCCTTTGACATGTGTGCATGTCGTACACACTAGTGGAGCCATGAGTCACTTGCATGTCCCAGTCACGGACACCCGCACCTGTCCCCTGATGCCAGGTACACGGAATATTACATATGACACGTGTATGGCTGCGTTGCATGCTGCAACCATGTCATGTGTGTGGCATGTCTTTCCATGATTTTGCTGTAGGTGTGTGATTCAATGTGTCAGCAGTTGCTGCTGCCAACATGTGTCTGTGTGTCGATGGGCATGGCACACTGTTCCGCACACCAGCCCACATATGTGATTTGCCATGAGGTGTGTATGTATCCAACTACACGGAGTATCAACACAAGTACATATCCACATGCTCCCTATGTATGTTCTGTCTCGACATGTACTCCTCAAAGGCAATGTGTGTGGCCTGTCCTATTCCTATGACATGTGACCAGTGCATATCGCATCCAACTACCTGTCTGTACCATACGCATACTACTTCTGCACATGTGTGGATGTCTGTGAATCCTGTGATGCGTGTGCATGTTCACTTACACTGGCCCACAGCTAGTCTCATGCCATGTCATCGTGATCTTGCCCCCCTCCGTTAGTGGCTGTCCCTTGGTAGGAGTGTAACCTGACTGGCGTTCGTGTCCAGGAACTGTGGCACAGACCTGACTCACAACGTGGCATATGTGTATTGGCTGTGTAACATGTGCTCAGTGCATTGACGATGTTGTTGTACAGTGCTCACTCTTAGGTGTTCCTTCCATTTCACTGCAGGGCTCCGCCTCTCCCTCGACGTATGCCAGACATTGCTGCCCTGCATGAACGGGACTGTATACGCCGCTACAGATTCAGCCAACGGTTGATTGATGAGTTGACTGGCCGGCTGGAAGCACAACTCCTCCCGCGCCACAGGTATCCAAGTGCACTGACACCCAAGTTGAAGGTGATGGCAGCCCTACATTTCCTTGCCACGGGTACGTTCCAACATACCATTGCTGATGTCGGGGGCATGTCCCAGACGATGTTCAGCCGTGTTCTGCATGATTTCTTAGAGGCCATGTTGTTTCACCTGGATGAGTACATTAAATTCCCAAATCGTGAGCAGTTGACAGATGTCAAGCGTGAGTTCTATGCCCTGGGAGGGATGCCCCATGTCATTGGGTCCATAGATGGGACACATGTTGCGTTGGTACCACCACAGGCACAGGAGGTGGTGTATAGGAATCGCAAACATTATCACTCCATTAATGCCCTTGTGGTGTGTCTGTCCAACATGGTGATTTCACATGTCTGTGTTCGCTTTCCAGGATCAGCACACGATGCCTTCATCATGAGGCGTAGCAGGGTGCCAGAAATGATGCTGCAGCTGCGGAACGAGCGAGCATGTATTGTTGGTGGGTAGACTCTGGCAGTTCAGTGTTTGGCGTCATCTTCCAATCTCACTGCCTGTGCTGACACACTTCTGTCCATGATGTTTCCTTGTAGGGGACGCTGGCTATCCCAACATGCCATGGCTGATGACGCCTGTCCGCAACCCCAGCACGGCTGCCGAGCACCTCTACAACAACGCACATGGGCGGACCAGGAGAGTCATTGAGAGGACGTTTGGACTTCTGAAGAGCCGATTCCGGTGCCTCCACAAGACCGGCGGAGCACTCCCATATGCCCCGGTGAAGGTGTGCAAGATCATCATCGTCTGCTGCATGCTGCACAACATGGCAGTGGAGGAAGCTGTTCCACTCATACTGGATCAAGATGACCAGGACCATCCACCCGTGGAGGATGAAGGGCTTGGTGACGGGGCAAGTGATGTGGAGGAGGAGGAGGCTGTGGAGGACATGCGGAGTCGGCTCATACGCAACTTCTTTGCTTAGTGGTGAGTTCCAGTGTCTGAGTGTGCACGCATTGGGCCGTGTGTGGCATGTGTTGCAATGTGTGTGTCCATCTGCATGTCTGCCAAGTGAGTCAGTGGTGTGTATTGAAGTGTCACTCAAGTGATGGCGCAATGGAAGGATGTTGTCTGAGGGTCATCATTGTCACCTGTCATGTTAACAACATGATACGTGTTAAGTACATGCTTGCGGATGTGCTCCTTTGTGCTGAATCCTTGTGTGTCTCTCTTCCACAGGTCCATGTGCATGCTGTCTGCTGGTGGCATTGTTGTGCTCCTGCTACTCCTCATGAACACAGCGACATGTGCTGATTCAGCGTCACATGCACGGGCAAGTGTTGAAATCTCCTCAGGGTAAGGGATGCCTCACGTCGTTTTGGGTGTGTGAATTGTTTGTAGTCTGTGTGCACTTCTCCGGTTCATGTGTGTTCCATTTGCATACATGGTGATCCTACATGGGGAACATGACATGGGGCAGGCTTCACCTGGAGCCATGGTCAGACTTGGTGACTGTCATGTGGCAGGGGATTGGGGATTGTGATGAGGCCATCATTGTGTGTAACACTGGCCTCGGAAACATACAGGTTGCACCGGGTTGACATGGTGTGTGATTGCCCCATCAGGGCCTCAATGGTGTATAGCGGCCTCTCCGTGGCAGCAGGGGGTGTTTAGCTGTTATCCGTCACTTGTGTGCCAGGTCAATGGGATGCCAGCATCTGTGTTGCAATGGGGGGTGCCAGTGTTGCTCCCACATGTACATCCACATGACCTGTGTATGTGTTGACAGAGTATCATTGTCATTCCAACACACATGACTAATAAATTTGTCCCTCTGTCTCCAAGGTGCCTCTTCCCTGTCAATGGTGCCCTGTTGCCACTGTGCGTGCCGCAGGTCTGGCATAGTTTTCATAGGTGGTGCATATGTGTCTATGTGTAGAGTGACAAGATGCTAGGGGTTTGTCAGGGAGTGGGAACTGTATTATGCACAAGATGCACAGTTCCATCCACCTCAAGGCAAGAGAGACCATCCCCCAGGGAAACTACAACATCTGTGTAGAATCCTACCCTGCAGTCTACGGACATGTGCCTCACGACTCCCATGGTACTTGTCCATATCCGGAGTGCATCTGCACAGCTCTGCTACTGCGTCGGGCAACCAGGCCACATCAACGTCCTAACGGGATGGGGGGAATGTTTCACAGCCAGCTGCAGGATGACCTTCTAGATCCACGCCCACACTCATGATGCAGCCCACAACCCCAACACAACCATGTGGCACAGTGATCCTAAACTGCATTCTGGCATCTCCATGCATCCAACCTTGGCCTAGCCACCATTCTCAACATCCGCCTGACGCAAGCATGCTGCACATTGTAGGGACACATGTCTAGACATACCTGGGAGCGGCAAGCCAGGTCACTCCACATGATCCCTGACCTCTGCGCATGACTGTTGCTCCCCTGAATGTGTCTGTTGCCACAGTTGTGCGGGAACCACTCAGCTGGTTGGGCCCAGCACAGGTGAGTTTGGTACTCCATGTCTGTATCAGATGAGACATTGGGACCCATGTGTGTCCTGGGCAAGACTGCGACCCCACGGTTTGGATGGTTGGAGTTAATTCTGAGATCAGGCATGCTTTGACTGTACGACACACACATGTATTGTAATAATGTAGAATCACGGCATCATCTTGTAAGTGTGATTCATTTATTTGTGGTGGGGTACGGGTTTGTGGGGATGACAAGAGGTGCACAGCGGGAGTGTAGAATCCAGAGTTCACTGGGGGAGTTGGTATCCTTGTCGTAGCAAAATGTCAGAGTCCATGCCACAGTCTTCGTCAACATAGGTCAGACAGTGACCAGCAAGTCCATGTGGCAGAGAATGTCATGTGCTGCTATTGGGCCAGAGGGCCAGGTGCCAGGCCAGGTGACCTGGGAGATGGTGATGTTCTGCTGACTCTCACAGTCTTTTTCGTGGACGACCCACCTTCCTGCGGGGACCCTCGGAAGCAGTCCGTGACGATGTCTGTGACGCTCCGTCGGATGAATCCTCCTCCTCCTGATCCCTCCCTGTGTCTGGTAATGGCCTTCGCCTGGTGCCACAGGGAGGGTTGCCCATGTTGTCGGCAATCCGACGGAGTACACCGGTCATTTGGGTTTGCACCGCCACGAGCTCAGCCTGTCTATCCTCCATCCTTCCTTGGTGTTGCAGTTGACAGGCATGTTGCTGGGACTGCAGGGTCTTCATCTCCTGGAGGGTCCCCTTGATGTCATTGAGGGTGGACGCAATCTGGTCCATGCCCCTGGTGTCACGCCGGTATGTATCCAGGATGTTGCTGACCTGGGACACTACCGGGTCCTGAGCTGCCTGGTCAGGTTCGCGCCTCCGCCGTCCTCCACTCCCGCCACCCCTGCCCACGTGCACCTGGCCTGCCGTTGTGGGTGCATCGGGTCTCCGGGACCCCTGAGGGATGGCATCTGCGTTGCCGCCTGCCTCCTCCTGGGTGCCCGGAGGACCGTGTCCCTCCTGGGCAGACTGGCTGGGTGGTCGTGTGCGGGCAGGGCTCCTGGACGTCTCCTGGGATGTGGCAGGAATGGGGGTGGTGGTTGGCACAGTTGTACCTGACGCAGGTGCTGCAGGTGGTTGGACACCAGAGGGGCCAGGTTGGTCTGGGTCATCCACGGAGTGGTGAGAGTCATCGCTGGCGGTGGGGTCATCATCCCGCGGAGCCTGGTCCTGTGTGACTTCCCCCCCAGTGTTGGGGGGTGTTCGTCGACGTTGACCTGTGTGTGAGAGAGACAATGTTAACAGTGTCACATGTGGCATCCATGTTGCATGCATTTCTGATTTGGCACTCTTCCTCTGGGTAGTTGGATCTGTCCTGCATTCCTCTCACAGTGCACTTGTGCATGGCTATGTCCCTTGGCCACAGCTGTCAGGGCTTTACGCATGTGTGAGACACAATCTTAGTTGATGCATCTATTTGGGTACACAGTCAGCAGTGTGGTGTGCGGGCGTAGCGAGCCATGCAGAGGCGCCTTACGTGTTGCACTGTACGTGGCCAAATGGTGTTTTGGCAAGGCAATTTGATGTTGCAGGTAGGGGACTGAAGCATTTGTGACAGGGTTCTTACCGACACGGTGGGTGGGTATACTGGGTGTGTGGTTAGGTCTGTGCCTGCAGCACGGATGGACTCGTGCACAGATTGACACATGGACCGGTCTTCATCTACGGAAGGGGGGGTTGAGGCACTGCCAGACCTGGTCTGCATGCACACAGTCCACCGGCTGACGAGTGGACATGGCCACACCACCCAAGGGTGATTTAGTCTCCCTGTGTCTCCCTTCCTCCCTCCCTCTGTCACCCTCCTCCCTCCCTCTGTCGGTCTCCCTCTGTCACCCTACTCCCTCCCTCTGTCTGTCTCCCTGTGTCCCCCCTCTGTCTCCTTCCCTCTCATTCCCCCTCTCCCTCCCTCTCTTTGTCACTCTCTGTCACCTCAGGCCAGCTTCCTGGGCACACACAGTTAGCCGGTCTTTGAATGGCCATTGGCTTGTTCATGTGAGTTAGTCCCTGTTCTCCGGGCACCCATTGGGCAGTGTGTCTGAGTGTAGGCTGCTGCTGTGGCGGTGTGTGCTGAGACTCTATCAGAGCGATGCATCTTCATTGTCTGCTGTTATGTGCAAATTGTGCCTTCAGACCCATGGCATCCTGCATGGCAGCCATCATTTGCAGGCAAGACAGTACTGTGTGGGTACACACAGTTTGTATGGCTGTGCCCTGGGCCATATGGGCTGAGGGCATTGTTGTGTGCTTGTGAGTTGCTCAATGTTAGTTTTGCTGCCCCCACTCCCAGCATCGACCACATCCTGTGTTGTGTTGGTGTTTTGTGTGGCCTGTGACTTGGCATGGCCCTGATTGATGCATGGGGCATGGAGGTGCCAGTGGCATGTGTGTGTTTGTGGAGTGTTGTTGTGTCCGGTGGTGGCTTGGGGGGGGTGGCATGCATGATTGATTGTGTATGGCATCCCCCCCATGTGAGGTGAGTTGTTTGTGTACTCACCAGGGTCTGGGAGTCCTGGCAGTCCGTGTAGTCCCTCCACCGCCAGCGTGGACATCACCTTCTCCTCCCAGGGATGGTATAGTACCGGTCTGGGGGGCGGCCCTCCTCCAGTGATGTTCCCCTGGTTGTGATTGTCAGTCATCTTCCTCTTGACCGTCCTCCGCAGATCGTACCACCTGGATTGGCACTCGTGCCTGGTCCTTCTGGTTGTCCCAACAGCATTCACAGAATCGACGATCCTCTGCCACATGGCGGTTTTTTCGGATATGCTGGTCTGTCTGACCAATGTCCCAAAGAGCTGTGGCTCGACTCTGAGGATTTCGTCGACAAGGATCTCCAGCTCCTCCTTTGTGAACTTTGGATTCTTGGTGGTGGACATGGCGTGGGGTGTGGTTGTGGGGGTGTGGGTGTGGATGGCTGTGGGTGTGTGGGTGTGGTAGTGGAGGTGTGTGTGTGAATGTGATGAGGGGGTGTTTGTGTAGGTGGTTGTGTGAAGGTATGCAAGTGTGAGGTTCAAGTATGGTGGTGTGGGTCGTCTGTGGGCTCTGGCAGCAGTGGGTCTGTTGCAAAGGCTCATGGTTTGTGTGTGTGGTCCATTTTTATTGGTCCATTTGTGGGTGTGGCTGTGTTTGAAATTTGTGTGGGTGTGTTATGAGGAGTGATTGAGTTTTGGGCCTCTGTTTGGCAGTTTGGCAGTTGCAGGTGAGTGTATGTGATGTTTGTGGGGTTGTTGGGCCTGTTTGGTGGTGTGGGGAAACTCTACTTGACTCTCCTTGTGTAAATATGGTTTGTCCGGGTTCAGTACGTGTTTTTTTGGCGTCAGTACGGTCCGTACATGCACTGGTGGGGGTGCGGTCCGTACATTCCCTGGTGGGGTGGTGGTTAGGTGCGTAAATACACGGCTGGGGTGGGGGTTTGGTGCGTACATACACGGCTGGTGGTTCGGTGCGTACATACACGGCTGGGGTGGGGGTTTGGTGCGTACATACACGGCTGGTGGTTCGGTGCGTACATACACGGCTGGGGGGGGTTCGGGGGCGTACATACACGGCTGGTGGTTCGGTGCGTACATACACGGCTGGTGGTTCGGTGCGTACATACACGGCTGGGGGGGGGTTCGGGGGCGTACATACACGGGTGGGTGTTTGGTGCGTACATACACGGCTGGTGGTTCGGTGCGTACATACACGGCTGGGGTGGGGGTTTGGTGCGTACATACACGGCTGGTGGTTCGGTGCGTACATACACGGCTGGGGGGGGTTCGGGGGCGTACATACACGGGTGGGTGTTTGGTGCGTACATACACGGCTGGTGGTTCGGTGCGTACATACACGGCTGGGGTGGGGGTTTGGTGCGTACATACACGGCTGGTGGTTCGGTGCGTACATACACGGCTGGGGGGGGGTTCGGGGGCGTACATACACGGCTGGTGGTTCGGTGCGTACATACACGGCTGGGGGGGGGATTCGGGGGCGTACATACACGGGTGGGTGTTTGGTGCGTACATACACGGCTGGTGGTTCGGTGCGTACATACACGGCTGGGGTGGGTGTTTGGTGCGTACATACACGGCTGGTGGTTCGGTGCGTACATACACGGCTGGGGGGGGGTTCGGGGGCGTACATACACGGCTGGTGGTTCGGTGCGTACATACACGGCTGGGGGGGGTTCGGGGGCGTACATACACGGGTGGGTGTTTGGTGCGTACATACACGGCTGGTGGTTCGGTGCGTACATACACGGCTGGGGGGGGGATTCGGGGGCGTACATACACGGGTGGGTGTTTGGTGCGTACATACACGGCTGGTGGTTCGGTGCGTACATACACGGCTGGGGTGGGGGTTTGGTGCGTACATACACGGCTGGTGGTTCGGTGCGTACATACACGGCTGGGGGGGGGTTCGGGGGCGTACATACACGGCTGGTGGTTCGGTGCGTACATACACGGCTGGGGGGGGGTTCGGGGGCGTACATACACGGGTGGGTGTTTGGTGCGTACATACACGGCTGGTGGTTCGGTGCGTACATACACGGCTGGGGGGGGTTCGGGGGCGTACATACACGGGTGGGTGTTTGGTGCGTACATACACGGCTGGTGGTTCGGTCCGTACATACACGGCTGGGGGGGGTTCGGGGGCGTACATACACGGCTGGTGGTTCGGTCCGTACATACACGGCTGGGGGGGGTTCGGGGGCGTACATACACGGCTGGTGGTTCGGTGCGTACATACACGGCTGGGGGGGGGTTCGGGGGCGTACATACACGGGTGGGTGTTTGGTGCGTACATACACGGCTGGTGGTTCGGTGCGTACATACACGGCTGGGGGGGGGTTCGGGGGCGTACATACACGGCTGGTGGTTCGGTGCGTACATACACGGCTGGGGGGGGTTCGGGGGCGTACATACACGGGTGGGTGTTTGGTGCGTACATACACGGCTGGTGGTTCGGTGCGTACATACACGGCTGGGGGGGGGATTCGGGGGCGTACATACACGGGTGGGTGTTTGGTGCGTACATACACGGCTGGTGGTTCGGTGCGTACATACACGGCTGGGGTGGGGGTTTGGTGCGTACATACACGGCTGGTGGTTCGGTGCGTACATACACGGCTGGGGGGGGGTTCGGGGGCGTACATACACGGCTGGTGGTTCGGTGCGTACATACACGGCTGGGGGGGGGTTCGGGGGCGTACATACACGGGTGGGTGTTTGGTGCGTACATACACGGCTGGTGGTTCGGTGCGTACATACACGGCTGGGGGGGGTTCGGGGGCGTACATACACGGGTGGGTGTTTGGTGCGTACATACACGGCTGGTGGTTCGGTCCGTACATACACGGCTGGGGGGGGTTCGGGGGCGTACATACACGGCTGGTGGTTCGGTGCGTACATACACGGCTGGGGGGGGGTTCGGGGGCGTACATACACGGGTGGGTGTTTGGTGCGTACATACACGGCTGGTGGTTCGGTGCGTACATACACGGCTGGGGTGGGTGTTAGGTGCGTACATACACGGCTGGTGGTTCGGTGCGTACATACACGGCTGGGGGGGGTTCGGGGGCGTACATACACGGCTGGTGGTTCGGTGCGTACATACACGGCTGGGGGGGGTTCGGGGGCGTACATACACGGGTGGGTGTTTGGTGCGTACATACACGGGTGGGGGTTCGGGGCGTACATACGCGGGCGGGGGGTGGTGGGGTGTTCGGCGCGTATGCGGGCACATGTCTCCATGGTTGCTATGGGAGTTCGGTTCGGACGGTGTTTTTTGCGTACGGTTGTGAAATGGGGAGGACGGGAGGGATCGTACTTGCGCAGTCGGACTTTATTTTTCCGCACGGTGGGTTTCTCGCCCGGGGACGTGTCGGTGACTTTTCCCGACCCGAGGACGTGTGGGGAAATCTTCCCAATGCGATTCGTATGGACTTTTTTCCGTTCGAATCGTACTTGGCAGTTTGTACGCTACTTTGACGATTCGGACGGAATAAAATCCGGATACGAGTCGGACGGGGAATTTTTTTACCGGATCGGAATTGGCACCAAAGTGTAGGTTTACCTTTGTGAATCAGGCCCTTGGTTTTGAAAACGAAAGCTTTTTCTTCGAGACCTTGAAATTCATTATCTTAGCTTATACTATTATTGTTTTGTTGATCTTTCACAAAGACCATCACATCATCCTGTAAAGCCTATGCTTCACTTATCTACCCCAACTTTTCCTTCATAATCATTTAATATATGGGTGCCTCAATGGCTAAACCCACCGGCATCCAAACACGCCCTCAGCACTCTCAAATGTACTCATGTGTCTTGAATTGTCAATCTGATTATAATTGCTTGCCAGGTCTAAGGTTGAAAAAAACAGTTGCTCCAGCTAACATTGTACCATTTTATAAAGATTGGGGAGCTGGTGACGCAATGCACCAATAGCATTATTGAGACTGCAAAGATGTATACGCAATATCAAATTCCACGAGCTCTTAGGAGGAATTACCACTGGAGCAACCGATGGGGATGATTCAATAGATTAAATTATATCGTTCACACAAAAGACATGGTATTTTTTTCAAAATTTCTCTCTACATCAAATGTACATTGATAATGCAGTATTAAGTAGGTACAGCATCTTCCTTCAAAATAATGCTGTGAGAAAGCCTTTCGTACCTTGCCACATTTGCCCATCAGGCAAACACAATTTGGCCCCAGCTATATGCAAATCAGTCTTGACCATGCTCTACAGGAACATTCCTATGCCTTGCTCATATACTGCAATTTCACTAGGATGTATCAAGGCACTTTAAGATGCTTTTCTCCAGTTATGCTAATGCCTCTGTGCCGGATCTTCTGGTTCTTGTGCTACCTGTTGCTGGCAATTGAACTGAAGCAGAAGGTCGAGGCCCATAAGGATAGTATCAGCTCCATCCGATGGTCTTGCTGTGTGGCTATGGCAAGTAGCTTAGCATTCAGTGGTATGTCTTTACCTTGTGCCTCAAGCACAAACTGCATTATCAGGAGCATGCAGCCTATAACTTGCCATATTGTTGGGAATTGGCTTAAATGGGCAGGTGCTATTTATATACTGTGCCAATCCTAGATGATCACTGATCTCATGCCAGTTTGGAAACCCTGTGGCCTAATCTCCAGTTCCACTTTGGCTCAATGGAAAAAATGCATTTTATCCGAAGCGGGCATTGAAATTTCTGGTCTTATACCTCACTCAGTTAGAGGTGCAGTAGCAATTAAATCATTTATTGTTGATGCACATTTGGAAGACATCAGTCCTATGGCAGACTGGTCATCTGATCTAATTTGTATGGAATTTTATCACAAACTAATAAGGAATCTTTTTTCTATGATTGTCAATCAGTATAAACATGCATAATCTGAAGCCTCCATTCAGGGCCAGACTGGGAACCAAAACCGGCCCTGGCAAAGTGCTCGGCGGCCCCCCGGGGGTTGGGGGTGCCGCCAAGCTCTTTGCCAGGGCCGGTTTTCAGCCGATTTTGTTACAGGGCAGATTTTGAAGCTATGGTGCGAAAACGGCCCTGTAACAAAAATGGCTCCCAGGGGCCCAAAACCGGCCCCCACCCGTGCGGCCCACCGGGGGATTGCCCGGTGCCTACTACGGCCAGTCCGGCCCTGCCTCTGTTCCTATCATAGAATTGAAAAGTTTATACCATACGTGAACAAGAATTTTCAATTCTTTTAAGCACATGGAGGCAAAGGTTAACGCACCCACATTTTTCATACTGAAGTTTACTAAATATAAATTTGATATATGAAATGTGTTTGCCTATTTTTTACCAACCTTAGATCTATTTAACCCCTTCGCTGCCAGGCCTCTCCGTGCCATTCCCTTTTTAAACTATTTGGGGTAGTTCACGCTTAGACCTCCATAACTTTTTGTCCACATAAGGTATCCATGCAAAATTTGCATCCTTTTCTTCCAACATACTGAGAATTCGGTTTCTGGAATGCCCTGGAGGAGACTAAGGGGCATATCATCAAAGACCGGCGATAATTATCGCTAAGCGCACTTAGCGCTAGGATAATTGTCGCCGGGTAACCTGGAATTTTATCGCTGAGATTGCGTGCTATTAGCAACGCTTATCTCAAAAGCGATAAAATTCCAAGAGCTAACTGCCAAATGTGAGATTATCACTGGAAATCCAGCAATAATCTCACAAAGTTTGGCGATAGCTTGATGATAGAGCAAGGCATACTTAGCCTTGATATCCACCTTACATAGGACATCATGGCTAAGTCAGTCTTGAAGCAGGCGTAAGGAAAGTAGCGATAACAGAGGTTATCGCTACTTTGCTTGTCGCTCTGCAGGTTAGTGTGCCCATTGATAATTGGAGAAATGTCGCTTAGCGACATTTCTCCAGTTATGTCAGGGCAGAAACACCCACTTCGCATCTCATTAGAGATGCAAAGCTGGGCGTTCATAATGCAGGCGCTAATGCAAGGTTTCACGCAATAGCGTGACCTTGCTGATTAGGCGATAAAATTATCGCTGATTTTCGTCCGAAAACACGCAACAGCGGCGATAATTTTTTATCGCCTCGTTGATGATATGCCCTTAGGCAAAATACAGCTAAATTTGTTTTTGGGGGGAATGAAATAAAAGTGCTGCAGTAGAAAGCATCTGGTTTCTTCCCTGCAAATGGTATCAATGAAGCGTTTGTTGTGCTAAAATCAACATCTTCTCAGCTTTTAGGAACAGGCAGACTTTTGTCGAAAAACCAAAATTTGCTAAACAGTCTTGGCATTTTACTGGACATAGCCTATTCTTCCTATTTTTTGTGCTTTCAACCTCCTTCCAGTTAGTGGTAAAAAATGGGTGTGTAACCAATAATGGATCCTGAAGAACTTTACATTTCTGAAAACTAGATACAATTCTGAATTCAGCAACGGGTCATTAGTGTAGATCCTTCAAGGATTTCCCATGGAAAGTAACAGTTGAAATAAACAAATATTGAAATTCAGCCATTTGTGTCTACATTTTCGCCTGTAACTTCTTCTAACTATGGCAGATCTTTGGAAGCTACATACCATTACATTCACAGGACCTTTCTGGTTGTGGAGCTATATGAGGCTTGTAGGTTCACCAAGAACCAGATGTACCCAGAGCCAATAACTGATTTGCACCTTGCAATGTTTTTTCATTGTGTACCGGGTATACAGTAATTCATTTTGTAAAATATAAAGAGTGAAAAATCGGTATCATGGAAACCTATGTATTTCTGAAATTGGAACAAAATATAGAATTTAGAAGCAGGTGTTATTTTCATTTCGCCGAAATTTTGGGTATCCATACTTGCCTGTGAATTAGAGGAAGTTTTTCAGAATGACTTCTTTTTTACACATTGTCTTAGATTTGTAAGGCAGAAAAGCATAGAAGGACAAATAGTAATGACACTTGTTCTACTATTCTGTGTTTCTTCAATTCTACCAATAAAAATATTACCTCACTTGTGTGGGTAGGCCTAGTGTCTGCGACAGGAAACTGCCCAAAACGCAACGTGGACACATCACATTTTTCAAGTGAAAACTGACCATTTTTTTGCAATGTGCATAACTGTGGATTTTTGGCCCTCGCTTAGCCGGCACCTAGTGAAACCTAGCAAACCTGTACATTTTTTAAAACTAGCCATACAGTGGAATCCAGGATGGGGGAACTTGTGAGGCTCTTACCAGGTTCTGTTACCCAGAATCCCTGGTAAACCTCAAACTTAGTCAAAAAACACATTTTCCTCATATTTCAGTGATGGAAAGGTCTGGAATCTGCAGGGAGCCACAAACTTCTACCCACCAAGCATTCCCCCATGTCTGCTGATAAAAACAGTACCTCGCTTGTGTGGGTAGGCCTAGTACCCACAGCAGGAAACAGCCCAAAACTAAATGAGGACACATCGCATTTTTCCAGTAAAAACAGACTCTTTTTTGCAATTTGCCTAGCTGTGGATTTTGGGCCCTGTCTCATCCGGCACCTAGAGAAACCTAGCAAACCTGTACATTTTTTCAAAATTAGACAGCCAGGGAAATCCAGAATGGGGTGACTTGTGGGGCTCTCACAAGGTTCTTTTACCCAGAATCCCTTGCAAACCTCAAACTTTGTCAAAAACACATTTCTGTGATGGAAAGTTCTGGAATCTGCAGGGAGCCGCACACTTCCACCCTCCCAGCATTCCCCTACGTCTGCTGTTAAAAATTGTACCTCACTTGTGTGGTTAGGACAAGTGCCTGCAACAGGAAATGGCCCAAAACTTATTGTGGAGATTTCAAAATGATTTATCACAAAACAACCTGGTTTTGCAAGAGAGTCATCCATGTTTTTGATCCAGGCTCGACGGCCATCTAGAGAACTGTTAGAATCCGGGGTCTCTGGTTGGCGCAGGTATGCACTTGTGACAAGCAGGGACCCGTTCCTCTAAGTCAGGGCGTAGGATTACCTCTTTAAAAATAACCCCTGCTCACCCTCTAGGTAACGTGGCGCGAGCAGTCAAGCTAGATTTCCAGAGGGCATTAGGTTAAGCATTCAAGGTATCCCACACAATAATCACCACCCCACCACACAAAGACAATAGTAAAATAAAGTTCTTTATATATAAGATCTCTTTAGGCAGGTTGCAAAAATACAGTTCTCTTGTTCAAATAATGTTCCAGTTACTTGCAAATGCTTTTCAGGCAGTCCACAGATGTTACAATGGCACAGTTCTATTCAAAATAAGCTTCTTAGGGGTACTGTGCGCTTCATAGCGCCTTTGTTATGCTTTGGACAAGGTTTTTAAAGTGCCTTGCCGTTTATCACGCTTCTCGCGTGAGCAGGTGTACGCTCGCCATTTCCCACGCTTCTCGCGTGAGCACGCGTACCCGGACGTGAGCCGTATGGACCGTACCGACGTAGGTACGCGACGTACACGCCTAGTACGCCCCCTTCCAACCCTCACGCTTCCCGCGTGAGTACCGGCAATGGGTTTCAATACATTACGGCGCGTACTGTTGTGGGGACGCTGCGAACAGCTGCTACGGACCGTACAAAAGCTCGCGCTTCACGCGTGAGTCACGGAGCGCTACGCTGGCACCGTACAGGGCACGGGAGGCTCCGTACAGCGGTGCTTTTCAGGACACAGTACCTTTTCTTCAGGGGGGGTGTTCGCTGCGGCCTCGGGGGTCCAGGAGACGTCCTTCACAGTGAGAAGGCGGCGGTGCTTCGTGGTGCGCTCGTGGAGGGTCCCAGCCACACGACAGGGTTCAGAGGAGGGGAGAGCAGCTCCGGGGCAATTCTCAGCGCGTTGCAGCGCGTTCAGCTTTTCAGGTGATCACAAGTGTGGCACAGGTCCTCGCGGTGATCTCGACGGCACAGGGTCGCCAAGGCTCGGTGCGCAGACCCTCAGGTTCCTTTCTCTGTGTTGCGAGCTACGGCTCGGAGGGGCTGGTACTTGCGGTGCTTGGACCAGGTAGGCAGGTCCTTGCGGTGCTCATGGTAGTCCCAGGTGGCAGATGTCGCGGTGTAGAGAAAGGGGGAGAGGCACACAGGTTCTCTGGGGATCAGCGTCATGGGATTGCGTACAGCAGCTTCTCCTCTTCTGGGGGGAAGGTAGCGCCCACTGTTCCTGGGGCGCAGTTCAGGGGGCAAGTTCACCAGCAAGCCCTTGGAGATTGTTCAGCACAAGTTGATTCAAAGTCTTTTCCTTTAGTCTTTTCCTCTCCTTCCAGCAGACTGGCACCCACTGCAGGCCAGTCTCTCAGGCAGAGAGACAGTATTCCTCCTTCATCTTCTCCAGGCCCTTCTCCTTCAGGCAGAGGTTCGTCGTTGCGTAAACAGGATCTGATTTCTTAGGAGCCAGGCTCCTTCTTTTAAAGCCCAAATCTTTTGTTCTTTGTCGCCAGGGGGCCTGGGCCTGGCTCAGTCCAGTTTTGGAGCACTTTGTTGTGCTGACTCTGCTCTTTCCTTTCAGCAGCAGGGCAGAGACATCAGCCGCTCCACAGGGGGCGGAGTAGGCTTTGTGCTGGCAGAGCACAGGTCTATTCAAGAGTCAAGGTGTACTCCTCCCACCCATCCTGGTGTAATCTCTCTACCTACCACCTGGCAGCCAGCCTGTCTCCTGGAATTCCCCAGCCCTGCTCCTTCCCTGTTACTAGGCAGAACACACACACACAGCGCAGAGGTGGACTGAAATGGCCAGGTCAGTAAATACTAACTTTCTAAAAGTAGTATTTACAAACACAGGATATTAAAATAAACTTTACTAAGGCGTACTAAACATGACTGTCTACCATGCTCTATGAGTCCACTGGGATTACAGCGTGTAGTAATTCCAGCAGCCCATTCTGGCCTATGGAGAGCAGGTAGCCTTCAATAGTGAAAAACGAAAATGGCTGTAATTCACTATTAAGACATGCCACACACATCAGGGCATGTCCTACCTTATGCCTACAATGCACCCTGCCCTTGGGCCTACCAGAGGGGTGACTAATATGTAGTTAAGGGAAGGTTTAGGGGCTGGCGCAGTCAGAGCGACAGTACCAGACTGCACGCAGCTTCTGCAGTGGCAGATCCTAGACACATTTTACTAGGCCGCTTCTGTGGGTGGCACAACCAGTGCTGCAAGCCCACCAGCGGTATTTGTATTTACAAGCCCTGGCACTCCTGGTGCACTTTACTAGGGGCTGACAGTAAACCAAATAAGCCAAACATGGACACCAATCAATGTATACATTTTACCATAGGGAGAGCATATGCACCTTAGCACTGATCAGCAGTGGTAAGGTGCCCAGAGTCATAAATCAGCCAACAACAGGTCAGAAAAAATACAGGAGGAAGGCAAAAAGTTTAGGGATGACCCTGCAAAAGGGCCAAGTCCAACACAACCCCCTTCCAGCCAAAACGCAGGGTAGACCAATCACCACCGTGATGGTCTTCCCTGCTTGGGGCGATAGAACAAGGACCTGGCCCGCAACTGCAGGGGCAGACTCCAGTTCTATGCCAATCTGAACCTATTGGACTCCCTCTGTCCATACTCTCAGGGCCCACCAAGCCAATCCAGGGGGAACCCTTCTCCTCACCTGTGGACACCACATGTGCAGCACCTAACCTTAACTGGCCCACAGGTGTGTCCCAACAGACAGACAGCAAAATGCTACAGCGGCCACTGACAGTAGTCAGGGATGAGACCCAGGCCGTATGCCTCTCAGGGCCCTCAATCCTCTGTGGCCCCAGTGAGCGGGGGCAGTAGCCCCAGGTGCTTGGCACCCTTTGTCCATTCTCCCTCCTGTCAGGTCAAGTATGACATCCTGGCACTGACCCACCAGCCCCAGGACTGTACCCAGCGGCTGGACCAAAGACTGGGGTGGCCTCTCCCACACCCGGTCCTCCTCCTTGGGGCTCTGTACCCTCCCACCTGGAGTGGTACCCCCTTCCAGAATTGCCAGGGCACCTGGGGCAGGTGTCCTGCGCAATTCGCCCACCAGTTCAGGGGTTCTATCCTGCAACTGGGCGTCCAGGTTAGGGGAGACACCCTGAACCTGGCCCTCCAACCTAGGGTCTAAACCCTTCAGTTGAGCCGGGGTCAGAGGCGAGGACTCCCTCCCTCTGCACCCCCTTCCAGAGTACTGCACACTCCCAACTGGAGTGGTACCCCTAGAAGCAACCTGGGTCAGGACACTGATCACAGTTGTCCCACCCTCCAAGTCAGACAACACCTGAACCTGGCTTCCCAACCCTGGGACCAACCCATGCGGTTGAACGCTCGCCTGGCACACCAGGACTTCCCGGGGAGCATGCATGCCCCCCCTGAGGGTGACACATAACTCATGTGTCGTGTGACAGTCTGCCTGGTGCAGATCTCCTGACCCCTGTCCCTCTGACAGTGCACGAAGATCCCCCAGGACAGAAGTGGTGTCACCATGGCCATTCACTGGTGACGCAGCCCTTCTGGCTGGCCCCTGACCCACTGTTTTTTCCACTGGGGACTCTTTCCCCCTCTCACCCCTCAATCTGGACTTCTGCACCCTCCCAACTGGAGCGGTACCGCCAGACACCAGAACTGAGGGAGGCCTGCTTACAGACACTCTCCATCCACTAGATACTAGGGGATCCCCCTCAACGGGCGGCCCATCAGGACAGCCTAGGCTCCCCGCCTGGTGTTCCCTTAAAGAACCATCCAGGCTCTGTGACTGGGTTTCGGGCACCTGGGGGCACGCAGCCCCACACTCACTCCTTCTCCACTGAGACAGGACGTGAGCCCCTACACCCTTCCCACTACCATGGGACCCAGCTGGGCTACTCTGTACCACTTCCACCACTCTGGGTTGGAAGATACCTGAGCCACTCCCCACGGGGTCACTCCCCAATGCCTCTCCAGACCCTCTGGAATCCACCAAAAGGTCTGCCTCCAATGTGGGCTCTCTGCGGTCAGAGAACTCACCCACAGGTGTTGGCATAGCTCTGGAAAACAGGGACTTACAATATGCTCTCCCACAATTGGATCACACAGCCCCCTAGCAGGGTTAACCAAACTATCCTTCACCTTACCATCCAGTGCCTCACACATGTACTCCACACCACTCTCCTGAGACTGGCAAGACAGTATCTGACTGTCACTGTCACACAACCCACACTCTTCTGGGCGGTCTTCACACTCACCCACCAGGACTTCAACTTTGGGGGAACCCCTCTCCCTGCACCTCTCAGCTAGAGTCAGTAGAGTGTCCCTCCCACCACTAGGACTATGAACCCCTGCGCCAGATACCCTATTCCCTTCAGGGATACTGCGCACTACTGGAGCTACCTCATGCCCTTGAACCTCCTGGTGTATGTTAACCCCCTCCTTCAAGTCAGGCGCCATAACTCTGGGTGTGCGTACTACTCTCTCAGCACTATAAACTTCAATATTGCTGCCACCATCTGAGCTGGATTCCTCCTCCCATCAGAAAAGGTCAATCTCTGAGCTACGCACCTTTCTTGTTGCTGGGCTGAGACACTCATGGCCTCAAGCCTCTCGAGCTCCATATCATATTTCCTCATTAAAAAAGTCATGCTCCATTTGCATTTTCTTTTCTTCCAGAGCCAGGTTCTTGCTTTCTAGCTCCAATTGGCTTTTTACTTCCAGCTCTGCCAACTTCAATTCATGATTCCCTGGTGGCCTGTCTGTCTGCCAGCTCCTCTGGCGACAGGCCTCTGCCAAAACTGCGAACGCTTTCCACTGGTTTCAATGGTATAACTTCCTTAGTTACAACCCTTGATACAATCCAGGCTTTCAGCGCCTTGTAGAGCTCTGTTTTGTTCCTGCATCCTACACGTGGAACCTTTAGCTTCTTGCAGAAGTGCCTGAGTTCTACTTTTGTGTAGCTGTCCAGTTTTGACTCATCCCATTCCATTCCTGTTACTTCAGAGGTTTCAGGGATTGATTTCTCAATGCTGTTTGGGCCAGGCATGACTCCAAACACAAGGGATCTTCTTTCTTGGCAAGCGAATTAAATTTTTTAAAAGTTCTGTGGCTCAAGCTACTGGACTGTCCTCACTGTGTAATGGTGAGTAATCACTGCGCAGACACCAAGAACGTAAATCCGTAAATCCACACCGCTGCCACCAATGTTAGAATCCGGGGTCTCTGGTTGGCGCAGGTATGCACTTGTGACAAGCAGGGACCCGTTCCTCTAAGTCAGGGCGTAGGATTACCTCTTTAAAAATAACCCCTGCTCACCCTCTAGGTAACGTGGCGCGAGCAGTCAGGCTAGATTTCCAGAGGGCATTAGGTTAAGCATTCAAGGTATCCCACACAATAATCACCACCCCACCACACAAAGACACAAGGCTGTATTTATAGTAAAATAAAGTTCTTTATATATAAGATCTCTTTAGGCAGGTTGCAAAAATACAGTTCTCTTGTTCAAATAATGTTCCAGTTACTTGCAAATGCTTTTCAGGCAGTCCACAGATGTCACAATGGCACAGTTCTATTCAAAATAAGCTTCTTAGGGGTTCTGTGCGCTTCGTAGTGCCTTTGTTACGCTTTGGACAAGGTTTTTAAAGTGCCTTGCCGTTTCTCACGCTTCTCGCATGAGCAGGTGTACGCTTGCCGTTTCCCACGCTTCTCGCGTGAGCACGCGTACCCGGACGTGAGCCGTACGGACCGTACCAACGTAGGTACGCGACGTACACGCCTAGTATGCCCCCTTCCAACCCTCACGCTTCCCGCGTGAGTACCGGCAATGGGTTTCAATACAGTACGGCGCGTACTGTTGTGGGGACGCTGCGAACAGCTGCTACGGACCGTACAAAAGCTTGCGCTTCACGCGTGAGTCACGGAGCGCTACGCTGGCACCGTACAGGGCACGGGAGGCTACGTACAGTGGTGCTTTTCAGGACACAGTACCTTTTCTTCAGGGGGGATGTTCGCTGCGGCCTCGGGGGTCCAGGAGAGATGTCCTACGTCGCGGTGTCGTCCTTCACAGTGAGAAGGCGGCGGTGCTTCGTGGTGCGCTCATGGAGGGTCCCAGCCACACGACAAGGTTCAGAGGAGGGGAGAGCAGCTCCGGGGCAATTCTCAGCGCGTTGCAGCGCGTTCAGCTTTTCAGGTGATCACAAGTGTGGCACAGGTCCTCGCGGTGATCTCGACGGCACAGGGTCGCCAAGGCTCGGTGCGCAGACCCTCAGGCTCCTTTCTCCGTGTTGCGAGCTACGGCTCGGTGGGGCTGGTACTTGCGGTGCTTGGACCAGGTAGGCAGGTCCTTGCGGTGCTCATGGTAGTCCCAGGTGGCAGATGTCGCGGTGTAGAGAAAGGGGGAGAGGCACACAGGTTCTCTGGGGATCAGCGTCACGGGATTGCGTCCAGCAGCTTCTCCTCTTCTGGGGGGAAGGTAGCGCCCACTGTTCCTGGGGCGCAGTTCAGGGGGCAAGTTCCCCAGCAAGCCCTTGGAGATTGCTCAGCACAAGTTGATTCAAAGTCTTTTCCTTTAGTCTTTTCCTCTCCTTCCAGCAGACAGGCACCCACTGCAGGCCAGTCTCTCAGGCAGAGAGACAGTATTCCTCCTTCAGCTTCTCCAGGTCCTTCTCCTTCAGGCAGAGGTTCGTCGTTGCGTAAACAGGATCTGATTTCTTAGGAGCCAGGCTCCTTCTTTTAAAGCCCAAATCTTTTGTTCTTTGTCGCCAGGGGGCCTGGGCCTGGCTCAGTCCAGTTTTGGAGCACTTTGTTGTGCTGACTCTGCTCTTTCCTTTCAGCAGCAGGGCAGAGACATCAGCCGCTCCACAGGGGGCGGAGCCGGCTTTGTGCTGGCAGAGCACAGGTCTATTCAAGAGTCAAGGTGTACTCCTCCCACCCATCCTGGTGTTATCTCTCTACCCACCACCTGGCAGCCAGTCTGTCTCCTGGAATTCCCCAGCCCTGCTCCTTCCCTGTTACTAGGCAGAACACACACACACAGCGCAGAGGCGGACTGAAATGGCCAGGTCAGTAAATACTAACTTTCTAAAAGTAGTATTTACAAACACAGGATATTAAAATAAAGGTTACTAAAAGAAGTATTTTATTATTCTGAGTTCAGGCGTACTAAACATGACTGTCTACCATGCTCTATGAGTCCACTGGGATTACAGCGTGTAGTAATTCCAGCAGCCCATTCTGGCCTATGGAGAGCAGGTAGCCTTCAATAGTGAAAAACAAAAATGGCTGTAATTCACTATTAAGACATGCCACACACATCAGGGCATGTCCTACCTTATGCCTACAATGCACCCTGTCCTTGGGCCTACCAGAGGGGTGACTAATATGTAGTTAAGGGAAGGTTTAGGGACTGGCAAGTGGGTGCACTTGCGCAGTCAGAGCGACAGTACCAGACTGCACGCAGCTTCTGCAGTGGCAGATCCTAGACACATTTTACTAGGCCGCTTCTGTGGGTGGCACAACCAGTGCTGCCAGCCCACCAGCGGTATTTGTATTTACAAGCCCTGGCACTCCTGGTGCACTTTACTAGGGGCTGAAAGTAAACCAAATAAGCCAAACATGGACACCAATCAATGTATACATTTTACCATAGGGAGAGCATATGCACCTTAGCACTGATCAGCAGTGGTAAGGTGCCCAGAATCATAAATCAGCCAACAACAGGTGAGGGAAAATACAGGAGGAAGGCAAAAAGTTTAGGGATGACCCTGCAAGAAGGGCCAAGTCCAACAAGAACCCTATCAAACCCAGACATTTCTGAAAACTAGACACCCGGATGAGTCCAGGGAGGTGTAGCTTGTGTGGATACCCCAATGTCTTCTTATCCAGAATCCCATGCAAAGCTCAAATGTAGCTTAAAAAATCAAATTTTCCTCACTTTTCTATGTGGTAAAGTTGTGGGATCACCAGGCCGATACAAATTTCCTACCACCCAGAATTCTCCCAGGTCTCCCTATAAAAATGATACCACACTTGTGTGGGTGGGCCAAGTACCCGCAACAGACAAGGGGCCAAAACGTATTCTGGAGACATCAAAATTATATATCGCAAAACGACCTGGTTTTGGAAAGGGGGCACTTGTGTATTTTGTCCCGGGCTAGGCGGCCATCTTGGGAAACCTACAAAACCCAGAAATCTATGAAAACTAAACACCTGGGGGAGTCCAGGGAGGTGTGACTTGTGTGGATCCCCCAATGTTTTCTTACCCAGAATCCCCTGCAAACCTCAAATTTATCTTAAAAAATCACATTTTCCTCACATTCCTGTGTGGTAAAGTTGTGGGATCGCCACGCCGACACAGATTTCCTACCACCCAGCATTCCCGATAAAAATGGTACCTCACTTGTGTGGGTGGGCCAAGTACACGTGACAGGGAAGGACCCAAAACTTATTGTGGAGACATCAAAATTATGTATCATAAAACAACCTGGTTTTGCAAGGGGGGCTTCTGTGTTTTTGGTTCATGGCTCGGTGGCCATCTAGGGAAACCTACCAAAACCCAGACATTTCTGAAAATTAGACAACTGGGCAAGTCCAGGAAGGTATGACTTGTGTGGATCCCCCATCATTTTCCTACCCAGAATCCTCTGCAAACCTCAAATTTAGCTTACAAAAAATCACATTTTCCTTACGTTTCTGCCTTGGACCACTGCACCAGCACACATTTTCAATTATAATTTCAAATAATAATAGTTGTTACATCTTACATAGGCAATGTATGTCATGAGTGAACATAAACACAATTTTATCATTGACAGTTGTTGTCATCATCTTCTTCTGAATGGGTGTCATCATTCTCTGCGTTTTTTTGATTTAACACAGCCTGAGGTGTTAGCTGCCCCTCCATCCAATCCACTAATAGTTGCTCTGCTCCCTCGTGTTTTTCCATTTTACACCGTTTCCCAATTGGACTAGATGTTTGTGGATCATTCAGAATACATCTCTTACTTATAGCAGCTTGATAATTTGCACATTCAGAATGTTTCTTCAAACAGTCTCTGCAAGTTGGAAGTTGATGACTGCCTGTCTCTCCCTTCTTTGTGTAGAATAGGTGATACCTCAAGTCATTCACACGGTGAACCGAAGTGTTTGGTGCATACAGCAAGCATGAACATTTTTCCAATTTTTCCATTAGTTCTTCGGCGAGATCCCATTTATCTATGAGCTGCGAAAATGTTTCCTGTGTATGCCTGTTGACAGACAGGATTTTGAATGCATGTACTTTTCCTTTTTCCACACATTCGCTTACTGTGTCACATCCGGTAAACGTATGGAGACCTATCATAACTCAACAAACATTTTCACTAAGAGTTTAAGCTATTTTCCCAATGTCAAGGACTCGCATTGTTGCAGGGATTCTGCACATATACAGAACTATGCGCAGGAAACCAGGACCTCGCTGTATAGTGGTATACCAACTAACCACCTTAGTGCCCAAAATCCCAATCCGACTAGCTATAGTGTCTCATTTGTTCTCTGTACTACAGCGAAGCTACCAATGATTAGACAACCCAGAACATGTAACTCCGACTCTCTCAGGAATCGCCTGAGCAAGAACACTCTTTCGCTCACTCACTCATACTTGTCCACAACATGAGTAATCAGAGACACGGTATAGTTTAAAATGTTTATTTTAACTAACGGGCTCCAAAATGCAGTACACGTGCTATTACTAACAGCAGAATGCATACACACAATATAGTGAGCATTGTCACAATTCCATAGAATATGAATGGGGATATCATTTTATAAAGCTAATGGAAAATGGCCTACTGTGCTTTGCTACCCTCCGCGTGCTAGGAACTAGATTATCATAAAAATAGAAGACCTGTGGGATTTGTCAGTGGGACCCCATACCTCCAAGTCTAGATGCAAAGGTTTACATCTCCGGACAAGCACAGCTCTTATCTCTGGAAAGGTTTTTCTCCAAGTGTCTCTAACATGCGAGCATGCAATATTAAAAGCACTCAATTTTCAGCACTGCAGCTATGCTTCGTGTTCTGTCCAGGTGCGGGGGACTGACCAGAGCAGCATAACAAGGAACATTGTTTTTCGACCTTGCACATCATGCACAGACAAAAACCACAGAGAACAACAAAGAACATGACAGGCAGATGGTTCTCATGTGAACAGGCACAAGCAGAGTTTAGTGAAAACAAAGTTGTGTAGTAACGTGTGCAAAAGCAGCAACATGGCAGCAAAGCTTGTGCTAACTTAGCAATGTCTGCAATCAATCCACCAACCTCACTACACCCCCCCGTAAGTCCATCGGATGTAGGCATATTACAAACAATGAGTTCAAGAAGCGAGAGCAGAGTTCAAGAGCATCTATAATTTGTTGAATTGTGAAAAAAGAAAATAAATTGTAAATAGAGGCCAGGCAAAAAAAATATTTTGATAAAAAATACAATAAAAAATCCGGCACAGAAGTGTATGGTGAACCAGCTATCTTAATCATTAATAAAACTTCCCTCGCGACCTCTATTTTTAACGATACAATTTAATTGTAGTAAGGGAAAACAGGCCTAAAAACAGTGATGCAACACACAGATTTTTTTTTAATTTTTAGTGGTTTAAATTTTATTATTTAACCTTTTTCTATTTTTCTTAGAACAACTCAATACATTTCCTTTTTTTGAACTATTTGATAATCACTGACTATATTCATTACAGTGATAATGCATCATATCAAACAGAAATCCTAGGGCACACTAATAACAAGGAAAATCTATTAAGGTGCCGATCACGATCCGGCAAAAACCGGGTACGAACCGTCGGACGGAGCACAATCTCCGCCCGACGCGTACCCGGCCGTCAATTTCTACAAACAAGGAATTACGATTCGCACGGGTACACCATTCCCGTACGAATCGTAAAAAAGGCCGACCGAACCAAAAAACACCTACAAATGCGATCCGGGAAAGCGCCGACCTGACGTCGGGACGCTCGCAGCCAGCCATTCACGAACCAGGAATCACGATTCGCACCGACGTCACCCCGCACGGTGAATATTTTGCGGCAGCCAAAATCTGCCGGGAAATCAGGACGACGCGAACAAGGACCACCAGTACGCGACGGACAGACGACGACGCGAACAAGGAGGACCAGTACGCGACAGGACGACGCCACCAAGGAGGACCCGTACGCGACAGGACGACGCCACCAAGGAGGACCCGTACGCGACAGGACGACGCGAGCAAGGAGGACCCGTACGCGACAGGACGACGCGATTGGAGTACCAGTACGCGACGGACAGACATGGACCCGAACCTACGAGTCATCCCTGCCCTCATAGCAGTCCACCTCCTCTACAGGTTACGACGCAGACGCCGCAGAAGGTCAGAATAACTAAGGGAGGGGGGAAAGTGGGGTGGGGGGGGTGGCACGACCAGGGCAGGCCACAAAACAACCACATAAGTCACACACCACACATGGCCTGGACATACCTGACTCCCATGCCCTGGTCACCACGAGGGGGTGGGGGCGTGTCCTGATAAGCCAGCGACCGCCACAACGGAAGTCCGTCACCACGCGAACCGGCAACACAACCAGACAGGTACGTCCCATACCCACGCCTGAAGAGCGTGGGCACGAGTCGTACCACGCCCACACACACGTCACCCCAACAATGGCGGGACGGATCGTACCCACGTGGCAAAGGCCTGGGTACGGCCCGCACAAGCATCACATAGCGTGGGGACGGATATGTACGGACCCTACCCCCACCCCGTACGCATGGAGCGTACCCCCCATGCCAACAGTGTAAGTACGACTCGAACCCTCACCGGCGTACCTACGGACCGTACCCCCACCCCAACAGTGTAAGTACGACCCGTACCCCCAACCGCGTATGCATGGAGCGTACCCCCACCCCAACAGTGTAAGTACGACCCGTACCCCCAACCGCGTATGCATGGAGCGTACCCCCACCCCAACAGTGTAAGTACGACCCGTACCCCCAACCGCGTATGCATGGAGCGTACCCCCCACCACAACAGTGTAAGTACGACTCGAACCCTCACAGGCGTACCTACGGACCGTACCCCCACCCCAACAGTGTAAGTACGACCCGTACCCCCAACCGCGTATGCATGTAGCGTACCCCCACACCAACAGTGTAAGTACGACCTGTACCCTCACCCGCGGACGTACGGACCGTACCCCCACCCCCACCAGTGTAAGTACGACCCGTACCCCCAACCGCGTATGCATGGAGCGTACCCCCACCCCAACAGTGTAAGTACAACTCGAACCCTCACCCGCTGACGTACGGACCGTACCCCCACCCCCACCAGTGTAAGTACGACCCGTACCCCCAACCGCGTATGCATGGAGCGTACCCCCCACCCCAACAGTGTAAGTACAACTCGAACCCTCACCCGCTGACGTACGGACCGTACCCCCACCCCCACCAGTGTAAGTACGACCCGTACCCTCACCCGCGGACGTACGGACCGTACCCCCACCCCCACCAGTGTAAGTACGACCCGTACCCCCAACCGCGTATGCATGGAGCGTACCCCCCACCCCAACAGTGTAAGTACAACTCGAACCCTCACCCGCTGACGTACGGACCGTACCCCCACCCCCACCAGTGTAAGTACGACCCGTACCCTCACCCGCGGACGTACGGACCGTACCCCCACCCCCACCAGTGTAAGTACGACCCGTACCCCCAACCGCGTATGCATGGAGCGTACCCCCCACCCCAACAGTGTAAGTACAACTCGAACCCTCACCCGCTGACGTACGGACCGTACCCCCACCCCCACCAGTGTAAGTACGACCCGTACCCCCAACCGCGTATGCATGGAGCGTACCCCCCACCCCAACAGTGTAAGTACGACCCGTACCCTCACCTCGAAAGCATGGACCGCACCCACACCGTGTATGTTCCAAGCGTACATATCCAGAAATAGGAGGTGTGTGTGCAGAGTCCTCCCAGCAGTGCCCTGAGACAGGAGGTGTGTGTGCAGAGTCCTCCCAGCAGTGCCCTGAGACAGGAGGGGTGGGGGCCTATCACTCCCAGCAGTGCCCTGAGACAGGAGGGGTGGGGGCCTATCACTCCCAGCAGTGCCCTGAGACAGGAGGGGTGTGTGCAGAGTCCTCCCAGCAGTGCCCTGAGACAGGAGGGGTGTGTGCAGAGTCCTCCCAGCAGTGCCCTGAGACAGGAGGGGTGGGTGTGGAGTCCTCCCAGCAGTGCCCAGACACAGGAGGGGTGTGTTCAGAGTCCTCCCAGCAGTGCCCTGAGACAGGAGGGGTGGGGGCCTATCACTCCCAGCAGTGCCCTGAGACAGGAGGGGTGGGTGCCTATCACTCCCAGCAGTGCCCTGAGACAGGAGGGGTGTGTGCAGAGTCCTCCCAGCAGTGCCCTGAGACAGGAGGGGTGTGTGCCTATCACTCCCAGCAGTGCCCTGAGACAGGAGGGGTGGGTGTGGAGTCCTCCCAGCAGTGCCCTGAGACAGGAGGGGTGGGTGCGGAGTCCTCCCAGCAGTGCCCTGAGACAGGAGGGGTGGGTGCAGAGTCCTCCCAGCAGTGCCCTGAGACAGGAGGGGTGTGTGCAGAGTCCTCCCAGCAGTGCCCTGAGACAGGAGGGGTGTGTGCAGAGTCCTCCCAGCAGTGCCCTGAGACAGGAGGGGTGGGTGTGGAGTCCTCCCAGCAGTGCCCTGAGACAGGAGGGGTGGGGGCCTATCACTCTCAGCACTATAAACTTCAATATTGCTGCCACCATCTGAGCTGGATTCCTCCTCCCATCAGAAAAGGTCAATCTCTGAGCTACGCACCTTTCTTGTTGCTGGGCTGAGACACTCATGGCCTCAAGCCTCTCGAGCTCCATATCATATTTCCTCATTAAAAAAGTCATGCTCCATTTGCATTTTCTTTTCTTCCAGAGCCAGGTTCTTGCTTTCTAGCTCCAATTGGCTTTTTACTTCCAGCTCTGCCAACTTCAATTCATGATTCCCTGGTGGCCTGTCTGTCTGCCAGCTCCTCTGGCGACAGGCCTCTGCCAAAACTGCGAACGCTTTCCACTGGTTTCAATGGTATAACTTCCTTAGTTACAACCCTTGATACAATCCAGGCTTTCAGCGCCTTGTAGAGCTCTGTTTTGTTCCTGCATCCTACACGTGGAACCTTTAGCTTCTTGCAGAAGTGCCTGAGTCTCCCACACTCTGAAGCGCTAAGATGCTCCTTGGAGTGTAATCTGCGCTATACAAATACTAATTACATTACATTACATTACAGTTCTACTTTTGTGTAGCTGTCCAGTTTTGACTCATCCCATTCCATTCCTGTTACTTCAGAGGTTTCAGGGATTGATTTCTCAATGCTGTTTGGGCCAGGCATGACTCCAAACACAAGGGATCTTCTTTCTTGGCAAGCGAATTAAATTTTTTAAAAGTTCTGTGGCTCAAGCTACTGGACTGTCCTCACTGTGTAATGGTGAGTAATCACTGCGCAGACACCAAGAACGTAAATCCGTAAATCCACACCGCTGCCACCAATGTTAGAATCCGGGGTCTCTGGTTGGCGCAGGTATGCACTTGTGACAAGCAGGGACCCGTTCCTCTAAGTCAGGGCGTAGGATTACCTCTTTAAAAATAACCCCTGCTCACCCTCTAGGTAACGTGGCGCGAGCAGTCAGGCTAGATTTCCAGAGGGCATTAGGTTAAGCATTCAAGGTATCCCACACAATAATCACCACCCCACCACACAAAGACACAAGGCTGTATTTATAGTAAAATAAAGTTCTTTATATATAAGATCTCTTTAGGCAGGTTGCAAAAATACAGTTCTCTTGTTCAAATAATGTTCCAGTTACTTGCAAATGCTTTTCAGGCAGTCCACAGATGTTACAATGGCACAGTTCTATTCAAAATAAGCTTCTTAGGGGTTCTGTGCGCTTCGTAGTGCCTTTGTTACGCTTTGGACAAGGTTTTTAAAGTGCCTTGCCGTTTCTCACGCTTCTCGCATGAGCAGGTGTACGCTTGCCGTTTCCCACGCTTCTCGCGTGAGCACGCGTACCCGGACGTGAGCCGTACGGACCGTACCAACGTAGGTACGCGACGTACACGCCTAGTATGCCCCCTTCCAACCCTCACGCTTCCCGCGTGAGTACCGGCAATGGGTTTCAATACAGTACGGCGCGTACTGTTGTGGGGACGCTGCGAACAGCTGCTACGGACCGTACAAAAGCTTGCGCTTCACGCGTGAGTCACGGAGCGCTACGCTGGCACCGTACAGGGCACGGGAGGCTACGTACAGTGGTGCTTTTCAGGACACAGTACCTTTTCTTCAGGGGGGATGTTCGCTGCGGCCTCGGGGGTCCAGGAGAGATGTCCTACGTCGCGGTGTCGTCCTTCACAGTGAGAAGGCGGCGGTGCTTCGTGGTGCGCTCATGGAGGGTCCCAGCCACACGACAAGGTTCAGAGGAGGGGAGAGCAGCTCCGGGGCAATTCTCAGCGCGTTGCAGCGCGTTCAGCTTTTCAGGTGATCACAAGTGTGGCACAGGTCCTCGCGGTGATCTCGACGGCACAGGGTCGCCAAGGCTCGGTGCGCAGACCCTCAGGCTCCTTTCTCCGTGTTGCGAGCTACGGCTCGGTGGGGCTGGTACTTGCGGTGCTTGGACCAGGTAGGCAGGTCCTTGCGGTGCTCATGGTAGTCCCAGGTGGCAGATGTCGCGGTGTAGAGAAAGGGGGAGAGGCACACAGGTTCTCTGGGGATCAGCGTCACGGGATTGCGTCCAGCAGCTTCTCCTCTTCTGGGGGGAAGGTAGCGCCCACTGTTCCTGGGGCGCAGTTCAGGGGGCAAGTTCCCCAGCAAGCCCTTGGAGATTGCTCAGCACAAGTTGATTCAAAGTCTTTTCCTTTAGTCTTTTCCTCTCCTTCCAGCAGACAGGCACCCACTGCAGGCCAGTCTCTCAGGCAGAGAGACAGTATTCCTCCTTCAGCTTCTCCAGGTCCTTCTCCTTCAGGCAGAGGTTCGTCGTTGCGTAAACAGGATCTGATTTCTTAGGAGCCAGGCTCCTTCTTTTAAAGCCCAAATCTTTTGTTCTTTGTCGCCAGGGGGCCTGGGCCTGGCTCAGTCCAGTTTTGGAGCACTTTGTTGTGCTGACTCTGCTCTTTCCTTTCAGCAGCAGGGCAGAGACATCAGCCGCTCCACAGGGGGCGGAGCCGGCTTTGTGCTGGCAGAGCACAGGTCTATTCAAGAGTCAAGGTGTACTCCTCCCACCCATCCTGGTGTTATCTCTCTACCCACCACCTGGCAGCCAGTCTGTCTCCTGGAATTCCCCAGCCCTGCTCCTTCCCTGTTACTAGGCAGAACACACACACACAGCGCAGAGGCGGACTGAAATGGCCAGGTCAGTAAATACTAACTTTCTAAAAGTAGTATTTACAAACACAGGATATTAAAATAAAGGTTACTAAAAGAAGTATTTTATTATTCTGAGTTCAGGCGTACTAAACATGACTGTCTACCATGCTCTATGAGTCCACTGGGATTACAGCGTGTAGTAATTCCAGCAGCCCATTCTGGCCTATGGAGAGCAGGTAGCCTTCAATAGTGAAAAACAAAAATGGCTGTAATTCACTATTAAGACATGCCACACACATCAGGGCATGTCCTACCTTATGCCTACAATGCACCCTGTCCTTGGGCCTACCAGAGGGGTGACTAATATGTAGTTAAGGGAAGGTTTAGGGACTGGCAAGTGGGTGCACTTGCGCAGTCAGAGCGACAGTACCAGACTGCACGCAGCTTCTGCAGTGGCAGATCCTAGACACATTTTACTAGGCCGCTTCTGTGGGTGGCACAACCAGTGCTGCCAGCCCACCAGCGGTATTTGTATTTACAAGCCCTGGCACTCCTGGTGCACTTTACTAGGGGCTGAAAGTAAACCAAATAAGCCAAACATGGACACCAATCAATGTATACATTTTACCATAGGGAGAGCATATGCACCTTAGCACTGATCAGCAGTGGTAAGGTGCCCAGAATCATAAATCAGCCAACAACAGGTGAGGGAAAATACAGGAGGAAGGCAAAAAGTTTAGGGATGACCCTGCAAGAAGGGCCAAGTCCAACAAGAACCCTATCAAACCCAGACATTTCTGAAAACTAGACACCCGGATGAGTCCAGGGAGGTGTAGCTTGTGTGGATACCCCAATGTCTTCTTATCCAGAATCCCATGCAAAGCTCAAATGTAGCTTAAAAAATCAAATTTTCCTCACTTTTCTATGTGGTAAAGTTGTGGGATCACCAGGCCGATACAAATTTCCTACCACCCAGAATTCTCCCAGGTCTCCCTATAAAAATGATACCACACTTGTGTGGGTGGGCCAAGTACCCGCAACAGACAAGGGGCCAAAACGTATTCTGGAGACATCAAAATTATATATCGCAAAACGACCTGGTTTTGGAAAGGGGGCACTTGTGTATTTTGTCCCGGGCTAGGCGGCCATCTTGGGAAACCTACAAAACCCAGAAATCTATGAAAACTAAACACCTGGGGGAGTCCAGGGAGGTGTGACTTGTGTGGATCCCCCAATGTTTTCTTACCCAGAATCCCCTGCAAACCTCAAATTTATCTTAAAAAATCACATTTTCCTCACATTCCTGTGTGGTAAAGTTGTGGGATCGCCACGCCGACACAGATTTCCTACCACCCAGCATTCCCGATAAAAATGGTACCTCACTTGTGTGGGTGGGCCAAGTACACGTGACAGGGAAGGACCCAAAACTTATTGTGGAGACATCAAAATTATGTATCATAAAACAACCTGGTTTTGCAAGGGGGGCTTCTGTGTTTTTGGTTCATGGCTCGGTGGCCATCTAGGGAAACCTACCAAAACCCAGACATTTCTGAAAATTAGACAACTGGGCAAGTCCAGGAAGGTATGACTTGTGTGGATCCCCCATCATTTTCCTACCCAGAATCCTCTGCAAACCTCAAATTTAGCTTACAAAAAATCACATTTTCCTTACGTTTCTGCCTTGGACCACTGCACCAGCACACATTTTCAATTATAATTTCAAATAATAATAGTTGTTACATCTTACATAGGCAATGTATGTCATGAGTGAACATAAACACAATTTTATCATTGACAGTTGTTGTCATCATCTTCTTCTGAATGGGTGTCATCATTCTCTGCGTTTTTTTGATTTAACACAGCCTGAGGTGTTAGCTGCCCCTCCATCCAATCCACTAATAGTTGCTCTGCTCCCTCGTGTTTTTCCATTTTACACCGTTTCCCAATTGGACTAGATGTTTGTGGATCATTCAGAATACATCTCTTACTTATAGCAGCTTGATAATTTGCACATTCAGAATGTTTCTTCAAACAGTCTCTGCAAGTTGGAAGTTGATGACTGCCTGTCTCTCCCTTCTTTGTGTAGAATAGGTGATACCTCAAGTCATTCACACGGTGAACCGAAGTGTTTGGTGCATACAGCAAGCATGAACATTTTTCCAATTTTTCCATTAGTTCTTCGGCGAGATCCCATTTATCTATGAGCTGCGAAAATGTTTCCTGTGTATGCCTGTTGACAGACAGGATTTTGAATGCATGTACTTTTCCTTTTTCCACACATTCGCTTACTGTGTCACATCCGGTAAACGTATGGAGACCTATCATAACTCAACAAACATTTTCACTAAGAGTTTAAGCTATTTTCCCAATGTCAAGGACTCGCATTGTTGCAGGGATTCTGCACATATACAGAACTATGCGCAGGAAACCAGGACCTCGCTGTATAGTGGTATACCAACTAACCACCTTAGTGCCCAAAATCCCAATCCGACTAGCTATAGTGTCTCATTTGTTCTCTGTACTACAGCGAAGCTACCAATGATTAGACAACCCAGAACATGTAACTCCGACTCTCTCAGGAATCGCCTGAGCAAGAACACTCTTTCGCTCACTCACTCATACTTGTCCACAACATGAGTAATCAGAGACACGGTATAGTTTAAAATGTTTATTTTAACTAACGGGCTCCAAAATGCAGTACACGTGCTATTACTAACAGCAGAATGCATACACACAATATAGTGAGCATTGTCACAATTCCATAGAATATGAATGGGGATATCATTTTATAAAGCTAATGGAAAATGGCCTACTGTGCTTTGCTACCCTCCGCGTGCTAGGAACTAGATTATCATAAAAATAGAAGACCTGTGGGATTTGTCAGTGGGACCCCATACCTCCAAGTCTAGATGCAAAGGTTTACATCTCCGGACAAGCACAGCTCTTATCTCTGGAAAGGTTTTTCTCCAAGTGTCTCTAACATGCGAGCATGCAATATTAAAAGCACTCAATTTTCAGCACTGCAGCTATGCTTCGTGTTCTGTCCAGGTGCGGGGGACTGACCAGAGCAGCATAACAAGGAACATTGTTTTTCGACCTTGCACATCATGCACAGACAAAAACCACAGAGAACAACAAAGAACATGACAGGCAGATGGTTCTCATGTGAACAGGCACAAGCAGAGTTTAGTGAAAACAAAGTTGTGTAGTAACGTGTGCAAAAGCAGCAACATGGCAGCAAAGCTTGTGCTAACTTAGCAATGTCTGCAATCAATCCACCAACCTCACTACACCCCCCCGTAAGTCCATCGGATGTAGGCATATTACAAACAATGAGTTCAAGAAGCGAGAGCAGAGTTCAAGAGCATCTATAATTTGTTGAATTGTGAAAAAAGAAAATAAATTGTAAATAGAGGCCAGGCAAAAAAAATATTTTGATAAAAAATACAATAAAAAATCCGGCACAGAAGTGTATGGTGAACCAGCTATCTTAATCATTAATAAAACTTCCCTCGCGACCTCTATTTTTAACGATACAATTTAATTGTAGTAAGGGAAAACAGGCCTAAAAACAGTGATGCAACACACAGATTTTTTTTTAATTTTTAGTGGTTTAAATTTTATTATTTAACCTTTTTCTATTTTTCTTAGAACAACTCAATACATTTCCTTTTTTTGAACTATTTGATAATCACTGACTATATTCATTACAGTGATAATGCATCATATCAAACAGAAATCCTAGGGCACACTAATAACAAGGAAAATCTATTAAGGTGCCGATCACGATCCGGCAAAAACCGGGTACGAACCGTCGGACGGAGCACAATCTCCGCCCGACGCGTACCCGGCCGTCAATTTCTACAAACAAGGAATTACGATTCGCACGGGTACACCATTCCCGTACGAATCGTAAAAAAGGCCGACCGAACCAAAAAACACCTACAAATGCGATCCGGGAAAGCGCCGACCTGACGTCGGGACGCTCGCAGCCAGCCATTCACGAACCAGGAATCACGATTCGCACCGACGTCACCCCGCACGGTGAATATTTTGCGGCAGCCAAAATCTGCCGGGAAATCAGGACGACGCGAACAAGGACCACCAGTACGCGACGGACAGACGACGACGCGAACAAGGAGGACCAGTACGCGACAGGACGACGCCACCAAGGAGGACCCGTACGCGACAGGACGACGCCACCAAGGAGGACCCGTACGCGACAGGACGACGCGAGCAAGGAGGACCCGTACGCGACAGGACGACGCGATTGGAGTACCAGTACGCGACGGACAGACATGGACCCGAACCTACGAGTCATCCCTGCCCTCATAGCAGTCCACCTCCTCTACAGGTTACGACGCAGACGCCGCAGAAGGTCAGAATAACTAAGGGAGGGGGGAAAGTGGGGTGGGGGGGGGGTGGCACGACCAGGGCAGGCCACAAAACAACCACATAAGTCACACACCACACATGGCCTGGACATACCTGACTCCCATGCCCTGGTCACCACGAGGGGGTGGGGGCGTGTCCTGATAAGCCAGCGACCGCCACAACGGAAGTCCGTCACCACGCGAACCGGCAACACAACCAGACAGGTACGTCCCATACCCACGCCTGAAGAGCGTGGGCACGAGTCGTACCACGCCCACACACACGTCACCCCAACAATGGCGGGACGGATCGTACCCACGTGGCAAAGGCCTGGGTACGGCCCGCACAAGCATCACATAGCGTGGGGACGGATATGTACGGACCCTACCCCCACCCCGTACGCATGGAGCGTACCCCCCATGCCAACAGTGTAAGTACGACTCGAACCCTCACCGGCGTACCTACGGACCGTACCCCCACCCCAACAGTGTAAGTACGACCCGTACCCCCAACCGCGTATGCATGGAGCGTACCCCCACCCCAACAGTGTAAGTACGACCCGTACCCCCAACCGCGTATGCATGGAGCGTACCCCCACCCCAACAGTGTAAGTACGACCCGTACCCCCAACCGCGTATGCATGGAGCGTACCCCCCACCACAACAGTGTAAGTACGACTCGAACCCTCACAGGCGTACCTACGGACCGTACCCCCACCCCAACAGTGTAAGTACGACCCGTACCCCCAACCGCGTATGCATGTAGCGTACCCCCACACCAACAGTGTAAGTACGACCTGTACCCTCACCCGCGGACGTACGGACCGTACCCCCACCCCCACCAGTGTAAGTACGACCCGTACCCCCAACCGCGTATGCATGGAGCGTACCCCCACCCCAACAGTGTAAGTACAACTCGAACCCTCACCCGCTGACGTACGGACCGTACCCCCACCCCCACCAGTGTAAGTACGACCCGTACCCCCAACCGCGTATGCATGGAGCGTACCCCCCACCCCAACAGTGTAAGTACAACTCGAACCCTCACCCGCTGACGTACGGACCGTACCCCCACCCCCACCAGTGTAAGTACGACCCGTACCCTCACCCGCGGACGTACGGACCGTACCCCCACCCCCACCAGTGTAAGTACGACCCGTACCCCCAACCGCGTATGCATGGAGCGTACCCCCCACCCCAACAGTGTAAGTACAACTCGAACCCTCACCCGCTGACGTACGGACCGTACCCCCACCCCCACCAGTGTAAGTACGACCCGTACCCTCACCCGCGGACGTACGGACCGTACCCCCACCCCCACCAGTGTAAGTACGACCCGTACCCCCAACCGCGTATGCATGGAGCGTACCCCCCACCCCAACAGTGTAAGTACAACTCGAACCCTCACCCGCTGACGTACGGACCGTACCCCCACCCCCACCAGTGTAAGTACGACCCGTACCCCCAACCGCGTATGCATGGAGCGTACCCCCCACCCCAACAGTGTAAGTACGACCCGTACCCTCACCTCGAAAGCATGGACCGCACCCACACCGTGTATGTTCCAAGCGTACATATCCTGAAATAGGAGGTGTGTGTGCAGAGTCCTCCCAGCAGTGCCCTGAGACAGGAGGTGTGTGTGCAGAGTCCTCCCAGCAGTGCCCTGAGACAGGAGGGGTGGGGGCCTATCACTCCCAGCAGTGCCCTGAGACAGGAGGGGTGGGGGCCTATCACTCCCAGCAGTGCCCTGAGACAGGAGGGGTGTGTGCAGAGTCCTCCCAGCAGTGCCCTGAGACAGGAGGGGTGTGTGCAGAGTCCTCCCAGCAGTGCCCTGAGACAGGAGGGGTGGGTGTGGAGTCCTCCCAGCAGTGCCCAGACACAGGAGGGGTGTGTGCAGAGTCCTCCCAGCAGTGCCCTGAGACAGGAGGGGTGGGGGCCTATCACTCCCAGCAGTGCCCTGAGACAGGAGGGGTGGGTGCCTATCACTCCCAGCAGTGCCCTGAGACAGGAGGGGTGTGTGCAGAGTCCTCCCAGCAGTGCCCTGAGACAGGAGGGGTGTGTGCCTATCACTCCCAGCAGTGCCCTGAGACAGGAGGGGTGGGTGTGGAGTCCTCCCAGCAGTGCCCTGAGACAGGAGGGGTGGGTGCGGAGTCCTCCCAGCAGTGCCCTGAGACAGGAGGGGTGGGTGCAGAGTCCTCCCAGCAGTGCCCTGAGACAGGAGGGGTGTGTGCAGAGTCCTCCCAGCAGTGCCCTGAGACAGGAGGGGTGTGTGCAGAGTCCTCCCAGCAGTGCCCTGAGACAGGAGGGGTGGGTGTGGAGTCCTCCCAGCAGTGCCCTGAGACAGGAGGGGTGGGGGCCTATCACTCCCAGCAGTGCCCTGAGACAGGAGGGGTGTGTGCAGAGTCCTCCCAGCAGTGCCCTGAGACAGGAGGGGTGTGTGCCTATCACTCCCAGCAGTGCCCTGAGACAGGAGGGGTGGGTGTGGAGTCCTCCCAGCAGTGCCCTGAGACAGGAGGGGTGGGTGCAGAGTCCTCCCAGCAGTGCCCTGAGACAGGAGGGGTGTGTGCAGAGTCCTCCCAGCAGTGCCCTGAGACAGGAGGGGTGTGTGCAGAGTCCTCCCAGCAGTGCCCTGAGACAGGAGGGGTGGGTGTGGAGTCCTCCCAGCAGTGCCCTGAGACAGGAGGGGTGGGGGCCTATCACTCCCAGCAGTGCCCTGAGACAGGAGGGGTGTGTGCAGAGTCCTCCCAGCAGTGCCCTGAGACAGGAGGGGTGGGTGCAGAGTCCTCCCAGCAGTGCCCTGAGACAGGAGGGGTGGGTGTGTAGTCCTCCCAGCAGTGCCCTGAGACAGGAGGGGTGCAACACATGTGTGTGAGGGCGGAATTACCCACATCCATACTGCCTACAAGGGAACATGTCCCTATGAACTCATGTCAACAGACTCCACACACAAGTACAGTGAACACCAAGGATGCCACGATTGTTGCAGGTGGAGACATGGCCATGCATGCATGGCCAAAGTAGAAGGGCTCCGTCACACACACAGCTCATGTACACACAGCTCTGGACTACACATTGGGAACACCCTGCAGGGAAGAAATCTGGGTACACAGAGGGAGGAATACACCCTGGGACAATTGCACCATGCAGTAACTGCTTACATGAACAAACAAAGTTAGCCAACACCTTGTGATGGCACACAGATCCCAGGGTCCCCCCAATGAGCAGTACACTACTACAAATCCCACACACCCAAACCCTTAAACACCACCCAAAACCATGTAGCAGCCCCACCAACACCAATACCACCATAGCAGGAGTGTGAGAATGAAACAAAAATTAAGCTTTATTCAGCATGATCACAATGTCCGTGGATCAAAAGCAGTTCAATTGTCACAGAGGCCATAGGGCAGTCAATGAGTCCCAGCTGGATGGGGGACACAGTGGGATGTGTGTCCCCTACCTTGCCTGCACAGTCAAATGGCATCGTCTTCCATACTGGTGAGGGCATCAGGGGGGGGGGGAAGCAACAGGCACCGCAGGGACATCAGGGCAAAGGGGCGGCGTTGTGGGTGCAGGGATGGAGGACTCAACCACAGGGGGTGTTTCATGGCCAAAGGCGGAGGCCAGGATGGCACTACACACCTTAGCAAGGTCCTCCAGGGACTCCCCTGCACCCGAAGTGACCTCCGGCCCCAAGGAGGGGGGGGGGGGTCAGAGGGATGGGTTGCAGCGCCACCGGGGGAGGGTGGAGACAGGGGGGGAGACTCAACCACCCTGACCGAGGACTTCCTTGACCGCTTGCATGGTGGGGGAACTGTGGGGCTCAGGGACAGAGCGGCCATGAAGGAGTCCTTGGGGGAGATGTGGCCAGGAGAGCTGAGGGGAGGGGATTTGGAGGGAGTGGATTGTGTCGAATGCGGACTCCCACTCTGGCTGCGTGTCACACGTTTGCCCCCCGACCCAGTGGGTGTGCCTATCTCACCCTGTGTGTGCGTGTCAGAAGGAGTGCGGTGGACCTTCCCTGCTGGTGTGGTGCCTGTGTCTGTTGTGGTGGGTACATGCCGACGTCTGGGTGTACGTGGGACAGGCATGGAAGTGGGAAGTGTGGATGGGGCAGGGGTAGGTGGGGGGAGGTCGCGCTGCAGGAGACCCACTGCTGCAGTCAGTGTGGAGTCTATGGACCTCAGCAAGTTGCATTGGTCAGCCTGCGATGAATGAATGCCCTCCAAGAAAGCCTCGATGTTGGTGAGGGTTTTCCCTTGGGCATGGAGGACATTAAGGATAGCAGTCTGACCAATCTGCAGTTGCCGCTGGATGTCCACAGACTCAGCATTGGCGGCAGCAGTGGAGACAGGGGCAGGGGGTGCGGTGCCTGGCAGGAAGGAGACATGCGGTGACCGGGCACGCTGGGAAGGGACACGAGCAAGTGGGAGCCGGCTGATGGGATCTGAGGGGGCGGTGCAAGGTGTTGTTCCGTTGTCATCTGCTGGTGCAGCCACCGCCCACTCGGAGAACTCCTCCTCGGACCTGTCAGCCTCGTAGTCTGACGTGCCAGTCGACAGGTCCTCGGCAGCACTATCCTCCACCTCTGTCCCACTCGATGTACCAGCCCCGATGTCACGGCTGGCACTGGTGCTCGGTCCCTCTGCCTTGCCTGTGTCCATGTCTCCCTCTGTGTCCCCCGACGATGCTGTGGGCAGGGTGGAGAGACAGAAATTAATCAGACAGCTGTACACATCAGTCACATGAGTCCAAACGACATAGGTAACATTGCATAGCCTGAAAAGGAAGATCCCTAACATCTGCAAAACAAGGTACCCATGTAGGGCATGAAACACACAGTTGGCTGAGCCACCATGCCGCTGAAATACCATGAAGAGCATGAGACAATAGCTAAAGACAGGAAACGGAGTCTGACAAAGCACCCAGGCCCTGGGGACAATCCAGCACTGCATCTGCACCACACAGCTTGGCGAAAATACCGATGACCAGGGACCATATCCATGAACTTCAGACACATGCTGCATAGGTAATGCTGAAAACATGCCCAACATGACTCGGTCACTGCACCTTGCGTGTGTGTCCAGTAACATCACACACTGGCCAGACACAGCAAGTAGGAATCCGGATTTGACACATAGGCATTGCCCGCCCCAACTAACACCCACACGAGGCAAATTGTTGAGACACAGGTGGCACCAACATCTCAGAGTCTGGGTGATAAACACAGGGGCAGGCAAAAGGCAAGATTGGACGCCAAACAGCCAAGGTGCGCCTGTGCAAATAATGAGGTACCAGTGCACATCCTCAGATGAGTATAACAAGACACACAGGCACTGGCAACTGTGAGCATGAAGAAGGACAATCAGGTCAGGCTGCACAGTGGACACCTGTACATAATAGCGCGTCTACATACATGGTGACAGGGGACAATGGCACAGAGCACAACCTACGCTGTAGACAGTGAGAGTGTCCACGTTGATGATGACACAAACAACACTGAGGATAAGGTGCCCCAGGGGACAGTAGTGGGCACGCAACTACATGCTACTGAATGTTAATGACTGCTACACACGTCACCATCCCTGCACTATGCGTATCGCACACTCATGCACATCATGTCACAGGCCACTACATAGGACATGCGCGCTGTGAGGCATGACACATGAGAGACCAACTCCCATGTCTGGAGTCAGCATCAGTGCCAACAGACATGGAACCCACATGCAGTGAACTTGACAGTGCACAGGCAAGGTTCCACAACCTGTAACACACCACCCCCACACATGATGCTACAGGCATTGTTCTCGTGGACAAAGCGCCAGCCTACATTACCTTGTGAAGGAGTGACTACACACAGACCAGGGAACACATTGCAGGGAGGGGAAGAGTTGCAGGGGCGCAGCGCTATACTGGGGCAAACTGGATCTGCACAGCACCCTTAAACCCTGCCAGTGAATTCATGCCACTGTGCCCTTACAAATGCCGGCGACACACAACAAACGCACATGTACCTACCCCCTTCCGGCTGCTGCATCGCCTGTAAGCGCCTCTCCAGGTCTGGAAAGACCACCGGCAGCACACGCCTGTGGAGGTGGGTCAGACGGCGGCGGCCGCGGTTCTTGTGGCTCTCAGGTGAGTCCCCCAGCAGGAGCCGTGCAATCCTCCGCGTCCAGCACCGGATATCCTGCCAGCGTTTCCTCACCTGGGACAGGCTCCGCCTCCGACCATCCACACGCCTCACGGCACTGACGGCGGTCAGCCAGATCTGCTCCTTGGCAGTGGCGCCTACCTGTGAGGAAGAACAAGTGACACCACATCAATACACCAGCCACATGTCACAGAGAGACATATGAGAACAAATTAGCTGGTTACTACAAGGCATGTCATGCAGCCAACGCATAGCACCTTTGTCATAGGGACATCATCCTCTGGTGAGGGAAAAGGCAGTACGTGCCATAGTGGGTACACAGGTGGAATGATGGCAATGTCACAATCAATGATCAAGGCTCACACTGTGCATCACAACCACCCCTCCTGTCTCAGGGCACTGCTGGTAGGATTCTGCACACACCCCTCCTGTCTCAGGGCACTGCTGGGAGGACTCCACACCCACCCCTCCTGTGTCTGGGCACTGCTGGGAGGACTCCACACCCACCCCTCCTGTCTCAGGGCACTGCTGGGAGGATTCTGCACACACCCCTCCTGTCTCAGGGCACTGCTGTTAGTGATAGGGCCCCACCCCTCCTGTCTCAGGGCACTGCTGGGAGGACTCCACACCCACCCCTCCTGTCTCAGGGCACTGCTGGGAGGACTCCACACCCACCCCTCCTGTGTCTGGGCACTGCTGGGAGGACTCCACACCCACCCCTCCTGTCTCAGGGCACTGCTGGGAGGACTCCACACCCACCCCTCCTGTGTCTGGGCACTGCTGGGAGGACTCTGCACACACCCCTCCTGTCTCAGGGCACTGCTGGGAGGATTCTGCACACACCCCTCCTGTCTCAGGGCACTGCTGTTAGTGATAGGGCCCCACCCCTCCTGTCTCAGGGCACTGCTGGGAGGACTCCACACCCACCCCTCCTGTCTCAGGGCACTGCTGGGAGGACTCCACACCCACCCCTCCTGTGTCTGGGCACTGCTGGGAGGACTCCACACCCACCCCTCCTGTCTCAGGGCACTGCTGGGAGGACTCCACACCCACCCCTCCTGTGTCTGGGCACTGCTGGGAGGACTCTGCACACACCCCTCCTGTCTCAGGGCACTGCTGGGAGACATCAGGCACCCCCCCCCTGGTACCCCCCCGACAGTACATGGCATGTGTGTCACACCAGGACACAATGCCGGAAGTCACAGTCACAACATAGGGACAGTCTGTGGCATTGGCCTATGCACTCACCTGATACCCTGGTCGCCCATACAGCATGGGGTACTGTGGGAGGATCACATCCAGCAGAGCCATGTTCTCCTCCAGGGTGAATGGCTGTGTCCTCTCCACAGCCCTTGACATGATTCCAGGGAATCAGTAGCAGCAGCTTGGTCGACAAATGCAAAGATGTGCAGACAAGTACTCCCTCATGGGACCTGGCTGCCTTATATGTGCCCTTCTGCCCAGTCTCATGCACAGGAGTACAGAGTGATTGGTCACTCACATTTGCATCCTATGTTTCCACCAATCCCTTTAAACCTAGCAGTCTGTGTGTTCTCTATCGGTTTCATTCTCCTGCATGATGTCAGCTCCACAAACACATTGCAACAAAGTATTTTAATTCCAACTGACTTCTGCTGTGCACCTTCCAGAACAATTTCGAAATTTGAACCTGGTCTCCATGACAATCAGCATGCATGTAGGCCTTAATACTTGTCCCCTATGTAATTCGGAGAATCACACACAGGTACGGTGCGTTTCCGGGCCCTAGGGCACCCCAAATGCATGGCAATGGCCCGTACATGCATGCCTACGTTCAAATTCACTATGGGTCTGCACGCGTATGCGTACCCGTAGTGGTACGGACCGTACACACGCATGTACGCTCACTATCACTATGGGTCTGCACGCGTATGCGTACCCGTAGTGGTACGGACCGTACACACGCATGTACGCTCACTATCACTATGGGTCTGCACGCGTATGCGTACCCGTAGTGGTACGGACCGTACACACGCATGTACGCTCACTATCACTATGGGTCTGCACGCGTATGCGTACCCGTAGTGGTACGGACCGTACACACGCATGTACGCTCACTATCACTATGGGTCTGCACGCGTATGCGTACCCGTAGTGGTACGGACCGTACAAATGGCTGTACGCGCGCCATCACGATGGGTACACATACGGCAGCACTCCCACAGTGATTTTGGAACATACACAGGCCCTCTTAGCAGCAGTACGGCGGTTTTTACACATCACTGTGGTGATAGGCGACACACAGGTAGGAATAGGGAGGACATACTTGTCCATGGATGGACATACTTGTCCAGGAATGGACATCAAGGCATCGTCTGTGCATTACTACATGTGTGGGGCACAGGTGTCACAGGCTGTGATGTGGAACATGCCTCCTGAGTGGAGAAGGCACCAGATGTATGATGAGATGTGTACAGGTGTACTGTGTGAGGGTGCTATGTGTGCCAGGCATGCCCTTGACTCCTTAGAGTCATGTGTTATTGGATGTGAGGTGCACATGTATGCATGGGACACGGAGTAGCGTGACAAGGCCATGTCAGCATCCTCACAAGGAATGTGTGTTGAGTCATGACATGTGCACCTTCATGGCAAGGTGTGTGGGCTGGACTAGTGTAATGTCATGTGACCTGTGGCTCCAGTGTTCCGCTACCAGTCTCTGCAATGGGCATCCCACTTCTGCTGATGTGTGGGTGTATGTCACTCCTGTCTTGCGTCGGGCTGTTCACTTGCACTGTGACACAGCCATTCCCATGGCGTGGCATGGGGAGGTTCTCAATCACCTTGTGTTGCTGGGTCTTGGAAGGAGTGTCACCATGCATCCATACGTGTCCTGGGCATGTAGCACATACCTCACTCCCTATGTAGCATGTGTGTATTGCCAGATTTACATGTGCTCAGTAGACATGAGTTGTTGTGGTAGTGCACTCACTCTTCCTTGTCACTTCCTCATTACTGCAGAGCACCGCCTCTTGCCCGGATAATGCCAGACTTGGCTGCCATGCAGGAGAATGACAGCATCCGGCTCTACCGCTTCACCCAACCGTTGATTCAGGAGTTGACGGCGAGACTGACACCACACCTGCAACCGCAGCACAGGTATCCTACGGCAATGACACCCCAGCTGAAGGTAATGGCTGCCCTACATTTCCTTGCCACGGGTACCTTTCAATATACCATAGCGCATGTTGGTGGCATGTCCCAGAGCACGTTCAGCGGTGTTCTGCATGATTTCTTAGAGGCCATGTTGATTCACCTGGATGACTTCATCAAGTTCCCAACCCCTGAACAGATGACGGAGGTCAAGCGTGGATTCTATGCCCTGGGAGGGATGCCCCATGTCATTGGGTCCATAGATGGGACACATGTAGCTTTGGTACCACCACACGCACGGGAGGTGGCGTACCGCAATCGGAAGCACTACCACTCCATCAATGCCCTTGTGGTGTGTCTGTCCAACATGGTGATTTCACATGTCTGTGCTCGTTTTCCAGGATCAGCACACGATGCCTACATCATGAGGCGTAGCGGGATGCCTGATATGATGATGCAGCTGCGCAACGAACGGGCATGTGTTGTTGGTGGGTACAGTCTGTCTGTCCTGTATTCTGTTTGGCCGAGCAGCACGACCGCTTCGCCAGTTCTAACGATAACCATGTGCTTTCCATGTAGGGGACGCTGGCTATCCCAACATGCCTTGGCTGCTGACACCTCTCCGCAACCCAATCACGCCTGCCCAGCTCCGCTACAACACCGCCCATGGCCGGACAAGGCGTGTGATAGAGAGGACGTTTGGCATGCTGAAGAGCCGATTCCGGTGCCTCCACAAGACCGGCGGCGCACTCCCATATGCCCCGGCGAAGGTTTGCAAGATCTTCATGGTATGCTGCATGCTGCACAACATGGCAGTTGAAAGAGCTGTGCCACTCATCCTGGATCAAGATGATCAGGACCATCCACCCGTGGAGGACGAAGGGCTTGGCAATGGGGCTAGTGATGTGGAGGATGTGGAGCCGCAAGAGGACATCCGGACTCGGCTCATACGCGACTTCTTTGCTTAGTGGTGAGTACCAGTGTCTTGAGTGTGCACGCCTTTGTCCCCGTGTGGCATGTGTTGTGATGTGTATCTCCACCTGCATGTATGACACGTGAGTCAGAGGTGTGTGTGGGTGTGTCACTGGAGTGATGGTGGCAGTGATGGCAGTATTTCCCCACTCATAATAGTGAGCTAGCATGTTGTCATCCTAACATGTGTCGAGTACATGCACATGCAAGTGGCTGTGCTTTTTGTGGCTGACTTCTTGTGTGTCTCTCTTCCCCAGGTACCTGCGCATGCCATCTGCTGGTTGCATTGTTGTGGCACTGCTATTCCTCATGGACATGGCATCGTGGGCTGACTCAGCGTTACAGGCACGGACACGTTTGGAAGTCTCCATGGGGTAAGGGATGCATCAGGGGTGTATTGGGTGTGGCAGTTGTTCACGATGTGTGCACACTGCCCCGGTCGGGGTTTGGTTCCTCTGCAGACATGTGGCATCCCCATGGGACACGACATGCAGCTGGGTACACCAGAATAGATGGGCTGCCTGGTTGTCAGTCATCAGTGATTGGATAGTGGATTGTGATGATGGCATCAATGTGTGTGACACTGCCCTCGGACACATACGGTTAACATTGGCTTGACATGGCGTGGGACTTCCACATCAGCGGATCTATGGTGTATGGCAGGCTCTCCGTGTGCAGCTGTGGGTATTTAGCTGTTGGCCGACGCTTGTGTGCCAGTACCATGGCTATCACGCATTTGTGCTGCAGAAGGGGGGTGCCAGTGTTGGACCCACATGTTACTCCACATGATGTGTTCATGTGTACTTCAAGTTGCCTCTGCAATCCCAAAATCATGACTAATAAAGGTGTCCCTATGCCTCCAAGGTGCCTCTTCTCAGTCAATGCTGGTGTGTTGCCACGGTGCATCCTGCATGTCTGGCATGGTATTCCCTGATTGTGGCTATGTGTCAATGTGTCGAGTGGCGAGATGCAAGCTGTGTGTGTGGGCTGACACTGTGTATTGGGCATGATGTCCATGACTGCGTGGGTATTGTGACATGTGCCATCCCCATGCATCCAACGTTGGACAGGCCCCCATTCTCTGCATCCACCGGACTCATGCTTGCAGGACATGGTTCTGCCACCTGTCTACACATACCTGGGTGCCCCCCAGGACACTGGACAGGATCCCTGACCTCTGTGCATGACTGTTGCTGTACTGAATGTGTCTGTCAGCACGGTTGTTCGGCCACCCCCTCAGCTGGTTGTGCCCATCACGGGTGTGTATGGTGCTCCATGTCTGTCTTGCCTAATAAACATGTGTCCTGTGCCAGACTCAGGCCCCAGGGTGTGGATGGTTGAAGAGAACAGATGACTCAGGCATGTTTAGACTTTACAAGACACATGTTAGGTAATAATGCTACCAGCAGGCATCTACTCTTAGTAGTGTGATTTATTATTGTTGTTGGGGGGGGGGGGGGGGGGGGGACAAAGTGAGGTGCTTTCCGGGATTAGGGAATCCAAAGTTCAGTAGGGGAGTTGGTGTCCTTGCCATTGGAAATCCTCAGAGTCCATGCCACAGTCTTTGTCAACATTGGTCAGCCAGTGACCAGCAGGGCCATGTGGCAGAGAATGTCTCTTGATGCTGTGATGCTGTTGCTCCAGTGGGCCAGGTGCCAGGCCAGGTGTCCTGGGAGATGGTGATGTAGCAGCCACCCTCACGGTGCTTTCCGTGGACGACCCGGCCTCCTGCGGGGAACATCACCAGCAGGCCGTGACGACGTCTGGGATGCTCCGTCGGATGTTTCCTCCTCCTCCTCCTGATCCCTCCCTGTGGGTGGTGATGTTCTCCGCCTTCTGGCACAGGGAGGGTCGGCCATGGTGTCGGCCATCCGACGGAGTGTAGCGTGAATCCCCTGGAACGACGTCACTTGCTCAGCCTGTCTGTCCTCCATCCTCCGTTGGTGTACCAGTAGACAGGCTATTAGGTCGGCATGTTGCTGGGCCTGCTGGGTCTTGATCCCCTCGAGGACGGACACAACCTGGGCCATGCCCGTGGTGTCCTGCCGGTATGAGTCCAGGATGTTACGGACATGGGAAAATACCGGATCCCCAGCCAACTGGTCAGGCTCGCGCCTCCGCCGTCCTCCACTCCCACCACCCCTGCCCACTTGCACCTGGCCTGCACTTGTGGGCACATGGGGTCTCCGGGACCCCTGAGGGGTGGCATTTGCGTTGTCGCCTGCCTCCTCCTGGGTGCCCGGGACACCATGTCCCTCCTGGCGAGCCTGGCTGCATTGTGGTGTTGGGGCAGGGATCCTGGGTGTCTCCTGGGATGTGGCAGGAGTGGGGGTGGTGGTTGGCACGGTTGTACCTGACGCAGGTGCTGCAGGTGGTTGGACACCAGAGGGGCCAGGTCGGTCGAGGTCGTCCGCAGAGTGGTGAGAGTGGTCGCTGCCGGTGGGATCGGTCTCCTGCAGATCCGGGTCCTGTGAGTGTTCCCCCCCAGTGTTGGGGGGTGCAGCACGACGTCGACCTGTGTGTGAGAGAGACAATGTTAAATTTGGTCCATGCAACATCCATGTTTCATCCGTTTCAGAGTTGGCACATTTCCTCTTGGAATTAGGATCTGTCTTGCATTCCACTCACAGTGCACTTGTGCATGGGTGTGTCCCTTGGGCACCACTTTGGCCCCTTTAACTATGTGTGGCACAGTCTTACTTGCTGCGTCAAGTGTGACTGCAGTCAGCAGGGGAGTGGGCAGGTGTGGCGAGCCATGCATTTGCGCCTTCCTTGTACCACTGTACATGTGCACATGGAGTTGATCCACACACTTATACGATGCAGGTAGCTATCCTTGTGCTCGTGTACAGGTTGTGACATGGCCCTGCGTTTGGCCCTGATGAAGAGGGGGGGTTCTTGCACTGGCCACCCATGTCTACATGCACGCGGTCCACCTGCTTACGAGCAGACATTCCCACACACCAAAGGACTAATTTGCTCTCCCTGTGTCTCCCTCCTTCTCTGTCCCCCTCTCCCTCCCTCTGTGTGTCAGCCTCCTGCCTCTGTCCGTCTCCCTCCCTCTCTGTCCCCCTCTCCCTCCTTCTCTGTCCCCCTCTCCCTCCCTCTGTGTGTCAGCCTCCTCCCTCTGTCCGTCTCCCTCCCTCTCTGTCCCCCTCTCCCTCCCTCTCTGCCCCCCTCTCCCTCCTTCTCTGTCCCCCTCTCCCTCCCTCTGTGTGTCAGCCTCCTCCCTCTGTCCGTCTCCCTCCCTCTCTGTCCCCCTCTCCCTCCCTCTCTGTCCCCCTCTCCCTCCCTCTCTGTCCCCCTCTCCCTCCCTCTGTGTGACAGCCTCCTCCCTCTGTCCGTCTCCCTCCCTCTCTGTCCCCCTCTCCCTCCCTCTCTGTCCCCCTCTCCCTCCCTCTCTGTCCCCCTCTCCCTCCCTCTGTGTGACAGCCTCCTCCCTCTGTCCGTCTTCCTCCCTCTCTGTCCCCCTTTCCCTCCCTCTGTGTGTCCCCCTCTGTCACCTCGGCCCAGCTTCCTGGGCACAGACTGTTAGCAGATCTTTGAGTGGCCCTTGGCTTGTTGATGTGAGTTTGTTTCTGATCTCCAGGCACCCATTTGGTGTGATGTGTGTCTGTGCGCTGCTGCTGTGGTGGTGTGTGCTGCCACTCTTTCACAATGTTGGCTGTTCATTAGCTGCCGTCATGTGCCTACCAGTGCCTTCACCCCCATGTGTTGATGCAAGGCGTCCGCCATTTGCTGGCAAGTCATTCCTGTGTTGGAACACACTGTTTGTCTGGCTGTGACCTAGGCCATATGGGCAGAGGGCATTGTTGTCTGCTTTGGAGTCGCAGTATGTGATTTTTGGTGCCCAGCCTCCCGCCGTCCGGGTTACCGTGTCATGTGTTGTTGTCTTCTGTGGCCTGTGACTTGACATTGTCCAGCTGGGTGCATGGGGCATGGTGTCAGCAGTGGCATGTGCCTGCTCATGGAGTGTGGTTGAGTCATGCGATGGCTTGTGGTAGTTGCGTGCCTGTTAGTAGTTTTGGTTGTGGTTGCAGTTCCCCCCATGTGAGGTGTGTTGTTTGTGTACTCACCCGGGTCTCGGAGTCCTTCTAATCCTTCTACTGCCTCCACCGGCAGTATGGCCATCACCCTCTCCTCCCAGGGATGGTACTGTACGGGTCTGCGGGAGGGCCCTCCTCCGGTGACGTTGGCCTGGTCGTGTTCCTCCTGCCTCTTGGCTCTGACCCTCCTCCGCAGATCGTACCACCTGTTCTGGCAATCCTGCTTGGTCCTCCTGGTGTCCGCAACAGCATTCACAGCATCGACGATGGTCTGCCACATGGCTGTTTTGGCTGCCTGGCTGGTGTTTCTGACCAATGTTCCAAAGATCTGTGGCTCGACTCTGAGGATTTGATCAACAAGGACCTCCAACTCTCGGTGACTGAACTTTGGATTCTTGGTAGTGGGCATGGTGAGGGGTGTGGGTGGGGATGGTGTGGGTGCGGGTGGTGCGTGGATGTTGAGGGGTGTGTGGATGGTTGTGTGTGTGTGTGAATGTGATGAGAGGGTGTTTGTGAGGGTGGTTGTGTAAAGGTGTGCAAGTGTAAGGTGTGGTGTAGCTTGTAGTCTGGTTCTGTGGTGTCTGGCAGCAGTGAGTCTGTTGCAAAGGCTCATGGTTTGTGTGTGTGGGCCGTTTTTATTGATCCATGGGTGGGTGTGGCAGTGTTTGAAGTTTGGGTGGGTGTGTTATAAGGAGTGGTGGTGTATTGGGCCTCTGTTTGTTTTTGGCAGTTGCAGGTCAGTGATTGTGTTATTTTAGTGGTTGTTGGCCATGTTTAGTGGCTTTGTGCCTTTCGAATGGTGTATTCTTGTGTTGTTTTGCTTTTGTCCTGGTAGTGTCCGTGCGTTTTGAGCGTGTGTACGGTGTGTACATGGGCCATTTGGTTGTACGATGATGTCCTTGTGTGTGGCTTTGTACGACTCGTACATGCGGTTGTGATGTTGGGGCATGGGGTGCGCTCCGTACTTCGGTGGTTGTGTTGGGGGTGCGCCAGGAACTACTGGGGTGTAGGTCCACGGGGGTACGACACGTACTGGGGTGGGGGGGTGTACATTGACGGTGGTACGACACGTACTGGGGTGGGGGGGTGTACATTGACGGTGGTACGACACGTACTGGGGTGGGGGGGTGTACATTGACGGTGGTACGACACGTACTGGGGTGGGTGTACGACTGGAACGTACTGGGGTGTCGGTAGACGAGGGATATGACACGTACTGGGGTGGGGGTACGACTGGAACGTACTGGGGTGTCGGTAGACGAGGGATATGACACGTACTGGGGTGGGGGTACGACTGGAACGTACTGGGGTGGGGGTACACGGGGGTACGACACGTACTGGGGTGGGTGTACGACTGGAACGTACTGGGGTGTCGGTAGACGAGGGATATAACACGTACTGGGGTGGGGGTACGACTGGAACGTACTGGGGTGGGGGTACACGGGGGTATGACACGTACTGGGGTGGGGGGGTGTACATTGACGGTGGTACGACACGTACTGGGGTGGGGGGGTGTACATTGACGGTGGTACGACACGTACTGGGGTGGGGGGGTGTACATTGACGGTGGTACGACACGTACTGGGGTGGGGGGGTGTACATTGACGGTGGTATGACACGTACTGGGGTGGGGGTACGACTGGAACGTACTGGGGTATGGGTAGACGGGGGATATAACACGTACTGGGGTGGGGGTACGACTGGAACGTACTGGGGTATGGGTAGACGGGGGATATAACACGTACTGGGGTGGGGGTACACGGGGGGTACGACACGTACTGGGGTGGGGGGGTGTACATTGACGGTGGTACGACACGTACTGGGGTGGGGGGGTGTACATTGACGGTGGTACGACACGTACTGGGGTGGGGGGGTGTACATTGACGGTGGTACGACACGTACTGGGGTGGGGGGGTGTACATTGACGGTGGTACGACACGTACTGGGGTGGGGGGGTGTACATTGACGGTGGTATGACACGTACTGGGGTGGGGGGGTGTACATTGACGGTGGTATGACACGTACTGGGGTGGGGGTACGACTGGAACGTACTGGGGTGTCGGTAGACGAGGGATATGACACGTACTGGGGTGGGGGTACGACTCGAACGTACTGGGGTATCGGTAGACAGGGGATATGACACGTACTGGGGTGGGGGTACGACTGGAACGTACTGGGGTGGGGGTACACGGGGGGTACGACACGTACTGGGGTGGGTGTACGACTGGAACGTACTGGGGTGTGGGTAGACGAGGGATATGACACGTACTGGGGTGGGGGGGTGTACATTGACGGTGGTATGACACGTACTGGGGTGGGGGGGTGTACATTGACAGTGGTATGACACGTACTGGGGTGGGGGTACGACTGGAACGTACTGGGGTGTCGGTAGACGAGGGATATGACACGTACTGGGGTGGGGGTACGACTCGAACGTACTGGGGTATCGGTAGACGGGGGATATGACACGTACTGGGGTGGGGGTACGGCTGGAACGTACTGGGGTGGGGGTACACGGGGGGTACGACACGTACTGGGGTGGGGGTGCGACTGGTACGTACAGGGGTGTAGGTACACGGGGGTATGACACGTACTGGGGTGGGGGTTCGACTGGGACGTACTGGGGTGTACCTAGACGGGTGGGGGTATACATACACGGGGGGTACGTGTCGGACGTACGGGGGCTGGGGGGAGTGTTGTGCGCGTATGCGGGCACATTTCTCCATGGTTGCTATGGATGTTCGGTGCCGACGGTGTTTTTTCCATACGGTTGTACGCTCGGACGCACGGGATGGATCGTGATTCCTCGGTCGGACTTGGCTTTTCACGTTTGTAAGGTAAATCGTCCGAGGACGTGTCGGACACATTTTCCGGCCCGAGGACGTGTGGGGAATGATTCCCAGTGCGGTTCGTATGGACTTTTTACCATGCGAATCGTGATTGCCAGTTCGTACGGCACTTGTACGATTCGTACGGTAAAAAGACCCGATACGAGTCGCACGGGGGAATTTTTTGCCGGATCGTGATCGGCACCTATGTCTTCATACAATCTCATCTGCATACATACCAACATATTCCACATTCATACATCTGTCACAATCAAAAGGAGAAAAAAGAGAAGTTTTATTGTATACTGAACATTGGAGACATAAAGCACATGGTAATCTCCTATGATTAGTAAGACAACTGCAAAAGCAGGATGCTAATGTTAATGGTCAGTGGTCGACGCGTTTCGATGGCATAGGTGCCACCTTCATCAGGACCAGAGGTATATTCAATAACGACAAAGCCCAAGGAAAACCTGAAGCAACATATACATAAAATATAATGAATAAATGGCCCAATCTTCCCTATTAAAATCACAGGAGAGAATTTCTTCACATGTTAGGTGATCACTCAATAAACACAAGATTTTACCAGAAAGAAAGAAATCAAAGAGAGAGAGTCATCATTGAAGGATTTTGCTGTTGTAATTCTACTGTTTTTAACTACTCCAACATACCCAGGTAATTACTCTACGTGAAAAGAAGAATGTATTCTGAGACCTTTCTCAGACTAAGAGCAATTGCTCAAAGAGGGGGAAAAACAATACGTAAAGTACCACCACCAATAAAATATCAAAACACCCAGTGTGAGACCAATATAGTCATCTTTTGTGCAGTATTTATGTCCAAATGTCGTAGATGGAAAAGGGGCTTACTTGTTTTTCTAAAAAGATATAATTCCCGTCAAAGATGAGACATCCCATAATGGTTTGTAATGATTTGGAACATCCTTATTGAGAGAGTACAAAGGACTGTTGTTAGATTACACACGACATGAGAGGCCAAATTTATTAAATAAATGACCAATCTGTTCCATTACCTGTTTTTTAGGAAAAGGTCTCACTGCCCTTCCTCATGGGTCAACAAATATTTAACAAGATCACAGTCTCGGTAAAGTGTTAATGTCCGAGTATTTTCAGGAGAGCCAAAGGCCAATAAGGAATCCCCTTTTTTGTGTCACTAAAAATGACAGGCAGATCAAAAATTAACAGTCTACTATTTTTGTATAGGTAATCGTCTCACATAATATTTTCTAACGAAGTTAAATTTTTTAGAGCAGGGAAAATCACCAAAATATATAGCGGTTACTTAACAGGTTATACCTATTTCGAAACGGTACCTGCTATTTAATAATGGTACCATCAATTACTTGATACCAATTAAAAAGGACAATGAGTCTAAACATATGTTTAACGGACAAATAGAGATGGATGTGTAGACCTAAGACAACATTTTTGTTCGGCTGTGGTGAAAAAGGTTTTTTATCGCTAGATATTAATGGCAAAACTAAAAATAACTACCGTTATAATCCTATTGTGACTGAAGATGAGCTCATTCTGATTGATCTGGTCTAAACATATAAAGGCTGACCTTTTGTTAAGTTGTGCAAAGGGTCGACTTCAAGGCAGATTTCCAACAAACCGCTAAGTCTTGGTATCTAAAAACGTCAGAACATAAAGATGAAAACGCTATAGCAGATTCTACAACGAATCATACGCGACGGAGGAAACAGTTCTAATATTAAATGCTTCTTCCTAAACTATGTGCACGCTTGGGAGCTTACCTTCTTTTTGAAGTTCCTTTGGCATAAAGCGTTTTCAATCGGACAATCGTTCGGGTGAACCAGCAACAACGGAGCGGCAGGACGCATTCGCCTCCTAAAGCTCAACCTAATATATTGGTGATTAGCCAATAGGACCAACACGTGAAACCAATAGGCGTGGTTTTACTAACCCGAATATAGACAACAAAAGAGGACTACCTCCTAAGATTAATCAGCACCATTTTGGAACGGGTGCCACTTAGCCGACCAATAATGGTAGCCTTTACACGGCCGATCTTGAAACGAAGGCTCAAAGTATACAAAACTTTATTGTCCTACATTAACAGAAAGTAGACATTTCTCTTTTTTCTCTTTGTCAAGTAAAGGGTGGTCGATGTGATCACCCCCACATACAATGTTCATAGAATGAAAAAAACTTTCAGCCTGATCCGCAGTGTAATTTATATAGCAATTTAAATTCGTGCACAACTACAAACAAAGCGAACGTCCCGTAAAATATGTTATACGAGAGGTAGTAGTAACGTGTTGACTGTCCTGACTCAGTCTCACAAGATATGTCTCTCATAATGAATAAGGAGTAATTACGATTTCTATATGAGAGTCGTGTTAAAATATCGAAAGGACTCATGTCAATCACCAAGATCGTTGGTACCGGGATCAATGTAAAAAATATGTGACATTATCTATGATATTTATCATTGCCATGACATAAGCAATGAGGGCTAAATGTAGGTCATCCAGGTATGTCTATAGCACCTCTAAAAACAAACTAATCAGTTTAGATAGGCTTTCAAGATACCCCGGATATATGTGTGACTCATCAAGACTGAGTCACATACCACTGTATGTCCAGATTTAAACCTCTCTTGACACTGTTGAAGGTATAAATCCAAAATGTTTCACATTGTTTGCGAATAATTTCCATAGGTGTACCTGCTTTACTCTGAATTTTTTCAAGGATAAGCCATTTAAGATCACTTTCCAAGTGGTCTTTATCAATGCAGTGTTGTACAAGTGGAGCTGTGATCTTCTTGTTACGTATAGCTGTTTTATGCTCGCTATATCTGATACGAAATTCTCGTGCAGTTTCTCCGATATATGCTAGTCCACAAGGGCAGAATAGCATATATACAATGTTGTGACTCCTGCAATTAGTTAGAAATCTCAGTTTTACACATTTTCCCTCATATTGTATGGAGTCTGTAACCATAGCACTGTCACAAGCATGGCAGGAACCACACTTGTGATTGCCCAAGATCAAAGGCAAACCTGATATAGTAAGTTGACGTACTGTATTGGATTGAATAGGTCTGGTATGTACCAAGAGATCACGCAAGTTGCGATTTCTACGGTACGCTACTAGTGGTTGTTCCAACTGGATGTTGATATCAACACTATTCAAAATTTTCCAATTCTTCATAATGATATTTCTGATCTTGTGGTTCAATGGAGAATGGTTTATAACACATACCGCCTGATCTTTAGATGTACGGGTGGTGCCTGCCAATAATGCTTCTCGATCGTAATATTTGGCCCTTTTATAGGCATGTCTTATGAGCCTATGTGGGTAGCCTCTAGCCAGAAGTCGTACCCGCAGGGCATCTCCATGTTTATGGAAATCATGCATATCAGTGCAATTGCGCCTGATACGCAGGAATTCACCAAAAGGAACGGCATCTCTCTGACTTGTAGGGTGGAAGCTTTGGTAGTGTAGTATCGCATTCTTTGCAGTAGGTTTCCTGAATAGGCTTACCCCAATGACATTGTTGGATCCCGAGATAAGGATATCCAGGAACTCCACTTGATGTACACTGCTTTTAGCAGTGAACTTGAGATTACAATCACTCGCATTCAGCCAGAGTATGAATTCATTCAAAGATTCATTTGTTCCTGTCCAGATAAAGAAAATATTGTCGATGAATCGTCTCCAGCCGGTGACATTGTCAGAAAAGGGGGCTGCCTCATTAAACACATTCTTGAGCTCCCATTCACCCATGTATATATTGGCCACACTGGGAGCACAAGAGGCTCCCATGCTGGTGCCCTTGATTTGTTTGTAAATAGAACCTTCAAACTCAAAGAAATTATTCATAAGTACCACCTCCGAGCATTCCAAAATAAATGCGTCTGGTCTTTCTCCTGGGGTTCTACGTAACAAGGCGGAAACAGACTGTAACGCCTGATACTGAGGGATGTTGGTGTACAAAGCCTCAATATCAAGCGTTACTAATGTGTGTAGATTGCAATTGAATGGCATACCCTCAATTTTGTTAATCATGTCCCCTGTATCTCGAATAAATGAGGCATAGTTCTGTGTTAGGGGACAGAGGTAAGAGTCCACAAATGTAGACAAGGGCTCAGTACTTGAGCCAATGGTAGAGATAATAGGGCGCATTGGGGGATCCACTATATCCTTGTGGGTTTTTGGTGGTCCGTATAGAGCTGGAGTTATAGGGCATCCTGACATATATCACCACGATCCAGAGCTTTACTTGTGATGTCTGAGATAATTCCTTTGAGTTTGAATAATTCCTTGGGATGGGATTTCATATAGTGTTGGGGGATGGCCAACATTTTGGACATTTTTTCACAGTACTGACTCTTGTCCATTATGACTATCCCTCCGCCTTTGTCGCAAGGCTTTATGCTGAACCAGCTATCTTAATCCATCAGAGTGTATGCGCAATAAACCGCAACAGCCTCCAAAAGGAAATCATTGTCATCTGTAGCAGAAAGTGATGCCATCCAATTCAGTAAGCCGAATGAGCATTCATGTTCCTCACATTAGGGTGTGCCCATAAGCATTGCAGGACAACTTGCATGATATTCGATGTAGCTGTGTTGTAGGAGATTCTGCGCAGCCGCACATACATCCCATTGTGCCAATACTCCAAGTGCAGCCGCACGCGCCATTAGTGCACCTCCGGAAGATTCTTGTTCATGGGCCACAAAGAGACCTATTAACAGGTCGTAATACGGGTCAGAACACAATGTATTTGAGAGGCAGAGATCCAACGCCCATGAAAAAGAAGATCGTAAAAAATGAGAAGACGGATTGCACGCAAGTGTAGTACGCAAAGCAGAAAGACAATCCATAAGCCACTCTGAGTGTCGCCAGTGGCAGTGTACCAAAGCATTCAAGCACATGGTAACGGAGCATTTGCAGCCGGCCTGGGCTGTGCAGGACCGCAAGAGGCCATTGCGTAGCTGGCAAATCAATAATAGGATTCCAGCAGCTATGGCAAGTATTAAGGGTAAACCACCGAAGACGCTGTAAAAAATAGAATGAATAAATGCTGGTATTAGACCAAATATAGTCTGAAAGGAGGTCAAAAGGCCAGAGCTAACAACCTTGAAAGATTGTGCCAGGCCATGTGTATCAGACACATTGAAAATGCCATGAATCAATTCACCAAAATGCAGTGGGTGGTTAGTATTCAGAAGGGCCTGAATCTCAGTATGGGTGCTAGCCACCTGCAGCACAAAGGTCTCGTGCGCAGAAGTAAGGGGGACTTCCTGTTGGAATAATAGTGCTCTTATTCTGCTCAACTTATTGAAGTCTGCTTTCAAAGTTGGGATGGAAGGCCAAATCGAGTTATCGAGCTTCCCATGCGGGGGCGGAAAAAACACCTTTTTACAACAAACTATGCGCTGTGAAACTGTCAAAATGTACGGAATGCCAGCCAGCAAACCCCAACATTCTTGGGTATTTAAAAAATGATAGCTACCATTAGCAAGCAGGGTGAAAGTGGGTTTTATAGCTGGAACTGGAATACCTTTGAAAACACACTCCAGGTTCGGGGCAGTAACACTGCAGGCCCCGTGTAATTGTATGTTTTTGTAAACAAGGGACAACCTACTGTAGAATCACAAGACTCCCCTGTAAGGTATACCTCTTTGTCATTCCACAGGCATCTGTACGTGAAAGGCAAGGACCACACTTCATGCAGAAAAGTGGCACCTAAGGGTTCATAGCAGCATAGCGGGTAATGCTTCATGCAGGAGCTAAATTTAAACAATGAGAATGGTAACGTGATAACACCATGTATGAGCCAGACAGCAGAGTCAGTCCCGGCCATGGAGAAGGGTGAAGGTCCAGCTTTTCTATATGTAGAAGAGAGCATGTTGCATCTTTCATGGACATAAACTTCTGTTTGTCTGTCAAATTAAATGGTAAAAACAAAGCAGAAGTGTTTAAATAATCCCGTGATACTTCCCATTTTTAGAGTCTGTAAAGTTCATGCAAACTGCATTAAAGAACGCAATTGATTTTGACCATGATAAAACACAGACACATCATCTTGTACAATATCAACAACAGATGAAAAAATATTATCTAATGTGTAAATGCGGGAAGACAGTGTGTTAATACTATTGTCAACAACAGCAAGTACCTTTACTACATTTGCCTGATCTATTTCCCTTAAACAGGATGCTGCTTCAATCTGAGAAAGCTTCCATATTTAATTGTAAGCCGCGTAAATAAATCAATTTGTTCTTGGACCAGGCGGGCCCTTTTTAAAGTCGGCCAAATCAATGTTATTGATTGACAACGATAAATGTTGTTTCACGGACGATAATGTTGAGTGCTGCAACCACTGTTTCCATAATTTACCCACGGAATAGGTGGTAACCAAATGTGTGTTAGCAAAACGTGGGTCAGGTCTATCCTGTATGTAACCAGGGACTGTGTTGTGGAAACGTAATTGGCAGGCATCAGAAGACGTCTGCCAAACTAACCAGCCCGCAGGATCTAAACTAGAGACATGAAAGGTGTTCTTTTGAACTAAAGCTTGCAGGTCCTCAATGGAATAATTTGTATGCAAGCTCCAGTTATGATAGGCAGCCAGAGTAAGAACTGCAGGGGCATTCATTTGCTTTGCTGTTGCCAAACCAAAACAAGTAGTTTGGTAAATTGTATCATTTAAAAATAGATTCTGTGTTGGGATGAGGCACGCACGATGTAAAGCTTCAGTGCCTCGAACCTGCCAGGATTTAGAGCCCCAAACGGATTTTAAATCAATGGTGGCCTTCCCGTGTTTGTAGCCACAGACTATCAATTTAGTAATAAATAAATTGGAATACAATTGTTTCGTGTGGGTCAACATTACCTTGGAGGTAGATGAAGTATTTAATTTAAAGTAATAGGATTCTAGTTTGGACCTATCAAAATCTGTAAAATAAGTACATTTCTTTAACAGAGTTTTTGAGCTCCCTTCCAATGATGCTGGGCAATGCTCTCACTGCATGTAATTAAAAACATGTCTAAATGTATTAGCTTTATGCTGGTAATGGTCTCCATAATGCTGGTAACAATATACATCGGCAAAATTAGCAATATTTAGATTCAAATCTTCAGCATCAAAGGAAGCATAATATTTCAAATCTGAAAACAAAGATTGTATTGCTTGCACATCCCAATCACCTGAACGTATATTCTGTTTAACCACATCGCCCAAGGAAACACGAAGTACATTCTGTACATTTATTATCTCTGTTGGACCATGAATTTGGAAATCCACTGCATCCCAGACAATGCCATCAGTGACTGGAAAGGCGGTAATGTTAACAAGAGTGTGGTCTCATTTCATGATGTGAGAAGACAAGTGAGGAGCCAAAATTCCATCAACCAAATTAACAGCAGAGCATTCTGGCAAATAGTGACCACTGATGAGTAAGAAAAAAACTGTCACAAACCCAGTGGACATAAACAGAAAAATCAGGATCAGCACCAACCAGATGTATGTCCAAGGAGGAACCAAATAAGTCTGTTTAAATCAGGAGACAAAAATACTGAATTTTGTAGGGTCAAATGATGAGGTGGAGGTCGAGTCAAAAGAAAAACGTGACTGGTTGAGTGTAGTTGTTTGCAAACCAGGCAATGACCCGCTTGTGGGATAAGCATATTCAGTTTCTTCGTTGCAGGGGAAAGCTTGCGGGACTAGCAAGTGATTAGTAACAGAGTACATCTCGATAACAGTGTTATTTTGTGCGGTGTCAATTCTATTCAGAATCAGCCAGATGTTGTAGCTTGACATTGTCCACTGAGATGTATCTGTTGTCTTTGCGACCAGGAAGCGGTGGTAAAATAACTAGGGGTGGGCGGAATTTGCGAAAGCGACTTTCGCAAATTATCGCGAAAATGTTTAAAATCTCCGCAAACACGCGGAAATATCGCGAAGATGCGGAAGTTTTTTTCCCGTCCGTTCGCGGTATTTTCTGTGTGTTGGTGGCTCGCCAACTTACCCATGCGGTTGCTTGCAGGCGCGGCCATCTTGTTTTCACTCTTCTCGCGGTGCATGATCGCGAGAAGAAATACGTGATCGCGCCACGCATGACGTTACTGCGGGCGCGAACTGTCGCGAGACAGCGCAAATGGCTACCAACAATCCAACATCTTGTGGAGAACGTGACCGGATCAGGAAAACTTGTCGGCGAACACGGGGATTCAGGTAAGGCGATCGCGCGTGCACGAGAATGTATTATTTTACAGCGCGAGCAAGAACCAAATTATCGCTAAACTGCGGAATGCGGAAATTTTGACATTTTCGCACTCTCCGCGGAAAGCGAAAATGTCAAATTATCGCAATTTCCGCGAGCGGAACGGAAATTTAGCCCAGGCCTAAAAATAACTGTACTAGTACCCTTCATGCCAAGCACTGGAACCGGTGCACGATAAGAGGGGCCAAATTATTTTTTGTTCTCCACCTTCTCTCGGACCAGATCTCCAACTTTGGGTAGCCAGCCGGCTACTGGAATCTGCTGTGCTGCATTAGTGGCAAAGGGTAAGTGTTCAGTTGCAAGACTGTCACGGGTCTCTTGTAAGTCCTGTAGCATAGTAGAATGATTATCTATGTCAAAGGTTGCGGCAGTTGCCGCCATGTCTAGACCATCAAGGTCTGGCATAAACATTTTTATGCCAAAGAGTATTTTGTATGGGGTCCACTCACCCAGAGATCTTCTAGGGAGATTATTAAGTGCACGTCGCAACCCATGCAAGTGGGCCAGCCAGTTCCTGTCAGTACCTAAGACTCTAGCTGTCAAGGATTGCTTTAAGTCACGGTTCCTTCGCTCTACAATTGAGTTGCCCTCAGGCCTGTATGGAGACGAAAACTGCACCAACACCCCCATAGACTTCATTGCATCCTTGTACGCCTTAGAGACGAACGCTGGACCTTGGTCAGAATGGAAGGTGCCACAGACAAAAATTCCCACAAAGACACGCAAATGCCTGATGACATTTCGAGCGTCAGCACTGAGTTGTGGCCAAACCCAAATAAAATGTCTGCACGAATCAACTGCAACTAAAATTTATTTATGCGCAGTATCTGAAGAAAATGGTCCACAGTAATCAAGATATACACAGCCAAAAGGCTTATTGGAAATGCATAGCTCTGTTTGTGGTGGACGTGTAACCGTAGATGACTTAATCTACTGACAAATGTCACAAGACAGTACATAATTACAAGTCTGTTTATATAAACCACGCCACCAGTAACGTTGCTGCAAGATAGAAACTGTCGTAGACACTCCAGCATGGCTGAAGCCAAGCCTTCGTGTGTGGCTGTTATCAAAGAAAGTCTGCGGTCCGTGTTGGGAATCAGCCGATCTCCAACATCTTTAATTTTTACATACGGAACCTTGTCGGGACTTAAATGATAAGAGTACTTTGAAGGGAACCCTTGCGGGTAATCACCACCCTTTTCAGTAGCAGCAATAGCTGCCAAAATGTCCTTATCTCTCTTAGTCATGGATCTTGTAACGGCTGCAACTAAACACGTGGCTACTGCTGATTTGGCTGCTTCATCAGCCAATCACACGCTGGTGGCCAAGAGTATGTATAACATGTGTGAGGGGAAGACATTGTTTAAGATCGCCACTCAAACCCAAAGCATTTTCTACATAATTGCGCAGCCTTTGGAATCGCGATAGTCATTCTGAGACCAAAAGAATAATTTGTCATTGAAAGACTGAACACAGTAATAAGAATCACTCACAATGAGAGCAGTCACATTAGGATCAGCAAACTCGAGAGCAAGTACCAAAGCGCGCAGCTCGGCCAATTGGACGGTACAGTCACCTAGTGCCTGCGTATGCACAACACTGGATTTGAACTCACCATTCACCATGGTACCTGCCACAGTAGCACAGGCTGCCGAATAAGCATGCTTAGACCCGGTGGCTTTTTGCGCCGAACCATCGGTGTAAATGATACAATTGTACTCCTCAAGCGGGCGCATAGACAGAGGAGAAGGATGAACAAATTCATACTGCAAGAACTCCTGAGTCTGAAGAGAGGAGTCAAAGATAAACGTGACATCCGGAGACGTCAAAGAAGTAGCCCATTGTATCCAACGTGGATGCAAACCTTTAGTGTTTGGTACACTTGCCTTTGTCACTGCCTCAAGTTGAGGGTATGGTGTTACCACCAAAATGCATTTTCCCTGTGCCAGTGCGCGTTCCTTCAGGATCGCCATCTCTACAGCTGTTAAGACTTTTTCAACAGTGGAAAACTGCAACTCGACAGAAGTGTACAAATGTGATTTGTAAGCAATAGGTACTGTGTCACCTTCATTAAAAGCCAAGTAAGTAAAACCCACTGCGCCTGGCACGATTCGTATCACCAGGTTTGTGTGGTTATCACGTGTTAAAAAGTATTTTGATTCAAGCAAATCACATTGTAAAGATAGTAAAATAGCAGAATGTTCCGGTAACAAACTGGGTTTCGAAAATGTAGGTTGTATCAAGGCATAAAGTGGCTTGATACGCTGGGCACATTTGGGAATGTAAGAACGCCCGAAGTTAAAAAATCCCAGCAAAGACTGAAGTTTTTTCAGGGTTGTCGGAGGCTGCAAACATGCACATTGCTCCAGGAAGTGAGGCGCTAAGCCCCTACCTTCATTATTGAGCTAATAGCCCCAAAACAGCACTGTATACTCTGCGATATGTGATTTAGCAAAGTTAAATTTGTAACCGTAGTCAGCAAACAAATTAATGATGCGGTCCACTCGGCAAAGATGCGGCCACAATTCGTCATCCGTGAGATAAATATCATGAACGTACGAGTACGCATCTGGGTCTGTGCTGTCTAACAAAGAGACAACACGGGTGGCAAATACCCCGGGGCTGTTTTTATAGCTCACTGCTAATCGCCGGAATTGTTTTTGTTTTCCGCCGGCTGTGAATGCTGTCCATTGACTGCATGCAGGTGACAGATTGTGAAGAAGCAGTTGGAAATACCTAGTGTGATTTTATATCTTTTATGAACAAGACTGTCTACAAGAGCAGAACTATGGGTATTTTGTACCGCAAAAGTGCGACAATGAGAGTTCAAATGCCGGTAATCCAAAACTATGCGGTACGACCCATCGGGTTTGGTAACAGTAAAAAGAGGGTTATTTATCGGTGACACATGTCTCAATCACTCCTTGATACTCTAACTGTGTTCGAATCTCAGAAACTGGACCTTTTGCTTCCCGCCGGAGGGGATATTGGGGTTGAGGGTGTGGCATAGACTGCAATGGTATCTCATGGGGTGTAGAATCCTTATCCCATCCCACATGAGTATGGTACAGTGCCGGTGCAAGCACCAAAGCCCATTCTTCTGCGAAAGCTTCTGCATGCTCCTGGGGGACGTTACGTGAAAAAATCACCTCCTCCCCTTTCGGAGCGTTCAAAACAAAAGGTGGGGGCCAATCCGCCTCCGCCAACAAAAGCAGCAGCATGGCAGCCAAACTTGTGCTAACTTAGCAATGTCTGCTATCAATCCACCAACCTCACTACAGCATGTGTATTTCAGTACCACATTTCAGAAACAATTTAGTCATGATTCTGTCATGGAATCTAAGACACATAATAAACACATAGGGGTCGTCTGAGCTTATAATTACTGTCTCATAACCCTCATTTGCAGCATGTGCAGCATGCAGCAACCAAGGACCATCTGGTTCTTCGTGTGTAGTGTTGAGATCAGGCACTTTGTGGCTCCCTTCAGATGTAATTTTGTAGCATTTATCTTGACAGTTCAAGAACAGTGTTTTATTCTCAAGTTTTACTAAATACTCTGTTTTCCTCCACTCGTTACCAAGAAATGCAATGAGAGTTGTTTGATTCCTTACGTGGTTTAGGAATTTTCTCCACTGTCTGACACTCTGGGAAGGTGAGATGCTCTGTAACTGGTACCCGAGTTCTTCCATCTGATTGTCCTTTTGCTGTTCTTAATAGACGTCTCATTGTATGTATCAACCACATTATCAATTCTTTTACTCGTATTTCCTTCCTGCAAAGCAATGGAAAAAACTGACAGCCCGCAACCTCACCAAAGTTTGATTCCTCTATTTTTACTCTCTGAACAAGAACCATACCATCAATCAGCTTGGCTGAATTTCTAGGTATTTCCTCAGCAGGGGTAACATTTTTCTATAAGTATGTTGCTGTAACCCTTGTATAGTTTCAATAACAAGATGTATGAAAATGGGCTTCCGCAACTACTATGTCCCTACTACAAACTGCCAAGATCTTTGAATCACAATTAATGGGAGTACACTCTTGAAGCCTTTTGTCAGCTTTAAGCTCCTTGGCTTTGAGTCATTCTCACACATTGATGTTCCCTTGTAGCATTTCATCTTTCCAAAAATATACATTCTTCAGCATACACGTTTGACTTTAATGATGTTCTTCTTTTTAAGCGTTTACTCCTGCACTCACTTGTTCCAGCATCATCATGACACTTGCTTCAGCTTTTTGCATAATACTCTGTAAATCTCTCTTCATAGTTAACAGGCTCCTGCCCTTTACTGTAGTAAAATACTTGGGGAACTGTGGTGCTTTTCACATTTCTCGTGATGTTCAACAGTGGAACGTGATTCCTTACATGAGCTGCCTCTAAAAAAGTTTCCATGATGAGTAGTCCTGCAGGCTTGTCAGCGTAACTCCATGTTGGACAGAGTTCACCATAAATGAATTACACCCTGGGGATCAGAGGGACAGGATGTGCTTGTTTCAGTCTCCTGCATGATGCTACATGGTCATTCACCAACAGCTCTGGAAAAAGAAATTAATTAAAACATTCATAAATTTTACTTGGTGTACTTAATAAAATCATAATTACTATTATGATTATTATCAATTTTTATAATCACATGTATTGTTATTGTAATTTTTAATAATACAATTCACAATAATACAAATTATAAAACAATTTCCATTTACATCAAGGTATCTTTGGGAGTGGAGTGGTAAAACAAAAATGGCCAAGAGTTATGACTTGCTATCACATATTTTCCTTCTTTCGGCATCCATACCTTTCCAATAAATCCTATTAGAAACCACCCCGACGTGGTACTGATAACATGGTTGGCTCAAGGCCTATATTTACTTAATACATAAACACTTAACTATATAGAATGTGTGCTTAGACCTCTGGGATGATATACTTTGTAATATGTTATTTTGTAAGACTTCTTTTGAGTACAGTCCATTTGCACAAATGGCCTCAAAATTATACGTCCTCAGAATTGTATGTGGAAAATACATAGATAATGGGCAAGAACCTTATCAAATCATTGGGATAAAAAAACTAAACATTAGTCTTGGAAATGTGTACTAAAAAGCTGAATGAAATAACAAGGACCCTTGTTTGTAAGGAGTTTCAGATGTTTATTTTGTTTTAAAAAGCTATTGTCTCTGACAGAATCAACTTAAATAATAATAATATAGGAACGCCCAAAAACAGTGTCCAATCTACAAGGCCAGATGTTATTGGAATAGCTCTGAAACACAGCCAAGGGGCGTAAAACTGCAAATCATTGACCACAATATTTGCTTAACACAAAATTGACTGTTCTAACGAAAGAGGAAGGTGCACCAGTAAGAAGTCCAAAGCAATATGGAAAGTCCTTATTGTGTTTCTTTAATTCTTGTATATTTTCTTAAAAACAGACATCAGCCAACGCGTTTCGTTCTATAAGACAAGAACTTCTTCAGGGCTGAAACAAGTAACAAACAAATATACAGACATAACTACATTGATATAAAAATATAAATCATACACTGTGTTGTGAACAAAAAAGAGAAAGAGAGAAGCACATAGGACCATACAAAACGACATAAATATATACACAAATATTCATACAATACATATATATATATATACAAAAATACATCAAACCTTTGTACTTTAAAAACATACAAATACATTCAAATGTCATGAATAGTATAAAATTCAATAGCAACCATTGATTCAAAGAATAAAGTTCATTGTGAATATTCCCAACCTAATTCCAACACTTATATATTCATATTTTTAAAGGATATATAGACAACTTAAAAATAATTGGTGTGCAGCCTATCGGAAAAACCCCAACAGAAAAGTGGGGAAGGAATATCTAATTAAAGCGATCTCACCTCTACTTTAGCGAAGTTGGATTCTCGCAAATGTCAATCTGTTTCCACACGATCAATAGATCGGTATTGAAATAAGATTCAGTAAGGAGTTCAATGATGTATATAACATTGAGTCATACAAATCTCTTTCACAAGGTCTAAAGGTTAAGTAACCGAGAAGAAAAGAGAAAAAAATAAATCCTTCAATAGAAAAACCGCGACAAGTAAGGAATAAAAACGAACAATAAATTTAACTCGTGTGTACGTGAAATGAATGGTTATCAAGAAACAATAGAAATAATAACACAAACAACTTGTATATGTTTGATCCATAAGATATTGTCAGCGATTCAATTTATATACAGCATGCCAAGGGGTATTTGAAATGAGATATACAATTTATTAAACCAATCTATGGTCAAACTCAAGAATAATCCCAAAAAGTAGCTCACCTAAATAATGTATGAAATTCACTTGAGAGGTATAATAAAGGATGCCAATATGTCCTTTAAGTCATGACGCCAAGTGGCAGGAGTCTGAATGTTAAATAAACATTTCAGAGCGCTAAAAAAAGTGAAAGGAAAATGGTAAACGAAGGAAAAACACAAGAACAGACAGCAGCACAGAATGAAAAAGCAGAAAAACGATACTCAAATGAAACTAGAAATAAGGCTACAAGTATGAGAAGTAAACATGACCACAGTGCTAGTAGTCAAAAATAGAATTAGTTCTTCTTAATATTGACAGATATTTAAAAACACCTATGGACGCTTGGTCAAAGAATGCAGTCGCGAATCAGGAAATGATTAAGGTTGTCCAACATATGCGATGCTATTCTATTAACATAGCATAAAAATCATAAGGCATGTGCCATGTATATCGTCAAAGCGAGGGAGGGCAAAATATCACTGACCCCAACAAAAGACAACAGGTCCTGTTGTTTATCGATCCCTATTAAAAATCTGACCGTAGTGTAGGATGACAAGTAACTGTAACGAAAATACCCGTTACCAGGATTAAAAAGGACATATAATATAAACAAGAGGAAAGCTTACCTTTTCCATATACGAAAAGCAGCGAAAAGAGTAACGCGATAGAACAGCACACCTGTAAGTTAGCAGGTTGCCGCGGGAATGCTGTTCGAATATATTGCCGGAAATGAGGTGGCGCCTCCCAAGGTATAAGTTGGAGGGCCTGTATATAGAGGCGCCATATTGGAGTGGCCTAGAGTAAGCATCAGCAGATGCGAAACCAAAAAGTAAACGGCTTAAAATATATAACGAAGGAAATAAATAACCAAAAATTGCCAAAATGATAACCAAAGCATTGCCAGTCCACCAATATATAGTCAAAAAGGAAACGATTATAAAAGTTAAATAACACCAAAAATGTATAACGTGAATAGAACACGCGTTATTAATATATCGCGTCCAAGTTATAGCCAGACCAGATTAGATACTCCCATTTTATCATAATTACAGAAGCGTGACGTGTAGTCCAGATAGTACTGGTGAACCAAGTATCAGAAACAACAAATATATATATTTTGTAAAATCGGCCGAAAAGCGCCATATTTGAGAGGTATAATCACACTTAATCACAAGTGTGAGTTTAGATCTTATTGCCGGAATAATAATATTAAACAGGACGTCTGAAACATACAAGGATCTATAATATACAGTTAAGCAGATTTTACTGTATTAACGCGTTTCGTTCTATAAGACAAGAACTTGAATAATGTATAAGTCAGGCAATGTTGTTTATACAGAATTACATGTCGGACAAGAGAAATATATTTTTTTGGAATGAAGAAGAAATGTTTATATATATTTTAATTAATTGGAGGTAATATATCTCCACCTATATTTTCAAAATAGATGTCTTTATAGAGAGAAATATATTTATTATTTATACCAAATCCCAGGTATACATTTGGAGTAGAAAAACTAGACAATAGCACTATGGGCATACACACATGAGAAGAGAAAGGAAAAATAAAAATAGAACAAAAAATATATATATATGTAAGTAATGCATCGGACAGATATGAACTGATCCCAGATCATATCAAAATGATTAAGTACACATATTGATTATGAGCGTGTATCGTCACGAACATAGAACAGAGGCTCAGCTTAAATGAGAAAAATTATTTCAGTTAATCCATCATAAGAAATAATGCATCTCGCTGTCAGAGTTGTGTCCCAAGGTGGCAGCTCGTAAGCGACAAATCCATTTAGATTCACATTGTCTCAGTATCAACTCTCTATTTTGTCCTCTTTTGCCTCCACGGATATGTTCTATTCCATGGAACCAAAACGAGGAAGGGCAGTCAGTATGTTTCATCCTGTAATGTTCAGTGATGGGGTATCTGGTATCATTGTTTATTAGTGCTCTCCTGTGTTCTTGTATACGTGTTTTTAAGGGGCGGATGGTACTACCCACGTAAATGATGTCACAATCACATCCCAGGATATATACAACATGGGTAGTATTACAGTTGATAAATTCATTGATGTAAAACGTTCGTACACAGTTGTATGAAAAGCTTTTGATCTTATTTTTACCCATGGGGCATACGTTACAGCTGCCACAAACAAAGAATCCTTTAGGTTTGTTCGGAAGCCAAGTACCACTTGTTTGTGGGGAGGTAATATAACTGGGACACAAATCGTTTCTCAAGGAAACGCCTTTTTTGTATGTAACACTAGGCATTATAGAGATGCTATCTTTAAGTCCATCAATGGAGGTCAAAAGATGCCAATTCTTTCTTAGAGCTCTAAATATACCATCACTATGTGTAGTATATTGGGTAATAAATCTTGCCATGTTGTTGGATTTGTTACCAGTTTTGTTTGTGTCCAGTAGTGTTGCATCCCTGGTTGAGGACAAAATTCTTCTTTCAGCATTGTCAAGAATCTTATTACTGTAACCTCTGGTTTGAAATCTTTTTTTGGTTTCACTGACATTTGAGAGAAAATTGTTCTCCTCGCTACAATTCCTTCTGATGCGTACAAATTCCCCAAAGGGGATGTTCTTAATTACTGAACTTGCATGGGCACTAGAGGCATGTAGAACTGAATTGCATGCAGTCTCCTTTCTATAGAGTTTACTGTGGATCATGTTGTTTTCAACATAAAAGTTGATATCAAGAAAGTTTATACTGCTTTTATGGTATGACATAGTCAGTTTTACATTAAACACATTATCATTTAGATATGTGTGGTATTGTTCCAATTCATCAACAGAGCCGGACCAGAGACAGATGATATTGTCTATGTACCTCCCCCAGAATACAATGTATTCGGTCCAGGGGGAGGCACATCGGGCCCAGGCATGCTCCTTCTCGTACCACCCCATGAAGAGGCAGGCATACGAAGGAGCAAACCTGGAACCCATCGCCGCGCCCTTGATCTGCTGATACCACTGGTTGTCATGTAAGAAAAAATTGTTCATTAGTATGATATTGACCATCTTAATGACCATCTCATTATGTTCGTAGCGCTCAGCACCTTCTCGGTCCAAAAAAGAGCGTAATGCCATTAGGCCAAATTTTTGGTGAATACACGTGTAAAGACTTTCAACATCAAATGTTACAAAAAGTAATTCCTCAGACCATTGAAAGTCTTTAAGTTTGACAAGAATATCTTTACTATCCTTTACGTAAGATGGTAAGTCCAATACATATTTACATATTTGGAGATCTACAAAATGTGAAAGTTTTTCTGTGGGTGAACCAACTCCAGAAATGATAGGTCTTCCTGGGGGGAATCGTCCCCCCTTGTGTATTTTCGGTAGAATATATATACAAGGGAATGAAGGACAATCAACCTTTAAGAATCTGTATTCATCCTCTGATAGTAATGAGATATCCCTCCACTCGACCAGTGTGGAATTGATCATAGTGGAAAGGGCAGGTATTGGGTTATTTTTAACTTGCCTGTAACATGTGTTATCCCTTAGTTGTCTATTGATTTCATTGAGATAGTCTGTGCGATTCATAATGACCACATTTCCCCCTTTATCTGCCTCACGGATCACTATGGTATTGTCATTTTTTAGACGCTGCAGGGCCTGTCTTTCTTCAAGGGAAATGTTCTGCGTTTTACGTGGTTTAAATTTATTTGGTGTTTCAAGGGCATAGAATTCTTCAGTCATTTTTTTATAGAAGATATCAATTTTTGGGTCGTATCCAAATGTAGGTACAAATTTGGATTTAGGACGTAAACCACTATCATTATGGACATCTTGACAGACATTAAATTCATTCAACAGAGAGGGTATGTCACTTGGACAATCATCACAGATAGACAAAAGACATTGGATATTTTTAATGTCCGCTATTGTATGAGAACTAGGTTCGGTAGTTGTTACATTGGTGTCCTGTTCATGGGGTTTGTTCGAAAAATAATCACGGAGTTTAAGATTTCGAACAAATTTATAGAGATCCACATGTATGTTGACCAAATCACCACATTGAGTAGGACAAAAGTTCAAACCTTTGCTTAGGATACGGATCTCATTGTCATCAAGAATTTTATTGGAAAGATTGACAATTTTCAAAATATGCTCATCTTCATTGGCAGCAATATCAACAGATGTTAAATCATGTTTTACTTTTTGGCCTTGGTCGATGTATCCCCCTTGCCTATTGTAGCCTTGGTGTTTCCTTTTGGACCTCCTCCCACCACGCCGGATCTTAACTGTTCCTGTTTTTGTTGTAGTCTGTTGGAAATGCGTAGTTTCGCAAGTTCTTTTTGAAAGGGCGAAGCCCCTTCCCCTAAAGGGATGTCCTGCGCTACAGAGGTTGATGCAACACTCCCTTGTGATGAGATGGATATGTTGCTAGTTGATCCAGTATCATCACTCTCTCCCTTGTCATCTCTGTTCCTTTTCTTGTCCTCAAACCCTTGAACATTATCAAACTTTTTGTGAAAAGTATAAATCCTACCATCACGGTAGTCTCGGTCGTCCCTCTTAATCTTTCTGAGTTTTTTATCTCTAAGGTATGTCTGGTGATTATCTATAACCTGTTTTAAGATGTTATAATTTTTCTCGACTAGATCTTTCTCAGCCATATCGTTAATCTGCTTCTCAATCACAGCAATCTCCTCCTGTAACTTCTCCCCCTTTTCCTTCGCATGTTTCACCAGAATTTTCATCATGATCTGTGATGCTCCCTCCAGATTGCCTTCCCATTCCTGAAGTAAAGCATCACTAAGATCCTCAAATGTTGGGAAGATCAGGATGCGTAACCCTCTTGGCACCTTGCCATTCTCTATATATTGTTGGAGGGTTACTCCATCCCACCACCTGCTTAATTCCGCTTTTTTAAGGCGTTCTAATTTGATAAACAGGGTTTTAAGACTGGTCCTATGTGTCGTTTCCTCAGTCACTGTCTCCTTAGAGGTACTCGTCCCAAAGAGATTGTATGCCATCTCCTCACGACCATCATTAAATTTCGACATTTGTATCAAAAAGATGTCACAAACAAATTATATATTTAGACGAGTGCAAGAACGGTCAAAATAGAAAATACTTAACTGCAAAGCACCACCACGGCTGACCACCGGTTCTGCACCTCAGTCTTACTGTATACAAAAATATATGAGTCCTGTGCACAATTGACTGTATTAGTAGCTTCGTACCTGACTTCTTCACTAAAGAATCTAATATAAAAGTATCAAAGTGGATTTATTATTGTTGACAGGTAATCAATAACTCGAACATTTTTCACAATGCTAAGCACATAATAGGGTTTCAAGCATACAGTGGCAATGATCAAACATGTTTTCTTGCAAGTCAACAAGCTGTCAGTACCGTAAGACAATTTTATAATCTTCAACATGTTTTAGATGCAGAGAAGACTTTTGATAGATTGTTCTTTTCCAGAATTTGAACTTAGTAAGGTCTTCATTCCGAAAAACAAAATGCTGTAAATGGCTGGTATTTCAATAAAAGTAGGTGGCATTTTTCCTGTAAGGGTCTAAATTACAGCTTTTTCTCAGTGGATGGAGAGCTCTCCAGTAGCAAAATGATATCTTGCTAATTACCCTTCCATCTTTCTTGAATGTTGTGAAATTAAATGTAATTAATGTACACCCGCTTCTTCCTATTAACATCTTTCAGCAGAGGATGAAACTACAGCAGAGGTATAAGGGTGATGATCTATATTATGCCTTCCGCAGGACAGAACTGGCCTAGTACTAGTGAAATTCATATGCCACTATTTGATGAAAGTTTTAGCGTGACTTGGGAGCTGTTAGGCTATTATGATTTGGCTTCCTCTGTTCGCTAGTAAGAAAAGCTTTCACCTGTGACTGAGTCTCACCCTCATTTTACGGTGTCCTCAGACTAGTAACCTAAGGCGACTGCAGGAGTTAGGCATTCACAAGGACTGTCGTCAGTTGGAATAAAAGTTATGTAATCCTTACAAATTGGATGAAATGGGGGGGTATTTACTACATTACCCCTAGAGTTAGGTATTAACTCATGTTTAAAATTAGGCATAACATGTAGAATTTGTTTTTAAAGCATTTGCATTTATACGACCACGTTACCTTGATAAATGGTTTGACCTGCCGGATTTATCAGATGAAAGCTGTGATCAATCAATCAATCAAGGGGTTATATAGCACACCACTCACCCGTGAGGGTCTCAAGGCGCTGGGGGGGGGGGGGCAGTTCCGGATCAGTCAAAGAGCCAGATCTTGAGGTGCTTCCTGAAAGTGTGCAGGGTTGTGGAGCGTCTGTTGTTCACAGGGAGCTCGTTCCAGGTCTTGGCTGCAATGTAGGAGAAGGCTCTCCCACCTGTTCTGTTTCTGCGGATGCGGGGGACCTTTGCCAGGGCGAGGTTGGCGGAGCAAAGATTCCTCTTGGTTATGTGGAAGAATACTCTCTCGTTGAGGTATTTTGGTCCGATGTTGTTGAGGGATTTGTAGGCGTGGGTGAGGAGTTTGAAGGTGACCCTCTTCCCGACGGGAGCCAGTGGAGGTCTTGAAGGTGTTTTTTCTTTTTTAAATTGTGTATATTGGTTTTTCAGTCATTGAAAGAAGTACATTACAAGCAATAACACACACTAACAGACATAGTAGGAAGGAATATAAACAATGGGCCCGATTCACAGAAGTCCTAAACTTACTACTTTTGGTATTCACAGAAGGCATTTAGTAGTAGTAAAGTTTGGATTTTGTCTTAAGTCTGTCTTAAGGTTGTCTTAAGTCTGTCCTAAGTTTGTCTTAAGTCTATCTTACGTCTGTCTTAAGTCAAACGTAAGACACAATCCTAACTCTACTACTACTAAATGCCTTCTGTGAATACCAAAAGTAGTAAGTTTAGGATTTTGTCTCAGATTACTTCTGTGAATTGGCCCCAGAGTCATCTTCTCTCAGAAAAAACAAACAAAACAGTTTGCAATGTGAGTAGACAGTATTTCAGTCCAGGACATCAATCTTGCCCTCTTACTACTCACCGCACATCTAGGCAGGTCTTACAGTAAGCAGAAAAATTACAGTGATCTCGGCTTTGATCACATATGAATTGAAGAAACTATCAGCATGATAGGGCTTGTCAACAACATCACAGTACTAGTGTATGATATAATGCAACACATCACTAGGCTTGTCACGGAGGGAGGCAAGAGGAAGTGATTAGTCCAGCATATGCCTCCTGCACACCCCATACTCTCACAATGTAAACACCGCTATGGCACCACCACCTCCAGAGTGTCAGATGGGGCATCTAGTGTATGCACTAGAAGATAACTCTTGAGAGGGTCCCATATATCTTTAGGCCTTGAGGCCTGAGGGAGTGTTTCGGCATAAGTAGTCAGCTGTTCCTAGCAATATAGTAAGTCATTAAGCCACTCCTTGAACTTTGGTGCCCATCCCCTGCCTCATCTTCAAGCCACTCGACGTTTAGCCAGCAACAGAGCAATGGTGAGGTGTCGACGGTACGGTTTTGGGATGAGTTTGGTGTAACCTAACAAAGGTGCCAGAGGAGTGCGCTCTAAAGACATTGCCATCATCTGTTCCATAGCATCAAAAACCTGTACCCAATATTCGTTCACCCGTGGACAGTCCCAGGCTAAATGCAGGAAGCCAGCCCCTGAAATACCAACATTTTCACAGCAATCTGTATATTTTAATTTAAATCTGTACATTTTAACTGGAGTGTAATATAAGCATTGCAGAAATTTATAGTGCGTGATGCACAATCTACCGCTGGCAGATTTTTGTTCTGTTTGTAGACAACAGCATTTCCATTGTTCATCCGTCAGCTCATACCCTAATTCTGAGTTCCAATGTGTGCAGGAGGGGCTGGGAGACTCCATCTGCTGAGTGTGTATTCTATGATAAAGCGCGGAAACCAAATGTCCTGGAGAGTCAGCACGTAGCATCAGATGTAAGGGAGCGAAACTGGGGGGTTCCTGAGGGAACTCCGAAGTGATAGATCGTACACCCTGGCGGAGCCAGACATAGAGAAATATGTTCAGAGACGAGGGTTGTAGCTCGTGGAAGAGGTGGTCTGAAGACCGGAACATCCTGTTGTGATAGAGATCCCCCATGTTGCAATTTTAATGTGCTCGCAGAGTTTAAGAAACCCCTTTTCTTGAAGCAGTTGCATGCGGGGATGGTATGAAAGTGGAAGCAACGGTGAGTACAGCATAGGGCATTGAAGGAGAGTCAAGATATGATTCCAGGTGTCAACTGTGCACGTTATCGTGGTAGGCGCCATGTCTCGCGTACAAGTGGTGGCGCATAGCACGCTATCAAGGGGGATGGGGTCTGCCAACCATTGCTCCACTGCCACCTGCGGCGTATACATGGGGGGATGGAACTAGTAATAAGTGTACTGGGCCTGTGCGCATGTATAATACAGCTCAAAACCACCCTGCGCATAGGGCCTCGTAAGTATGTTCCATTGTAGTCGCGGCTGTTTGCCCCCCCATACCGGCCTGATCATTTCTGACCATAGTGTCTTAAACAAAATGTCGTCCCGGGTTATATGGAATATTTAAAAATAGGTACAGTAACTGCGGAAGCACCACCATTTTTATTAATGAGGCACGTCCTGCCAGAGAAAGCGGCAGTGAGATCCAGCGAGTGACACACCCTGTAATACGGTCCATAGTAGTGCCATAGTTAAGGCGCATCAGCTTCTCCCTGTCTCCTGAGATATGGATCCCTAAGTAGCGCAGGTCGGTATCACACCATTCCAATGGGAAATCCAGGGGAAACGAGTGGCCGCGGGTGTAAGAGGAAAGATTTGTGACTTCCCCCAATTAATATGGACCCCAGACAATTTTCCAAAGACAATAAATTCCCGTAAGAGTGGGTTAATGTTGTGCTGAGGGTCTCTGACATAATGGGTAATGTCATCCGCATAAAGAGATATGAGGATCTGACGCAAGTTGCATCGCAATGCTTTGTCCTGATGATGCTGCCGCAATTTAGCTGCTAACGGTTCGATCGCCAGGGCGAAGAGCAGGGGAGAAAGTGGGCACCCCTGCCGGGTACCTCTAGAGATGGGGAAGGCGGCAGACAAATGACCATTGATTAGGACTTTGGCTGTTGGGAGTTGATATAGCAGCCGTATCCAGGAAAGAAACAGAGGAGGGAAGCCCATCCGCTGCAGCACCCCGAGAAGATAATCTCATTCGACAGAGTCAAACGCCTTAGTGGAGTCTAAAGAAACTGCCGCCAGCGGCAGCTCAGGATCAACGTTCTGCAGAATGGAGAAAAGGGTGTGGAGATTATGTGTAGTAGCTCGCCCTGGGACAAAGTCAGCCTGTCCAGGAAGGACAAGCTTTTCCATTAGTAGGGTTAATCGATTGGCAAAGACCTTGGCTAAGATTTTTGTATCACAATTAATGAGGGACAAAGGCCTGTAAGAATCACAACGGAGTGGTGATTTTTCAGGTTTGAGAAGGAAGGTAATAAGTGCCTCTCTCATGGATGGGGGGGGGTGTGCCACTCTCAAGTGAATCCTCATATATCTCTTTTAGAATCAGGGCCATCTGATCTATATAAGTTTAATAAAATTCAACGGGTAGCCCGTCCAGGCCAGGGGCTTTTCTGGACTTCATTTGCATTATAGCTTCCCGAATCTCATCAAGTTCAAAGGGAGCGCACAGGAATTCCCTTTGTGAGTCGCCCAGCCAACCAAGCGCCGCTTCCCCTAGAAAGCCATCTAGCTCGAAGTGGTCCTTCCTTTGTGAAGTGTATAATGAGGCGTAATGTGTGGTAAAGGTAGGAAGGATATTAGCAGTGTCACGGTAAACTACATCCCCGAGACCAGAAATTTCCAAGACGTAGTTAGAAAAGCGGGGTCGCCGTATTGTCTCAGCCAAGGCCTCACCAGGCCTCTCACCTTCTCTGTATCTGCGGGCCACCCAGTATTTGCCCCGAAACTTCATCTTGCGAGCCGCAGTTGTAGTGTACTCCGAAAGTTTCTCACGGAATTCATGCTGAGTGCGACTGTCACCCCCGCAGAGAGCTGCGTCTCCAGTGTCTTAAGTCTCTTTCTAATCTTCAGAGTGTACCCTGTATATCTCGGAGTACCCCTGAACTTTTTGAGATGCAAAATCCCTGAATTGTGACCTTAAATGCCTCCCAAATTGTTTCAACGCTGTCCACAGAGCCCCTATTTCTCTGAAAGAAATCCGGAATTTCTTCTCCCAGTTCACTATGGAATACCGTATCTAACAGTGCTAAAGGTTTCAAACTCCAGCTGCTGCGTAGGATACTATTTCCCGGAGGGACAAGTGTAAGTTTAACAGGGGAGTGATCGGAATATGTTCTATCTAAATGTGTGACATCTTTTATCGATGGGACTAGACCACGGGAGATTAGGCAATAATCTAAGCGTGCCCAAGACGCAGCTTGTGCTGTGAATTGTGCACCTTCCAGTATAAGAGGGTGGATGTGGCACCAGGTGTCGAGTAGACTGTTATCTGCCAATATGACCTGGAGGACTTCGTGTGATCTATTATACTGATGCAGTGCTGGGTTGGACCTATCTACTGCAGGATTGAGGGCCACATTAAAATGCCCTCTCCATATTCTGTGAGAAGAGCCGATCTCTACAATCTTGCCACACAGCATGGTAAAAAAGTCAGGTGTATCGATATTGGGACCATAACAACATACCAAGGTAACCGATTCCATACCCAGGCATCCCCATGCAAGGCAGTATCTCCCATGGTGATCTATCAATGTTCCAGCTAGGGCAAAAGGAGTGCGTTTTTTAATAAGTATGACCGTACCTCTGGTATACGAGGAGTACGATGAAAATATCCAGTGGGCCGCCCACTTATGTGCGAAAGTGGTGGTGTGTAGGGGATTAATGTGTGTTTCTTGGAGCAGGGCAATATTGATTTGATGTCGGTCTAAATATACCAGTATCTGGTGGCATTTCCGTGGGTCGCCTAACCCCCGAACATTCCAAGTGATGATCCGTAAGTTCTGCTGAGGTGTCAGGTTAGCCATTTTCCCTGTTAGTATGCATTAGATAACAGTGTAGACCTGTGCCGTTTGTAGAGAGAACAGGAAAGCAACCATATTTCTGTCTGTCTTGCTGTGCCATACATATGGTAAGGAACACAAAAAAGAACCCCCTTCCTCCCCCCACCCACTGAAACATCCCAAACATGCCAGACATATCTTCCCTACCCCCGACCCAAACACCCAAATATTCCCAAAACAAACTGCTTGCAACATCGCAGCATAACTCAAAGGGGGAGCGCCCTTGGGGGGATCACCTAGGTGCATGCACGTACACTCCTCACCGTCAAAGAGTCAGTGGGATGGTAACAACGACCTCTAAGAGGGTGCTCGGCACAGATTATCTCATTTACCCAGTTTATCACTTATCTGGTTTGCTGGGGTGAGTGCCCCGCATCGATAGGTGCATAGTTCAACAGTCCTGAGGCACCATATCGTGGCAGCGTCATGAGCATCACGGGAGACGCATTCCATTCGCTGTAGCTTACGGGTTACTCTGTAGTCGGTGATGCTGATCTGGATGATGCATCCGGTGAAGTAGAGGCTGCAGTCTGGCGTTTGAGGCATTTCAAGGAATCATCTACCTGTTGTGGTTTAGTGAAAAAAGTCTGCTTACCTTGGTAAGTAATTCTCAGACGGGCCAGATATAATAGCACATAGTCTATTTGGTCTTGACGCAACTTTTGTTTTCCAGGGAGAAACTTGCGCCACTCCTCCTACACAGTCGCTGTGAAGTCTGGGTACACGGTGAAAGAATTACCCTAAAAATTAGGCTGTCGTTTTCCCCTGGCCACTCTAAGGGCAACATCTCGATCCCGATAATTGAGGAGCCGGGCAATGATGGGTCTGGGCGTGCTTCAAGGTGGAGGCTGGGGTCCAAACGACTGATGTGCCCGTTCGATAATGAAATGGGAAGAGAGGGATTCAGCACCGATTGTAGCCAGCAATAGTCTTTCTACATACTATTCCATTTTACCAGTGTTTGTACTTTCCGGGATGCCAAGGACGCGTATGTTGTTACTCCTGCTTCTCGCTTCAATATCTTCATTTTTTGCTGCAATGATCTTCAGGAGTTTGTCCATTTGTGGCACATTTGCCTGTATATGGGACATGGCATCTTCAGCATCAGAGATACTGCGCTCTGTCTCTTTGATGCGTTCTACATGGCCATCCAGTTTGTGAACTATGGCATCCATGCGTGTGGTCATGGCATCCGTCCGGCTGGAGGTTGTGTCGCTCATCCGTCCACGCAAATACCTCCTCCGGGGTATCGAAGAAGTATGTTTTCGAATTGTAGATGACCTTCAAATGGGCCGGGAAAAGAAGCGCATAGGATAGGTTCAGTTCACGCAGGCACCGCTTGGCCGCAACAAAGGATTGATGCTGCTGCTGAACTATCCGGGTGTAGTCCGGGAAGACCATGATGGGATGGGACTCAAAAACCATTTTTTTAATGTATGTGTCCTGGCAAAACAAAGAATGGCATCATGGTCAGCGTAGTTAAGAAGTCGGGCGATAACTGATCGCGAACGCTTCCCCGGTGGCGGCTTTTTGGTCCATGATAGGTTGTTCGGGTGCTGCCGCACCAGGGTTGCCCTTGCCCATGATGATGTGGGGCGCTCCTCAGAGGGTCCACTCCAGATCAGTCTGCGCCACAGCCAGAGGTAAGGGTGAAGGAGGAGCAGCAGGGTACGCCACCCACCGCAGGGCCAGGCGGGGCACGGTGACCATATCCCCAGCACGGGAGCACCCGATCCCAGTAGATGCGAACAGGAAGCCCCTCAAAGATCCCCCGGTGCCTCCAGTGTAACAGGAAAGTCAGGATGGTCGATGTGGCCTCTCCGGGCAGCCGTCAGTCCGGAGGGGAAGAGACTGGACGGCACGGACCGACTCCCCGCCTAGCTCCATGGCCAAGAAGGCCCCGACCTGCGGATCATTCTCTCCTTACCTGGGGGTCAGGCGCGTGGGGCAACAGGAAATGGGCGTGATGTGCGTCGACGGTGAGTTCGACCCGGTGAGTCCCCCGCCCAGCTCACCGAAATGATGGAGTCCACAGGAGCTTGTAGGCAGAGCGGCAGTCTCTGGCAGTTGGTAGGCCCTCCAGACGCCAACGGCAAAATCCAGGCCCAAGGTAGGCCTCACCAGGCCCAAAGCCCTCCAGCGCGGAATCCGATGCAGGCACAGCTGGGGGAGGGCCGCCGCTATGGCATCGCTGAGGAGACACAATCCCTGCTGGCCGGGACAAAATCTGTACCCCTGAGGGGGGCTCCTGGGCAAGGCGGTGTCAGCTACGGCTGCGCAGCTTGTGAAGTGAGGCTGCTGCAGCTCGACCGCAGCCACCCTCCAGTGTTTGCGTGGTCTCCTCCAGTCAGACGGTCCGCGGGTGAATTGGATGAATCGGGCTCCCTGCCGCCACCAGATCATATCAGCAGGATCTCTGCTTGCCTGCGTGTAAGCAGCTCACACGGACAAGTGTTGGGGTCCAGGATTATGGCGGATGATGACCTTGGAAGGGAGGGAACAGCGGAGCTCTAAGAAGATGCGTCCGCCATGTTCAGCTCCTAAGCCACGCCCCACAAGGCATCCATTTTGTCCGCAATAGTAGTGAGTCCTTGCCTGACCTCTAGAAGAATGGCCTTCATATCTTCATCTGGCGATGTAGGCGGCCCTTGGACTAGTGCGTCATTCTTCCCCTCAGACTCTTCCTGGTGTAGTCAGGTGCTTTTCTTTGCGCCAAGTGTCAGCCTTGTTTGCTTTGCGTCGGTCTTCCCCATGATCAGTATGTTGCAGTTGTGTAACCAGCGCTCGATGGTGAATTCGCAGCCCCTGGTTCTCCTAAACAGGGATCAAGGAGCTCAAGTTGTCTACGGTTGTCACCGGCAGTAAGGGCAGAAGATGGTTTCAGGGTCACTGGTACATTTGCAGGAGCCTATCTTCCGCGAAAACATCAGGCATGTTGCTTCAACTGTGCAACAGGCCACCGCCACATGAGCTGCAGTAGGTCGATGTCCCAGATAACAAGAAGCGCCCAGGGGAGAGATCCCCCTATCCAGGAAGATTTGAAGCAGTGCAACAACCCGGCACTACAAGGAGCAGCGTGGGGACATTGCTACCATGTACTTGAATGGAGGATTAGGTCACACCCACCGCAAAGTTCTGTGGTAATGGCTAATACCAGAAGGAAGGTTTCCCACACCAGAATTAATGTCCCTATATTATGAGCAGCAGACCTTAAGTATTTACACAGGGCCTTAGGATGAAACCCTGAAGTATTTTATGGGTGGCTTTCAGGTTGCTGGGTCATCATCGCCACGTCGCAGCGCCGTAGCATCATCCGGCCCCAGGAGCCCCTGAGTAATGGCCGCCGCAATGTACTCCGCAGCAGATAGGTGGGGCCCTCAAGGCCTATCCGATGCCAGCATGTCAGTAACCACTGTCGTGCCTCTCACGCCGTGATTTGGGGGATAAACTCTACAGCAGTACAAATCTGCGGCGTGCTGTGCAGGGAATTCAAGCTGCGTGTTGCAGCTTTTGGCCGATCCACCACCCGTGCGTTCAGAACAATTATGGTGCTCCGCGCCGCAGGGGCCAATGAGGGGCAGTATATGCGAAAGGTAGTTATGGCCTCATCCGTCCACGCAAATACCTCCTCCGGGGTATCGAAGAAGTATGTTTTCGAATTGTAGATTACCTTCAAATGGGCCGGGAAAAGGAGCGCATAGGATAGGTTCAGTTCACGCAGGCGCCGCTTGGCCGCAACAAAGGATTGACGCTGCTGCTGAACTATCCGGGTGTAGTCCGGGAAGACCATGATGGGATGGGACTCAAAAACCATTTTTTTTTAATGTATGTGTCCTGGCAAAACGAAGAATGGCATCATGGTCAGCGTAGGTAAGAAGTCAGGCGATAACTGATCGCGGACGCTGCCCCGTGGCGGCTTTTTGGTCCATGGTAGGTTGTTTGGGTGCCGCCGCACCAGGGTTGCCCTTGCCCATGATGATGTGGGGCGCTCCTCAGAGGGTCCACTCCAGATCAGTCTGCGCCACAGCCAGAGGTAAGGGTGAAGGAGGAGCAGCAGGGTACTCCACCCACCGCAGGGCCAGGCGGGGCACGGCGACCATATCCCCAGCCCGGAAGCACCCGATCCCAGTAGATGCGAACAGGAAGCCCCTTAAAAATCCCCCGGTGCCTCCAGTGTAACAGGAAAGTCAGGATGGTCGATGTGGCCTCCCCGGGCAGCCGTCAGTCCGGAGGGGAAGAGACTGGACGGCACGGACCGACTCCCCGCCTAGCTCCATGGCCAAGAAGGCCCCGACCTGCGGATCATTCTCTCCTCACCTGGGGGTCAGGCGCGTGGGGCAACAGGAAATGGGCGTGATGTGCGTCGACGGTGAGTTCGACCCGGTGAGTCCCCCGCCCAGCTCACCGAAATGATGGAGTCCACAGGAGCTTGTAGGCAGAGCGGCAGTCTCTGGCAGTTGGTAGGCCCTCCAGACGCCACCGGCAAAATCCAGGCCCAAGGTAGGCCTCACCAGGCCCAAAGCCCTCCAGCGTGGAATCCGATGCAGGCACAGCTGGGGGAGGGCCGCCGCTATGGCATCGCTGAGGAGACATAATCCCTGCCGGCCGGGACAAAATCTGTACCCCTGAGGGGGGCTCCTGGGCAAGGCGGTGTCAGCTACGGCTGCGCAGCTTGTGAAGTGAGGCCACTGCAGCTCGACCACAGCCACCCTCCAGTGTGTGCGTGGTCTCCTCCAGTCAGACGGTCCGCGGGTGAATTGGATGAATTGGGCTCCCCGCCGCCGCCAGATCATATCAGCAGGATCTCTGCTTGCCTGCGTGTAAGCAGCTCACACGGACAAGTGTTGGGGTCCAGGATTATGGCGGATGATGACCCTGGAAGGGAGCGAACAGCGGAGCTCTAAGAAGATGCGTCCGCCATGTTCAGCTCCTAAGCCACGCCCCACATGGCATCCATTTTGTCCGCAATAGTAGTGAGTCCTTGCCTGACCTCTAGAGGAATGGCCTTCATATCTTCATCTGGCGATGTAGGCGGCCCTTGGACTAGTGCGTCATTCTTCCCCTCAGACTCTTCCTGGTGTAGTCGGGTGCTTTTCTTTGCGCCAAGTGTCAGCCTTGTTTGCTTTGCGTCGGTCTTCCCCATGATCAGTATGTTGCAGTTGTGTAACCAGCGCTCGACGGTGAATTCGCGGCCCCTGGTTCTCCTAAACAGGGATCAAGGAGCTCAAGTTGTCTACGGTTGTCACCGGCAGTAAGGGCAGAAGATGGTTTCAGGGTCACTGGTACATTTGCAGGAGCCTATCTTCCGCGAAAACATCAGGCATGTGGCTTCAACTGTGCAACAGGCCACCGCCACATGAGCTGCAGTAGGTCGATGTCCCAGATAACAAGAAGCGCCCAGGGGAGAGATCCCCCTATCCAGGAAGATTTGAAGCAGTGCAACAACCCGGCACTACAAGGAGCAGCGTGGGGACATTGCTACCATGTACTTGAATGGAGGATTAGGTCACACCCACCGCAAAGTTCTGTGGTAATGGCTGATACCAGAAGGAAGGTTTCCCACACCAGAATTAATGTCACTATATTATGAGCAGCAGACGTTAAGTATTTACACAGGGCCTTAGGATGAAACCCTGAAGTATTTTATGGGTGGATTTCAGGTTGCTGGGTCATCATCGCCACGTCGCAGCGCCGTAGCATCATCCGGCCCCAGGAGCCCCTGTGTAATGGCCGCCGCAATGTACTCCGCAGCAGATAGGTGGGGCCCTCAAGGCCTATCCGATGCCAGCATGTCAGTAACCACTGTCGTGCCTCTCGCGCCGTTATTTGGGGGATAAACACTACAGCAGTACAAATCTGCGGCGTGCTGTGCAGGGAATTCAAGCTGCGTGTTGCAGCTTTTGGCCGATCCACCACCCGTGCGTTCAGAACAATTATGGTGCTCCGCGCCGCAGGGGCCAATGAGGGGCAGTATATGCGAAAGGTAGTTACGGCCACAGCCTCAGCCTCGCTCGGTAGACAGATAGGTGTGTTTGCCAGTCCGCGCTTAGCAAGTAGAGCACGCACTCACCGCTTATCTCCAGGCGCCAATAGTGCAGATCGTGCCAGTCGGGCCCAGTCGCCTCATGTTCGCCGCGGCGCTCAGCAGCTCCGGGCAGAGCAGGGCCTCCCGGCGGTAGTAGCAGGATATGCCGATATCAGTGGAATGCAGCCTCATGTATGCTTCAATTTTACAGCATCAAATCCCGGGGCTACATACATCGCATAGCCATGATTATTTTGCGGTTATTTCCATCTGGGCAAGATAAATGAAAGGATAAATGCGCATAGCTGCAGGAGCCTCACTGCAGTGCGGCCATCTTGCTCGTGCGCCACCTAGCACCACCTCGAGGTCTTGTAGGTGTTGGGTCATGTGTTCATGATGCGGAGTGCTGAGGACGAGTTTGGCAGCAGCGTTCTGGATGGTCCGGAGTCTGTGTAGTAGAGTTCGGTTGATTCTGGCGTACAGGGCGTTGCCGTAGTCCAGTCTGCTGGTTATGAGCGCGTGGGTGACGGTGTTTCTGCAGTCAGGGGGGATCCCTTTGAAGGTCTTGCGGAGGATGCGCAGGCAGTTGAAGCTAGTGGAGGCAACGGCGTTGATCTGTCGGTTCATGGAGAGGGAAGAGTTGAGGATGATGCCGAGGTTTCATGCGTGGTCAGTAGGAGTGGGTGGATTCCCATGGGCAGAGGGCCACCAGGTGTTGTCCCAGGCAGAGTTGCAGGATCCGAGGATGAGGACCTCGGTCTTCTCTGAGTTGAGCTTCAAGCAGCTGTGTTTCATCCAGGCTGCCACGTTCTTCATTCCTTCCGGGAAGCAGAGTCTGTTGTCTTCAGGATTCTTTGTGCGTGAGAGGATGAGCTGGGTGTCGTCGTCGTAGGATACAATGCTGACCCCATGCTGTCTGACGATGGTGGCGAAGGGGGCCATGTAGATGTTGAAGAGCGTGGGGCTGAGTGATGAGCCTTGGGTTACTCCGCAGTTGATATCGGTGGGTTCGGAGAGAAAGGGAGGGAGTCTGATCCTCTAGGTTCTGCCAGAGAGCTAATTGTATCCCTGCGTCGTGAAGTCTGGCTGCAAGAGTGCGATGAGAGACAGCGTCGAAGGCTGCGGAGAGGTCTAGTAGGATGAGAGCCGCGGTGTGTCCCTGGTCGAGTAGCATGTGGATGTCGTCAGTGGCGGCAAGGAGAGCGGTGTCAGTGCTGTGGTTGCTGTGGAATGCAGACTGGGAGGCATCTAGGATGGAGTTCTCTTCGATGAAGGTGGTCATCTGGGCGTTCACGAGTCTTTCGGTGACTTTGGCCGTGAAGAGGAGGAGAGAGAGGAGTCAGTAGTTTTTCAGGTCCGTTGGGTTGGCCGTGGGATTCTTGAGGAGGGGTTTTACCTCCGCCCGCTTCCAGTCGTCTGGGAAGATGCCGGACATGAAGGCAGTTCATGTTTGGGTGCGATGGCATCGACGGCCCTGTGGAATATGTGTGGTGGGCAGGGGTCCGTTGGGGCTCCTGAGTGGGTTTTCTGCATGGTAGCGGTGATGAGCTCGAAGGTAGCGGGATTCCAGGTCATGATGGTTGGCTTATCGGCAGCGTTGGGGGGGAGGTGATGTCCTGCGTCGGTTCTCTGAAATTGTCATAGAGGGACTTGATCTTCAGGTGGAAGTATGAGCTGAGCTTGTCACAGAGTTGCTGGGAAGGTGTGACGTCCGTGGCTTTGCTGGGGGGTTTTGTGAAATGCTGTATGATGTTGAACAGTTCCTTGGCGTTGGTCTGGACTTTGTCTCTTATGAAGGGCCGTTTGGTGTCCCTTATGCGCTGGTGGTATTTCTTCAGGGCGCTCCTGTGGTTGTTCCGTGCTTCCGTGGTTTTCTGGTTTCGACAGGTTTTCTCTAGGCATCTGTAAGAGCGTCTGGCTTTCTGTAGTTTTGTGGTGAACCAGGCGGCCTTTAGCGGGCGTTGTTTGGTGGGGTGTCGGAGAGGTGCGAGTTTATCGGCGCAGCGGGAGATCCAGGGGTGAAGTTCTGTGGCTGCGGAGTTGGTGTCGGTCGTGGCGCTGGGGGGGTCTTGGACGAGGGTGGTGATGAGGAGTTTCTCTGTGACCTTGCTCCAGTTTCTTTGTGGCAGTCACGGGCAGGTTTGGGTGCAGTGGTGGTGTTGAAGGTGAAATGGACCCAGTAGTGGTCCGTCCAGAGAGGCTGGGTGGTGTGGCTAAAATAGATGTTTGTTCCTCCCGCGAAGATAGGGTCAAGGGTGTGTTCACCTCTGTGCGTGGGCGTGTTGACCAGCTGCTTCAGTCCGAGGTTGTCGAGGTAGTCGAGGAGAGTGATGGAGACGGGGTCATTGCGGTTGTCGAGGTGGAAGTTCAGGTCCCCGGGTAGAATGTAGTCCATGGAGGTGATTGCGTGGATGTGGAGAGGCGGAAGGGGGTCTTGTGAGCGATGGCTAGCCCTCCACCTGGGCGGTGGGGGCGGTCCTTTCTATGGATCTTGTAGCCGTCGGGGATGGCAGTGGCGATGGTCCAGGTTTCAGTGAAGAAGACGACGTCGGGCGAGATGGTGTCAATCAGGTCCCAGATCTCTACGGCGTGTCGGTGTAGGGAGCACACGTTCAGGAGGATGCATGTCAGGGTGTTGGTGGTGCGTGCGTTAGGTGGGCCTTCGGCGGTAGTGGGGGTATTGTCGATGGTGAAGGATCTGCGGCAGGCTCTGCTCGAGAACTCTCCATGGGTCGTGTTCGGCGAGGATCATACGCAGTCGGTGTGTCTTCCGGGATTGAGTGCATTGAGGATGGTAGAGTCGTAGCGGTGGGGCCTGGGAGAGCCAGGGTTCCTGGCACTGGTTGGGTTCGGGTCGCGGATGGGCTCAGACGAGCTTGCCTTAGGCATGCCTTCAGCACGCCATCGGCGCGAACGCGCAGCAGTCAGCATTATATAAGGGAGGGGAGGGACGCTCAGCGGGAAATGGGCACGGGTAGAGGGAAGTGGCCGGGTCAACAGTGGCGGGATGCGGGAGATGGGGACGGCGCGAGGAGGCAAAGAAACAGTTACGGCAGCACAGGAATGAAAACGGAGGAAATAATTACCAAACAATGACCAAGAGAAATGACAGATGAAATGCAGGCAAAACGCAAATTAAACCAAAAAGAGCAATACTAAGCAGGCAACAGCCTCGAACACCCAAGGCAGGGGACTCAGCGGCGGCAAACTGAGCGCAGGATCTGTCGTGGAGAGCGCAGGCCTGTGACCGAGGTCAAGGTCTTACGAGCGCTCCCCCGCAGCAGTCTGCCTATATAGGGGAGGAGAGGGATGCTCAGCTGGGAGCCGGGAACATGGGCGCAGGTAGAGGAGAGGGGCTGGGTCAGCAGAGGCGGGAAGCGGAAGATGAGGACGGCACGAGGGGGCAAAGAAACAGTTACGTCGGCACAGGAATGAAAACGGAGGAAATAATTACCAAACAATGACCAAATGAAATTACAGATGAAATGCAGGCAAAACACAAATTAAACCAAAATGAGCAATACTCAGCCTTGAACATCCAAGGCAGGAAGCTTAACAGCAGCGAACGGAGCGCCGGAGCTGTCGTGGAGAGTGCAGGCATGTGACCGAGGTCAAGGTCTTACCTTGTGAGGGTGTGATAATGAGGTGGATTTTCCACTGCAGAGCAAAGAATAATCTAGGTTTGATATTGAGTGATCTTACATTTTTGATGGGTGGGCAGTTTGTCCTTAAGAGCCTTATAAGGCATGGTTGTACATTAGAATATCAAAGTCACAATTATTGTCTGGCATAAATATTGTGTCCTAAATATCTGTTATAAAAACATCTTCCTACTCAGGGTAGATATTCTCTTACTAACTGCAGTCAGGCCAGGACTTGCCATACCACACTTGGGGGCTCATGTAGGTAGCCAAATACCGGTCGGTAACGGCCGATTTTCGGTAATTATACCGTTACCGACCGGCATTTTGGCTTTTGGTATGTAGGGGGTGAATTTCTGTATTCGGAATTTACCGAATCAGTAAAATTACCGAATCGGTAAAATTACCGAATCGGTAAATTCCGAATACAGAAATCAGATGTAGGGGGACTGTGTGGGTGTTGTTAGGAGTCGGTATTTACCACCAACTAATAGTTGGTGGTAAATAAAGTATGGATGAGTAAAAGCATTTAAAAGCGCTTAGAAGTGTGCACATGTGGCAGACATACATGCCCTTAGGGCATGTATGTGTGCCACATGTGCACACATGGCCGAATCAGGGGTGCAACAGGGTGTCAATGTGACACCCTGCCACCCTTGCATGTTCTCCCCCATTACCGAATCGGTATTTACCCATTCGGTAATGAGGCATACCTTCCCCTCGATGGGAAAGTATGCCTCATTACCGAATCGGTAAATACCGATTCGGTAATTACCGACTCACTCCGATTCGGTAACATTTACCAAATTTTTACCTACATACACTTTACCGATTCTTAAATACCGATTCGGTATGATTCGGTATTTTAGAATCGGTAAAGTGTATGCCACCTACATGAGGCCCTTGGTGTTTTACAAGTGGGCTGCCAGGATGGGAGTCGTTTTTGCAGGTGTTGGGGACCAGTTTTGCTTCTGGAGGCTAGGCCAGACACATTTCCTGCCTTTAGCGCTTCGGTGCTTGACAAACAAACAATGCCAAATAACTGGTTTTAAATCATGCTCGCTTCAAAACCTTTTGTTTTTGCAGTTGTTTGATTCATTTCTCCTGCAGGGTCACCAAGAACAATGCTGACATTTTGGGAGAAGTGAGGTGAGGGGTCTGTTGATGCATGACTCGGAGAGTCGAGTACATACAGGCGAGGAAATGGAGTGGATTATATGGTGTGGTCGTGCAAGTTCACCGTACAATACACTTACACTCCCTTTAGAACCAGTAGGTTTGTTTGCTAAACCTTAATCTCAACCCTGGGGGTAGTTGTGGCTCTGCAAGGCTGACATAAAGAAACAAGTGTAAAGCATCTAAACAACACTAAAACAATTGAAGGGGAAATACACGGGACACTCAAGAAATCGAACAACAATTTATAAAAATAGATTGTATTTTTAGACATCACAATCAAAAAGATCCACCAGAGGGTTCTGGAGATATAGAATTTACAAGGTACAGTAAATATGCACACTTTCACTTAACTATGAACAAGCATTGGCAAATTTAACGAATTTGACACTTAGAAACTTTTACACGAAAACTTTAGGTAAGTGTCAATGCAGTTACTTAGAGTTATTTTAGGTGACCAAGTCCAGCAGACACAGGGCTGTTCTGGGAATTCAAAGCAGCCCTGGCAAAGTTTGTCAGACCAGCCCCCGTAGGATGCATAGTGAGTGCAGCGAGTGAGCCTGACCACTACAAGGAGGGTTGGAGGGGGTTTCTGCCCAAAGAAAATTTGTGCAAAAATGGTGAGTTCTCCAACACATATTTCATTATATATACAATTGCATTAGCTTTTAAAGCATAGTAAACGATGACCTTAGAGCGCACCAGGATTCAATAATCTTTGTTTAAGCATTTCAATGATTTCCTCACTATCCACTTTCAACAGTGCTCCGCATTTCTCGATATCCCCTCTATCACATGCATTTCATTTGTTTTATAGCGCCTCTAATACCAGTGCAGGGTGTCAGAGCACTTTACATCACACCCAAATATGAATCACATGTGTGTAAATCAGAGTATAGAAAATGTTATATAAGACAAAGAGGAATACAAGGTGTAGGATTCATGCCATTCAAGCTGCTAGGCAATTTCTAAGAGTGCTTGATCTGAAGGAGCACAAACTCAGGATTCAGAATGTAACACAGTGTTTAGGGTTGGCTCTACTAATATGAATTTATTTCTACCCAAATAAACCCTCTTTAGCAACATTAGGCTTATGAAAGATTTGGAAAAAACATGACTTTCTAACCTTTACCATGCAGTTCACGTGCGGCTCTTTGATGACTCTTCATACCTCACTCTGCTAGATTATGATTACAAATTATGAACTGCACAGTAACAAAATGGTCTCTGTGACAAAAGCAGTAACTCACTAAGCTATGCACGTAAAATACTGTTCTGTGAACTGCTACATGTCCTTTGCAGCAGACATATTAACCCTTTGCCCTACCTTAGTTGAGTCAATACTGCCACTGGACAAAACTCCAATATCTCTCCAGCAGGTACATTAATTGCCAGTGTTAACTTGACACTTTTATTGTTGTCTGAAACCTACTGGATGGATATACAAGGAACTCTGCAGTGGATGCTTTCGAAACTGCTGCACTGCTACAAAAAAGACCCACAGTAACAAAACTGGTACCCTCCCTTCCAGTCTCCCAGGGAAACATGTAATGCCCAGTGTGGCTAGTCTGGCCTTCGGTCAATGGGAACAAATAAGGTCCACAGAAACAGTTTCCTTGAAGATAGATGCAGTCTTCGGAAAGTTCCAGGTGTTTTATCTCTTCACTGTAGGCTTCTATAGAATGGTCCTGATGCAAGGGATACAGGATGCTGAAGAAGCTCAAGAATGCTGTTGATATAATGTGGTCGATGGGGGTCTTTTTGCGGCTGCTCCTTGGTCCAAGGGCTTGGGAAGGTGGTCCTGGCCACAGTGGTTGACGTCACTCAAAGTCCTCTTGGTCTTGGCAAAAGTCCAATCAGTACTGGACTATCAGTTGTCCAGTATCGCTGTCCCATCAGAATCCTTCCATGGATCTTAACTTGCCTTCTGAGTCACCAAGCTGCACTCTGACTCTCCCAGGTTCAGTGAACTCGGGTGCAAATTTGAGCATCAGGCCTTTGTCCCTGGTGCTGCATGCCTATGAGAAGTGGTGGCTTGAAGAGTTGGGCTACCAACTCGCCCCAGCAGATGTCTTCAGCTGTTGTGGCCCTGTGCTGTGAAGAGCAGGTCAACCAACTGACCTTTGTAGTCTTTTGCTTTAGCTGGGCTCTGGAGACAACTTCTCCACGAGCAGTAGACAGCAAGCACAGCCCCTCTCCTTTGTTAGTCACCAGGTTCAGCAGGTGCAGTCAACAACTGCATAGTCTCTCTTTGCCAGTTCCATGGTGCATCAGGGAAGCCCTTCTTTGGTCCTTCTTCCAGTCCGAGCAAGATCTGCGTTCGTGGTACCAGGGGTACCCTTTTACACCCAGAAAATGCCCTCAGGGTGGAAAGGGTCAGTGGCTAATGAGCTACTGGGTTCCCTCCCTCGTGATAACCACTTCCTGTGAAGTGTGGCATCAGGCCATCCCAGGACCCACATCCAATATTGCAGGACCTCTCTCTAGCGTTGGGGCGCTCCCTAGGCCAACCCAGAGGTGCGGCTACCAAGGCGGCTATAGGTGCCTGAAAAAACAGTTTGGCAACTGGTTTACCCTCTCCTTTCACACTGCCAACCTGTCTACCTCAACAATAGGGCAGCCCCTCTCCTAAGTGTTCCCCATTTACTCTTCAAAGGCAGCTTCACCTTTGAAGCTCATCTTTAGAGCCAACCCCCATGTGGCTTCCTGCCAGAGAGAGGTAACACCTCTCTCCCGCACAGGCTGATATTGTTTATTTTCCTGGAAGTCATGGACACATCTCCCCATGAGGGCAAAATTCTGTCTCAGGGACAAACCTGGTGCAGGAGCACAGGAGAGTTAAAGGCAACAAAGTAGCAACTTTATAAAAGTTGCACACAGTACATGTTACATTATGTTTGAGGTGAGATTCAAGCCATGCTTAATGTTAATGAGTTCTTTGATACTGTGGATTATTTACTTTGGTCTGTTTGTTTCAAAGTTATCACAGTGGAGTGTTCAGCATATAACCCTGTATTCGCCAATCGGACGACCAAGTCTTTCCGCAGTAAAAACAACAGTTTTGCATTTTTACTGCCAGATCACATATACTACATGCTCTATTCATGAAATATGCAGCTCCCTGTCTCGGGTACAGGAGTCCTACCTTAGAAATGAATGACACATATTAAAAAGGTGGCTTAGCTTTGCCAATGGTTTAAATGGCAAAGCCGGGCTAGCAGCTTAAAACTGCTCTTCCAGTCTGCAATGGCAGACTGGGAGACATGTCTTACACATGTCACGTCCAGGGTGGCACAACCAGTGCTGCAATCCCTGGAGTGGCTCTCTAATTTACATGTCTTGGGTACCATGTACTAGGGGCTTACGTCACTTAGCCTATGCCAATCAGGTATGAGCCAATTCGACTTACATGTTTTAATGTCAGGGCAGGAGCACTGAGGTCTGGTTAGCAGGCCTTAGTGCACGTTCGTAATTGAAAAACTAGTAGCAATAAATCAAAAAACCTTGGTGGGACCATACAAAAAGAGTCATTTCCTTATAGTATGTGATTAGGACACTTCAAAATTCGAAACAGTGTGTCTCTTTATGTTGTTGTGTATTTCCTACAAATCCATATAGGATCTGCATGTTTAGACAACGGAAACTAAGGGATTGGTGTCCAGACTGATTCCAAACACCCCCAAAGGATATGTTAGGGTTTAGACCAGCTATCCGACAGTGCCACCAAAAGTCCCCTAACCTTACCAAGAAGCAAAAAGTTTCTGGCAACCATCGAACATGACAACCCTTCATCCTTCAGGGATCTGGGAAACAGTACAGTACTTTTCGCTCAGTCACTCGTGCTCACTTGGTCTCAGAGATATACTCAGAATAAACTATGGGGACGTTTTCAATAAGCATTTATTGACTCAGCGTCATTGTAGTATAAAATATGTTTGCTGCAACAATCATTAGACAGAAACAGATGTATAAAATTAAAGCACCGACAGAGTGAATAAAAGGTAGAATTCTACCATGGTGCTAAAACAGTGAATATATGCAGGCATATAGATACATGGCAGTAATCAAGCATACTCCTACTATGCGGACCCTATCTAAGTGAACCTAAGTGTACCTTGCATGTATGTGGGTGTAAAGCCAAGAATCTCCTAGGGAAGAGCCAACCCAATTACCTGATGGGAGAGAATGAAGAACATGAAGGACCCCATCTTGTTCTCGAGTTGGACACCCCGCAAGGGATGTCAGACCACTGCGTGTTGTAGCTTCTGCAGACCGGGACCCCAGCATCTTGCGTCAGCGTGGAAGATTCTCCTCTAACTATCTAGTGTTCTGTGTGGTTCTTTTATACCAAAAAGATAGCCTCAGGGTTCCTTACACAATCAATTTGTTGTGAGTATAGTTATGCAAATGAGTTTAGAACAATAACTGCAACTATGCAAAGTAGTTCTTTCACTCTAGGATGAAGATGACCATCACTTTTATGCAGAGTATGTTCATGCTGTGATGTACGTCATGTGCAGGGACTTCTCAAAGAATATCATGCATAATAATTTGGGCTAGTTTTCAAGAAACTGATCGACATTTATTCAGCACATAACTGGGTAAAAGGTCAGTGGTAGAACCATTATGAAGGACAAGATAGGACAAATGTAGGTAAAAGGTTGTGTAGCTACCTAGGCCTAGATTGGGGTACATTGGGGTTCATAACAATGTAGTGGCCAATGCAACTCATTTCAGTTTAATATATTAAATTATACCATTACATAGAGTAGCAATTGTTAGAAGTTATTGTAATCATTAACTTAGAAACATTCATGTTCGCAACACGACTGCCCTCACAATGATGTTACTAGTGAACCAACTGGAAAGTCATTTGACTTTTGACCACTATATGTGGCCTATAGTGCTACTGTAGATGGAGCAACATTTACAGTCTTTTGTTTTTGCAGCTCACCGCTTGAACTGATGTATTTGAAGGTGCTCTCATGTGATGATGAAGGAAAAGCAGGCACTGTTAAAAAAGAAAATGCCTAGAGGCACACAATGTTTTCAAGTGGACACGAGGATTGATGCAGGCTTTCCTGGTTTCAGGTTGTGTAATTTGCCTGATACATGGGTTTCTCTTCTTGCTACCTATTTATATCAAAGCTTAATACTTTAAGTTTAATTATTTAAGGTGCTAAATCAGGGAACTATGTTAATTACAGACTGTGCATGTTTCACAAGGATTGTAGGAGGTTGTGTTTTGAGAGGGTGATGTATGCTGAAGCTAGAATGAAACCCGAGCACCCACCCGTGGTGAATGCATTGATACCACTTGCCCCATATAGATAAAACTCTTTATTAACTGTCATCCATTCTTGAATTAATTTCCCATCCCACTACTCACCCATCCAACTATTCATTCACTCATTGAGCCGTGCAGCCATGCCTTCAAATTCTATACATCCATTCAATGATCAGACAAGGTTCTATAATGGTAAAAAGTGTTGTGAAAAGTGTCACGTTTGCAATTCTTTTCAACACGTTCTTGGGCTGCGAACACCCCAAGACTCTGTTGCAGTGGTCAGGCCCACTCGCACCCTACTCACAGTTTGAAGACTGGGCTGACAAAATATGCCGGGCTGCTTTTGGTTACCAGTCCCATCCTGACCGCAATGGAGCAATATTTTTGTGAACGATAGGTAGGACACAATATTAGCATCAGATGACATATGGACTATGATATGCTGGTACCCCAACTAAAGAAGACAAAGGGGCAGATTTACAAGCCCCTTGCGAGACATTTACGCCACCGTTGCGTCACTTCTGTGACGCAGTGGCGGCATAAATCATGCGCCATGTTGCGCCTTATTTACACACGTGACGCATCTAGGGAGATGCGTCACGTTGTAAAGCCCTGCGCTACATTAAACCTGTGTCAGGTTTAATGTATGCAGGGTGGGCGTTCCGTCGGAAAAAGCCTCAGAAAAGCGTTGCAGTGAAATCTACAAGATTTCACTGAGTCACTTTTCCGACGCTGTTGCGTCAAAACCCTGCGCCTGCTTGAAGCAGGCATAAGGCAAGACGCAGCATGTTAGGTATGGGCAGCCCCTGAGCATTGCTGGAGTTGCGTCGTGCTTGCGACACAACTCCAGCAATGCGCCGCCCTTATGCCATGAGATGCATCACACATCTGTTTATCCTTGCGCCACGATGTGCTGCATTGTAAATGCGGCGCATTTGTGGTGGCACAAGGGTAAACTTGCGACGCATCTTTCCTGACGCATCCCTGCTGATTTGCAGGGATGCGCCAGGAAACATAAATCTGCCCCAAAGAATCTATATTTCATGCTGGTTGCCATGATATGTCAATGTAGTCACATTCTTTCTGAAGACACATATGCCCATATGTATGAGTGAATTTAGCATTTCTAAATGGTACGATTCCCTATTTTGGGCTGTTAATAAATGTTAAATTGTCTTTTAGTACGTATTAAAGGGATAAGTGGTGTCGCAAAATGCGATTCCTACCCAGTAGAAAAAGCATTTTGGGAAGCGCAAAATAGAAAATCGCACCTAGGGATTTTCTCTTTACGATTTCCTAACCGCATGTACAAAAAATGTCCTAATTCAGAAATAGGAATTTAGGAAATGCTATTACCATCGATTCTGAACTGGTAGTAACCAGGTGCAAACTATAACAAGCATTTACAATGCAACGGTCTCGGCATTGTTAAAGTTAGAGCTATTGGCATTGCTCATGACAATGCCGTTTCTTTAAATGTTTTAAAAACAAAAACATAAACAAAAATAATGTCATGAGCAATGCCAATAGCTCTAATTTTACCAATGCCGAGACCATTGCATTGTAAATGCTTGTTATATAGCGCGATATTGACCCGAATCCAATCAGGTATTGGAGCGCTTTACACAAGCACCCGTTGCGTTACATGAGGACAAACATTCATTGTTTTGTTAGGCACGGGGAGATTAAGTGATTTGCCCAGAATCACAGGAGGTTCAGCGTCATTGCCGAGACTCGAACCCAGTTCCCCGGCCTAGCGCCCTAGCCGTTAGGCCAACTCCTGGTTACCTGCGTACTCGAAACAAGTTTGTGTTGAAATCTTAATTATGCAGCTGATTGTGGGTTATGTGACCAGTCACCAGTAAGGCAAATGTACATTTATGTGGTTTAGCACCAAGAAACCGTCTGCGTGCGCTTTATGGAGCATCGTAAACATAACATAACGTGGACAAAGCTGCGGCTGCAGAACTCCAGTGCCCTGGGTGAGTGCAGCTCACTGAAGCCTCCACTCCCACTGCTAACCCAGTGACGTCACTCGCGGCCCTGCTCCTACAGCCCCTACTACCCCGTATCAGCCTCTGCCACCCCCGGCCCCAGCCACACACACCCCTTGTCTCCCCGAGGTGCGCATTGGACTATAAACGGGCTCAGCCTCAGAGGTTCCCCTCTCCGGTTCTATGATGACATTTTAATGTAAATATTCAGTAATATACGCACACCGATCTCTGTAAAGCGCTATAAAACCATGCTTTCCAGGCTCCTGTAAATACAAGCTTTGTAAGCACACCGATCTCCGCAAAGCGCTATGAAACCATGCTTCCCAGCCTCCTGTAAATACAAGCATTGGACTGATACACGGGCTCAGGAGTCCAACACTCCGGTTCTGAAATGAATTTATATTTTAAATATTTAGTAATAAAAGCACACCGATCTCCGTAAAGCACTATAAAGCCACGTTTTCTGGGCTCTTGTAAACACATGCATCGGACGGATACACGGGCTCAGGAGTTCAACACTCCGGTTCTGAAATGAAAATATATTTTAAATATTCAGTAATATACGAACACCGATCTCCGCAAAACGCTATAAAACCAGTTTCCAGGCTCCTGTAAATACAAGCATCGGGATACTTCTGAGATGAAATTCTAATGTATTATGTAAATATCCAAAATAAATCATAATTGCATTCTAGAACCAAAGCTCTGGACCCATCAACCCGTGTCTGTTTCCGAGGCGTGTGTTAGAAGAGCCGATTTTTTTTTATAGCGCCTTGCGGAGGTTGGCGCGCTTCTTTTTATGGAGTATTTCAATAATAGTTCAACCCCAGCCCCCAAGCGCTGGCCCCGTCGCCCGTGTGTATCCGAGCCTTGTGTTACTTTGGAAGTTGCTGTGCTTATATTATGGACTGTTTAAATTCTAGCTGGCCCCAGAAACGGAGCCTTGGACTCCCGGCTCTTATGTACACAAGAGCCGCAAAAACAGGACTCTTTTCAGCGCGGTTTTTGGTGTTCTGATGTTAATCAATTTATAAAATATAATTTCATATCATAACTGCAGCTTTTGACCTCTGCCCCGTATGTTTGTCAATGTCAAAGGCTTGTTTCTAAAGGAAACAAACAACATGGCTTTTAATAGCGCCTAGCGGAGGGCGGTGAACTTATAATGTTGAATATGTCTCATTTAACTAAATCCCCGATCCGCAGCTTCAGACCTCAGCTCCTCTGTAAGTGTCCGATGCTTGTGTATACAGAAACATACTTTTAAAGCGCTGCAGGGGGCTTGTAGGGGTGGGGGCGTTACACGTACAGTCAGCGTCTCTGAACCGTCGGAGTGAGGGGCACAGGGCGAGAGATTCGGGGACACAAAGAGCTGGAAGAAATGTCATATTTATAGCACGGGGACTCGGGGACTTGTTAAGCAATGTTCAGCCACGGAAGGGAATTGAGAGCAAGGCAGCATAGTTAAAACAAACAAGGGGCCCCACCTACCCGCACTAACGGACCCTGCGCCGGCTTTATCGAAGAAATTAAAGGATCCGCCGATAAAGAGAGCGGAATGGGTAACGGAGGCGCCAGAAAAATGAAAGGCCAACCTGGAGAGGAGAAGATGTGATATCAGCGAGAGGGGAGAGAGAACAAGATATGTGCCGAACACGGGAGCCAAGAGCAGGGGGAGAGGACGCCATTAAAACCACTGCCTTTCTCCGAGGCGCAGTAGAAATGCCTTTGAGAAACGCAACGTCCTTTTCGGATTCGGGGGCGTGTTTGTCTTTTCTTTCCTCCAGCCATTGGCTGGAGGAGAGAATGAGACTTCTTGCAAAAAACACGCCCCCCGATCCGAAAAGGACGGGGCCTGATCGGAGTGACGGGACCTCTTCTCCAATGGCTGGCCAGCATTGAAGAGGCCAGCCAATGGAGAACAGGTGAGAAGAGGGGCGGGTGCAAGCCCCTCTTCTCAAAGACATTAAATCTCCGGACTTCCGGTCTGCCGACCGGATGGTCCCGAGACCTAAAAATGCACACATAATGCATCAAATAAGGTCCCTAATATCGCAAAACTGGTCTGTAGACACTGATAACGCAGTTCGGAGTAGGCAGTGAATTGCCTGGCAGTAAAAAGGGTTCCCAGGTTTGTTGTCTTTCACACATCCCATTACAATAAATTATTCCATGAGGCACTATTAAAAATTGGAGAGGAGTACAGTTAAATCCCAATAAATGAAAATGTTTCTTAAAATACACTTTTCATACAGAATACAGAATATGGACATAGAAAAAGCACAGGACGCTTCAAGGTATCAATGCCAAAACAAGTCAAATTTACCTCATAAAATATATACGTATGCTATTTTCTAAATAGCCCTGTATATGCTTGTGTGCTCATGTGAAAATCTGATGCGCTGAACAAAAATGCCTATTTCAAGCATGGATCCTTCCCACAACAGCATCCTACCCGCCGTTCAACAAAGGCTAAAAATGCTCTTTGTCTTCCAAATTGCTTTCCAAAATGTCAGTAAGTAGCTTAGCTGATTCAGATATATTTTTCTTAGCATTTTGGTACTTGAGGCTTGCATTTATAATGGAAAAATATGACAGATCCCTGGATGCAAAGCTGAAAACGATGACTAAATGTGCTGCACACATCTGACACTGGACAACAAACAATGTTTCTGACATCACACTGCACCTGTTGTACATCACATTTACCCCTTATTGTGCATCCCATAGGCCCAAATTATGCATATGGCTCTGTGCCCTTAAACAGTACAACAATTGGTGCTCTTGTGAGGGGCGTAAACCAGTGCTTCTCTGCTGTGTACTTCCCTGTGCACATCACTTCACTGGTGCACATCACCCTGTGCCTCCCTGATGCACGTCGCACTGCCGCCTACTACTCTAGCGGTCTGTGTGTATTGATGTCTCTTGATATGGGGTGTGGGCACATGTATGTAGTGGTCTGTGTGTATTGATGTCTCTTGATATGGGGTGTGGGCACATGTGTGTAAAATGGGTGGCTGGCAGTGACTTCCATGTTTATGATCATTGTGTTTGCCCATACATTACATGCCGCTTAACACCTGACAAATACAAAAAGCCAAATATAGTTGTAGTGCCAATGCATGTTATTATAGCCCTATCGCAGTAAGGCGAAGGTACTGAAAGAGAGTTGCATTAGGTTAGTAAAAGAGATTATAACAGTACTTTCCTCAGAATATAAAGCCACTGCTATGTTTGGAGATGCCATGATCCCATATGTGTAACTTGTGCGATTTACTACAAGGAAATCGCAATTTCGCAATTTTCTAAGAGCGAACGCGAATCCGTAGGAATCACTAATAGGAAGTCGCAGATCACATACATTCCGTTTTGAGATTCCCAAATGCCGATTTCTATGAAGTCGCTATTTGAGAATCGCAAAATATCATATATATGGGCCAATTAGGAACATGCATCAAAAGAAAAACCGGTCGCAAACGGGCAGATTCTCAGAATCTGCCCCTTTGCGACCGGTATTTTTGCATTTGGGATGCATCATCCCAAATGCAAAAATCCCAATTTAAGTAATCTCTAAATTGCGATTACTTAAATTGCGATTGCATGTAAGGAATCTCAAATTGAGATTCCTTAAATGCAGTGCGTTAAAGTTAAAAAATTAGCGATTCCGCTAATAGGGGGCGCAAATTACCATGAAGTTCAACTTCATGGTAATTTGCAAAACCTTTGAAAAATGCACTTATGTGCATTATTCAAAGTTTCATGTTGCTCACACACATGCCCTTAGGGCATGTGTGTGCACAACATATGTGCACAGATCAATTTCAGGGGTGCAACAGGGTGTCCTTTTGACACCCTCGCACCCTGAAATTGGATGCGCAATTTGCGAGGACCTATCGGTACTCGTATATTGCGCATGCAATTTCCCATTCATTCCTATGGGCCTGTAGGCCCATAGGAATGAATGGGAAGCTATTCCTTATTTGCGAGTCGCAATTTGGGAGTCGGAAATAAGGAATGTGTAGGAATCGCTATTATTATAGCGATTCCTACATGCATAGGATTTTGCGAGTCCTTAATTGCGAATCCTTAATATTCGCAATTAAGGACTTGCAAAATCCTAGCTTGATGCATGTGCCTGAATGTCCCTTATGTTTGGGTTATGCAGCATCCAAATGGCAGCATTCTAGACCCTCTGCACTTCTTTGAGAAAGAACTGAGGCATATTGGCATCCAATTAATTTGCTTAATTAATCATGGAGTGCACCAGTGATTCCAATCCTACATGCCGATACTCGGTTGGAATGTCTCACAGTTGTAAAGATAATATAAGATTATTTAAACACTATTGGCCCCTCACGAAGGACATCCATCCGAAATACATCTAAGATGAGGGGGTGATTTTTTCGGATATACGCATTGACTTTGTGTTAAATCAACAAAAAATTAGAACGTAAGGCATCAAACCATAGAAAAACCAACAGAATGGATTATGAATAGTAGGACAAGGTTATTTTTTAAAGCATTTCATGGAATACATTTGGTGATTTATTGCTTTTGAGACAGAAGCTGTATGCAGCAAATAGAGACTATTTGTCTTTCAACATGTAGCTCATTTTAATACTTTCTGTCTGACCCTTAAAGAAATGGAAAGGGCACCCAATCCTATTGTCCAAACACCAGCTTCCTGATTTAGCCCTCTTCTGCTGATGGAGACTAGATGGGCCTCACCTCCAGCTGCAATTTCCTGCTTAGTAGGAAAACACTGTAGCTGCAGAAACTGCAGAGGGTAAAGGTCGCCGGTTTTAAGGACTCCATCTTTATAAACTCACAGCTGCCAGTCAATTGGATATTTAGCATTGATAGTTTCAGGCATATTGTCATTGTTTTAAAGGTACATTGATCTTTCGATCATTTTCAGGGCCGGGGTTATTTTGTAACCCAATATTTCTAACGCAGTTTGCATAATTATAGCTTTACCATACATGCCAAACACTCCACCCCTTGCCACATAATCTGCCCTCTGTATACGAAAGGCAGTGCAGCCCCTGACACATACGGGATTACCGGGTCACTTTCTACCCGTTGAATGGGGTAGGTAGGCATGTGAGAAGTGGGAATATATCCTAGATGGTGTCACTATCCATATTGTACTTGAATACTTCGCATATGGAGGGGACTGGATTCTAGGCCTGGGCGGTGAACTTCGCTCCGTTCGCAGAGTTTGCAGAGTTTTCCACACTCCGTGGAGCACGCGGAGTTTCGAAAAAACTCACCTCCATTTTTTCCTTGCTCGCGCTTGCCAACATCAAGTTGACGAATGCGAGTGAGGAAAATCCACCTCCTCAGTAGATTTCCCAACAAAGACAGTCAGATTTCTCAACGCGGGTGGTCGTGGATGGTCACGACTGCTCGCTTTGAGAAACCTTCAATTTCGTTGAGAAAGCTGCTGCTTGGGTGGAAAATCTACTCGAGTGACAAGAAAAGAAGCAGCACCCTCTTGCACTGTGCATGGTGCAGTTTGCGCTGATTTTACAGTGCGGGACAAATACCTGGCGCTGAAAATCAATGCGAACGGCATAACCAAATACACTCCACCGCTTGCGAAACTCCGCGTAGTGCGGTGTAGTTGTTTGGTGACTTTGTGGAGTTCAGAATAGCAGAACTCCGCGAACTCTGCTCAGGCCTATGTGGATTCCTGTTGTGTCTTCAGTAGCCAACACAAAATCCTTACAAGTTTAAATATTTTTATAACTTGGGCAAATGCAAGAACTATATTTAAATTAGGTTTTTTTAAATGGTACTAATTTTATCACCATCAGAAATACAACACATTCAAGGGTTAATTCGTTGCTTGAAAAATAATTGCTTCACTGCTCTTGTTCCCAAAGCGGCAGTACTTTTCAAAGGACAGTCAGAATGTGGAAGAGCCCCAAACATTTTGCACCTCTTTTATGATCAAAACTACTGAATCTCAAAGTGTCTCCTAGAAAGAAATTGCATGTCAATACTGTTCTTTATTAGAAAGTGGAGCTTCCAGCTGCCCATTGATGATAAAACAAATAAAAAAAACTCTAATCTCAAGGAGACAGTTGTTAAAGCATACCTGGCATGCAGAAAGTAAAAAAGCTGCACCTGTTATTACAAGAAATGTGCCTTTGTAGGTTTTTGTTCCGCTCCCTTCACATGATTTACATAAAATATTTTACTCTGATTGTTTAGAGACCAGTTCTTGGGATTTCTATGCAAGGAAAATCATTAATTGACAACGAGTAATATTTTACTAACATCTGTGGAATGTATGAAGTTTTAAAGGCCCGTGGTGTTCTCGTGTGCATTTTTGTCTATTTTGTATGGATACCTCTGTAAACATCTGTATACCAGGCAATAGGCTGTATATTTGACTATTCCTGATTTGCGTTATATGTTTGGTAATTCTGGCCAAGTTATCTATTGTATATTTTGAACCTTTACAGCATGTGTGCCTCTTCAATTCTGTCTCTCAGTTTCCTTTCCTCGTGCAGGCCCTGCTTGGCTTGTAAGGAGGGCCATCAGCCTGGGTGACAGTAAGGCTTAAACAACTGGATTGATGGTTTTAAAATATTTGACTAGAGGTGTATTTTCATGAAAATCAGACGTTCAACAAATGCATTGCCAGATTACATGCACAGCGATCTAGAAAACCCCATCTAAATGCAGATGAGATCTTATGGGAAATACTCAAGTAATCAGCCAGTGTCACAGCTGAGGGAGCATTGTTGCTTCTTTATTAGGCGAGACAGGGCTCGGACCATTGCCCTGTAGGCGCCAGCCACGCGGCACGTGAGCCCACAGAGTGAAAGGGTCTCTCTTCTGTTTATCTGTCCAAGCAGCTGTCTCAAGTGCTCCTCAAGGTCACTGAATAGGAGAGCAAAGAGCACAGGCAATAGTTCCATTGAAAAAGCGGCAAGAGCCATTTTTAAAGAAGAGAATTTCTGAGAATTTTTGAAAGAAGAGAATTTCTAGTGTCAGATTTTGGAAGCCACTGTAGTTTTCTCTCGTCAAACTGCTGAAAAGGTAGGTGCGAAAGCAGACAAAGAACTCGAGTACTGCCAATTTAGGATTGTAGGAGAACAAAGAGGACAGGCATGGTTCAACCGAAAAAGTGCCAAGAGCCATTTTGAAGAAGAACATTTCTATTGTGAGATTTTGGAAGCCACAGCAGTTTTCTATTGTCAGACTGCTGAAAAACTGGATGAGAAAGCAGTCAAAGAGCTCGTATACTGTCAATTTAGGGCTGTTTTACATATTCATCAATGACATGTAAGAAATTTCCTATTTCCTGTGGAGATATTGTCCTCCGTCTTACAGCAATATTTCTGGGGCTTGCCTCCTTGCTAAGCTTCTTTACTTTCCTAGAACCACTGCTAGACTGAACATTGCTCAGTGGACATATCTGCTAGTCACCACCAATACCGAGGAACAGTTCCCCCAGGGGTATAGCTTGATCAGTGAGGTTCAGGGGGAATAGGTGTGAATCTCAAATTACCCAACTAAAAACTGAGAAACAGGGTTAGTACCAATTTGCATTCGGTGGCCCTCTGTCTAGAATGTCACAGTGGGTGAAAAACGGGTTGGAATGCTACCCAAGAGATTGCCACTGGTTAGACTATATGCAAGCCTTCATCCCATCACCTTTCGTGTGTTTGTTTGTCAGTAGTATGCCTGGAGAATGGTGCAGACTTCCAAGCCCACTACTGCCAATGTTGGTGAATTCTAAAAAAACAGTAGATTTGCACCAGGAGTACTTCCATTGGAGCAGGTTTCCTACTTTTTGGTTACCTGGTCACTATGTATATTTAAGATCCGGATCCCAAAAATTACCAAGTTAAAATCTCTTATTGAAATAATAACAATGAAAACATCGACATAGGCATAGCAAACCTGAATTAGGGCCCTTAGACCTAAGTACCAAACCAAGAATGCATTTGAGAGATATCACACCCCTGCTGAAACTACTTCTATGCCTGTTCCACAGGGCCTGGTAGTTCTCCCTGGGAACTCATGACTGCAGATATGTACAACACATCGGCATGGCGTCCCTGCCCTTGGCTCATTTACTATTTTTTTTAATATATTTTTTTTATTGCATTTCAGTTTAACGCAACACAATAAACTAGACAACAGCACTGTTACACATACATTCACAAATGACATGCCATAGAATAATACACTGCACCCCTAGAACAAGTGTTACTGATCTCATTACATCACAACCGTTGATCATCCGGGGGTCTTTCTGGTAGTGCAAGGAGGTGCCCAGTAATCGGTGCTCAAAAGTCTTTTGGTCTGGAGGCACTTGGAAATTCCTCTGCATATGTTTTCAGTTGGCTCTCCCGATATCAACCTTCCAGCTTAGGGGCCGATTCCGATGTCAGACGGACTCAGGTCCGTCCGACATCGGTCAGGAGCCGTAACCGACCAACCTGCTGTCATCGGTTACGGCCCTTCTAGTACGATGCACTCATATACAACACAATACAGGCATGCATTCTGAGCGGAATGCATGCCTGCATCGTTGAAAGCAGGGGTGCAGTTCATCACTGCACCCTGTGGGCAGCACCCCAAGGTGCCTGCCACCGGGTGCAGGGATCCACAGAGGGGCACCATAGGTGCCCCCTGGCTGCCATTCAGCTCGCACCCATGGGGGCCCTACTGGGGGCCCCTAAAGACTGTTTTCAACTGCCTTTTTGTGCCGGAAAAACCAGCACAAAAAGGCAGTGAAAAACTGCTATCATACTCCCTCGGTCGCAAAGAGGCGACCTGTTGTCTGCAATCCAGAAATCCGTGTCAGATTCCTTTCCGACCGAGCCCATCAGAATGGGTCGGTCAGAAAGGAATCTGGTCAACACGATCCGAATCGGTCGGAAGGGCTCCGACCGTCGGTCGGAGCCCTTCCAACCGAAATCGGAATCGGCCCCTTAGGGTATGCCCTTTTACCTCAGTGTTTAGCAACTCCTCTCTTAGCCAGTAGCCGACTGACCGCCACTAGCTTACAACATGCTGGTGTCAATGACTTCATATAACCAAGCAGACACACCTTAGAAGTACAATGAATTTTTTCAATCACTACCTCGCTGAGGACGTGTGTAACCAGCTCCCAGTATTGGAGTAACTGGGGGCAACCCCAGGACTCATTTATTTTAAATTTATTTTCACTGCACTCAGTCTTTTTTGCGTCTGCTGCAAGAAGCCTTGATGGTAGAGTTGCTAAATCAGTGCATGTGAGCAGATCTTCATATTTCTAATCCTTGCCTTTTACAAATCATGTTATAAAGTTACTAATGGTCCCATATACTAAACCCCAGTCGCAAATATAGGAGGACGTGCAGGACAATAAATAGGGTGAGCCGAGCCAGAGACAAGCAATGGGTCTGGTTTAGCTCTAAGAGTCCATGCGTGAGCCGAGCCGTGAAAATGTTTGCCATGCATTTCACGAAACAAATATAATGTACAAATATGAAAAAATCTATTCAAAGTTTTAAAAAAAGTGTATTTCTTCAACATGCAGAAGCATTTCACCCAAGCACATCAGATTATATCATTGCATTGACAGTCATTTATTAAAAATTATAGTTTTTAGAAACATTCATGGCTCACCCTCTCCAAAGGCAATGCCATTAGTGAACTAAAAGGCAAGTCAGTAGTGACGTGCACCCTAAACATGGCCTGTATTCTTATTAGAAATAGAGAAAGATTGAGGTCCATTAAATCTAAAGCACACATCCTGAGCTCAAGTGCGCTCATATGTGATAATAAAGATAAAGAGGCTCTGTGAAATAAAATATGTGCCTAGGATCCCATAATTTGGACAGACAGAGAAGCCAGTACTGATTCCAGGTTATCTGATTTCACATTTTAAAATTCAGCCAGCAGATGGGTATGTCTCGCCCTTTTGTTTACATCAATGGTCACTGTTTTGTCTTTCATACTTAGATCACAAGGAGAAAATATTACACAGATCTAGCAGACCCGACTCAGGGTCCCCCGACTCAACTACCATGACAAAGAATGCATTTATTTGTGGGGTGTCACACCCCAAACACCCCCACTAAAGCTACACCTCTGACTGCTCCTACATTTCTAGACATTGGTCAGCCTTGCTCCAAGACCCAAAGAATAGATCATCTAACAAAGGATATGAAATTTGGTCTGGTGGTTCCCTGAGATGACATGAGGGAACATAGGAGACACCAGCTCAGCCTAGAGCATCTTGTGGGGAGACAAGTATATACACTCATTGGTTTCTACAGATTTTCCCTCAAAGTATGCTGTCCAGATCTAATAAAGGCATTGGACATGTGTTGTCCCAGATGGCAACTATATTTGGCTACAAACCTCTGAAAATTCTGATGCCATCACTGAGAGATTATCAGGAAGTGGGAACTATTGTGCTACATGCTTCAGATTGTACTAATGCATTTAACACACTTTTAATATTTAGAGGAACATGGCATCACTGCACCAAAAAGTGTAGAATTTCCCTGCATGCCTAGCATAATCTAAATGAGGATCTAAGTGTTGAGATCCCTAAGCTGAAGGACATGGTGAAGACAGCACTTCTGTTAGGTACTGACTCTACTTTTTTGACTGTTGAGCCAGGAAGTGGAGCTCGCGCCCCATTCTGAGGGTATCGGAGAGCCTGAGATTCACTTTGTCAAGAGTTGTTTTATCTGGTTTACTGGAGATGCAGAAGCAAGTGTGATTGCAGTGCAGTGTCAGAGTGGGTTGACATTTTGGGGCAGGCAGGCAAGCATTGTTAGGCAACCCCCCCCCCCCCACCTCAATCACTCCACTCTGCAAAGTGCTACAAGTCTTGCAGCCAGGCACGGCTGGTACAAGTAAGAGCAGTGGGTTGGTGGGACGGGGTGTGGGCAGGGGGGAGTCTACATACGACGTGATAGGGAAAATAAAATGAACAAATGAAACCACTTAACTTGTACTCACTGCATCACCGAGCCGGTAATGCGACAAGCGCAAGATAAGTGGTTTTGTTTATTTCGTTATTTTATTTTCTCTATTCCATCATATGTCGACTTGCCGCCCTCACCAACCTCGCCCGCCCCACCCCGCCGGCCCACCCCTAATTATTGTACCGGCTGTGAATGCTTTCAGCCACCTGACAGCCTCTCACTCACATGTAAATGAGAAGGTGCTTCAATGCAATTGATAGTTGTCAGGGAGTGCTAAGCAGAGGCGAGGCAGAGCTCACACCACCCGGAATAGAAGTAGCTCTACTTCCATCCTGCCACCTAATCGGATAAACACATCTGATGCTACTACCTCACTTATCACTTCAGATTTTTGCACACCATGGTAAAATGGTTAAGACTACGTTTATTCTGATTTATTCTAATTTAATATAAATTATAGTTTTGGCCTCATATATCTTGACAATATAGCATTATAATTGCTGATTCCTGCATCACCCTGTTGAGTAAGGCTTTGCATTGGACCTCCACTACTTAAAGATAAACCAAGTCCTTTCATCTATCTCAATTGGAATGCCTGTATTTCGGCCCTGTCAGTGGTCAGCTAGAGGTAGCCAATCCAAGCATGTGGAGACCTCTCTGTCTTCAGCAGGGCTACTTTTGTGCCAGCGTTGCTGAAGGCACTGAAGCTTTGCTAAGTGGGCAGCATATTTAATATGCCCACTTTGTAAAGTTGTATATTTGTCAAATAATCTTCCAAAGCAATAGTTTGTTTTTGAAAAACAAGTTATTTGACCCACTGTGAGTTTTTTCCAGTGCTTTTGGGTCATTCCTTTGCTGCTCCCTAGCTGTCCTAAACAGGAACATGTATATCAGAACATTAACCCTAAATAGGGTAGATGGTCCGAGGTAAATTAATTGATGGCCCAATGATCGAAGGCCATAGGGCTAAGGTTTTGCCAGTGCAGTCAGATAATGCTTCAGCATTGGAAAGATGGCACTTCTCCCAACTATAAATAGAGGGGATGAACTTCAAGCTTTGCAGACAGGACATCGGCCATTTTGTTGTTGGACATCGCACATCCAGAAAGCAAACTCCAAATGACCCTTAGGTTTTAAAACTCTTTAAGAATGATAGATGTAGGATGCTTATGGTTACAATCTTCCACAGCTGTTGAAAGCAAGAGTATCTCACTAGAGATTGCCCATAGGAATCAAGGCTGTTCAAGTGAGTTGAAGGAGGGCATATTGGGTGTCATCTTTCTCTTTCCTCATGCCCATATCTACAAACATAGTGACACTAGTTCAGCCGATACCTTAGCTGAGTAGGGCTGAAGACATTCTAGGATGTGAGGGCTCTTAGTCTGCATATTGCCTGATTTCATGACTTTCATGCTATGATCCTTGCTACTGGACAGTGAACTACGGCAAAATCATTACCCTGTAAGAGCAACACTGAGCTCCTCTATGATTCATCTGGATTGCATGGACCCTCCTTCCCATCCTATATACGGTGCAACTTCAATTTCTGAAAAAATAGGCAATATAGGAAAACTCATAGTGGTTATTTAGGGCAGAGTGGCTCCTCCAAGATTTCCCAGCTGGGGACTGCCATGCAAATCGACCCGCTTCACCTTACATCCACTGACCTAGGGCTGGAAGCATGAAAGCCAGGGCCAGACTGGGAACCAAACACGGCTCAGGCAAACTGCTTGGCTGGCCTCCCTGGGGGGCAGGGCGGCGCAGCTGAGCTGTTTGCTAGGGCCAGATTCTGACAATTTTGTTACAGGGGGCCGATATTGCCGGCCCTCAGTAACAAAAATCGCCCCTCCAGGGGCCCAAAACCAGCCCCCACCTTGGCGACCCTCTTGGTAAATGCCCAGTGCCCGCTACGACCAGTCCGGCCCTGATAAAAGCCCTCTTCCTTCCCCCACATACCCACTTGTAACACTGGACTGTACTTTGATGTATCAATGGACGTGAGTTATTACCAGGCTGATAATGTACGAAGGGAGGGGAGGTGACAGCCATATATCACCCTCACCACGGATGCCCAAGAACACTTTACTTAAATGAGGCTATACATTATGTGGCACAATTTTACAGACAGAGTGTCTAAAACATGCATTTTGCAAGCAGATATTAAGAATAGAGCATGAAACAGTAAATCATCAATGCAACCTATATGAAACATGTTTCCAGCTCCCTCTGGGCTGTTTCCAGAGATGGATACCGTGCAAAATGAAAGTGTAAAATATTCTGTTTGAGTTAATAAACTACTGACCCGCCCCCTCAATTCTTTTGTTGACCATGCCAGTACTAGAGGAGTTAGCTACATCATTTGGGGGCAGCCTGAGTCAATGTGTAGCATGAGCTGTGGGATCCACCTCTGGGCATGCTTTTGCCTTCTAAGCTGTTGCCTAGGAATGGGCACACCAAATGAAAAATAGAAAATTGGATTAATGATAGCCACGTACATTGCTATCCTTACTATTCCACTCCATTGTTAATTTGCTCATCGTGCCAGGCAAATTAGTTTTTCCTCCACCACAGAATGGGAACTCCAGCTCAAGCTGCTAGGCGTCATGTTCTCTGGAAGTGAACACAAGCAACCTCAGACCAATTTCAGCCTTATTGTGAATAATCTGTGGGTGCAGCCTGAGCGTGGAGACGTTTTAAGGCATAGGCAAATGTGCAATTGCCCAGGGCTCCCATCTTCAGAAAAGATACATTTCTCTCTGTTTGACCTCTGTCTATTCTTTTTCTCTGGGTATTTCTCTCTCCCTCTTTGAGCACCTCTACCTCTGACTTTGTCTCTCTACCCAGTGTCATCTGAAGGATTTTTTGAGTCCAGTGAAAGACACATTTTATCGTTTTCGTGCGACACTGTTAATGTTTAATATATAATTAGGGCTCCCGGTTCTATGGTATTTATTTTTTTGAACATTTCCATCTGTATTTTGCCATATTTACTTTTTGGCCATCTTATTGGTATTCATCCATGTTTATTTTGTGTTTGAGAATAAATGGAGTTGTAAAATGGTATATTTCCACATTTATTTAACTCTTATCCATGCTCTCATACATTTATGCCTCTTGCGTTAACAAATTAAGAGGCCACATAAAACTAAATACTACACCCACAGGTGCATATTAGTGTTTTACTACAAATATATGTTGACATATGCCTGTATTTAAGGAAATCTGATCCTGTTTCGTAACTCCCCCTTCTGTCTATCTGCTTAGCATTTGTCTGGAATTCATTAAAGACAGCATGGGCAGTTGTTCACAAAAAAGCAAAATTTTCTGTATTTTTTCACTTTCAAAAATAAATATAGGCAGGAAACACATTATTTTTGTCTGTATTTATCTGTAAAAATCAGTAAAAACACAAAACTGGGTACCTTATATATAATGTAGTATTGTTTGGCATCATGTGGACTTAAATAAGCAGGAAATGGGTAAAACATTTAAAATACCTCCTCTACAGGGCTCCCAAAATATGCCTTGCTCAGGGCCCCCAAAATCCTTAAGATAGCACTGTGAGCTCCTATGGCATGGTGAGCTACAGAGCTTAAATCTGGGGTAGCCATATGGCCTAGGATGTTGATTAATAATTGGCACCAAAAAGTGATGGATGCAATGTTTAAATTAATAATGACCACTAGCATCCTCTCTGGAACTACAGCTAGCCCTGAAAGCTAGCCACTGCTCTTCCTGCCTTCTGCAAATTTTTCATATGACCTAATTGAGCCACAAATTAAAAGCAGCCCGAGAAAATATTGTATTACCTGCCCCACTAGTATTCTTTATGCATTGGCTAAACCACCAGAGGTTTACCAGACAAAACTGAAGAGAAATCCAAGAAATAATGTTTCACTATAAGGCACTGTACCCCGGATATATCAATCATATGTTTGGACTGGGGGCGCCTATAGGTCCAGCATACATGCCCCTAGGGTATATGTATTGCAACAAAGGTATGCAGTTCCTAAGAGAATATAGGGGCATATTATCAAGCCAAGCGATAAAATTATCGCCGCTTTAGCAGCAGAAAACTGCCGCTACAGCGGGGATAATGGGCTTGATAATATGCTCTAGAGAATTCCAATTGAAGCCCATGTTAGATGTCCTTCACATCTAACATGGGCTTCAATTGGAATTCCATAGAGCATATTATCAAGCCCATTATCGCCATTTTAGCTGCAGTTTTCTGCCGCTAAAGCGGCGATAATTTTATCGCCTGGCTTGATAATATCATCGCTACTTTCCTTACGCCTGCTTCAGGACTGACTTAGCCATGATATCCTTTTTTTTTTTTTTTTTTTTAAATTTTTTATTTTGCATAATCCAAAAAAATATGGTACAGAGAAAAAAAATATTCAAGGCGCCCCTCCCTCCCCCCACCCCCCCACTCTGTGTAACTACTGAATCAATGGCACTAAAAGAAGAGTAAACATAATTAAATGGCGTTTATAAGAATCGGAAGAAAAGAAGAAAAATAAAAAAGGAAGTTAAAAAAAAATAGAAGAGAAGGTACTAAGAGATAATCTAGACGTCAGAAGGAAGAAAAGTAGAAAAAGAGAAAAAGAAAATAACAGCGTAGGGAAAAGAAAACAGGCAAGGAAAGAAACACAGGCCGGATCAGCCTGGCTGCTCTAACCAAGATGTCAGCTTTCCCCACACATCCAGGCCCTTCTTCCGGCTTTTGCGCCCTTTCCTAGCGTAAACTGCTTTTTCTAGGTAGTATGTAGCAACTAGTCTGGCCAGCCATTGAGAGAATGGTGGAGGATCAGCATCCAGCCATGCGGAAGCAACACAAATCCTCCAGACTGCCATTGCTATGAAGATTAGGCCCTCACTTTTTATCCTGATGGTTTCAGATTGAGTCCCCAGTAGAATGACTGTGGGGGTTAGTACAGTAGTCTGGGTGGTGACTTCCCCTAGAAATTCCTGTACTTTAAGAACCATGATATCCTATGGAAGGTGGATATCATGGCTAAGTTTGTGAGTCCCTATCAGCAAGCTAACGCCACATTGCTTGAGCGATAATCTCACGTTAGGCAGTTAGCGTGAGGATTTTTATCACTGAGGAGATAAGCGTTGCTAATAGCACGCTATGTCAGCGATAAAAATCCACGTTACCCGGTGATAATTATCCTCACGCTAAGAGCGCTGAGCGATAATTATCGCGGGGTGTTGCTGATATGCCCCCATGTTTGTCAATAAGCACATCTTTTACTGCTTCCTCTGTGCTGCTTTCAGAGTTTGGGAGGATGAGGGTCCCTCAGCCCAGCTATCCACTCTCACCCAGCCCAAAGACGTTTGTCTTTGTGCCCCAGAGGTCCAGGCATCAGCTCGTGGCCAGTCCTCCCTGCCAAGACCCATTGGTTAGGGCAGTCGCACAGCAGGCTCTCTTGACTCAGACAGTACAGACCTGACACTCACAGAATGCAAATCCCCTCAGTTTGACAAAATAAATGACTATTTATGAACACAACGCATCGGTTTGTTCAGCGTGACTTCCCCTGCATCAATCTTCATAGTGCGAATGCCTCTGCTGGAAATTTGCCTTAAATTCCCTCTTAGGTTTCACGCATGAGAGGAGCTCTGGACTGCCAATGCTGCCTCCATCAGTGAGATGGATACACCCTCTCTCTGCCCCTCTACCTGTTCCCTTTTCACTTCTCACTGTTCACTTCCCCTCACTATCCTCATCTAGTGTAACACTTCTCTTCTTTTATAACTTTTGATAAACAGTTTATTAGACGTTTACAGTCACGCCAATTCTCAATGTGTGTTCAAAAACAATTCAAGCAAAAAAGAAGTTTGAATATAATAGTAATCATTTAGTGCAGAGATGGCTGTCCGTGAGTCTTGCCTGTCTGCCTGCCTCCCTTCCTTCCCCCCTCCCTTCCCTGTTTCCATCTCCCTCCGCCCTCCTTCTTTAAGAGCAACTGCAGATTTTGTAAGCTATTTGCAAATTCAGTTATTTTTGGGCTACACTTGATTACACAGTCAACCAGAAAAATGCAAATCGACCTGGCTTGTTCTCCATCTTATAGACAGAAACAGGACGTAGCAGGAGTTGGAATTGGAAAGTACATTCCAAGGCAGTCTTACAGGCTAACATTTTTTTTTTTATGCAGATTTATATAGCGCGATCTCGACCCGAAGGTATTGGAGCACTTTACATAAGCACCGGTTACATTACACAAGGGCATATTCAGGCACGGGGAGATAAAGGGGCATATTATCAAGGGCCTTACCTTCGCCTTTTTGGCTTTATAAGCCAAAAAAGCAGAGATAAAATGTTCGCCCTATTTACAAGGTGGTGCTAACATGCATTAGCGCATGTTAGCAGCCGTTTTCCCGATGCCTTGCTTCACATCTCTAATGAGATGCAAAGTAGGCGTTTTCTCCCAAAACAACACAGGTATCATCGCCAACTGCACTTCTCCCTATTATCAAGCTGGCCCAGGATACCAATACCGACACGAAAATCCGCGCTAACCGCAGATATCGGCCGTAACTAACGTCTGCAAAAATCCAGACTTAGCTATACATATAATGGGAGGTGGATTCTATGGCTGAATCCACATCTCCCTATCATCAAGGTTTTCCCTATCGCTGCAGGAATATCGCTGGATTTTCAGCGATATTCCTGCATTGCGCCGCTATTGCTGGAATATTTATCGCCTTGGAGAAACGCGTTGTTAATAACGCGCTATCCGGGCGATAAATTCCATCGATAGCCGGCGATAAATGTAATAGCGCTAAGCGCGCTTTGCGATGTTTATCGCCGTTTGTAGTTAATATGCCCCAAAGTGATTTGCCCAGAATCACAGGATGTGGACGCGATCCCAAGGCTCGAACCTTGGTTTCCAGCACCAAAGTCGGCAATCTAGCCGTCAGACCACATCCTCTCCGAGCTGGCAACAGAATATTTGAACATTGGAATGTTGAGCGCTCCATTAAAGACAAAGGAGTGCTCTGGGCTTCTAATGGCTGGTAGAAACCCGGAGAGCAACATTCCAATGCTTTTTTAATTTCACAGCTGTTGCTGTGAACAAAGGCCTCTCGGAGCCCCAGGGGATTTAAAACCCCTCGGACTCAGAGAAGCCTTTGTTATTACAAATTAGAACATTCTGCCCGCTAGGGGCAGAATGTTCTAATAGCCTTAGAGCCCTCCATAGGGGGCTTTAGCAGTCATTAAAGGCCACGCTCCGCTGTTAAAGACCCTCGCAGCTGGAGCGGGACTTTAATGGCCGGTAGAGCCCGCTACGTCGGGCTCTAACCTATATTAAGGTATGTGGAAAGCCATGCCACCACCCCCCTCTACCTCCTATTCACAAGATATAGCTTTTGCTCGAGCTTGCTGAGTTAGCTATGAGACACCTCTACCTGGATTACAACCCAGATGGTATACATGTTGTTTTGTCACATAAAGGAAATATTTCCTAGGACTTAAAACCCCCAGAAGAGAAATACATATGTCAATCTATCTTTGCAGGCTAAAGAGTTTGTATTAAAAACACCCAGTACTAGTGGGCTCTGTATAAGTCACAGAAAAAAAGTAAGTAATTCTTAGGTAGATTGTCACAAGAGGATAGACTGAATCCTAAATACATTCTTCAGGTAAGAGACGTAGGGGCATATTATCAGGAAACGGCGTTAAAAATTATCGCTGATTTAGCGGCAGAAAACTACCGCTAAAGCGGCGATAATGGTCTTGATAATATGCCCTTGATAATTCCCATAGAAGCCCATGTTCTAGTGTCAACATGGGCTTCTATTGGAATTCTCTGCGGCATATTATCAAGCCCAATATCGCCGCTGAAGCGGCAATAATTTTAACGCAGTGCTTGATAATATGCCCCCATCTTCTTAAACCAAAAGTTATTTTCCACATGTGGCCCCTCCAGTGCTTTAAAGGAAGTATTCAGTTTGGGGATCATGGCAGTGTTATATAAATTTCCATGGTGGGCACCTTTGCTCCTCAATCCTGTACTAGAATGGCCACTTGCGGACCACTGAGTTGAAAGATGGGTGAAATTTCAGGCACGCCAGTGTAAATCCCGTAATTTCTGGCATTTGGCATTACTCTTTTTATGTGAAAGTATGCAATTATGCCTTGGGAGAAGCTCAGGTAAAATAGTTCTATCTCTGCATCGCCAGAACAACGCAAACCTACATAACATGAGCGACAGTTGTGTTTTTGCACTATTTTATTAATGCAAAATCAGTCCTCGCATCAATTTCTAAAATGAGGATGCACTTCACGCTAAATTCTACATTTGTGTTTCACATAATTTCACTTAATGTTTTCCAAAATCTCAAGTAAATATGCAAAAGTAAATTACAAGACTTAAGAACATTAATCATGAAATGGTGACACTCTATCTTTAGGACTTGGGTACATCTCAGTCTTGTAAGTAGCATCGGGGATCAAGACATGCATTTATTAAAAAGAAAGTTCTAAAAATTATATTCTGCTATGTCCTACGGGGCATTGTTTTACGTAAATTCCATAATAATGCACCTAGTTTGGCCTTCATTTGCTAAAAGACAATTTAATTGGGCTTTAACTGGTCGAATAAATTCCATAGATCACTGAGGATTCAATTTGCAAAATTGTTTTGTCAGCATATGAGAAATGTTTTGATGTGCCCCCCTCAACTTTGCATGGAGTCTTCTTCCTTTACTTAGGTAACAGCATGTCTGACACATACTACACCAGTACAGCATGCACACAGCCCTACTTTTTACCATTACTTATCTGACCATGAGGCGAGAGCTGACCAGCTACAACCAGCATAACTTGAACTCACATGGGAAAGCCAAATGACGAATACACTAATGTGTACCCATTCTAGAACTTTCTCCACAACCAGCTTTGATTTACTATTCTGAGCCGTAGAGTTAATAAATGCAACTTGCCTCCCCAGCAGTCTTTAAATCATCCTATACCTTCGAACATTATGTCTATGTCACTTAGGGGCATATTAACAAGCCAGGCGATAAAATTATCGCCGCTTTAGCGGCAGAAAACTGCCGCTAAAGCGGCGATAATGGGCTTGATAATATGCTCTATGGAATTCCAATTGAAGCCCATGTTAAATGTGAAGGACATCTGACATGGGCTTCAATTGGAATTTCATAAAGCATATTATTAAGCCCATTATCGCCGTTTTAGCGGCAGTTTTCTGCCGCTAAAGCGGCGATAATTTTGTCGCCTGGCTTGTTAATATGCCCCTTAGACTCTTGATCTCACTCCCTTGCTACACTTTCCTGCTTTTTCTGCCTACTCTCTCTATTCTATTCTGTTCCTTTCTTTGTCCTGTCATCTCTCTCCACGGGGCATATCATCAAGGGCATTATCGCCGCTTTAGTGGCACTTTTTGCCGCCAAAGCGGCGATAATTTTAACGCCCTATCAACAAGGTGGCGCTAACATGCATTAGCGCATGTTAGATGCCGAATTCCCAACGCCTGGCATCTCAGCGATAAACATCGCTAATGAGATGCAAAGTAGGCGTGGCTGGGAAAACTACATGGGAAATTATGGCTAAGGCAGCTTCACCATATCAGCAAAGAGCCTTAGCGATAATAATCATCGCGTTAACTATGCCTTGATGCAGGAATTTAACGTCTGTTAAAATTCCTGACTAAGGCATACCTAACATGGGAGGTGGATTATGGTGATACGACCACAGGGTCGTATCACCAAGGCTATCGGTCGTTTTGATTGCAATATCGCTGGTTTTCCTGCGATGTTGGTCCATTTCTCTGGATATCGCTGTAATATTATCGGACTGGAGTAACGCGTTGTTAATAACGCGCTAACCGAGCGATAAATTCCAGCGATAGACGGCGATAAATATAAAAGCGCTAAGCACATGTTGCAATATTTATCGCCGTCTGTTGCTGATATGCCCCCACATTCTTTCTCAATTTACTTCACCTTATTTCGTCCCACCTACCTATTAAAAACATATATTCATATAAAATTAGCTACTGTGACTATCCACTAAGTTTCTTTCGCTCACATTTGCTTGTCTTCTGCTTGCGTTGATCTTCTCTATTCTTCTGCTCTTATTTTCTCATTTGTATTTCTGCATGTTTTTCTTCCCATTTTCTTCCTCCAACTGCTCTCTTTCATAGTTCTTGCCTCAAACACCTCATACGAAGCCTTCCTCCAAGTGATAATTTAACTGTGATCACAAATAAATGCAATTGTTTAAATGTTTATTAAACAATATGATTAGCCTTTGGAAATTGGGTGTGTGATTCACAACGATAACTTTCACTTTTGAGCAAGCTTACATTATTGAGTAAGTTTACTACATTTTGGAGTTCACAAACTTCAGGGTAAGATTCACAAATGTAACTTACACTTTTTAGTATGTTTAAATTATTTTAGTAAGTTTAATAGTTTTCGCTATTCAAAAACTCCTAGTGTAAGTTACTATTAAAAACAAACAGTAGTAAGTCTAGCACTAAACATGACTAACCATTGATACTGCAACCTGTGATAGAAAATAATTAATGTGCGAACTTAAAAAAAAACCATAGGAAATAATGTTAAACTAAATTGAATTACTTAAAATATTTAATAATATACTTAAATTAAATTAATATTTTAAAACAATATATAAATATCACACATTTATAATTTTATTATAAAATATTGTAATAGCTCATTTTGAATTTACCAAACAACTGACATTACATTTTATTAAAAAGAAACTAAATTATTTTTTTATTAATTATATGCATTACTTTTAATAATTAATGCACATTTAAAAGGTTTTTTTCCTTAGGTGGGAACTTTTTTTTATTTAAATGTCAGAAAAATAATTTTAATTTAATGTAATCTTTTTCAATGAAATAAAGTTTTAATTCAAAATAAAATATTTTTGATCAGCTGAGTTACATGTCCTTGTAAGTCTAAAGTGAATCAGATCAGCTAAGCATCCTCAATGCTGGCTTCAGCCAGCTGGGCTGCGATCTTGTTTTCTTGTTCATAGGAGTGCTCCTCTCCTTTGGACAATAATATTAAAACCATTCGAACATCATGCAGCTGCTTTCAACAAAATGTCGCAGTGATAAACGGAATGAGTATCGTTCACACACTTCGAGAATGATATAATCAACAGAAGGTAATCATGATGAAATAATACAATTAGAGAGTTAGTCAAAGAGAAAAGTCTTTCATTACTTTTTTGAAAATGGTTTCAGAGATAGATTTCATAGAGCAAGAGGAAGGGTGTTCCAAAGTTTGGGAGACATGTATGAAATTTGATCTGCCTCCCCTTCTGGCTTTACGCACTTTAGGAACTTGCAACAACATAAGGTTGTTGAATCGGACAGACTGAGAAAAGACTCTATCAGAAAAGACTAGAGATTTAAATTTAGAGCTTTAAATTCAATTAGTTTGGCTCTCTATAGATATTGAATAATGTGGGGCTCAATGCAGATCTCAGCTGAAACCCATAACTTAATGGTAACCAACACAAATGCTTCAGATGAGTGGTGGCTGATTGTTGGAAAGGGATTCTCAGGATGAATCTTGCTGCCGCATTTTGAACAATCTGGAGCCTATGGATGAAGTAGGCAGGAAGACCTAGATACAAGATGTTAGCATAATCCAGTCTGTATGTCACTATGGCTTGAAAATGGTCTTTCATGTGTAGGTTCAGACTAGATGAAGGATTTCTTTTAAAGATAAAAGTTTAGATAAGCAGAAGGAGGAAATATTTTGAATTTGAGGTGCAAATGAGAGTTTGGCGTTACATTTTATACCCAGGTTTCTCACTGTAGGAGTAGGCATAGGGAAGAGATCTAGTTCTTCAGGCTACCATCTGTTTGGATAAGAAAAGCAATTTGCCCACAAAAAACGAATTTCAGTTTTATCTTAATTTAATTTGAGGTAATTGTTACTCATCCACTCTGCTACTCCTCTCAGACAATGTTTGATAGTTGTCAAGGCCTCCCCATTGTCCTAATGAAAAGACACAAGCAGTTGAGTATCAGCTGCATATTAGATCACTTGTATACTGCAAGATTCAACCGTCTTTTCCATTGGCTCTCAATAGATATTGAATAATGTGGGGCTCAATGCAGATCCCAGCTGAAACCCATAACTTAATGGTCTGGAGGCTGATGTAAAGGGAGGCAGATAGACTGCCTGAGATCTGTCCTCAAAGAAAGGTTTTATCCAGTCAAAAACGTGTCCCTGGATCCCCAGTCTTCCTCAACCTGTCCAGCAAAATTGGATGCTATACAGTATCAATGGCACCGGATAAATCTAAGAGAACCATCATAGATGAGGAGCCTTGATCCAGGTTATCTTTGAATAATTCAGCCACTTCTAACAAGGCTGGCTCCATGCCGAAACCTGGACCAAAGCGTGATTGTGACTCAACAACAACAACAATAGTTTATTCAGCCTTTGTAAAAACACATAAAAGTCAAGATTACAAGTATCCAAAATACATCAATCCTATGTTTCATCTACCATAAATTACACTTCTTCATTAAAATACACATGATTAAAAATGCAAGTAAATACGAAATAAAAGGGATACCAAAGTAGCCTCGCGTCCATGCCTGTTCCACCCTCAGTGATTAGTCACAGCTCGATATATGCCTGACTGCGGACTTTAAAAAAGCAAGAATGTGCAAAACCATGCCCCCTGAAAGCATTAATAAGAAAATAAAAGGAGGACCCACTTGTCTAAAATTTGCCTTTTTTAAAATTGGGATAATATAGATCTTCCTCGGGACCTCATAATAGCTACAAAATATCAAAAAGTGAAGCATATCCTGTGGAGACTTGCTGTTACAGCCACAGGGCAACAGGATCTCACCTTTATTTCTCCCCCATGGGTGGGCAAGGAGAAGATGGAATAATTCAAAGCTGAACCTGGTCATTAAAAAGCGGTCGTAAGAGCTAGGGAGCCCTAGGAGATATGGTTCCGTAAATTGAACAGTTTTCAAAATGATAAATCTTCATACACTGAGCTTCCTTAGCTCACGCTCGTCCTTATCAGCCACACGCTGTCTCAAAAAAGCCTTCTTGGCCTAGACCAGGTCCTTCCTGCTGATTGATTCTGGGTTGCTAAAGAGATCAGCTCTTTCTAGACTCCTAAAGCTTTCTCATATGTATTTAAGCCAGGGAATATAATAAACATAGTCAAGGGCCAAACAGTCCTTCAGGATCTCTTTATTTATGGCAGTCCCGTTACCTATCCATATTTTAATCCAAAGGGACGGACAAATAGACTATACCCAGCTCTTCGTGTACTATGAAAGTAGAGGTTCCCTGAGGTACTCTTAAGAGCCGTCTCAGGACGTTATTTTCAACTCTTTGGAACTCGTCATGAGTGATGTAACCCCAGATTTCACTACCGTACACCACCTGTGCAATGTACTTTGCTCTATAAATCGGCAGGAGTGATCCTATTGGTTTGTTCCTAAATGGGTGGCAAAGTTGGAAATAGCAGCTTTAGCCTGTAAACAGTTCCCTGCTTTTTACTTTTTAATGGTCCCCAATTTAACTTGGCATCCAGCGTGACCCCTAGGTAAGAAAAAGCACTGGTCTTTGGGACTAAAGTAGACCCAACCTTAAAGTTAAAAGACATCCTTGAGCTATGTCCCACCTTCATCACATATGACTTAGAGTTATTGACCAACAGGTCCCAGTCTCACCTTGCCTGTGAATTTAGAATACATGGTTTGATTTTCTAATAGAAGAATTCAGACAGGTCATTACATAGTTTCAGGGAAGGAATTATTTTCCATTGGAGCCGGGGATAAAAAAGATTGAACTATTTTTGAGAGTTCAGGTGGTGAGATAGAAGCTGATCAAATTTGCCCAGATGATCTCCACTGTCTTTTAAGTAAGGCTTTAGTAAAACTGAGTTTCTTCTAAAATCCATACTGACCTCTTCCTGAAAGGAAATTAGCAGCAAACATGGGCTCATCCCTAGCAAAGTTGTCTCTGGGCAGGACTATAATCCTTTTAGCTGAATTACAAGTTACTCCCTCAAAAGTAGAGGATTTATCCTAGTCTGAATTCATGGGTGAGAAGCCAGAGCCTGTAAAAGTAGAAGCTTATGATGGAGCAGGTAAAGCAACATTTTGTATACCTCCTCTATTTTGTATGAAAATACAAATTATATAACCTACTTATATTCTAATTTGACTAACGGTTTGCTGTGTTATATTAACCAACTATTTGCACCTTTATTAAACATCAATTACACGTGGGACTTATTGCTATTTGCATGGCAGAATAGCTCTAATAACTAAATTATGTACGCATATTAATAGTAGTACATGTGGTAATAGGATATCACATGATTTATGTTTCTTTTGTGATGTTTGTGTTCCCGTTTTGGACCGTAAGGGTGAGTTTTATTGCTTTAAATGTCGCTAAAAGCTAGGAAAATACTAATACATAAAGGGATTAGTGAGGGTTTAACATTAGAGTCTTCATTTCTTTTTATTAATTACTCTTTTGTGTTTGTTTTGCTTAAGTTGGCATTTGGGCCTACCAAAATATGGCGTCCGAAATGGAGTTCAGAAGTGGCCACCGTCTTGTGAGCGCGATGCCTACTGCGCAGACTCGGATGGCTCTGTAGACCTCCAGGCGACCCCAAGGCACAGTGTTCCTAGTCAAGGATAGGAACATTGAGGACTGCCAAACTTCAGTCAGTAAAATCTGGTCTAAATGAACAATTGGGACATACAAGCAAAACCTTTACATTGTTTCATAAGGGCAACATGGACAGAGGAAGAGAACCAGCAAAATCCATGAGAACCTCAAGTAGACCAAAAATCGGACGTTTCCAATCAGCCAATCATCTTTCTTCTTTGCCTAAGAATGTTTCATGTTATCCTGAATTTCATTATAAAAAGGGTAGTAGAATAGGGAGGGGTATGATGCTGCCTTCTTACTCGATGACCGCAAACCCCTATCGACCCCACAGACGATGACAAATGCTTGCACGATTCCTGGTCTTTTGGAGATCTTTGAGACTGTAACGTGCTGAGCAAAGAACTTTCGGACTTTGAGCTTTGGCCTGCTTTATTTGGACAATTTAACAGCTGAATTCGGTTATGCAGAGCCAAATGAATTAAGAAAAATCCAGATAGCAAGAATAGGTAAATATAAATGGCATGCGATTTGTGCTGATTGAACAAAAATTCGAAATTTTAATTGACCAAAATGCTAATATTAATTGCAAACAATATTTAGATAAACAAATATTTGATTAACAGAAATTACGAGTTTGTTGTTTTTCAATGAAGAGAGTAGAGAATTCTGAGTCTTAAATGTGTTTTTGCTGGTTCTAAATCATCATCAACCAGTCCAACTAATTGGTCCATCGACCAAGTGGTGGAGTGCCTTGATGTTTAAGGTTAGGATTCTATAGGTGGTGATGCTAATTTATATTCTGTAAAATAGCTTTTCTTCCCTATAGGTAATAAGGTACTCCCCCACATGTCCAGCGCTTGATTCTATCATTCCCTCCTGTGTGCAGACTCGTGAGTGGAGACGTGCGAGTGTTGGTGTTATGGGCCACACCAATAAATGCGTGTGTGAATGAGCTAGTGTGACGTCGGGTCTGCGACGCAGGGAGGATAGTTGTAAATTTGCTCTCTTTTTCCCCGCTCTTTCTCGCGCTGGATCACTTCTTTCAAAATCTAAACACTTCACCACTCAGGAAGGATTGTCTTTCCTAGTATATACCATCTCTTCCCTGATATTTCACAGCTGTCAAGAAGAGGAAAGGCAGGTTCACACCTTTCAACCAAATTTGTGTATTGTTCCCAGACTTCCTTTGCCAAGGTATCCTGGTTGATATAGGAGCGTTAGCACAACACAAGAAAAGGTAATGGGGAGTTTCAGGGAATTTAAGGTATTGTTGATGAACATCTGACTTTGCAAAGTAGTAGCTGTGTTTATTAGCAGCCCAGATAAAGCAACTGCATTTCAGCAGGGACCTGACAACAAATGTAAGCTATTATGTCCACAGGGGGAAAAAAGCAGCCAGCAAGAGAACAACTATTTTAAGTAGCCTGATGCACCCCGTCCTACATGGACACATTCCACAGTAGTGTTACTCTCGCACTCAAGGCCCTCTGAACTACCTGAGACAGACTTGCATGAGTTTCCTTTGCTGAATGCCATTTTTTGTCCGGCTATTTATTTGGATAGATTGGGTCCTCAAAATTATTAGCTGTTGAAAGCCAGAACTGAATTGGAGAAAAAGTCAATATCTTTGTACCTCAGTCAGTTTTCCACCAAACTATAAAGCATTGAATGGTTTGCCAAGCTTGTTTGACTACAGAAAAGGAACCTTGCCAGGGTTGGACGAGGTTCTGAGAAGCGCATCAGCAATTCGAGAAATGGTACATGCCAAGAGATAGGCTTTTGGGAGGAGAGAAGGGCATGCTGAGTAATCCTCCAGGATTGGAGCACAATCTCCTTCTCTCTAAAATTACACAGCACTGCTCACCAATGCTGCCTATCACTGCATCACACAAGCATCCATATTTCCCCTTCTTCTTTTTCCATGACCTGCACTTTGGTGTATTGCACTTCTGCACCTACTCCTTCACAACGTCTTAATGCAAATCTTGAAACATCATACAGGTGTTGTCTCAAATCCTGAATTTACACTTTAGTTTGAGTTAGGCCATGCTTCCTCTACTATGGTGGCCATTTCATCAATACTGCTGTGTGTCCTGTCTATGAGTTGGCTGTGTAACAGACTCATTAATTGCAGCTTATCTTCACACCCAGTGTGGTTTGAGTCTGTTAGTTTCCTTGTATTTACTGGATGTGCCTACCTCTGCAAAACAGTTCCTCAATCTTAGTGCATTTTTTTATATCCTTTACCTGCAAAGTCTGCTTTTATGTTACGTTATGTTATGGATTTGGATAATGCAGTAATCAACCAACAGGGTATCCAGGCATTTGGACAGGTGTGTAGGTGTGAAGTCCCCAAGGCGCTTATATGATGAGTCAGGTCTTCAGCTTCTTGCAGAACTCAAGCAGGGAGGAGGGGGCTTTGATGTGTTGAGGGAAGTTGCTTTATGTCTTGGGTGCAATGTAGGAGAATGAGCGACCTTCAGTTTTGTCACAGTTGTTGGAAGGCAGCAATGTTTTTGACAGTGGCTAAGAGTGAGGTGAAATTCTTAACAATCAAGAAAATCTCTTTGCAGTTTTTGAAGCTTCCTTTGATACGTCCCACTAGTGCTTTTTTATTTGTGTCTCTTATTTGCTGGTGATAGCTGCTGAATGCAGCCTTGTAAGTAGGTCTGTCTGTGGTGTCCTGACTTGTTCTCCAGTTCCTATCTAGCTGTTTACAGTGTCGTTTGGTGTCTCAGATGTCTTCTGTATACTAGCTGGTCTGCTTGTTTGATTTACTATGCTGGTTAGGTTTGATGGGTGTGATGGAGTTCGCACAGTTCTTTATCCAGTTTTTGAAGTTGTTGATATCCTTGTCGAGGTTGCCTGTGCTGCTAGGTTGATCCGTACTGAGGGCACCAGTCTGTTTCTCTGATTTTGCCCCAGCTGTGGCATTGAATGCTGAACCTAGGTGGGTTGTTGACTTGAGGTGTGTTGATTTGGAAGTGGATGATGGAGTGGCTGTTCCATGTGAGTGGATTGGTGTAGCTGTGTTTGATGCTGTTGCTTGTGATGAAGATGGGGTCCAGTATATGTCGTGCAATGTGTGCTAGTTCTGGGATGAGCTGGGTGAGTCCGATGTTGCTCAAGCTTTCGAGGAGTGCTGTGGAGCAAGGGTTGCTTTGGTCGTCCAGGTGAAAGTTGAGGTCACTAAGGAGAATATAGGCTCTGGAATCGATCGTGAGCAGGGCGACAAAGTTGGTGATGAGGTTGGTAAAGGTGGCTTGTGGTCCAGGCAGTTGGTAGGTAAGGGTTCCATTCAGGCTGAAGTTTTCAGAGATTTACAGCTTGAAGTGCAGGTGTTCCTTGAATGGGGTGCCGTTCTCTGAGTATGTTGTGCATTTGATTGATTCCCTGTAGATGATAGCGAGTCCTCCTCCTGGCTTGTGAAGGAGGTCCTGTCGAGTGATCTTGTAGCCTGCTGGGATTGCCATGGTCATGTCGGGAGCTGATGAGGAGTTGAGCCTGGTCTCTGTTATAAAGAAGATGTTGGTGCGTCACTACTCAGCAGGTGCCATTTTCCGTTTGTGTGTTTGCTGAGTGATTGTGTGTTGATATGCACGCATGCACATGGGTATTGACAAGCGGGTTTGCTGTGGTGTGTGTTGCAGGATGGGGTGTAGGCGTTGTTGGTGCTTGTGTATTGGGAGAGGGTGTTGAGTAGGGGTGGGCGGAATTTGCGAAATTCACTTTCGCAAACTATCGCGAAAATGTTAAAAATCTCCGCAAACACGCGGAAATATTGCGAAGATGCAGAAGTTTTTTCCCGCCCGTTCGCTGTATTTTCTGTGTGGTCGCGGCTCGCCAACTTACCCATGCGGTTGCTCACGGGCGCGGCCATCTTGTTTTCACTTGTCTCGCGGTGCATGATCGTGAGAAGAAAGACGTGATCGCGATTAATCAAATTTACGTTTTTACTTTTGTGCATTTTATTTTGTTTCTGTTTCTTTCCCAGTCGACACCATCAGGAAGAGAGCTTAGTTAGCAGTATCATAGATTTTGGACTACTCCTTGGGCTCTTCTCCTCCCACACCCCACCCTCCTTTTTCCCATTTATTTTGCATTGTGATTGTGCTCAGAGTCAGCTGTGCAAAGCGTCTGAAATGCTGGATCTATTCACTCTCAATCTTCAGTTTGCATCACTTATTCAGCTGACGTTCTGCATTTTCTTGACCTGACAGTTAAGATTAGCAATTGCGTTTATTGCCCTGATCGCTTAATGGTAATTTCAAATGTAATTCTTGCAATTTTTCCTCCTTTAGTCCTATGCAAGTTAGACCGTAACCAATACCATCTACCTGTGAAAGCCTTTTTGTATCACCTCTTTCATACGCAGTCTTTAACACCCCCTCGTCCAACTCAAAGTGCTTTCTAATTAATTATATGCTCCCTTCATAGAAATGTATGAGTTTATAAGCACTCAGCAGCCTGATGATATGTTCATTATGGAGACGTGGCTTTGGAAATTCTCCGCCCCTGAAATTGCTCCCTCAATCCCTGTGGCCTTCGCTATTATTAGGCAAGCAGGGAGGTGGGAAGGGAATGCCCTCTGCGTCTAGTAAACCGTGGGAGGAGCCTGGAGGTGCACACATAGCGTCAGGGTGTGGTTGCCTTGTTTCACGTCATCACGTGACGCAGAGAATGGGATAAAAATGTCCCCACCGCTGGGCAACGGAGGTTGGCTACACTGGCCTGCAATGCTTGTTGACGATTAAAGGGAATAATTTCTGCTGCCTCCATGACCATGGGTCTGGACCTTTGAAACAGAAAGAGAAAAGTGAAGAAAAAACAAATTGCTCCTCATGACCAAGTGTGGGGTTACAGACTGCTTTTTGGGGGGTTGGGGGCACAATGGCAGGAGAAACAGGAACTCCTCGGTGTGTGCATGGGGTGGCAGGTGCAGCAACTGGTCATGGAGCAACGGCGGCAACAAGCGCGCCCTCTAAGGGGAAGGAAGGGAAGAGGTTACTTGCTGGAATGCCGCACCGGCAGGCAACACAGAACCCACACAGAGAACAACGAGGGCAGCGTCATTGAGGTAAGGGCAGCGATACTGGTTTGTGGCTCCCCATTGGAGAGGAAGAAGTGTGGCAGATTTACTTCTAAGGTCATTGACTCCCCCAAGAGCTCTTCAACGATGGGAGAGAGTTGGACCCTGGCATAAGAGAGGATGGGGGCCATTAAGAGAGTGGTCTGATGGCAGCAGATGGAGGCTGCTCCATAGAGGATCTGGGACAGCAAGAGGCCAACACAACAGGTGGCTGCTAGTTGAGGAGGACAATTTTGCAGCCCCTGTAGATTGGGGGGGTCATCAGCAGAGCCTAGAGGCACAAGGAAGACCAGCAGATGGACGGTAAGGCCCAGGGCAGGCACTCAGAGAACAAAGGTTGGTGTCAAGAGCAGTGAAGAGCAAGGTAGGACAGGGCTCACAGGACCTGACCTACCCACGCATGTGGATGGAGACGCCTGTGAGAAGACCCCTATGTAGTATAGTATTAACAAAATGGAAATGGGAGGAGTATTGGAAGTGGGGGCTCTAGGCACCATAAACAGGAGTGGGTGCAAGGTGAACTGTTTTGTGGGACCTAGAGCCTGGAAAGAGGAAAGCACAGTGGAAGAGGATGAAGATCTCAGCCTCAAGGGGTGGAGGTAAAAGGCTGTGCATTCCCTGAAAGATGGATCAAGGTGGAGGCAGAAGGTGGCTGGCAGTGGAGAAGGTGCAGACTTTTTGTGCACCCCCCATTGTTACGAGAAGACCAGTGCATCAGGAGAGCGACCTGTGGATTATAGTGTGGTGCTTAGAGATTCACTAGCGTACATGGTATCAGATACAAGGGGAGCCACAGTGAGGTCAGAGATAATGTGGTGAACAGGCAGAGCAGAGAGTGTGCAGGTGATTCAAGGGGATTAAGAAGCAAACAGGCACAGCATGATGGAAGGCAGAAATGAGCAGCACAAGGGGTGGAATTTGGAGCAGATGAGATTGGAGGAGATATTCAGAAGAGAGCAATCTCGAGATGCAGAGCGAAGGACACCCCAGTTCTGATTCGGACAGGAAAAAGGGCAACAGAAGGAGTTGGACAATGGAGAGGGAGGTAAGGGGTGATCGGAGAATGGAGCTGGAATGGGAGAGGGTTAAGAGGAAGTGAGCATGAGCCTGAGATGACACAAAAGAAAGCAACAGTGTGACATACATTATTTTTCAGCAGGAACATTTAGAGAGAGGAAGAAAGTCAGCAAAAAGGTGGGGAAAGTCAAGTAGGGGAAAAGGGGAGGCGGTAAGATTGGAGAGCACGTATAAGGATCATTGGTGGGGGACAAGGACACAACAGAACGTGAAAGTGAGAGACTGAGTGTGAGCTGCATGAGAGACAATGAAAGGAGCATTTGTTTTAGTGCATCTCAGAGGGTGCTGTTTGGGTCCTAGTATAAGTATTTGATAGATAAGGATATGGGTGGTGGAGGAATGGCAGACACAAGAGAGGATGGAAGTAAAGAAGAAATAGAAGACAGGGGGCATGAGGATGACTATCAGAAAGAAACAGACCAGGAAGATGTGATGACTCGGGCGGAGTAAGAGGGGATTGTGACAAGGCCAAACCAACAGAGGTGGAGGAACAAGGGAAGACAGAGCAGGACAAAAAAAACGTTGGAAAAGTTACTTATATGGGACAGGTGGATGCAGTAAGTGAGGCACCTTCTTCTGAGCACGAAGGAAAAAAATATGGGTTGACGAATACGTTGATATCTTTGAATTACTACACAGGGAAATACAGTGCAAAGAAGGATATAAAGCAAAGGAGTTGGCCAAGCAACCAAACGTACCAACAAACTTAGATATATTGACCTCAGCAGTCATTATCTGAGCAAGCATTATATGAAAAAAGACCCCGGAGACCCGTGTAGGGTTATTCAAATGCATTCATATAGTGAAGATGCTCAGCATAAGCTTTGGAGGGCTAGCATGACTAAGGGGAGAGGATCTGATCCGCCGGCTAGATTGCCGACTTTGGTCCTGGAAACCAAGGTTTGACCCTCGGGGTCGCGTCAGGGCCAGACTGGCTACCGGGCTGTTTGGTCGGCTGCCAAGCTGGGGCCCGATTTTACTGCCGTGGGGGATGATTTATGTTGACGAGGACCTGTATTTGCTTCCAAGTAAAGAAAGCAAAACAAATGGTTTTAAAGCATACTTTAAAACTATCTGGTTTTCTATTCTTTACTTAGAGAGGCCCGGTAGCCAGTCTGGTCCTGGGTCGCGTCCACATCCTGTGATTCTGGGCTAATCACTTAATCTCCCAGTGCCTGAATGTGTAACGTAACTGGTGCTCATGTAAAGCGCTCCAATACCTTTGGGTCGAGTTCGCGCTATATAAATCTGCATAAAAAAAAGTAACCATGAGGAATTTAGATTACAGAAAAGCTTGAAAACCGCTAAGGCATGTGTGAACTGAAAAAGGAGCTCTGTTTACAGTAAATGACGGTCACAAGACCATTGCACACAAATCACACAGCAAGTGGTTTCCCATAGCCGATAAAGCACTTTCCACGGCGTCCCACTCGAGGGAGGATATGGGATGGTTGGGACGAGCAGGCCCCTTGAGGAGCTGCTGGAACATCAACAAAAAAGCTGGTTACCGCTGTCCCTGGAAATTTAGGCATGACTGAAGGAAATGTGTCATACTCTGTCACAATATCCAATGGGCTGCATGTAATGTCAGGGGCAGGGGAGACAGAAAAGGGTCTATGCTAGTTGACATGAAAAACAGGGTGAGTTGCTGAGGGTGTACCCAGAGCAGGGAGCTTCTGACTACTTAAGGAGGGACCTTTCCAGAGGGGTTATGTATACCATATATGGGTCCCAAGAGCGAGAAATGGGCAGAGATCTTGAAATTGAGCAAAGTGAAATAGCTTATTTGATTTAACAAAAGAAGTGGTGTGCATGAAGATGGCAGGACAGTTTGTGATTATAAATGTATATGTAGTTAAATGTAAATGTAAATAAATGACTTAGTGATATCATGGATTGCCGCTGGGGCAAAGAATGCTAAGGGAGAATTCTTCTTAATACACCACCTTTTGTAGAAGGATGGGTCCTCTCTTAATGGCTCCTTGGACCAAGGTAAGTGCTTGGTTCCAGAAACCGGCTTAGACGAGGACGTGAGGCTGATTAGACAGTGCAGGAGGGGTGCAGCTATGGAGAAAGAGGACATAAAGTCTGCTCTCAGGCTCTTGCCAGAACACCCATGTGACTTTCATTTGCTGTGAATCCAAGATGACAGAACATACAAGGCAATGCCTATAGGCTTTATGGTAGCATGCGCAGTATTTGAGAAGATCCGCATATTCATTTAGTGGACAGTGTGGAAAGTTGCCAGGTCTGAGTACATGCTACTTTACATTGACGTTTTGATGGCAGGAAAGGCAGTGGAAAAAAACAAGTCTCATTGGAGTCTTTCAGGAAGTGACGCATCATTTCAAGATCCTCAGGCAGATGAAAAGAAAGAGAGGCTCATCACAGGGCTGAATTTATTAGGAATCAAGCTCAACTCAGGGGCAATGATTTCACATTTGCAGACAGATAAGCTGCAAAATTTGTGAGAGCTACTAGCTGTATCTGTTAGCAAGACAATATGTAAGCTGAGATTTCTTCAGAAATTTCTAGAACATTTGAACATTGTGCGCCAAGTGGTGGCCCTTGGGAGAGCTTTTTGCAGACAGCTGGCATTTTCATTGAGGGCAGTGTCCAAGCCCGACCACAGTATTAGACTGTCTAACAGACTGAAGAGAGACTTGGAGGTGTGGCGGCAATTTTTGCTTGACTACAGTGTAGTAGCAGCTTGGCAGCAGGAAGACCCAGTAACATGGCTGGTAAAGAGATTTTCCGATGCTTCTGTGTCTGGGGATTTTGTTCTCCTCTGGAAAGGGAGGTGTGGGGCAGAAGCTTGGTCAGAGGCATAATGGTGAAGAAAATACAGCACACCTCCCACAAAACACATTACATCCCCAAAAATACATCTACATTAAACACAATCATAAAATGAGTAACATAACACAATTTAACATAACATAATGAAACATAACTAAAACTGTGTAAAAAAGCCTAAAACTATTATTAATGCAACTGAATGTACAAAAAAACCCACTAACAGCATTACAATTAACCTCTAGACCCCCTCTCACACGCCTCTACCCTCAAAACTCTTAAAAAACCTTTAATAAAGACTGAACAGCAGCCCCTTCCCACAACCTGGATCCTGTAAAATAGACTAAAAATGATGCACATAGACTACAAAAAAGAAGGTAGCAGTAAATAAAATAGCTGCTAAAAGAAACTAAAAAAGGCTATATCCCCATAGAAATGAATGAGAAATAATTTTAAAATGATAAAAATATGCATAATAAAATACAAGAAATTGTTAAACATGTAAAACATGTAAAAAGATGTTGTAAAAAATGTAAACAAATTGTAAAACATACATTTAATAAAAGTATAAAATGTACACAATTGTTTAGTAAATACTGGAAAAACCTATGTTAAAATGATGTTGAAAGTATGCAATAAGAAATAATTTAAAAAATGTTACAAAAAATGTTAAAATGGAAAAAAGAGGAAAATGTACAACATGCAATACTATTTAAATATGATTTACATTTTTTATGTCATAATAGAAATGTATTGAAAAATGTGCTATCTATATATAAACGTTTATTTTGAAAGTGAAATATATATGTTTTAAAAATGCAAAAATATTTCATTAAATAAACTTTGAAAACATTGAACTAAAATATGTGCTACATGTCTTTATTCTATAAATACATACTTAATATTATTATTATAAACATACAACTATTTTTAAATTATATTTTTAAACACCAATAATACTAATTAAGTAGCATAAACTATTTCTCTACATAAAACTACAATTATAACAAAGGATTCAATAATAGAATTAAATAATCACACTCCAACGTAAACTATTTTTAAGAAAGTGTTGCACACTAAAGGAGTGACATTTACTATTCCCACCTCAATCTAAACCAGTTTGGGTATGTGTTAAACACTAAAGGGATGAAATTGCTATTCCCACTCCCATTAAACCCCATTTGTAGGATTTGGACACTAAACGGCTGACATTCACTATTTCCACTCCAATCAAAATCAATGTGGGGAAGGTATTGGACACAAAAGGTGTGACATTTAAGGCTTTATTGTGAGTCTGGAAGTCCATGGACCACCAGACTCGCAGGGGCGTGGCGGTGAAGGTCCAGCCACTGCCACATCGGTGGTCCGACTGCCATATTAGAAGTTTGTTGGTCGGATGCTATTTGACCGCCTCAACCGCCAGGGAACTGCAATCCCTGGTGGTGGAGCAGTGGTCAGGGGCTCAGAATATGCTGGCGGAGCTGCTGCGGCACTGCCATGCATTTTTGAGTTTCCCAACTGCCAGTATTACATGGCGGTGTGCTCTGCCATGTGTAAGCTCGCAGAGGGGTACCAATTTGGGTAGGTGTGGAGCACTAATAGGATGACAGTTACTATTCACACTCCAATCTAAACCAATTTGGGGAAGCTGTTGGACACCAAAGAGGTGTTATTTACCATTCCCCCTCTAATCTAACCCAATTACGGGAAGGTATTGGACACTAAATGGGTGACATTCACGATTCCCACTGCAATCTATACCAATTTCCGAATTCCAAATTCATGAGGTGCCTGACTCCTGCTTACTCTGCGAGCCATGCTGTACAAGGTTTATTCCTTTTTTTATTAACTTGATTTTATGCATTTATTTCACTCTTTATTTTAAATAGTTTTGCTTTGCCAATACTTTCCTCCCACATGGGAGCTTGTGGAAGGATTGAGGGTTTGCTGGCCCCTAGTTTGTGTTTTATTTCCCAACCTGTTTGGCATATACACGTTTGAGATAATCATATCCCTGCCACTCCCATGGATATGCCCCCCTTCTATGGCGGGCTATTTAGAAAAGCAGACAGTGTGTCCACTCAGCTCTGCTACACAGATTGGTTGACAGCCCATTTGTTTTCATTGTAAGAGTGTCAATTTAGGGAGATGCCTGGCTCCCGCTTACTTAGGGCACCATACTGTCAAGGGTTTATTCCCTTTTCCTCACAGGGTAGCCTATGGAAAGATAGAGGGACTCCTGGACCCCGGTTTGTTTTTTATTTCCCCACCTGTTTGGCATATGCGCACCAGAGGGTGTTGACTCCTAGTCATGCCCCTGGACACATCCCCCTTCTATGGCGGGCTATTTAGAACAGCAGACAGCGCGTCGATACAGTGGATGGATGCACACTGCAGGCATGCTGCTGGCACACTAAGCCAAACTCGTCTGTGTACGTCCGCGCCAGGATTGTGCCGAGGGCCAGTACCCCTGCCGGTTTCAGGCCCCACCTCTCACAGACATGAGTTTACTTGGGAGAGGAGTTACTAATCTGCAATACTACAGGTAAGGGAGCAGCTGTGGTAGAATAGATCTGTGCTCCATTAACACAGCGTTAAATGTGTAAGGTATGCAGCTACCTGATAGTGAGTCCTGAGGCTCAGGCCAACAATATGTTGGAATTCCAGAGTAACTCCAATTCACATGGCAAATCATTAGAGAAGGGTAAATCCTCTGCGCCCTAATTAATGCCAGGTCTCAGGTGAAATACAAAACTGAATTTGCAGACTTCCTAGATTACCATAAACCAATATAGTCTATGTAACTGAAACATGGGCCAACCCCACTTCTAGTCCAGACCTGGTTGCAGCAATTCCTCCTGGATACTCCATTCATAGATTAGATAGACCTCCCAAGCGGGAAGGTGGGTTCGCTATTTTATACCACAACAATATTTTCCCTATTTTCTTACCAGCAACCTTGTCTAATTGTGAAGCACTCTCTTTCAATATAGAAGCATCCAAACCCCAATCCTTTAATGGATTATTAGTGTATTGTCCACCCAGCCCTAGAAATACCTTCACTCAGGCCATTAGCTCTCTATTGGAATCTTGTTTATTCTCCAACGACTACACAATCCTTGTTGAAAATGAAATTTGTATTTAGAGGCACAAACAGACAAAGACACAGAAGCATTAGTCGACATCAAGTCTTGCTTAGGCCTAACTTAAGTGGGAGTTAGCCCGACACACCAAGCGCACCATACTTTGCTTTGGTTTTTACAAATAATGCCCTTTTAACCGGAACAAGTATCCTACCCTAGACTTGGTCAGACCATGATGCAGCAAAATCTGCATTATGAGTACAACTTGAGGGCTTTCAGATAAAGTTTTCTATAACCTTCGAACGTCACATGCCTGCCACAAAATTAAAATTGATCAAATTATTTCGATGCTAATCCAGTCACAGCCTGAGTGGTTAGTGTACGTAGATCAACAAACTTTACACTACTCAAATTCGTTAAACCCAGCTTTAACCACTTTAGCCCCTGTCAAGGTATCTCAGCACCATAGGAATAAACCAACATCTCTGTGATTTACAGACAATCTCAGGGCCCAGAAAAAATGTTGTAGAAGACAGGAACAACATGCAGAAAGGAATACAACATTGTGGAGAAAGAAAAATACAATCAATGAATGGCAGACTTTGTTAGAAAAAGAGAAATCATGCTGTTTTACATAAAAAAATGAAAGCTTCCATAAATTCAGTAAAAGAAATGTGTCAGAGAGTGATCAAACTGGCCACTATTCCTAGCAACAACATGGCAGATAGCAGCTAATTTTTCTGTGAATCTCTTACTGACTTTTTTAAAAATAAAGTGATGCTGATCTATAACAAGTTCTCTTCAAATAAGGTAGCCATTTCAGAAGGAAACATGTCCCCCACTTCCTGCCGTGATAATTAAGTCTTTACTAAATTCATTGCGTTTACAGTTGAGCAGGGAATATTGCAAATTAAATCCTCAATACAGGTTTGGCCCCCTTCAGTGGCCAAATTTGCACCTGAGACTATTGCCGCTAATCTCACAGACATTTTTAACAGAATGTTTAAGACAAGCCACTTCCGCAAACAATGGGAAATAGCGTCAGTGCTCTCATTGATTAAAAAATCATATCTTAACTCTGCAGATCCTAATAGCTATTGTCCAATCTCTCGAGTCCCGCTACCAGCCAAGATCGTTGAAATGGCCATGAATCAACAACTTGTCTCCTTCATATAGATCAACCATCTCTTGGATGGTACCTAATTTGGATTCAGAAGTGGCAACAGCACTGAAACTGCCTTGATCATGGCAACAGAGGTGATAAGGGCTGCTCTAGATCAGGGAGGAAGATCAGCTCTTGTCTTACTCGATCTATCAGGAGAATTTGATACAGTCAATTAGGAGTTGTTGATTGACCATTTTGACAACATCGGGATCAGAGGGGCCACTTTGGCCCTTCTAAGATCATTCCTGTCTGGGCGAGACCAATATGTGGCACTAAATGAATTTGCGTCAGTACCCTTTTCACTGCCCTGCGGGGTGCTGCAGTAGTCTTCGTTAAGGTCCACATTGTTTAAAGTTTACGTTACCTCCTTGGCCACTCTGATCAGATCATTAGGATTCTCTTTAACATCTGTTGCTGATGACACTCAGATTGCTGTTCCCTCTCCAGCAGTGATAATAGCACTGAAAGCAGATAACATAACTGCATGCTGGCACTGAGTAACTCGATGAATAACAACTGCTTGCAATTGAACACTGAGAAGTCGGAGGTCATCCTATTCGGGAATCAAGTCACATCTTGTTCCCCTTTCTGGTGGCTTCATGAAATGGTAACTCGTCCGACTCCAGTGAGGAAGGCTAAGAACCTCGGAGTGTTATGGTAATCAAGTCAGTGCGGTCAGTTCTGTTTCTTCCTATACCTTAAGGATAATTTAAAAAATGCTTCCATGCATTCCTCCAGATGCACAGAAAACAGTAGTCACATCATTAATGCTTTCCAAACAGTTTATTGCAATGGTTTATATCTAAACATGCAGCGACAACTAATGAATATACTTCAAAAGGCTATTGTACGCTTGCTGTTAGGGATTCCTACATTTCAACCCGCCTCTGAAGCAATTCTAAAACTACACTGGCTACCGATCAGGCAAAGGATTAGTTTCAAGGCCCTGTGCATTGCCTATAAAACACTGCACAATATGGGCCCGCACTATTTGAGACGTAGCTTCAAGTTTAAGTAGGACGCTGTGATCCTCAGGGGCTAAAAATGCCATAGTCCCTAAGTTCAAACGCTCCCTCTGAGGTGAAATAAGTGTTGTTACCTTCACCGCTAAGGCATGCAACACCTTACCTCTGCACAGCAAATCCATGACTAGCTTGCTAGCTTTTAGAAAAGCATTAACAACCTGTCTATTTGCTTTGCAAATCTGTGAGCTCTCTCTTCAACCTGTGTTTTCCAGAGTTAGCACCAAGGCACTTCCGGGTATTTGCGCACTTTGGAAGTATTTACAACGTAACATAGCAATTTTAAGAATGTGTTGGGCACTAAAGGGGTGACATTTACTTTTCAGACTCCAATCTATACCAATTTTGAGAAAGTGTTGGACACTGAAGGGGTGGCATTCACTATTCCCATTCCAATATATCCCAATTTGGGAAAAGTGTTGGGCACTGAAGAAGCGACATTTACTTTTCAGATTCCAATCTATACCAATTTTGAGACGGTGCTGGACACTAAAGTGGTGACTTTTACTATTCCCATCCCACTCTATAGCAATTTGGAGAAGATGTCAGACAACAAAGGGTGACACTTACTATTCCCACTCCAATCTAAAACGATTTGGGGAAGGAGTTGGACACTAAAGGGGTGCCATTTCCTATTCCCACTTCAATCTACACTAATTTCGAGAAGGTGTTGGACACTAAAAGGGTGCTATTTACTATTTCCAATCCAATCTATACCAATTTGGGGAAGATGTTTGACTCGAAAGCGGTGACATTTACTATTCCTATTCCAATGTAAACTATTTTGAAGAAAGTGTTGGGCACTAAAGGTGACATTTACTATTTCCACTCCAATCTAAACGAATTCAGGTTAGGCGTTGGACAAAAAAGGGGTGCCATTTACTATTCCCACTCTAATTTATAAAAATTTGGGAAAGGCACTGGACACTAATGAGGTGACATTTACTGTTTGCATTATATACACAATTAACGCTCCATACTGACACAAAAGCTTTTAACAATATAATAAATTAAAAATTACTTTAAAAAATACACTAACCTAAAATACAAACCTATATATTCATAACTGAACATTTACATATAATAGATTATTCTTATTATCACTAATATTAATTAATATATATGTACAAATATTTACTACCATTTCAAATATTTTAACATACTTTAAAATTAACAACCATAAAAATTAAAAAATGTATAGTTGTTTTAATATTTTTGTTCAATTGAATTAAATATATTACATTTAGAAAATATATTCCAAACAGAACTTATTCAAATATTAAACAGAATATTGATTTTTCGTTAATATATTTGTCATAAATAAGCCAATAACATTTAAACATACTACAGAATATAAATGCATTCATGATATTTAATACATATTATAACTAAATAACCTTTCAAAAACCTTTCAAATAAATGTAAATATAAAAATAAATCTTTTTCCAAGATTTTTTACATTTACATTATAACTTTCAAAATTAAGAAATCAAAATATTTAAATTTTGATACATTGTTTTGTATTTTTTTAAACTTAAATCAAATTTATTTTTAAAGAATGTACATTTATTTCACATTATTTAATGACTTTTTTAATATATTTTTATTTTTCATAACTATCTTATAATCTTATTATTTATTTTCAAATGTACAATTAAATTATATTTTTCAGTTTAATATAATTAATACATGTTCAAAATTATTATAAACTAATAATAATTAAAAAAATGTAATGTAACAAATGTAATTTAGAACATTTACTATACTAATGTGCATATTATTAGAATAATAAACACTAAATTTAAATTAGAATTATACGACCTTTTAATGATCTCCCATCATTTTCCCTTAAATCCCAATATCCCGCTGAAAAATAAATAAATCCATTAAGTTTAGACAGAACAACAAAAAAATCTATTTCCAGCAATTTCATAATTAATACATTATCTTCCTAAAAACACAAATTAAAAAATATTTTATACATATATTATCAAACACACTACAATAAATGACACACAAAATAACACTTACAAATGATATTACATACAACGGTATTTTCTAAATCTATACTTGTTACAACAATATTAAAGACAACACTTAAAACAATATTCTTTCCTACGATATTCCTGTTGACGATTTTTTTGAATTCCTGATATTCCTGAGATGATAGTTTTATATCACAATATTTATTATCCGATATTTTGACCCAACACTAGTGTGCTCCCTTCCTCTCCTCATGTGTGATTGGATTCTGTAATCATTAGTCACTACCGGTCTCTCCCCAAAACCTCTATCTGTCAATCTTAGAGGGAGGAAATAATGGATGGGGAGATCTATGCTTCACTATGCTGTTTTATGTAGTGCACAATCATGGTGCTTCTTTTTGGTGCATCCATGAGCACTTGTTCATTGACACAACACTGCCTATTAATGAACCAGCTGATCTACTAAAGCTCACTCTTATGCATATACAGGTGTGAAGGACACTTTTCTGCACATACTCAGTCTTACGCCTATTTACAAAGGTAAATTACACTTTAGCGTATTTTCATGTGTAATTTACTCCTATATTGTTGAGTAATTTTGCTATTTTTTACTTTTTACAAAATGTAAAGTGTAAAGTTACTCAAAGGTGTATGCTTACACAACTCTTCCTACTGAAAAACAAAACAGCAGTATGTCCAGCACCACACATGGCCAACTACAGGCAGTGCAAAACCTGACCTATAGAAAATAATGGCCTTAAATTGAAACTCATAGGAAATAATGTTAAATTAAATTATTTAAATTCTGTAAAAATATAAATAAGTATACTATGATATTAAAGAAATATACACAAATAGTACATATTTATTTTTGAATCATAAAATAGCTTAATAACATTTTTTAAATTAAAAAAGTAATGTAACAACAAATGTTCTTAAAATGAAATTAAATTACTTTTAATGAATTCTATACATCACTTTTAATAATTATTAATGTATATTTTTTTTACTTTAGGTGGATTTTTTTTAATGTAAACTGCAGAACAATACATTTAATTTAATTTAATTTATTGGGTTTAATTCAAAATTAACTTAAGCGTTCTATAGCACTTTTTTCTTTAGTTCTATATGTAAATAACTATATAAAATTAATTTGCATTAACATTTATATGTTAAATATTTATGTATAGTAATTTTAATATATCATATGAAGTGATTTACTACTGTTTTGGGCCCCTTTTTGGCTGTAGTAACTTCAGAAGTGTAGTTTGTGAATAGCAATAGGCGTACTCTTTTGTGGGTGGGTGGGTAAACGTTCCTTTCTAGACCTCTCTCTAGCCCTCACTACCCCTTCACACACCCCTTCTTACTCCTTCCCAATCCTATCCTCTTAACTCTTAAGTATTCTCCATTTTACAGCCACTCTCCTCTTTCCCTCCTATATTTAGTACTAAAACGTACAATTAGGGCCTCATTACAATGTCGGGCAGAAAGCCTCCGCCCGACAGTCGGAATTTCCTAGACCGAGTTGGAACCATTCTGACCGACTCGTTCAGTTTACAATCAGCCTGACCGATTACGATGTTCGGGGTCAGAAAGTAAACCCCACGGTTATTCCGAATTGGTTCCAACTGGCTGTCGGAGTATTTTTGGCGGTTGGTAAAACCGGCTTTGCCATGGAGATCAGCTGTGCCCAATGGGAGCAGTCCAGCCCGAACTGCCAGGCCAGGTCCTCCCTGGACTGGAAACAAGCATCCTAGGACCGGTTTTGAGGTTTCACCCCTCTTCAGCCAGGATAGCTTGACTCCAGTGGCATGGAGAGCACGGGACCCACGTCTGGGCATACCCGTCCCAATCGGGGTGACAAATGCAAAAACAACAACAATGTCATATACTCACCCCAGTCCAGAGATCTGGGCCTAAATCCACCATTTGCTCACCATGCCATTCCAGTTTGAATCCAGCTATATGCAAATCAGTCTTGACCCTGTGCCCAATAGGAACAGTCTAGCCTGAACTGCAAGGCCAGGTCCTCCCTGGACTGGAAACAAGCATGTGGCCAGGTCTAAACTCAGGTGGCATGGTGAGCATAGTGAGCAAAAGAATGATGGATTTAACCCAGATCTCTAGACTGGGGGGTGAATGTTTTGATTTGTTCTGCATTCCGTCCATCAATTGTGTGTCTTTTGCTTTCTCACCCTAAGTGCGCCGGGTATGCCCAGACGTGGTCCCGAGCTCACTGTACCACTGGAATCAAGCTATCCTGGCTGAAGAGGGGTTATACCCCGAAACCGGTCCTAGGATCCTTGTTTCCGGTCCAGGGAGGACCTGGCTTGGCAGTTCGGGCTGGACTGTTCCCATGAGGCACAGGGTCAAGACTGATTTGCATATGGCCAGGTCTAAGCTGGGGTGGCATGGTGAGCAAAAGAATGACGGATTTAACCCAGATCTCTTGACTAGGGTTGAATGTTTTGATTTGTTCAGTACACCACCCCCCCCCACAGACCAGCAGTAATACAATTTCAGAATTTCAGAAACACTCTCGCACTTCTTGCAGAGAATCAGTCACACACTACCACAAACATTCCTGTATCCGTGACAGAATAGCAGTCTAACAATAGTGATGGCTCTCTCACATCTTCACACACAGCCAGTCTCTCACTATCGACAACTCCAGACCACAGTTCACAGAGTAGTAGTTTCACACACTGAAAAACCCTCACACCCCTCACAAACTAATAGTCACACACTACCAGAAGCACTCTAACGTTCGTCACAAACTAGCAGTAAAATCTGCTGATAATGCTAAGATGTGTGTAGTGGTACAGTGAATGGACAATTAGCTGAATGCAAGAATAAGTCAATGAATAGATAACTAGATAGATGAGACCAAGGATGACTGACTGAGTGAGTTAACGATGAGTGCATGTACTTGTGGATGAGTGACTGCATGAGTGGACACATCCAGGTACTTTCAGTTAAAGCCAGATCTATTGGTTTTGCTAACATTTCTTATTTTCTTGTATGTTTTCTTTGTCTCTAATCCTTCTGTGCTTTTGTTTTCCTCCTTCTGTACTCTATGCCTCTGCCTCAGGCATCCACTCTTTTCATAGTATCCTCCTTCGCTCTAATGCACAGGCTCATCCCTGTAGGTGACAGTATCTCTCCCTGTACATATTCTGCTCTGGTCTCATACTTTGAATCTTTGTGTCCCCCTGTCACTGTCTCCACGGTAGCCAGCCTGTCTTGCCATGTCCCTCTGCACAGCAACCCAGAGGAACTGACACTTTCAAGTCATAAACCTCTTCCAGAAGAATTTCACAATAAAATTATAATTATGCTGCATCTGAATTAACTATCGTTTTCTTCCCCATTAATGTTTTATCAGATGGTCTTTCCATGGAGGCAGCAGATGTTGATCATGCAGGCGCCTGTTGCCCCTATCAATTCACTCTCAGCTTTTTTAATTTCTTTTTTGTGCACCTTTGACATCAAACCGGGGCAGTTTTAGAGGCCCTGGAAATCACAGGGATGTCTTGTGATCATCCCAGCGAAGCAGCTCATGAATGTTAAAAAGGCCAAGGAAGGCCCCGAGCAGAGGGCAGCGGCTTCCTTCCCTTCTGAAGGACCTTGGGAAGAAAGCCAAGGGACCAGCCGGATGTGCGGTTGACATCACATCCACTCACCACAGGGGCAGAAGCATTTCTCATGTGAAGGCCCAACAAAATGTCAATGCTGTAGGGCACTCCCATGGAGACCGAGTTTGCAAAGACATTTGGATTATCTGAACCTCAGGGCAGCTCAGGGCCCAGTCAAGGAGGTTTTGGTATACGCCTTTACTACTGGAGATGCTGAAGCCGAAAATGTGTATTCCTTAATGTTTTAAGAGGCCGGAATGGCTGTTTAAATGGTTTGCAGTATAATATCATTTCAAAGATGGTAACAAAAATGTAATTTAAGAAAATTAGAATAAAAAACAGAGGGCATTATTTACGAGAAAATGATTTAGCGGGGTGCCACAAGCCATTTTGCTGCGCCGCACTGAGTCACTTTCAAAGCACAGGAATGCGTCATATCTACAATGATCTGACGGATCCCTGTGCTCTCCCCTGTGCTTGCACACAATTGGCTCCTATGCGCCGATGCAGGCACCCTTGCACAATGGTGCAAGGTTGCCTGCCTTGCGAGGAGATTGTTATTGCGCAGTAAGGGACACCTTCCTGTACAAAAACAATCACAAGATGTGTTTTCCTGTTTGTATGTGTGATGCATAATGCAGAATGCATAGAAAGAGGACAAAAGTGAAGAGAAGTAAAAAAAATGTCTCCTCGTTGTGCCTCCTTACACCTCCCCTGAGGATGCGTAGCATTGTGGCGTACTTCCAGGATTGTGAATTCTCGTAAATCTGGGTATGTGTCAGATTCCATGGGTGTTGCAAGAGAACACCCACAGCAACACCCATGAAACGCCCATTTCACGCAAAGTACTGCATGAAAAGGGGCCGTATTTACAAGGACACGAATAGCTACGCAGGGTGGTTTTGCGTGTCTTTGTAAATATGAGGCAGCAAAATGCGCCGCCGATGCGTCACAAAAAGTGATGCACCGGTTGCAAAAGGTGCTTGTAAATATGCCCCAGAATATATTTTAAAAAGTTCAGAAAAGTTGGAAAAAAAAGTGCATGGGATATGGTTGGGGGAAGGGAATGGATTAAGAAGAGTTTTGGGTTTAGGTTATGTTTAGGGGTTTCCATTTGGGGTAGAGGTGTGAGGGATGATGCAAGGTAAGGTGAACAGGTTATGGTTAGGATAGGATAAGGGTAAGTATTAATGTCAGTATTTATAAAAAGGGTTGGGTTAAGGCTGGGTTAACTTTAAGGATTGGTTTAGAATTTATGGTTAGGCCCAGGAGGACAAAATGGGATTTCTAAAGGGAAGTGGTATGATTAGGATTTGAGTATGGGTTAAGGTTGGGATAAGAGATGGGTTATGTTTTTGTTAGGTTTTAGCAGTTGGGTTAGGGTTAGAGTAATGGAAGATGTAACAGATGATATAAGGAGAAGATGTGGGAGAAGGAATGCCCAGGAACTGGTGCAGGGAACTCCGCCTGTAAAATGTGCGAGAAAGCATGATGTAAGAGAAAAACATTAAGGCTAAGTAGGAAGTGACCTTTAAGGGTTATTGTATGACTATAACAATGCCTATTACCTAATGTTAAAATTATGACTTTTCACCACTACAGTTTTTGTACTTTCTCATAGACATGCATGCTAGTCATTACTTTTAAATCTACAGTTTTTAAATCTACAGTCTCTATTCTACTTTCTGTTTACTTTTACATACAATCACTTAAAAAACCACGCAAGTAAAATCTGAATTCTCGATCACGTGTTTGTTGCTATGATGCTTAAGGGCTGGCCTGCGAGGACTGGTGAGTACGGGCTGAAAAAGACCAGTAGGTTAATAGCAACAAACTAGAGGCCTGTCAGAGGACCAGTAGGCCCAGGAAAATAGGAAATGTTATAGACTATGAGACTCTGACTATGGAGCCAAACAGGTGGATGGAGGGTTGACTCACAGGGAGAATGGGTGGAATGAACACTTTTAGTTTGATGTCTAGGGTCATATTAGTTTGTACGACAAGATGACCAAATATCCATAATATAGCGATCGTTTTCATATTGGAGTTGTCCTTCCTGCAAAACCAGGGGTATACTTATCATAGATTTGCATCTCCATGCAAGACAACACAGGGCGGTGCAAAATCTTCAATGAGATTTATCAAGCCATGCAAGGCCAGCCTTCGTGGCTTGGTAAATCTAGAGTAATGCAAACCGCCACAAGTTGCTGCCTCGCTTTACACTGTGTGGTGAGGGTATTACATGGGTGGAGCGTGGGTGTTCCCATGTACCCATCCATGTATCTTGATGAATACCCAGGTTTACCAAGAGTGGAGGACCTGGGAATGCATCAGAATTGTATGCTTCCCCATCAGAAGTGCAACAAGGAGAAATATTTGTATTTCTTCTTGTTGTTTCCTCTTTCTAATTATGCTGCTTTCCATGGTGCAAGAGTGCCTGCATGGGCACTAAGCAGCATATTATGCACCAGCGCTGAGAAATGACAGTAATTGCCGTACAATGTTAATTTTGGCGCACTCCTGCCCTTTTCCTATCATGCAGAGCAGTAAGGGGATTTGTTAATAAATATGCCCCAGTGTCTCTCACCACAAGACCACCTGCGCCAGATGTTGCATTTACAGAATTTGGGTTCATCCTTGGATCATAAACACGTATTGGTTTCTTCCATCTAATAACATTTAGTACTAAAATCCCATTTGTTCACATTTTCAGGCTGCCTAAAGTGAGGGATATACATGAACTTTGAAGAGGGTTAATTTGCAGCTGATTGAACTAAAGGACCAGACCGAGGGCTAAAACCATGCAGTGGCAGCTCCTTGAGGGAGTGCTGCAGGGTGTCGGGGCGGGGGAGGGGCAGGGTCGGGGGTCGTAAATTCCGGCATACGGCCCCGGAGTTAAGTAAATAATTAAATAAATAAAACAATTTACATTGCGCGCGCTGCAACGCCAAATCGGCGATGCAGCATGTGCAATTTAAATCGTTTTATTTATTTAATTATTTACTTAACTCTGTTCGGGCGTATGCCGGAGTTTACTACCCCCCGTCATGACCCTCCCCGCCCCGCAGCACTCCCTCGAGTAGCCGCCACTGAAACCATGCCTAACAATTTCAATACTTTTGCTTCAATACTTTTGCTCTATAATGTAGGTAGCTCTTTTCAGATGTTTACACAGTTTTCTGAAACTGACCAGCCAGCTACCTCATACTATATTATATCAAGAGCTCATCTCATTAAGGCACAAGAACTTGAATTGAACTGAATGAAAACATAGCCTTACTTTTTCCTCCTCACCCACCCATCACACATAAACTTTAATTTCATACAGGTGCCCCAGCAGTGGCGGACTCCAGCGCCCTCGTTTGTTTCTGGACTCTCTGCCCTCTATAATTTATTCTGCTGCACACATTTACTTTTTGAGAAACCCTTCTTCTCTGCCGGGCAGATTGCAATAAGCGAGTCATGCCGAAGCTTACAATGCATCAATTATTAGTTTCAGGGCAGATTCATGAAACAGTTTATCTATGATCCAAATGGAAAAGGACATTTTGTAATCTGTATTCACCATGAACGCTCAGGCTGTGAGTAAAAGGAAGGAGTCATGGAAGGACAATTGTTCCCGACGAATATGGGGCATCCACAACAAAATGCTGGCCCTGGCCCAATTTAGACAATTATTGACATATGGGGAACCCATACCACATTTTGAAAAAAATGGGGTCAACTCCTGGGGAATGTCAAGTTTCATTGGCTTGGCACACTGTTAAATGATTTTAATTTTAAATGAGGACCATTTCAGTGCCTAATTTATTCTAGCAAATTTATGTGAAAATTGTCTTTAAAATGAACAACTTCATCCATTCTTTTCAAATTTGTCTCAGTGGGAGAACTCCCTTCAAAGACGTCTGACTAACTCTCTTTGCTTACTTGCTATATTTCAGGGCAATTAGTATGCTCCAGGACTTTCACAGATCAAGTCAATACTATAGTATAGGTGATATTTAAAATAGACATTGGTGTGTGTGTTATTCTGTTATAGTGGTCATGTAATTATTATGGTAGTTCAGAGGTGTCAAGTGTTGTGATGTTAGAATCATGTGACATGCCTTTCCGGTGAATAATCATGGTCAAGGGTCATATGATGTAATTTCTTGTGATGCTATTAAGGTCAAAGGGTATGTGAGATCACTTCCGCAACTCCTGGCATTTTTGTGAATCGCCGTTCTTAGAACTCCAGAGGCAGATGGGTAGATAAACAGAGTACCAGATTAAGAGAAGAAGTGAGAAAATAATCAGAATACTAAACTACTCAGAACAGGGTACAGATGTATTGTGAATCCAGACAGTTTGTAGTAAGTTTTTTTTTCTTTCCTTTTTTTTTCTTTATTTGCTTTCCGTTTATATAGGAGGGTGTGCCGCCTTTTTCGAGCTATTTATAAAGCAGGGTGTGCAGCCTTTTTGAATGTTTGTAATTTTTTTTATTGAAATTAATAAAATTAATTTAAACCGTACCGATTAATCAATTGACTGGTTACTCAACTGGTGCGTACATTGCACAGGGATCAACAAAGCAGTTACATCAGTTATTCAGATCTCTGTCTGTATCTCTACGCATTTCCAATTCTACCATTGGGGATATACATAAGTTCCCACGATAAACATTCCATTTGGACCATTTCCTGTCCCATAGTTTAGGGCACCCCAGGGTTATGAAAACTTCCTTTTCGGCTATCATACACCTGTCTAGTCTTTCCCCCATATAGAGGTGGAAGGCGGAACCGTCCCCCGCATCCCTTCGCCAGTTCCCGCTTTACCAATTTGTATCCTAACGTCACTAACTGTTGTTCTATGTCAGCAAGGTCAATGGCGTCCCACATATTCAGTAATCCCAGTTTCGGTGTCAGTATCATCTCTCTACCCAGTGCGGTCTGCATGTGGTCAGTGGCCTCCTCCCAAAGATGGTGAATCGCAGGACAATCCCAGAGAGTGTGATAAAAGGTGGCCGGCTGTCAGCAGCCCCTCAAGCAGAGGTCATCCGGTCTCGTGCCAATTTTAGCCTAGGTGATCCCTGTCAGGTAGGACCTGTGTAGAATGAATCCTGAGCTGTATTAATCTAAATCGCAGTGGGATGGCTGCTTCTCTAGGGGACATAAGGGCCGATCGCCAGTCCTCCTCATTCAATGGTCCCAGGTCTCTCTCCCACTGCTCCTTAAGCTTATCAAAGCTGTCTGGCAAATTGTTGCTGAGTTTCTTAAATGTTAAGGATATGGCTTTGGAGTGTGGAGGCCCATCTAACAAGCGATCTTCTAATGGCGATGATTCCGGTATGCCCTCGAAGGTTGGAAAGGCCGTTTGCAAGGCGTGTCTTATGGTGAGCAGTCTATATATCGACTTTTTAATATCGAGGGACAGAAATATCGAGTCAAAAATATCGAATGCACAAAATATCGAAATCGATAATATCGATGTTAAAAATATCGTTTTTTTTTTTACTGATATGTCGATGTAAGTAATATCGTTAGTAATAATATCGACATGTGAAAATATCGTCATTGTATGTTTAGTAAATATTTTGAAGTTGTTTGTATAAATAGTTAAAATGTATATAATATGAGAAATATTTATATTGTTTTAGGGGCGGGATGTTGGGTTATAGGGGATAAGGGTGGGAAGTGTTTTAAACATGTTAATATATTGTTTAATTTAAAAAAAAAATTATTTAGAAATTGTAAATGAAATTTAGAATTTTAAAAATAATTTTAGGAGCGGGATGTTGGTTTATAGGGGATAAGGGTGGGAAGTGTTTTAAAAATGTTTATATATTTGTTAATTAAAACAAAAAAATATTTAGAAATTGTAAAATAAATTTCGAATTTTACCAATATTTTTAGGAGCGGGATGTTGGTTTAGAGGGGATAAGGGTGGGAAGTGTTTTAAAAAAGTTTATATATTTGTTAATTTTGTATTAAAATAATTTAGAAATTGAAAAATAAATTTGGATTTTTACAAATATTTTTAGGAGCGGGATGTTGGTTTATAGGGGATAAGGGTGGGAAGTGTTTTAAAAATGTTTATATATTGTTTAATGTTTTAAAAAATTTATTTAGAAATTGTAAATTAAATTTCAAATTTTACAAATAATTTTAGGAGTGGGATGTTGGTTTAGAGGGGATAAGGGTGGGAAGTGTTTTAAAACTTTTTATATATTTGTTAATTTTATATTAAAAAAATTTAGAAATTGAAAATTAAATTTCGAATTTTACAAATATTTTTAGGAGCGGGATGTTGGTTTATAGGGGATAAGGGTGGGAAGTGTTTTAAAAATGTTTATATATTGTTTAATTTTTTAAAACATTTCTTTAGAAATTGTAAATTAAATTTCGAATTTTACAAATAATTTTAGGAGTGGGATGTTGGTTTAGAGGGGATAAGGGTGGGAAGTGTTTTAAAACTTTTTATATATTTGTTAATTTTATATTAAAAAAATTTAGAAATTGAAAATTAAATTTCGAATTTTACAAATATTTTTAGGAGCGGGGTGTTGGTTTATAGGGGATAAGGGTGGGAAGTGTTTTAAAAATGTTTATATATTGTTTAATTTTTTTTTTTATTTATTTAGAAATTGTACATTAAATTTCGAATTTTACAAATATTTTTAGGAGTCGGATGTTGGTTTATAGGGGATAAGGGTGGGAAGTGTTTTAAAAATATTTATATAATGTTTAATTTTTTAAACAAATTATTTAGAAATTGTAAATTAAATTTCAAAATTTACTAATAATTTTAGGAGCTGGATGTTGGTTGATAGGGGATAAGGGTGGGAAGTGTTTTAAAAATGTTTATATATTTGTTAATTTTTAATACAAATTATTTTGAAATTGTAAATTAAATTTAGAATTCTACAAATAATTTTAGGAGCGGAATGTTGGGTTATAGGGGATAAGGTTGGGAAGTTAATTTAAAATGTTTATATATTTTTAAATTTAAAAAAAAAATATTTATAAAATTTAATTATAATTTAGAATTTTACTAATCCCATAATTAAATATAGATTTCAGTCAGAATAGTAAATTAATTAAGTTCAGTGTCCAGCATCTACCCTAATTAAATATAGATTGGAGTGAGAATAGTAAATTAATTAAGTTCAGTGTCCAGCACTTATCTTAATTAAATATAGATTGGAGTGGGAATAGTAAATTAATTAAGTTCGGTGTCCAGCACATACTCTAAGAAAATATAGGTTGGAGTGAGAATAATAAATTAATTAAGTTCAGTGTCCAGCACTTATCTTAATTAAATATAGACTGGAGTGGGAATAGTTAATTATTTAAGTTCAGTGTCCAGCACCTACTCTAATGTAATATAGACTGGAGTGGGAATAGTTAATTAATTAAGTTCAGTGTCCAGCACCTACTCTAATTAAATATAGTTTGGAGTGAGAATAGTAAATTAATTAAGTTCAGTGTCCAGCACTTATCTTAATTAAATATAGATTGGAGTGGGAATAGTAAATTAATTAAGTTCCGTGTCCAGCACATACTCTAAGAAAATATATGTTGGAGTGAGAATAGTAAATTAATTAAGTTCAGTGTCCAGCACATACTGTAATTAAATATAGGTTGGAGTGAGAATAGTAAATTAATTAAGTTCAGTGTCCAGCACTTATCTTAATTAAATATAGATTGGAGTGGGAATAGTAAATTAATTAAGTTCTGTGTCCAGCACATACTCTAAGAAAATATAGGTTGGAGTGAGAATAGTAAATTAATTAAGTTCAGTGTCCAGCACTTATCTTAATTAAATATAGACTGGAGTGGAAATAGTTAATTATTTAAGTTCAGTGTCCAGCACCTACTCTAATGTAATATAGACTGGAGTGGGAATAGTTAATTAATTAAGTTCATTGTCCAGCACCTACTCTAATGTAATATAGGTTGGAGTGAGAATAGTAAATTAATTAAGTTCAGTGTCCAGCACTTATCTAAATTAAATATAGACTGGAGTGGGAATAGTAAATTAATTCAGTTCAGTGTCCAGCACATACTCTAATTAAATATAGGTTGGAGTGAGAATAGTAAATTAATTAAGTTCAGTGTCCAGCACATACTCTAATTAAATATAGGTTGGAGTGAGAATAGTAAATTAATCAAGTTCAGTGTCCAGCACTTATCTTAATTAAATGTAGATTGGAGTGGGAATAGTAAATTAATTAAGTTCTGTGTCCAGCACATACTCTAAGAAACTATAGGTTGGAGTGAGAATGGTAAATTAATTAAGTTCAGTGTCCAGCACTTATCTTAATTAAATATAGACTGGAGTGGGAATAGTTAATTAATTAACTTCAGTGTCCAGCACCTACTCGAATGTAATATAGACTGGAGTGGGAATAGTTAATTAGTTAAGTTCAGTGTCCAGCACCTACTCTAATGTAATATAGGTTGGAGTGAGAATAGTAAATTAATTAAGTTCAGTGTCCAGCATCTATCCTAATTAAATATAGATTGGAGTGAGAATAGTAAATTAATTAAGTTCAGTGTCCAGCAGTTATCTTAATTAAATATAGATTGGAGTGGGAATAGTAAATTAATTAAGTTCTGTGTCCAGCACATACTGCCAACTCATTGAATTGTGGTGTACCAGAAACTCACCTCAGAACCCAGAACCCAGTATCCGGCTAGTATTAGTGTCCCATTCGTTATCCGAGATTAGGCTCAGAGATCCCAATGAAAAGACAACCCAGAACAAGCGACTCAGTATACTCTCAGGAATGGTGGGAATCGGAAATACCTGTTTGTATATTATTCTCACATCAGTCCACAACAAGAATCAACAGAGACACGGTGAAAATAAAAAGAGTTTATTTTTAAAGACCACGTGTCCTAAGATGCAGTACTTTGGCTAATACAAGCAGACAAATGATTAAAATCAAAACCATCAGCATCGTTACAATACCATAGAATATAAAAGGGGTGATCATATTATAATGACAGTGGATAATACCACCTTCCCTTTACTAAGAAGCTAATATTATTATTATGCTAATAGAAGGTCTCTTAGGCTTGAATAGGGGACCCCATACCTCAAAGATCAGCTTAGTGAAATCACATCACAGGAGCATCAGGAGTCTTCTCGCAGGAAGGCTCGTCTTCGGTGTGAATAATAAACATGATGTCTGTGTTATTAAAAGCACAAACTTTCAGGTATTTACAGCTGCCTGTGTGTTATGTCTAAATAGTGGGTCGATCAACCTAGAGTAGAAAACATGCATTGTCTAACAAACCAGACTGTTTTGTCACGCCATGTACAGACCAAGGTCGCTGCGCAGAGCTCGGGATGGTAATAACAGATTGCTTCCGTGTGAGGCAAAGCTCGAGTCAGCAGTTTGTTTAAGCAATAACATGTAAACGCAGTGTCGTGCGCAAAAGCGGCAAGATGGCTTTCTAACATCTAACGCGGTTATGCTAACTTAACAATGTATGTACGTATTAAGGGAGTCCTCACTACATGCCCCCTTGATCGAAGCACTATACAGTACGCAAGAACAAAGAGAATGCAAAGTTCAGTTTCGACAGAGCAGAACAAGGCGTATTCAATTAATAAACAATTTATAGTTCAGGCAAAAGCCGAAAACATGAAAACCGAAAAGGGGAGAAAAAACCAAAATACCATAAACGTGTGATGGGAAAAATTTTACAATGTTGCTGTGGACAGCAGTCCAAAGGCACGGGAGAAAAAAACTAGAGGACCACAGTTCACTCAATCCATGAACGTATATGCAGCATACGTGGCCACTGCTTCCAACAAGAAATCGTTTGCAGAGCCACGAAAAGTTTCAGCCATCCAATTAATCAAAGAAAAGGAACATACATGTTCTTCAATGAGCGGAGCCTCTAGCACAATCAGAGGGCAACCGAATTGTTCCTCCAGATAGCTTATATTCAAGAAATCATAGGCTGCTCTTGCGATGTCCCAATTACCCAGGATACCATGCGCCGCACCACAGGCCATAATCCGAACACCAGAACAGGCAAACTCGTGAGACACTAAGGGCCTCATCAGTCGATCATAATCCGGCACCGGAGACACCGTGTTGGTTAAGCACAAATCCAAAGGCCATTCAAAGGGACAATCTAGGCAGTGAAAGACTGGCTGTTCGCAGGTGAAGTAGGTATACCGGAAGGATAATCCATACGCCAGGCTCAAAGTCGCCAATGGCAGAGTACCATAATAGTCAAGCATCCTGTCACGAAGAAGATGCAGACGGGACAGGTTGTCGTGTGGCACAGAAAGAGCAGCCATTTCGCAGTATGAAAAGTAAAAGCAGCACTCCTGCCACAAGCGCCAGAATCAGCGGGACACCTCCAAAGATGCTCGAGAAAATAGAATGAAAAAATGCCGGAATCACACCAAAAATAGTTTGGAAAGAGGTCACGAGGCCCGAGCCCACACGCTTAAAAAAATGAGCGAGGCTGGTCGTGGACGAGGCATTGAAAATTGTTTGGATCAAAGCACCAAAATGTAGGGGGAGGTCAGTATTCAAAAGCGCCTGTACCTCAGTACGCGTATTTGCAACGTGAAGGACAAATGTTTCACGGGAGGAAGTCAATGGCACCTCCTTTTGGGACAATAGCGCCCTTATTCTGCTCATCTTGTTGAACTCTGCCTTCAAGGTCGGAATCGAAGGCCAGATGGAAACATCCAGCCGCCCATGCGGGGGTGGAAAATAGTCCCAGGGGAACTTCCCTGCCTTTAACGTTTGTAATGTCCAATCAAACTGCATAACAGAACGCAACAGGTTTTGACCATGATACAATACAGACACATCATCATGCACAATATCAACAATTGAAGAAACAATATTGTCCAATGTATAAATACGGGAAGAAAGAGTGCTAATGCTGTTATCAATAACTGCTAATACCTTTTCCATATTAGCCTGATCAATAGCTCTCAATCGTGACGCTGCCTCTATTTGCGACAGTTTCCATACTTCGTTGTAAATAGCATACGCCCACCTTTTGGATCTGCCACCCACAGGACCTTTAACAAAATCATTCTAATCTATTTTGTCATGTAATCTTGATAAATGAACTTTGACAGATGCCAAGGTGGAATGTCGCAGCCAGGATTGACATAACTTTCCTACAGAGTATGTAGTTACGGTATGTGACGACTCAAACCGAGGGTCCACTCGTTGCTGAGTATACCCCGGTTTCAGACCTAGAAAACGATGTTGACATGTATCTGAACTGCTTTGCCAAACTAACCATCCATCACTACTAAATTTCGAAATATTGAAAGATGTATTAGAAATCAATGACTGCAAAGCAGGAAGGGACAGATGTGTGTGGTTATTCCAATTGGGGTAAGCACCCAGATCCGGCACAGAAGGTGACTTTAGTTGTTTAGAAATGTGCAATCCGAAACAGGTGGTTCGGAAGATGGTTGAACTTAAAAACAACATATGATTTGGTAAAAGACAGGCACGATGCAAAGCTTCAGTTCCCTGAACCTGCCACGGTTTGGAACCCCAAACCGATTTAAGAGCAATAGTAGCCTTCCATAGATCATAACCTTTGATTGACAACTCGTCCATAAAGGACTTAGAATAAAGTAACTTGGTGTGTGCGAGTCTAACCTTTGTGGCAGACTCACGCATAACCTTCAAATAAAAGGAAGCCGGGTTGGAAACACTGAAATCAGTAAAATAAGTATACTTATCAACTAATGTAGGTGAACTGCCGAAAGAGGGAGTGGGACAGTGTTCTCATTGGGTAAAATTTACAACATTACGAAAAGTGTTTGTTTTATGCAGAAAGTGATAGACATAATGTTGAAAACAATATTGTTCCGCATAATTAGCCGCATTTTCATATAAATCTTTAGCATCAAAAGCGGCATAATATTTCTAATCTGAAAACAGTGCTTGAATGGCGTGAACATCCCAATCATCAGAACGTATGTTTTGCTTAACCACATCACCCATAGAAACACGAAATACATTAGGTATAATATTTTCTTTAGGTGTTTGGAGTAATATCTGTAGTGGAAACATAAAGAGATGGAATATATACGTTAGTTATTTATTTGAGTAAAGATAAAATAGTGTTTTAGTTTAATTTGGCAGTTTAGTTAGAAAATAATATTTACTTACGTTTTTAGAATAGTAGTAGGATGTAGGTTTCTTCTGTTTAGCAGAGTTTCTTCTTCGTTCAATGCTTTGGTTTAAGGCACAGTAGAAGACTTGTTTTAATTGGTTTATATAGTGGTTTTATATTGTTTCTTGAATGTTATTGGTTGTTTTCTGTATGTGGCCTTTCTTTTGGATGGTTTGAATTTTTTTTAGTTAATTGGTTTCCTTTTATGGAAAATGCTAAGTAAGAGTATATTTAGTTTTAAAGCAGGAGAGTTTTAAATCATTATATATAAAAAGATTGTTTATAATGTGTAGTGAATGTTTTTTAAATGTGTTCGAAATGCCAATGTGATAATTATTTCATTGTTTTTTTATTATGTTGTTAAATATTGAGATCGCTATAAATGTTATGTTTATGTTTAAGTAGAATCTCATTTGAAAAATCTATGTTTTGGGAAAATATTGTCTTTATGTTGTTTAAAATATTGGTTTTATTAGTGTTAGAATTGTCGATATATTTTAAAAAAACGATATTATTGATGTCTATATTTTGGTTATCGATATTTGTGACATGTGTCATATTTATTTACTCATGTCGATATTTAGTATTGCGATATTTATGTGTGCGATTTTTGTGTGATCGATATAATTGTATTTCGATATTGTAGTGTCGATATTAGTGTCATTTTTTAAATAAGTATACAATGTCGATATTTTTGATGTCGATATATTTGATGCGATATTTGTGTAGCTCGATAATGTGTCTGTCGATAATATGTCAGAGATCCGTGTCTTATTTGCATGTATCTAAATACTTCCCCTCGAGCCATGTGGTATTGTCTCTGGAGTTCCTCAAACTTCAGGATCAAGCCCTTTTTAACCAAGTCCTTTACCACTGAAATCCCAATCATGTCCCACTTGTCAAACCCAGGTTGATAACACAGCATGCCTAGTTTTTGGGTATACCATAATGGCGTTACTTTGGTAAGGGTGTTAGCCCAGCCCAACCTAGAGTTCGCCTGGCGCCAGATCTCTATTGTGTGCAAGGTGGGTCCCACGTATCTCCCACGTATCTCCCTCTCTTAGTGTGGGAATATAGGGCCCCCAAGTATCCCGAACAGTCTGTTTGGTACATATCTAGGGCATAAGTCGGGTCAGTGGGTGAGTGATAGATCCAGTGATTTACCGCCACTAATGTGGCCCAATAGTAAAGCTTGAGGTCTGGTAATGCAATACACCCGTCGTACCGACCTTTTGTCAGTTTTTTCAGTGCAACTCTAGGGGCCCCACCATCCCACAGCAGTGTTCGAATCTCACTCTCCACTGCTGCAAAGTACGTATCTGGGACGCGGTTTGGGCAGTTTTGAAAAATATACAAGAAGCACGGGAGTGCCAGCATTTTAAAAAGGGCGGCTCGGCCCACCAGGGAAATAGGCAAAGACCTCCAGTGCTGTACATCTGTTCGCAGTCTAGCCAGCGGGGGCGCCAAGTTAAAATTATAAAAAAGAGTAGGGTCTGGCGTAACAAATACTCCCAGATATCGGAACCCTTCGCTTGCCACTTCTATCTTGCAGTTTACTGGAAGACGGGGGAGCTGTCCCTGAAGCACGAATAATGCTGATTTTCTCCAAATAATCACGTACCCCAAATATTTCCCAAAGTTTGTAAATACGTCTAGGACTGCATGTATGGGTATGTAGGGAGAGGCAAGATTTAGTAATATAGCAAAAACCAAAGGAAATGATGGACGGAGTGTTGAACATTGCAAGCACTCACCCCCAGTCAACTGATCTGGGTTTAATCCATCACCGTTCTTTAGCCCACTCTGCCACCCCAGTTCAGACATGGCCATATGCAAATCAGTCTGACCCTGTGCCTCATGGGAACAGTCCAGCCCAAACTGCCAAGCCATGTCTTCCCTGGACCGGAAACAAGCTTCCTAGGACCAGTTTCTGGCATTTCAGCCGTCATCAGCCAGGCTTGCTTGAATCAAGTGGCAAAGTGAGCAAGGGACTCACGTCTGAGCATACCCTGCCAACTTATGGCGAACAAAGCAAAAACCAAAGGAAATGATGGACGGAGTGTTGAACATTGCAAGCACTCACCCCCAGTCAACTGATCTGGGTTTAATCCATCACCGTTCTTTAGCCCACTCTGCCACCCCAGTTCAGACATGGCCATATGCAAATCAGTCTGACCCTGTGCCTCATGGGACCAGTCCAGCCCGAACTGCCAAGCCATGTCTTCCCTGGACCGGAAACAAGCTTCCTAGGACCAGTTTCTGGCATTTCAGCCGTCATCAGCCAGGCTTGCTTGAATCAAGTGGCAAAGTGAGCAAGGGACTCACGTCTGAGCATACCCTGCCAACTTATGGCGAACAAAGCAAAAACCAAAGGAAATGATGGACGGAGTGTTGAACATTGCAAGCACTCACCCCCAGTCAACTGATCTGGGTTTAATCCATCACCGTTCTTTAGCCCACTCTGCCACCCCAGTTCAGACATGGCCATATGCAAATCAGTCTGACCCTGTGCCTCATGGGAACAGTCCAGCCCGAACTGCCAAGCCATGTCTTCCCTGGACCGGAAACAAGCTTCCTAGGACCAGTTTCTGGCATTTCAGCCGTCATCAGCCAGGCTTGCTTGAATCAAGTGGCAAAGTGAGCAAGGTCCAGGGAAGACGTGGCTTGGCAGTTCGGGCTGGACTGTTCCCATGAGGCACAGGGTCAGACTGATTTGCATATGGCCATGTCTGAACTGGGGTGGCAGAGTGGGCTAAAGAACGGTGATGGATTAAACCCAGATCAGTTGACTGGGGGTGAGTGCTTGCAATGTTCAACACTCCGTCCATCTTTTCCTTTGGTTTTTGCTTTGTTCGCCATAAGTTGGCAGGGTATGCTCAGACGTGAGTCCCTTGCTCACTTTGCCACTGGATTCAAGCAAGCCTGGCTGAAGACGGCTGAAATGCCAGAAACCGGTCCTAGGAAGCTTGTTTCTGGTCCAGGGAAGACGTGGCTTGGCAGTTCGGGCTGGACTGTTCCCATGAGGCACAGGGTCAGACTGATTTGCATATGGCCATGTCTGAACTGGGGTGGCAGAGTGGGCTAAAGAACGGTGATGGATTAAACCCAGATCAGTTGACTGGGGGTGAGTGCTTGCAATGTTCAACACTCCGTCCATCTTTTCCTTTGGTTTTTGCTTTGTTCGCCATAAGTTGGCAGGGTATGCTCAGACCTGAGTCCCTTGCTCACTTTGCCACTGGATTCAAGCAAGCCTGGCTGAAGACGGCTGAAATGCCAGAAACCGGTCCTAGGAAGCTTGTTTCTGGTCCAGGGAAGACGTGGCTTGGCAGTTCGGGCTGGACTGTTCCCATGAGGCACAGGGTCAGACTGATTTGCATATGGCCATGTCTGAACTGGGGTGGCAGAGTGGGCTAAAGAACGGTGATGGATTAAACCCAGATCAGTTGACTGGGGGTGAGTGCTTGCAATGTTCAACACTCCGTCCATCTTTTCCTTTGGTTTTTGCTTTGTTCGCCATAAGTTGGCAGGGTATGCTCAGACGTGAGTCCCTTGCTCACTTTGCCACTGGATTCAAGCAAGCCTGGCTGAAGACGGCTGAAATGCCAGAAACCGGTCCTAGGAAGCTTGTTTCTGGTCCAGGGAAGACGTGGCTTGGCAGTTCGGGCTGGACTGTTCCCATGAGGCACAGGGTCAGACTGATTTGCATATGGCCATGTCTGAACTGGGGTGGCAGAGTGGGCTAAAGAACGGTGATGGATTAAACCCAGATCAGTTGACTGGGGGTGAGTGCTTGCAATGTTCAACACTCCGTCCATCTTTTCCTTTGGTTTTTGCTTTGTTCGCCATAAGTTGGCAGGGTATGCTCAGACGTGAGTCCCTTGCTCACTTTGCCACTGGATTCAAGCAAGCCTGGCTGAAGACGGCTGAAATGCCAGAAACTGGTCCTAGGAAGCTTGTTTCTGGTCCAGGGAAGACGTGGCTTGGCAGTTCGGGCTGGACTGTTCCCATGAGGCACAGGGTCAGACTGATTTGCATATGGCCATGTCTGAACTGGGGTGGCAGAGTGGGCTAAAGAACGGTGATGGATTAAACCCAGATCAGTTGACTGGGGGTGAGTGCTTGCAATGTTCAACACTCCGTCCATCTTTTCCTTTGGTTTTTGCTTTGTTCGCCATAAGTTGGCAGGGTATGCTCAGACGTGAGTCCCTTGCTCACTTTGCCACTGGATTCAAGCAAGCCTGGCTGAAGACGGCTGAAATGCCAGAAACCGGTCCTAGGAAGCTTGTTTCTGGTCCAGGGAAGACGTGGCTTGGCAGTTCGGGCTGGACTGTTCCCATGAGGCACAGGGTCAGACTGATTTGCATATGGCCATGTCTGAACTGGGGTGGCAGAGTGGGCTAAAGAACGGTGATGGATTAAACCCAGATCAGTTGACTGGGGGTGAGTGCTTGCAATGTTCAACACTCCGTCCATCTTTTCCTTTGGTTTTTGCTTTGTTCGCCATAAGTTGGCAGGGTATGCTCAGACGTGAGTCCCTTGCTCACTTTGCCACTGGATTCAAGCAAGCCTGGCTGAAGACGGCTGAAATGCCAGAAACCGGTCCTAGGAAGCTTGTTTCTGGTCCAGGGAAGACGTGGCTTGGCAGTTCGGGCTGGACTGTTCCCATGAGGCACAGGGTCAGACTGATTTGCATATGGCCATGTCTGAACTGGGGTGGCAGAGTGGGCTAAAGAACGGTGATGGATTAAACCCAGATCAGTTGACTGGGGGTGAGTGCTTGCAATGTTCAACACTCCGTCCATCTTTTCCTTTGGTTTTTGCTTTGTTCGCCATAAGTTGGCAGGGTATGCTCAGACCTGAGTCCCTTGCTCACTTTGCCACTGGATTCAAGCAAGCCTGGCTGAAGACGGCTGAAATGCCAGAAACCGGTCCTAGGAAGCTTGTTTCTGGTCCAGGGAAGACGTGGCTTGGCAGTTCGGGCTGGACTGTTCCCATGAGGCACAGGGTCAGACTGATTTGCATATGGCCATGTCTGAACTGGGGTGGCAGAGTGGGCTAAAGAACGGTGATGGATTAAACCCAGATCAGTTGACTGGGGGTGAGTGCTTGCAATGTTCAACACTCCGTCCATCTTTTCCTTTGGTTTTTGCTTTGTTCGCCATAAGTTGGCAGGGTATGCTCAGACGTGAGTCCCTTGCTCACTTTGCCACTGGATTCAAGCAAGCCTGGCTGAAGACGGCTGAAATGCCAGAAACCGGTCCTAGGAAGCTTGTTTCTGGTCCAGGGAAGACGTGGCTTGGCAGTTCGGGCTGGACTGTTCCCATGAGGCACAGGGTCAGACTGATTTGCATATGGCCATGTCTGAACTGGGGTGGCAGAGTGGGCTAAAGAACGGTGATGGATTAAACCCAGATCAGTTGACTGGGGGTGAGTGCTTGCAATGTTCAACACTCCGTCCATCTTTTCCTTTGGTTTTTGCTTTGTTCGCCATAAGTTGGCAGGGTATGCTCAGACGTGAGTCCCTTGCTCACTTTGCCACTGGATTCAAGCAAGCCTGGCTGAAGACGGCTGAAATGCCAGAAACCGGTCCTAGGAAGCTTGTTTCTGGTCCAGGGAAGACGTGGCTTGGCAGTTCGGGCTGGACTGTTCCCATGAGGCACAGGGTCAGACTGATTTGCATATGGCCATGTCTGAACTGGGGTGGCAGAGTGGGCTAAAGAACGGTGATGGATTAAACCCAGATCAGTTGACTGGGGGTGAGTGCTTGCAATGTTCAACACTCCGTCCATCTTTTCCTTTGGTTTTTGCTTTGTTCGCCATAAGTTGGCAGGGTATGCTCAGACGTGAGTCCCTTGCTCACTTTGCCACTGGATTCAAGCAAGCCTGGCTGAAGACGGCTGAAATGCCAGAAACCGGTCCTAGGAAGCTTGTTTCTGGTCCAGGGAAGACGTGGCTTGGCAGTTCGGGCTGGACTGTTCCCATGAGGCACAGGGTCAGACTGATTTGCATATGGCCATGTCTGAACTGGGGTGGCAGAGTGGGCTAAAGAACGGTGATGGATTAAACCCAGATCAGTTGACTGGGGGTGAGTGCTTGCAATGTTCAACACTCCGTCCATCTTTTCCTTTGGTTTTTGCTTTGTTCGCCATAAGTTGGCAGGGTATGCTCAGACGTGAGTCCCTTGCTCACTTTGCCACTGGATTCAAGCAAGCCTGGCTGAAGACGGCTGAAATGCCAGAAACCGGTCCTAGGAAGCTTGTTTCTGGTCCAGGGAAGACGTGGCTTGGCAGTTCGGGCTGGACTGTTCCCATGAGGCACAGGGTCAGACTGATTTGCATATGGCCATGTCTGAACTGGGGTGGCAGAGTGGGCTAAAGAACGGTGATGGATTAAACCCAGATCAGTTGACTGGGGGTGAGTGCTTGCAATGTTCAACACTCCGTCCATCTTTTCCTTTGGTTTTTGATTTAGTAATATGTCATCAGCATACAAGGATATTCGATCTTCCTGATCCGCTGTCCATTTCAAACCTCGTATCATTACGTCCCTACATACCCAAGCCACCAGGGGCTCCAACATAAGGGAGAATATCAGTGGAAACAGCGGACACCCCTGCCTGGTAACCCTCCTCAACGTGAACGCGCGAGACGTATAGTTATTTACTCTTACTTGTCCCTGTAGATCAGTATACAATAATTTAACCCAACCAATACATTTGGGGCCCATTCCTACTCTAGCAAGGGCTTCAAATAAGTAAGGCCATTCTATGGAATTGAACGCCATAGAGGCATCTAAGGATAGTATAACTGCTTCCTCCCCCAGAAATTCTCTACGTGCCAGTACATTGTGGAGACGGCGTATGTTAAGAGCCATGTTTCTCCCTGGCATAAATCCCGATTGTTCGGGAATGTATCAGGGCAGAAATCACCTTCACTAGCCGCATGGCAAGAACTTTAGCTAGTATTTTAGCTTCTACGTTGATCAATGAAATAGGTCTATACGAGCTACACTTATCTGCCGGTTTCCCGGGCTTACGGATAACAGCAATAGTAGCTAGATGCTGGTCTGCAGGCAGCCTCCCCTTCTCGTAGCTTTCCTCGTACATGGCGCGTAAATGTGGGGTTACCTGGGAGGCCATGACCTTAAAAAATTCAATGGGATTGCTATTTGGCCCCATCGCCTTCCCTGAGCTAATTTGACCAATGGCTCTCTGGATCTCCTCATCTGTCAGGTCTCCATCCACGGCATCTCTGTCAGATTCCGAGAGTGTCGGCACGTCACTGTCCGAAAGGAGCTGATGTGAGTCCTCCGCCGTGTATAGGGTTGAAGGGGAGTATATCTTCTCTAAGTGGTCTGCGAATGCCTCCTCAATGTCTCGACGATGCGTAAATATCCTGCCCTCAGGTAGCGTCAAGTTAGGTACCCATCTCGTTCCCTGTTCCCGCCTTTCCAATCACGCTAGAGTCTTACCAACTCTGTCACCCAATTCGTATAATCTGTGCTGAGTGTGGCGATATTTAGCCATCATGTGTTCTTGAGTCTTAATTCTGTACTCGTCTTGTTTCAGGGTGAGTCTGTGGTGTGTGTCACTTGTGGGGTTATGTGCTTGATCCTCCTCTAGCTTTTGGAGTTCTTCTTCTAGTTAAACTACTAACCGTCGCCTCTTTTGAATGTACCCAGTTTTTAAGGACAGGGCCTGCCCCTTCAATACCACTTTGTATGCTTCCCATATGGTTTGCGCAGAATCCACTGAACCTAGGTTTTCTTTGAAATAGTTCCCTGTTTGTGTGCATAGTTCCTCTTTAATATCAGGTATTGTCAGTAGCCACGGGCTAAGGATGATAGTGGAACGTGTCTGTCGTTCGCAATGTGGATATTCAATCCTTGACTGGGGAGTGATCTGAGATACCTCTGGGCAGGACCTGAGGCTGTCTAAAGCTACCCAATGAGGCTGTATGTGTTAAAAAATAATCGATACAGGACAAACAGTTGTGAGCGCTGGAGAAATACGTGTATTGTGGGCCGGTTGGTTGTAGTTCACGCCCCACGTCTGTGAGTCCCAGTGCCGTGGTGAATTCTGCCATGAGTTCGGTTGGTCTAGCTCCTGGCCGCTGTGGGCGCCTGTCAGTCCTGTCAGCCATTGTCATGTTATAGTCTCCACCCATAATTAAGGTACCTTCAGGAAGCCCCTCATCACTTTGCCAAGATCTACCAATGCCCTCTTGCCCAATGCTGGCGGTAGATAGAGCGAGATGACATTAATTGATCTCCCTTCCCATTGGGCTTCTAGTACAGCAAATCGTCCCCCGGGGTCTGCCCACATCTTGTGCACAATCAGAGGTGTGCTTCATTGCACCAGGATCCCTGTTCCCCTAGAGCCAGCGGTGTAATCAGCGTGTACTAGGAGATTATATCCCCACCGAGTGAGGGCTTTACTTTGGTGTCCCACCAGGTGGGTTTCTTGGAGTAGTACAAGGTCCAGAGATTGCCTCTTTAGATATTGTTGGACAATGCCCCGTTTGATTTTATTGCCTATCCCATTTACATTCCATGATAGAACAGAGAGTACTCGATCTCTTTCAGCCCCATTACATAACATAATGAAATTCGCGAGACAGTAAAGTAATGTTAACGAATACCTGTCACATAGCACCAGTTGAGCATGAGTAACCCTTCCCAGCGAGTCCCCCCACTTCCAAAACCAATGAAGAAATCGGCATACATTAGCATATAAGCACTGCATTTCAAATCAACTGAACAACAAATAAATGAAAACTCCTCCCTTCCCTTTCCCCCCCTCCCTGCCTGCCTGCCCATGGATGTAAAACTACCCACTCCCCAACTAGGCAGAGTTCCTCTTTCCCCTCCCAACATACTGAAAGAGTGCGGGCATGAGCCGGTCCCCATCCCCGCTAGTGTAACATTACATCTTGACTGTCACAGTTTATCCAATGTCCGTAACAAATAAGTGTCCCGAGAGGATCCCCCTCAGTAAGGTGTTGAATAGCTGAGCATATATCAATCAAGTCTCTAGGTAACCATGGGTGAATGTGAGCTCAAAGAACAAGAACCCCCCCCCTTTGCCATACTTGCGCGTCTGTCGAGCTGCCGGGTAGTACCCCATGTCAACAAGGTCTGTTCAAGCTCCGTGGTCTTTTCACTTCTGCAGAGTCCCCCTCAGGCGGTTTGACCATAGTCTCCCTCAGCTGTCTAGGTCGGCCGTTATGGTCTCATCTCTGACCTCCAACCCTTCGCCATCCCTCCAACCAGTCCCATGCTTCCTCCGGCGATGTGAAAAACCATGTCATGCCATCCGACTCCACTCTTAGTTTCGCTGGGAAGAGCATGGCGTATTTCACTTCTCTGTCTCGGGGCTCCTTCTTTACTGTCTGGAAGCTGCGACGCTGGGCCTGGACTTTAGCCGTAAAACCCGGAAAGAAGGTAACCTCACTGTTGTCGATTTTTAGTGGCTGACTATTATGTCTCTGTCTCGATAGTTAAAGACCCAGGAGATGAGGGGTCATTGGGGAGCTCTGGGTTTTGGCCTACCTCCCGGCACCCTATGCGCCCTTTCTATTGAGAAATAGCGCGATAAGGTCTTGGGTTGTAAATGCGTAATGATTAACTCTTCCACATATAGGTCCGCTGCTGGCCCTTCGGCTCGCTCTGGGACGCCTAGAATCCTTATGTAATTGCGTCGTGCCCGGCCTTCATACTCATGAAGTTGTTGCGCCATTCATTCCTGTTTGTTCTGTAGGTCAGCCACTTGCTGTTGGAGCTGGGACGTGTCTGCTTGCAACGCTGTAGTAACGATTTTGAGGTCTTTAACCCTGTTGTCAATTTTGCAAAAGTTCGCTCTGATTAAGGAGACCTCTATGGTAACTGAGTCTAGTGAGGTGCGTACTCCATTTATCGCCGCCATAACGTCATGAAGTGTTGGCTCCCACCCCGGCTTTGGGGCAGCCTGCGCCTCGGCCTTCTCCATGGAGTGTGTGGCTCTATCCCCCCCCCCCCCTTGTTCCAGGCAACTTTTGCAAGCTTGTTCTGCGTGTTAGCCTTAGGGCCCCTGCCCGTTGCCATGTGTGCACTACGACATCCTACAAGTCAAGGGCAGAATCTACAACTTCCCGCAGGTAGTCCCCGCTGCCTACCCAACGAGTCTGAGTGTCTCGCTGGTGGCCTGTTGGTTTTCCCTCAGGTCGTTATGCACCGACTCCGCCGAACCTGTACTCTTCTCCGTCAGATGATCCTCTCTACAGTTGAACAAGCAACCAGCCCTTGGGAGGGGGCAGCAGCTGCCCACTCTATAATCGTCTGTTTCCCAATTGTTCTTTGGTGTGCAAGGTCGTTCAGTACGACCACTACGCCAACTCCTTTGTTGCTGCAAATATGTGCGGGAGAGCACACTGGCGGAATGGGCAGATCTCCGTCTGTACTCAATACAGGTGCTGACTTGGGCAGTGAGACGCACTCACGACCTCCTTTCCTCGTCTCAGTGGAAGATAGCACTCTTCAGTGCCCGCGGCCTCGGGATAGCACCCAACAGGGACGACAGCCGCTCCCTGCCCCTGCCAAATTATGTAATATCTCTCTGTCCAGTGCGCAGGGGCCCATATTAAGCTACCCTCTGACTCGCAAGAGGCGGAAGAGCGCTACATGAGGGGGGAATTCAGGCCACTTCAACTAGTTACCTTCTTCTGTGGCCACTGGTCTATGCTTTCGCCGCTAGCCAAATTTAAGCCTCTGTTCAATCAATCAATCAATCAGTTAATTTGTAATGCACGCTACTTACCTGCAAGGGTTTCAAGGCACTGGGGGGGGGGGGGTGCTGCTGCTACTGGTCGAAAAGCCAGGTCTTGATTTGTCTCCTGAAGGTCAGTAGAGGGGGAGGGTGTTCCAAGTCTTGTCGGCGCGGTGGGAGAAGGATCTGCCTCCAGAAGTGGTTCGCGGGACCGTTGCCAGGGCGTGGTCAGCAGAGCAGAGTATACTGTTGGGTACGTTGAAGGAGAGTCGGCTGTTGAGGTAGGCTGGGCCGGTTTTGTGGAGTGCCTTGTGTGCGTGGATCAGGAGCTTGAAGGAGATCCTTCTGTCGACGGGGAGCCAGTGTAGGTTCCTCAGGTGGGGGGTGATGTGGTTGCGGCACGGGACGTCGAGGATCAGGCGTGCAGAGGCGTTCTGGATTCTTTGTAGTCTGTTGATGAGCTTGGACGAGGCTCCGGAGTAGAGGGCGTTTCCGTAGTCGAGTCTGCGGCTGACTAGGGCCTGGGTGACTGTTTTCCTCGTGTTTGTCGGGATCCATCTGTAGATCTTGCGGAGCATGTGGAGGGTGTTGAATCAGGTGGAGGAGACTGCGTTGACTTGTTTGGTCATGCTGAGTTTCGAGCAGAGGAAGACTCCCAGGTTGTGTGCATGGTCGGTAGGGGCCGGGGGGGTCCCCAGTGATGCGGGCCACCGGGTGTCGTCCCATGCTGAGGGGTTGGGCCCGAGGATGAGGATCTCCGTCTTGTCTGAGTTCAGCTTAAGTCGGCTTTCCTTCATCCAGTCGACGACGGCCTTCATTCCCTGGTGGAGGTTGGATTTGGTGGAGAGAGGGTCCTTGGTGAGGGAGAGGATCAGCTGAGTGTTGTCGGCATAGGAGATTATGTTGAGGTCGTGCTGTCAGGCGATGCGTGCTAGTGGTGCCATGTAGACGTTGAACAGCATGGGGCTGAGGGAGGATCCCTGTCGGAAGCCGTAGATGATCTCGGAGGCCTCGGACCGGAACAGGGGGGGGCGGACTCTCTGATTTCTGCCGGAGAGGAAGGAGGTGGTCCAGTCCAAGGCCTTCTCCCGGATCCCTGCATCTTGGAGGCACGTGCATAGTGTGTGGTGGCAGACGGTGTCGAAGGCGGCGGACAGATCTTGGAGGATGAGGGCCGCCTTCTTGCTGTTGTCTAGAAGGATCCTGATGTCGTCTGTGGCGGTGATGAGGGCGGTTTCGGTGCTGTGGTTGCTGCGGAATCCTGATTGGGAGGGGTCCAGGATGTTGTTGTCTTCGAGGTGACGAGTGAGCTGGATGTTAACTATCTTCTCGATGACCTTTGCTGGGAACGGAAGCAGGGAGATGGGCCAGAAGTTCTTGAGGTCGCTCGGATCAGCCTTGGGTTTCTTCAGTAGTGCGTTGATCTTTGCGTGCTTCCAGTTCTCAGGGAAGGTAGCGGTCTCGAAGGAGAGGTTGATGATGTTGCGCAGGTGGGGTGCGATGGAATTGCTGGCTTTGTTGAAGATGTGGTGTGGGAGAGGGTCGGACGGAGATCCGGAGTGGATTGTGTCCATGATCTTGATTGTGTCCTCGATGTTCACATTGGCCCAGTTTGTCAGGGGATCTTGGACGGTGGGGTGCGGTGGGTCCGGTGCGGCGCGGCCCGTAGGGGTTGTCCAGGGTTTGAAACTGTCATGGATGTCGGTGATTTTTCGGTGAAAGAAGGTGGCGAGGGAGTCGCACAGGGCTTGCGATGGCGGGATGTCATTGGTGCTGGAGCTGGGGTTGGAGAGTTCCTTCACGATGTTGAAGAGCTCCTTGCTGTTGTGTGCGTTGTTGTCAAGGCGGTCTGTGAAGGAGGTCCTTTTGGCGGTCCTGATGAGGTGGTGGTGGTTGCGGATGCCATCTTTGTGGGCACCGCGGCTGTCCGGTGTCTTGTCGCTATGCCATATTTTCTCCAATTTCCGGCAGGTGCGCTTTGAGGTGAGGAGTTTCGGGGTGAACCAGCTGGCTCTTTTGCTGGTGTCTCTGTTGGAGGGTTTTTTCAGCGCCGCGACCGTGTTGGTGCAGTCGTTCATCCAGCGTTCGAGGGTGAGTGCACCATCATCGGGGTTGGTGGGATTGGTCGGAGGGTTGAGTGCGAGGCTTTTCTGTAGTTGATCCTCAGTGACTTTGCCCCAGAAGCGGCGGGGGATCTGTAGGGTGCGGTGGTGTGTGGGGGGGTTTTCAGAAGGAGAAGTGGATGCAGTGGTGGTCTGTCCAGGTGAGTTCGGAGGCGTGGCTGAAGGTGACGTGGGGTCTTGAGGAGAAGATGGCATCAAGTGTGTGACTGGCGATGTGGGTCGGAGTCATGATGAGCTGTTTTAGTCCGAGGTTGGTGAGGTTGGCGATCAGGGTGGAGGAGTTGTTGTCGTTGTTGTTCTCCAGATGATAGTTCAGGTCTCCGAGAAGGATGTAGTCGGTGGAGGTCAGCGCGTGCGTGCTGATGAGGTCGGCGATGGAGTTGCAGAATTGATGCCAGGGTCCAGGCAGTCTGTAGACGAGGGTGCCTCTTAGGGTGGTCTTGGGCCCCGTGTGGATCTGGAAGTGCATGTGTTCGGCGGTGCTGAGGGTGTCGTTGGTGTTTGCTGAGACCCTGATGGTGTTTTTGTGGACGATGGTGATTCCTCCGCTGGCCCCGTTGGTGCGGTCTCTGCGGGTGATCTTGTACCCGTCGGGGATGGCTATGGCGATGTCTGGCGAGGAGGCTTCGTTCATCCAGGTCTCGGTCAGGAAGGCGACGTCCGGGGATGCGGTGTCGAGTAGGTCCCAGAGCTCGATGGCGTGTTTGCGTGCAGAGCGGGTGTTGATAAGGATGCATCTTAGTCGGTTGGGTTCTGTCGTGGCGGGTGTCTCGGTGCCTTTGCGGCAGGAGAAGCTGCAGATCAGGCAGGTGAAGGGACCGTGGGTGCGCTTCGGCGCCGCCTTGCAGCAAGTGTGGGTCCTTCCTGGGTTGAGAGCGACGAGGGTGTTGGCGTTGTAGCAGAGGTGGTCTTCGTGGCTGGTGCGGGGGGCAGGGGTTCTGGCGCTGGGTGCGGTCCAGGCACGGAAGGGCGCAGACGGGCTTGCTTTAAGCACGCCATATACGGGGAGGAGGGGAGGGAGGAGCAGCTGGGAGGTGGGAGGTGTGTTTGCAGGGGCAGCGAATAGGCGCGGAGGGGGCGGAGCTGCAGGGGAACCAGCAGCGGGGACAGGGCCAGGGAAGCGGAGCGGAGCGACCGCGGGAAGGAGACGGGAAGGGGCAGGGATCAAGAGGGCACAGAAGTCTGCAAACGGGGCACAGAATCAGAGGAGGCAACAGCAGGAAAACACGGGGCACAGAATCAAAGGGAGCAACAGCAGGAAAACACAGGGCACAGAATCAAAGGGGTCACAGAATCAAAGGGGGCAACAGCAGAAGAAAACGGGGCACAGAATCAAAGGGGGCAACAGAAGGAAAACACGGGGCACAGAATCAAAGGGGGCAACAGCAGAAGAAACGGAGCATAGATTCAAGCAATGGGGCACAGAACAGAATGGCGAGCGGGGGGCAGGGAGGCAGAGAAGAGGAGCGGACAGGCAGAGAGAGGCACAGTAGAGTGGATACAAACCAAGGCCACTACTGGCCACCAGGGATGAGGCGCAGTTGGTGCCTGCGGGTGGTGGAGGGCCTCAACTTCGGCGGCGATCAGTACACCTCAGCGGGGGTGCAGGCGGAGCTGCAACGCCGGGGAGCGACCTACCAGGAAGGTCAAGGGTCGCTGTTAACAGCCCCCTCATCAGGCCTCGCCACCTCTTGAGTTCAGTTGGATACGGTGGGCCTGCAAAAGTCAGGGTCTTAATTCGCAGGGGTCTCCGCAGGCCGCCTGTCTCGTTGTCACTGGGTTGCCACAGCCCAGTGACAACTGTGCCACTAGATGATCTTTTGGTTGACTGCTGGCCTGCGGCAGCGTCTATAAGCAGTTCTGGGCCCTTGCTTTGCAGTCTTCCCTCCGCTCTGGTCCCGCCTCCACCCGATTCCGGTCTGGGCCTAGTTAGCCTTTTGAAGCCGGGGCCTCGATTTGTTGGAGCTGCCCCCAGGGTGCCCACCGCATTACCTCTGGGCCTCTGCAGCCGTGCTCCGGACCTCCCCCTCCGCTTCCGCAGGGCCAGCCGCTTCCACTGGTGCGCTGCTCACTCTGCCGCCCGCTCCAGCACAGTGATGTCGCCTCAACACTGCAGGGCGTCGGACGCCATCCTCGGGCTCCAGGATGCCGCCATGTTTAAAACCGCCATCATCTGCCCTTCTCTCGCACAGGAACTTCCGGTAGGGCTCAGTTTCTTCTCATCCCGCTGTTCTCTCGTTCCCAGACACTGTACCACTCTCGGGTGTAATGGTTATTAGTTGCAGACACCAGATGTTGCCAGGATAACCGCCGGGGATGCGGGAGCTTATTCAGGCTACGGCCATTCTTGTTGGCAGCAAGCCACGCCCCCCTGTAGTATGTTTTTTAATGCCAAGGAAAATATTCTTTAAAAAGCAATGCTACAGAAATATAGAGCATGGGGTGAAGATCATGATGAAACTACCATGGAGGCACAACAAAGTTTTGATGTCTTGACCTCAGGTGGATTTTCCTATCCCGAGGATGTAATGTTATGCTAAATACATTTGATATAGCGCTCAAATCACCCATAGGCATCTCGGCGCTGCAAGACAGTAGCAGGCAGCATCTACCAAAGGATGTAGCAGTTGGAAGAGGGAGGCTTTCAGTAGTTTTCTAAATTGGCAATAGTTTGGACGGATATGGATATGCACAAGGAGCCTATTCCAATAGACAGGAACCAGGTAAGAAAATAATCATCTCCCACATCTAACCAAACGGATGCGGGGGATGGGCAACAGGGCTTTGCCCTCAGGTCTTAGGCTTCTGGTGGGTGCATATGCTTTAACTCTATTTTGAAGATAACTGAGGTCATTTCCCTTTAAGGCCTTATAAGTGGGACAGCATATCTTAAAAATGCTCCTTTTTCTTACTGGCAGCCAATGTAAAGCTTTAAATGAAGGGGACGATGGGGTGCTAGATGGAAGATTAAGGATAAGTCTGGCTGCCGTATTTCGTACCACCTGTAGTTTAGCAACAAGTGTCTCATTAGCTGCAGCCAGTGGAGTATTCCTGTAGTCTAGCCGGCTCACTACCATGGCTTGGACTAATGTTCTTCTTGCTGAGAACAGAAGATAGGGAAATATTCTCCATAGGTATCATGCATTCTCTGCCACCGCCTGTCACCAGTTTCCTGTGCCCGGAGGCACGTACTAAAGGCTGTTGGGCTCCCGTAGCGCGGGAGCCCATTTCACTGAGCACAGCACCAGCAGATCCTGATGTGAAGGGAGAGGAGTGGACCACAATCTCCAGCGCCGACTACGCAGCCGCCGTCCCCTTTTGCCAGTTTCCCGCACCCAACGCACGTACTAAAGGCTGTTTGGGCTCATGTAGCGCGGGATGCCTCCGGGCCAAGACCAAGCCAAGAACGGACCTGTCTTTGCCCGGCATCGCCCGGAGGAGGCTGGGCTGGCCACCCCCCTAACCTTTATTTTGAGCGGGGGCCTTTTTTTTTTCCTCAACAAACTGCCTGACTAATCTTAAAAATCTGCCGGGATTGGTAACGACCAGAAGGAAGACGAAAACCACAGAGCCGGGTGGAGGGATAACTTATATCTTGGATTGCTACCTGATATGAGCGCTTCTCTCTAGAAGAGGTAAGAACCACCATGACAACCAATGAACCATTAGATCCATCTCCTCTCTCAAGTTGTAACACAATTACTGCCCCCTTACTCTGTCTTCATCAGGGCCCCACCCCCGTACCTGCGCTATTGAGTCGTCACCAGATCTAGAGCCACAAAATAAAAAGAAGTGGGGAAGGACTAAAAAGGGGTCCTGATTAAAAATCCTAAAATGATAAGCTCTGGTAATTTAAAAGGCCACAATAACTTGGCTAAGCCCACACCCCCAATTATACCCACTGCTTCTGGGCCTGCACAATCTATTCCAGAAGACTTTCTTGGTAAACTAGAATTAATAGTTTCAACTCACCTGGAACCTATTATAGCCAGACTAACAAAAACAGAGTCTCTAATGCAGTTCACGAAAAAGGGCGCTGATATTGGGCCAGGGGATGGGAATCAGAGTGCATTCATACAACCTCAGGCCCTTTCCACCCACCAACTACCCTTCTGTAGCCCCCATTCCTCTACCACCACAAGGTTCTCATCCACTAAACAGGCCCATTCTCCAAACTGATCAGCGGAATTCCCAATCGACAGCCGTTGCATCAGTCTGTAGAGATACTATCAACTCTCTACCCTCCCTTCCCGTTAAATCTCCATCACGTAACTATACGTCTATAAGGGAGGAAGGACACCAAGGGAGCAGACAGGGAAGGGTGGACATGGATTTTGCCCTTACCGGAGACACTGAATTAAGTCATGCTGGCACTATCCTGGAAAATGAGCACGCGCCTTTCCAGCGAACTACCCAGCGAATTCCTCCACCCAAACATGGAGAAATTTTGAACCTCCCCCCGGCTGCATGCCCTTTTGTACTCATCCTAGCAAGCATCCCAACTCTGAAGCCCAGTCAACAGGAAACAACAGAGCAACTAATGCACAAAGTCCTACATTGGATCTCTAGATTTTACACTGGTGGGACTGACATTTACCAACATTTGATAATGGCAAGAAGAGTGAAATGGGTGGAGCCTTCAAAGAAGGTAATAAGAGGGGATTGCATTGTTATAAATTTTAGCAATAAGTACTTGGTGGGTGAATTATTAAGGACATTGCCTAACATTCCATCATTCGATACTGAGATTTTCGTACTGTCATTAGGCTTTTTATATACACCTTGTAGCCTCCACCCTCATACGCTAAAGTGACTTCTTTCAATTCCCCCTTTAATCCCACCCAACTGGTACCAAATGCCAGTGTCCTTCCAAATCACTCTCTTGTCCACATGAACCCTGTGATACCCCTCTATAACAGGTTTTAAACATGGCGAGATCTGGAAGCATGTGACTGACTAAACAATACCTCAAAAAGCCTGCCTGATGCAGAAAATATACTAATGACAAGGCAAATATAGTCAATGATTCAAACTACTTAAAAATTATGTCCTGGAACATTGCGGGTTATAATCAGAAAATAGCTAACTCTGATTGGCTAGCACTGGTAATACAGCATGATATCGTATGCTACCAAGAAACATGGGAAATAGGTGACATCCATATAGATGGGTACTCCTCCTACCAGACCCAAGCAGCGCCCTCCACTGCTGGTTGACATAGTGGGGGATTATTTACCCTTGTGTCTAACGTAGTGGGACCCAAGATAAATAAGTTTGTAGCCACTTCACCCTACTATCACCTGCTAATATGTGAAGTACCTAAAGAGCAGGAAGGGCTGGACTGGATTATTATTAATTCTATAACAACAACTTCAGTATCAATATGCCAGCAGTATTAGCTCCCCTGGTAAGGGATATCAACCTGCTCATGAACTGCCATCCAAAAAAACTTCATATAGTCTGGATGGGTGACTTTGACTCCCATAATTGTAGGCGGATGGTCACTCCAGCCTGCGATATGATTGATAATAATGGGAGAGCCCTCTCAATTTTAAACATAATGAGTATGGAGAGAGTCCGAATAGACTACTAATGACCTTCAACCTTGAAATCATTAACCCCCACAATGGACCTCGGCCCAGTTAGATCCTATGTTCTCCTCTGGGTCCTACTAATCAGTGTTAGACTTTATACTGACTTCTGAGACAATTAGAGTGTATTTCTTGCACACAAAAATAACCATTGATGCTTTTAGTGACCATACGGCGAGCACTACACATGCGCAATGTGCCCAAAGAGTCAAATGAGTCACTTTAAATTGGGAAAAAGGTAATACCCAAAATGGTATTGGCGGTGTTGTATTCAAAATGAGAGTTTGTGTTGTCCATTCTAAGCTATGGAGCATTATGGAAGAAGTGGGAGCTGACGTAATGATAACTAATTTTATCCGTGGGATGTACGCTGACGCTACTGCATGCGTCAGGAATGGCAGAGAGGGTGAGTGCACAAGACACTTTAACATTACCCGTTGAGTAAGACAGGGGATGCATTCTTGCCCCATTTTCATTCGCCTTATACACTAATGCCATAGAGAAGGCCCTGAAGGGATTGTGGTGTTTCAATTAGTGCTCATTTGCATGCTAGCGCGCTCGCGCTCAATAAACACAGGAGCCGGTGGTTGCTTTCTACACGTGGCTCCGACTGCCTTGCCGAGGCCACGCCCCTTTATTTAATACTCGCTAGCGTCTGACGTCACGCGTCAGCGCTAGCACACTCCGGCAGCGCGGTAGGCTAGAACGCCTCCTCGCGCGCCGAACATTACACTCCTTCCCAACTTTATCAAAACAGCAAACAATTAACACGAAATGCAAATAAACGATGGATCTGTTACCAGTCCGCCAGTCCAGGTAGGTTACAGCAGATAGTCAGCCAGCTGGGAGGATGGTGCTGGATTCCTCCGCAAACCATAGTGGGATTGGCTTCCTCTGTACCGGGTCATCTCCGGGGTCCTGCACCTTGGGGTGTTGTGCTCCTCCTGAGGCAAGGAGCAGCTGGGCAGGTTACCCCCGGGTGTGGCCGGCCGGGACTGGGGGTCGCGGTCCCTGGGATCGTAATCGTCCTCCGGAGCTTCCTCCCCCTCCCGGTTTCCACACAGTTGGCTCGGGCTCCCTCTTTCTGGCTCGAACCCGGGACACAGAGGTGTTCCAGGATGGGCTTTCTTGAAAAAGGATACATCCCTGGTGACTGTTTCAGCTCCTCTCTGGGCGGTCACCGCTGTGCCAGTCCGGTGGGTGACAGTCCATGGTCGTGGTTCGAAAGGAAGTCGAAATTTGCTTCCAGGGTATCTGACCTTAACATATACTCGATCTTGCACTTGGATCATTGACTCCTTAGCTCCTCTCCGTTGGCTGGCTTGATCATTTGAGCGAGTCCGATTGGCCAGAGTCTTCTCGTTGCTGGCCTGTGCAGGAACTCAAGTCGGGTGGTGGGGAAGCGTGCCACTCACTACTCGGCCCATGGTGGCTGTTCCTGGCGCTGCCTCCGTTGTGATGTGGGGGGTCATCCTGAATTCCCTCAGAAAACTGTAAATCGCCTTTTCCAACGGTGATCCGTCCGCCATGGCTATGCGTATTGTCTTATTTAGGGTGCGCATAAATCGTTCCACCTCTCCATTGGCTTGAGGCCAGCGCGGTGTCACCTTGCGGTGGTGGATCCCCCAGCTCTTGAGGTACTCTGCGAACTCTTGCCCCTGAAAAGGGGGTCCCTTGTCAGTCTTGTCCACCTCAAATATGCCATGAGTGGCGATAGTTTTCTCAAACTTTGCAATCACCTCTGTGGCTGTTTGGCTCCCCACTATTTCGACCTCCGGATACTTGGTAAAATCATCGATGATGACTAGTGCATGACGTCCATCTGGGAGGTGCCCGAAGTCGGCCCTCACACATTCCCACGGCCTCTGGGGGTTTTCTTCTGTTACAACGGGGTGAGGGCGATCCGGCTGTCCTGCCGCTTGGCACCAATTGCAGGTTCTCACCGTTTGCTCTACCATTGCGTCCATGCCGGGGAACCATACTTTGGCTCTGAGCCTGCCCTTGGTCTTTACCATTCCTTGGTGTCCTCTGTGGGCTAGGTCTACTGCCTGCTGGGCAAGGCTGGCCGGCATGACCAGTCTGGGGCCTCATAGCAGACATCCTTGGCTGTCGACGGACAGTTCCCCCTTTATCCTCGGGATAGACTCCAGGGTCATCTTGGCATGGGGTGTCCTCCTATTTAGTGACTCTTGGATGGCCCTCCAGTCCCCTGACTTGTCTGCAGCCGCCACTATTTGCAGACATTCGTCTCTTCTTGACGCATCGATGATTGCGTCGAGGCTCATAGGAAGGGGTCGTGAGCGTTCAGTCACTAACCGGACATATTCTTCTGTGTCCTCTGCCTCGTCCCTTTCTTCCTTGGTGGCTTTGCGCGGGTGCCTAGACAGGTAGTCCGCTGGATTGGTGGCTCCCGGTTTGTACTCCACTCGATAATCATACCCTTGCAGTTGGAGTATCCACTTCTCAATTCTGGGTGGAGGTTTTGACGCCGACCCTTGGAAGAGAGGTATGAGTGGCTTGTGGTCAGTCGCCACCGTGAAGTGATGGCCATACACGTACACGTGAAAGTGTCTGCAAGCCCAATGGATGGCGATGGCCTCGCGCTCGATCTGCGAGTAGTGTTGTTCCGTCTTAGTCGATCGGCTGGCGTAGGCGATGGGGGCCCACTCTCCGTTGCTCTGAAGTTGCGCCAACACCGCTCCCAGACCATAGGGGCTGGCGTCCACCGCCACATTGGTGGGCTTCGCCGGGTCAAAGTACGATAAGGCGCTGTCTGCTGACAGAGCTGCTTTTGTTGCTTGAAAAGCTTGCTCCTGTTCGGGGCCCCATTGCCACGTGGTCGTAGACTTTGTCAACTCCCTGAGAGGCTTGGTGAGGTTGGAGAGGTCGGGGATAAAGCCTCCACAGAAGTTTACCATGCCCAAGAAACTCCTTGCTTCTGAAATGTTTGTTGGGGCGGGGGCTTCTTGAACGTCCTTCACCTTGTCTGGGTCTGGGGCCACTCCTAGATCCGAGAACGTGTACCCTAAGAAACTGATTTTGTTCTGAAGAAATTGGCATTTCTCCCGGTGCAGAGTCAGGCCCGACTCCTGGATTCTCTTGAGGACTCCCCTCAATCTCTGGTGATGTTACTCAACGGTTGACGCGTAGATCAGCTGATCATCACTCACATTCAGCACTCCAGGGAGTCCGCTGAGGACTTCCCTAATGGTATTCTGGAATGCCTCGGCGGCACTCGAGATGCCAAAGTTGAGGCGCCGATACCGTCTGAGGCCCACGTGCGTGGAGAAGGTGGTTATATACCTCGACTCTGGATGAAGTGGCAGCTGGTGATAGCCTGATCGGAGGTCCATTTTTGAGAACCACCTGGCCCCATTCAACTCCCCTAAGATGTCATCAATGGTGGGCGTCAGGTGTCGTTCTCTTTTTACGGCGGCATTGGGGAGGCGCATGTCCACACAGATACGGTCCTTTCCAGGCTGTTTTGGCTTTCTGGCAATGACGATCGGGACACCCACGGGGTTGGTTCACTGACTTTCTCGATGATGCCTTGTTTTTCGAGCGCCTCCAGCTCCTCTTCGACCTTTTGCCTCAGATGGAACGCAATTCGCCAGTGCCTCAGCGCCACCGGTTGGACAGATGGGTCGATATGTAAGGACACCTCTTTCCCCTTCAGGCACCCAATTCCTTTGAACACTTCCCCGAACTCCTCCATGATGGTATCCAACTCCTCCTTCAGGACTGCCATGGCGAACGATATCAGTTTCAGCTTTTCGGCCGATTGCCCGCTCAGCAGCATACCACTGCCTTCTTCTGTGACATAGATGGTGGTGCCTATCTTCACCTCCCCGTGTTGCAATTCTGTCTTGAAGCACCCGATGAGTGGGATGGGCGTCTTTTGACCGTATGCAAACACTCGGATCCTTGCTTCTCGTAGCGGGGGTTTGGTGCGTAATTGGTGATAGACGTTGGCGGCCATCAACTCAATGGATGCCCCTGTGTCAATGGTCGCTTTGACTTCCTGTTGGTGGATTAATATGCGACATTTCGGAAGTCTGCGCTTCTTTCTTTGTGGCTGGTTGATCGCGAGTACTTAGTGGACCGGGTACTCCTCGGTGTCATCATCCATGTCTTCGCTCTCCGCCTCTTTCCGCACCGCGTGTGCAGCTTCTTTCTTGACTCTGGTGGACCTGCACACCGCTGCGAAGTGGTTCATCCACCCGCATGCGCTGCATTTCTTTCCTCTTGCCGGGCACTCTTGTATGCGGTGGGGCTGGCCTCCACAATACCCGCAGTCCTTCCTTTTTGTGTCCAGTTGTCTCTTTCCTCCTGCTGGTCTCACCTTGGGGCGTACCACATTCACCTTTTCTGCCACCTGGACCTGTTCTGTCTTTACGGGGCGATGTAAGGCTGCTTCCATGTGCGAGGCCCTCGCCTGCGACAGCTCCTTCGACCGACCTAAGGTGAGGATGTCCGCCAGGGGCTTGCCGTCTTCCTGGAGGATGGTGACTCGGAGTTTGGATGAGTAACACCCTTGTATGATCTGTCCTCGGATCTCCTCCTGCTCATCTCGGAACCCACACGTGCTGGCAAGCTCCTTCAGTCTGCCATGGAATGCATCCAGTGACTCGTCGGCCTCCTGCTTGGCTTGACGGAAGATGAACCTTTCATAGTCTCTGTTGGCCATGGGTTCGAAATGGGCATTTAGCGCGTTCAGCAGCGTGATGTATGTCTTTGGCGTTGCCTCCACGATGGTCTTGTAGATGCGGTGGATGTCCTTGCCGCCAAGGTGGAGCAGTAAGGCTCTGCGTCGTTCCCTAGCTATGCCTGCCCCCTCAGAATATATTTGTAGACGATCTGTCCAATCCCTCCAGCGCGGGGCAAGGGACGGCGGGGCCCCATCAACGACAAACGGCTCTAGGGCGGGAATCAACGCCATCTTGGCACGTGCTTAGCGTGCTGCGGAGGCCGTCCGCCTCTCTTCCCTCGCCAAACACAGATAGTGGGCAAACGCCTCGTGCGCGTCTGGTGTGGCTCCCCCCGTGCCTCCTCACCATCAAACGGGGTCACGTCCCTCAAGGATCCAGTTGCAGGGTCCTCGGGGCCTGGACGCTCCAACAGGGCGCGGGCCTGCTCCGGGGCACAGGATAGGCATCGGCTGGTTAATGGTTGGGCCTTCCCTGCCACTCAACCATCGTGGGGCACTGCGCCTGGGCCTCTTGGATGGGCCTCTCACCACCTGTCCCCAGTGCAGCACCGGCTGCCTCCACAGAGCCTTCCTGGAGAGAACACTGATTGCTGTGTAAGCCCATGGGAGCAGCCACTCAGCCCCATGAGGTCACATGCATAAAGTGCAGGGTTCAGAAACACTCCCCCGTCGCCAGTGTGGTGTTTCAATTAGTGCTCATTTGCATGCTAGCGCGCTCGCGCTCAATAAACACAGGAGCCGGTGGTTGCTTTCTACACGCGGCTCCGACTGCCTTGCCGAGGCCACGCCCCTTTATTTAATACTCGCTAGCATCTGATGTCACGCGTTAGCGCTAGCGCACACCGGCAGCGCGGTAGGCTAGAACGCCTCCTCGCGCGCCGAACATTACAGGGATCTAGCAGGGACTTCCCATCGTTAATTCCTCTCCTTTTTCTATCCTGCTTTATGCAGACGATGCAGTGCTGCTGGCACGTACCGGCAATGCCCTAAAAAATATATCGGTGAGTACACAAGCTTTTATGGGGAACCTGTCCCTAAAAGTAAATAAATCAAAGTCCTTTGTTCTCGTGACAGGCATAACGCTGAAGAAATATACCGAAATGTCCATTGAAGTGCGAACGCTTGAGGTCGTGGACTCTTTTATTTATCTGGGGGTTATCTTTGACAGGGAGATTAATTGGCAAAGTATGGTAATCAATAGGGGTTTGCAAATGGACCATTGGAGGGCTCTTCAGCTTTGTAAAAAAACTTGGTTCAAAACCAACTGACACTATACAAAAGATTCACCAGGCAAATGTAGTGTCAGCTGCAACATATGGGGCAGCTATATGGGGCCTATGCAATACATCTAAACTCTAAATTTTAGGGGATGGCTTTCTGAGGAGACTAGGCTCTCCTCTGCAATCCTGCTCCTCATATACTGTACAATGCAAATTTAAACTCGCTTACATCACGGATCAGATCAGAATTGCCCCAATCTTACGATGGCATTAAGTCTGGAAAAAAGAAACACTCAATTTAACCAGGGATGTTGTAAAAGATTGCCTGAAGCTAGATGGAGCATTTAGTAGCTGAAGTATATTCAGTCTAATTAAGAAGCCATCGCCATCAGAAATCGGTTTACTGATCCCGAATCATCCGTGGCACTTTCAAAAACAGAGTTGAATCAAAATTATTGGACATATTGAGCAATGGATAGATAATTCTATGTTCTCATATCTAACATTAGTCTCCAATCATCAACACAAATATGTATTACTGCGATTCCGGTTGCAATATATTCCCTCGATGTTATGCCACCCTGCCAATGAATTTTCTGTTAATGCACTGCCACCTTGTCTATGCGATGGTCAATCCTACCAGAACTACCTCCATTTCCTGTTCTTTTGTGCCTTATACGCGGAGGAAAGTAAAAGATATAAAAGATATATTTTACTACTGATGCATAAACCTTACTTTAGCCAATGTCGTCCAGCGTTGTATTATCTTCAATTATTGTCACACCCTTTTGTTTGTTATTGCATAGCCTCATTCCTCCTGTTTGCCATAAGATGATAAAAACTAATAAATATTGATTGCACATGGATGATTGTATGTTTGCACAGAGGGAGGGGCAATGCAGAGGATGAACGTCTTAATGATGAGATACATTTTACCATTTGCATGTTTTTAACATTTTTAACGCTTTGTTTATCTTTTGGCATTTTTAACATTTAAATTGTAATTGATTGATTGTTTTCAGAATACATTTTATGCCATATGTAGTGGCGAAATAAAGTTATTATGACTGACTGACTGAACTAAAGGACCAGACCGAGGGCTAAAACCATGCCTAACAATTTCAATCCTTTTGCTCTAAAATGTAGGTAGCTCTTTTCAGATGTTTTCACAGTTTTCTGAAACTGACCAGCCAGTTACCTCATGCTCCTTATATCAAAAGCTCATCTCCTTAAGGCACAAAAAATTATTCTGAATAAAAGTTACCCTTACTTCTCCCTCTTCACCCACCCATTCTACTTGAAGTTTAATTTTATACAGGTTTTCCAGCAGTAGCAGACTCCAGTGCCCTCATTTGTTTCTGAACTCTCTGCTCTGTATAATTTATTCTGCTGCACACATGTACTTTTTGCGAAATCCTTCTTCAACAAGCAAGTCATTCCGAAGCTTACAATGCATCAATTATTAGTATCAGGGCAAATTCATGAAGCAGTTTATCTATGATCCAAAAGGAATAGTACATTTTGTAATCTGTATTCACCATGAACGCTCAGGCTGTGAGTAAAAGGAAGGAGTCGTGGAAGGACAATTAAAACAGACTTCTCAGAAATAAAAAATTGAAAAAACATACTGCAAGGGTGTGGGTGTTCTCTGAAGCTTTGGTTTTATATTCGAAGAAGTCCCTTTCAGTACAAAAACTATGCTTTAAGGCTTTTCTCACTTTGTATGTATGCTGTACTATGCAGCACACATGCAAAGTTGGAAAGATTAGGAGAAATGAAAACTTTTCTACTCGTTACGCCTGCCTCGTGGAACTGTAAGATGTTTCCACAAATTTCTATCTAAGAATGTTCCTATCTACGAATGTTCCTATCTACGAATGTTTTGTAGATAAGGATTTGAGTTAAAACCTCTGGGAGGTTGCACAGAAATGCCCATGCAGCACTCATGGAATGAAGCCTTGATGCAAAAAAATGCATAGTAGCGCATAGCACAACTTTGTGTTACTTTGGGATACTATCCACCATAAATCCTGAATTGCCTTGGAAATTAATCCCCCTTAACACGTTGCACGAGGTTTGCTTCACAAAAGTGATGGAATCCCGGCAAAAAGCGTTAGCAAACCTGGGCCTGAGGGTCAGTATGTATCAATGAGGGAGAATGAGTGAAATTAAGAGTGAATGTAAGTGAGTGAGAATGAATGAGTGTAAGGGGTGTAAGAGACTGTGAGTAAGTCTGAATGACTATGAGTGTGAGCAACAATGTGATGTGATGCTTATGAGTTTGTTGTTGGCCCTGGCACACTGAAAGTAATTATTGTCTTATAAATACAAACAGGGAAAAATACTGGTCCTGCCATACTACAGCATGTCTTAGCATGGCAGAAACCTGTGACAAAATACTGACAGTGGCACACTGGGGTAATTCTTGCCATAAAGGGCAAAGATGGTAAGTTACTGGTACTGACATACTAGAGGTAATTCATGGCATATAGGGCACCAGCTGGAAAGTACTGGCATACTTGAGGACATTTTTGGCAATGACAGAATGCTGGTAGATATATGAGAGGGCGGCAACCATGAAAAAATGCTTGACCCTGCCATACTTAGGTAATTTTTGACACAAGTGGTACCTGTGGTATATGGACGTCGTAAATTGCAAAATACTGGCCCTGGCATATTTTATATCATTTTTTTAATAAGGGGGACCCATTCAATATGGGGCACCAACAACACAATGCTGACCCTGGCCCAATTACACAACTGTTGACATAAGGGGAACCCACACCATATTTTGAAAAAAATTTGTTTGAACTCCTAGGGACGTTTAATTGGCTTGGGACACCATTAAATGATTTGTATATTAAATTAGGGCCTTTTCAATGCCTATTTCATTCTAGAAAATCTAAATTTCATCCATTCTTTTCAAATTTGCCTCAGTGGGAGAACTCTCGCAGAAGAAGTCTGACTAACTCGCTTTGTCGCTATATTTCAGGGCAATAATTATGCCCCTGAACTTTCAAAGATCGAGTCAATTTTATAATATAGGTGGTATCTAAAATAGACATTTGTCTATGTTATTCTGTTCTAGTGATCAATTATGATAGTGATCCAGCAGCTCACCAGCAGCAGGTACTCCTATACCATATACTCACCTGGGCCCATAAACACACACAGACCTCATCCAGTATAACCGCTGGAGCCAAAGTTTATGATTTCCTAACATTTCAAGATTAGTCACCTCTTGTCGATGCACCATTATTCGAACTAGCTGATGGTGAAATGACATGAATTATTTCTCTTATTGCAATGAAATAACCACGGGGAACATTTTAATCTTTATCTAAATTGTTTTCATGTGAACCATTTCAAAGTACAGTACAGTCTCCATCACTCATTGGAAGGAAGATTCAATAATCAATCATCAAACACATACTTTATATCTTGCAATGAATTATGCTCAGAAAGGAGAGGACAGAGAGAAAAAAGCATCCATACATCCACGGAAAATGATATTACCTAGAATGGTGTGAAAACCAACCCCCTAGACAAAGGGCTGGTAAGGGTCCCCGGGAAAGATCAGGCAACAAAGACTTCAGGACAGGAATCAGGACAGGATAGTTGACCTCTCTCACACCGACGCTTGCGTAGCACCACTCTCTGACACTCTCTTCCTCCTCAAGATTCTTCTGCGATCTTCTTCTAATGAATTAATTTTGGATTGATGGTTCTGCATTCGATCCTTCATCAGCCACTCCAACAGCATCCCGAGCTCTGCAGCATTCAGCAAATTTCCGTCCGACTAACTTACTATGACTACCTCAATTATACTCTACAATATTCATGTACCACCCATTAATGTTTCAATATCGTGAAACTACAAACTCTGAATGGACAGGCAAGGGGGGATGATTATCACACCATGCTTATACCTCATCATAGTCTCTCATTTCATTGTTCAAAGATCCAACCCCTTAATTTTTAATTCAAAGTTATAATTTTCCACCCGTATTCACATATTATTAGCAACATTTGTGTATTTCTGTTATGAACATCTATTCATCCAGAGGTCTGTAGTGCTGGTTTCAAGGGTATGTAACTTTTGCGTCCTTGTATTGCGTTCAAGAGTTATCGTCACTCTTCCGGCTCAATCTCATCAGGCATGTTGAGAATCACATGACTAACAGACACTGGACTCATACGAGAGGCCCAAATGTGCACTAATAAAAGAGCCAGAAAGTAAAATATTAATTTCAAGAATAAATGGTTTCACTGTATACCACTTATCTCTACTCTAACCTCATTTACTTATTAATGCTTTCCCTGCATTAGCATTAGTAAAATTGCTCGGTTTAGTTTTTGCAAAGCAGATGCCAACCATGTGAGCTTTTCCAGCTGCCATTTTACTAGCATCTGCGCGTGCGCAAGAAATTCCCTCCAAGCGACAGCTCGTCATACTGCGTAGGTGCAATTGACGCATGTGCAATAAAGATTTCCCGTTAGCAGCCATTTTAGAATTTCGCTCAAGTTACTAATTAGTAAAACACATAATCAAACTTCTCTGTCTTTTATGTCAATGTTTTGCGTATTCATTTACACAATACGTGGTTAATACAATATTAGAAATTAAATGAGAGGATTGCTTCCGAGCAAGTCTCTTCAATACAAGTCCTTGCTCCATCAATAGTACTTCAGAGATTTCAAGTGTTGTGATGTTAGGGTTATGTGGTATGCCTTCCTGGAAAAAATCTTGTCAAGGTCATATGATGTCACTTCCTGTGATGCCATTAAGGCCAAATGGTACATGAGGTTACTTAAGCTACCCATGGAATTTTCGTTAATCGACGACTTTGGAACTCCAGAGGCTGTTGAGTAGATAAAAGGAGAAACAGATCAGGAGAAGACCTAAGGAAGAAGTTAGGAAATAATCAGGACACTAAACTACTCAGAACGGGGTACAGAGGTATTAGGAATCCCGACAGTTTGTAGTAAGTTCTTTAATGCCATGGAAAATACCCCTAAAAAAATTGCTACAGAAATATAGAGCATGGGGTGAAGATCATGATGAAACTACCTTTCTCCTTCAACCCAACAGACTTATAAACTTGAGAAAAATGAAATGACATCAGAAGAAGTACAGGAGTCATCTAGAATTGAGATATCATTATTGGACTCTGAAGCACGCACCATTTTGATTAGAGGGCATTAATAGGGTCTGGGTCCTTCTATTCCTGAAATTCTGGGGGAACAGAGAAGGAAACATGAATGATTCAAAAGGATTCTAGAATATAAGTAAAGACTTCTTTCCAATAATGCATCTTTCTAGAAACCTCCTCTCTAGAAAATGCTTCTTGCATGATGTTTGCCTTCTTGTACAAGTTATGTAGATTCAAGGAACTACCAAGGTTCTATGAAACATTGTTACTCCATTCCCGGTGTCTCCATCCCTGGTGTCCAAAGCAATATCTTCTTTCTGGAGGCACATATGCATGAACTTCTTCACAGCTCCTTAACATGTAAGAAGAAACAAAAAAGATTTCTTGGCAGGACGGGATGCTGGACCAGCAACAAGGGGCACAGATTTTTGGTGCCACCATAACGGCAGGCTACACACCTGTGGGATGGAGACGAGTGTTCTATCTACTGATGATTTGTATGACAACTTGGCAATAATTGATGACTTGTTTTGAACAGTTTTTTCTTATCTGATAAAGAGCCCTGAAGAAGTTCATGTAGATGAACGAAAAGCGTTGGCTGTTCTTTGGCTGACTGTCTTTATGAAATTCAACACAATAAAGATAATGTTCTGGATATATGCGGCTGTGGACTCTTTACTCCAGGGTTGCACAATCCCATATTATTTATCATTATTTTGTTCGCAGAGCAGCAGTATCAATAAACGGCTGGATATATACGGCTTTGGACTCTTAACGCAACGGGCGCACCATCCCATATTATTTATCAGTCTATACCCCCCTTAAAACATCAAGATTCTTTTAGTTTTAAAACGTACTTGAAACAACTGCCTAAAAATATCTACAACCCTCTGATCTAGGTAAAAAAATGTTTATCTTTGAGCAGTTTGGAGAGTTTGATGGTTGTGTTTGTATATTTGATTTTTTTAGTTATTATTCGGTTTTCATAAAATAGAAAAAATAAACATAATAGTTCGTCTACACAAACTCCTAGAAACACCATTTACAATTCTTGCATTTGACTCTTTTGCTGTATAAGAAGTAGCTCAACAGGTGCTCCAGATAATTGTTTCAGGTGCTGACATGCTTCATGGCCTCATCCAATTCACCCCTGCCAGGCAATCATTAACACACTAAGGTCATTGCACAGCACCTAATCGGCAATGTTGTCACACTCCATGCTTTCAGAGAGATTGACTGTGGTCCTTACAGACAAGTAGATTGTATATTGTATCTTGTAGTACCTTTCCGTATGCTGACACAGGAATATCTTTAGTAGGATGGAGGTCGAATGATTTTCAGAGCCAAACTCATGTGAGTGCCCACCAAGCACCTCAGTAGTCCCCTTCACAGCCCTAGAAATTTGAGGGGTCAAGATTATTCAGCAGGGGGTTCACACCTAAGCATTAAGTGGTGAAAAACATGTCACTCTTGAATGGCATCTGTGCGTTCTACAATGTTGGCCTCTGATGCTGCATGGTACCCAGGCACCTTGATGTCTTTGCATGTTCACAAACTGAAGTAAATAGTGGAAATCTTTTTCCCATTTTGTATAGCTTCATGAGGATCTCCTCTGACCACTCTGACCCCACCCACACTAGAATCAGTACCACATACCTCTTCAAGTTGCTGTGGTTGCTAATGATCAGGACTCTGCTATGTCGCCACACTACACCAGAGCAGCAATGTCTATTTACCCTTTTACTTTCCCTGCTGCTGCCTCCAGGCACACCATCACAATCCACTCTCTAATTTTCAGGCTGATTCACAGGCTCACACACCTGGTGTAGCATATTAATGAAGGTTACTGCATCTTACACTCATAAGAAAGGTCATAGTTGTTGGTGGTACTCAATTAAGTGCAACTTTGAATGGTGATGACTATTTTCACTTCTGCCTTTCCTAGCCTTCCATTTTATAGAGAAATATGACATACACAAAATCATAATGGAGAACTTAAAAAAGCTCAAGATAAGGAAACAAACACCTGGAACGGAAGTCTGCAAAAACAACTCATTAAACAGAAAACTTAGAGGCAGAGTACGATGTCAGTCGGAAAGTCTCCGAATGGCATTCGGTTCGAACGGATCCGAGTCAGAAGCATTGGCTCTGAGCGACTTGGAAACATTTCCGTCCGACCGATTATGATGGTTGGAAACCGTTCGGACTGTCCGACTCAGATCCAAATGGCTTTTGGAGACACCAAGTCAGTCTGAGCAGATTAGTACATCGCCATGGACCCCGTTCCGACCGAGCAATTACGATGTCGGATTCGGACAGCCTCTACGAATTGGTCTGTCCAACAGGGATCGGCTGTTGGAATATGACTTTGGGGGCCATGAAGTGCCCGACACAGGAGGCAAAGTTTTCTGCAACCACCCCTTTCTTCAATGGGAGCCTGTGTAGTCAGTTGAAACACAACCTCTCATTAAAGTAAATGGGAGTCTGACCAAACGGTGTTCGGAAACATTGTAATCGGTCGGTCGGAGTCCCCGAACTCGAGTCAGTCGGAAACCATTCCAAAACTGAGTAGGTCAGAATGCTTTAACACAGACATCGTAATGAGGCCCATAATGTTTAAACGGCAACTAGGAAAGAAAACACACCAAATCAGGTTGTTTCTAAATTTAGACAAGTTTGAAAGACTGACATTGATTGAAGCCTTCTCTCTTTATCTCCATGTTTAGTCAAGTTCCAGTTCAAGTTCAACTTTTATTAATTGCATTTTAGTAATCAAAAACATACTGCAAATGTTTGCACCTAATTACACAATAACTTAAAGTTTCTGTTAAAAAACATTGTAAAAGCTTAAGCTCTATTACTTAAGAATTGTAAATTGGCAGTCAACCGCATGATTACATAATTTTAAATTAATCAAACATGTTAAAAACCAAGCAGAAAACAAATACAAAAATGTGATTAATACCAAGTAAATGCTTATTGGAATTGTGTGATATCACATTTCTAAAAATCCCTGTTTTGTAAAAGTGAAGTTTGCCATTTTCACAATAATTTACTTTGCAGGATTTTTACCTGGTCTGATTTAAAAAAAATCAGCAATATTTGAGGTTGTCGGTCTTGGTAGAGATTTCAAAATAGTTTACAAATTCTGTGAAGTCCACCTACACAAAATAATAGTGGCAACGATACCACACAGAAATGTTAGAGAGCCATAGAAATTGACCCATTCAAAGAAAAGCAAAATATAATAATAAGACCTCATTACAGAATCGACCTCTGGATTTTGGTAAACCACAAGACCCTTGTATACACTCGGAAATATTTCATAAATAAAGGGCATCTAGAGTGAGTCTAACCTTTGCTTCCAAATAAATTAGTTCTGGAAAACCTCTACCGAGTCACATCAATCAAGGGCATGAGGACATGTCAGAAAAGTGTGAGGAAACGTATTCTTATCTAGACTACGAAGTTATGTTATGTTATGTTATGTTATGTTATGTCCATCATTTCAATGTTAAATAATTTATATATTAATATTTTGAGAACACATGCAACTTCCATGGTTTCCTTTAGTTGTTCTCTGAGGTTCTGCAACCTGAAAGAATCAGCAAAGTTATAGAAAGTCACTAAAGCATTAATAATAGCCCAGCACACCTCAACAATTGCATCTGCTTTCACAAACCTTCCAGACACCTCCGCTCATCCGGACCTACTTGTACACATCCCACACATAAAGAAGACTAGATCTGACGGTTGAGCCTTCTCCATTACTCCTAAAGCGTGGAACGACTGTAGCTAAACATGAGAGCCTCCTCCTCACTTCTTGAATCCCGCAAAAAGCTGTAGACCTGGCTTTTTGAGTAGTCCAAATAGGTGATGGGTTTGGCTAGACAAACACCTGCTCAGTGCCAGGATATCCTCATGTGTGATAGTCCGCTCTACACATCTGCATAACACAATATGGTGTAACATAACAATCCTGATCTAGAATACACAATCTCAGCCAATTTCCTTAGGACCACACTTGACCATCGTGTAGGAAGGTGGAATCTGACTATATGGTTGCCCCCACTTTTTTCCTGGTGTTTTGATGGTTTTTGACTAGTCTGGCTGGGATCCTGCTATTCAGGACCCCAGCCTATCTGCTTACTCCCTTAAACATGGAGTGCATATTAGATGCACTAGCGATTGGATACTGTGGTACCTTATGAGCCCCTAGTATATGGTAACTTAGGTACCAAGGGCATAGGTACTTCACAGGTCTACCAGGGGCTGAAGCATGTATTATGCCACCCCTGGGAAGCAGACTAAATCTGACACCACAGGCCTGCTACTGAAGCCTGGGTGAGGTAGTGTTAGCACTCCTCACTGAGTTATAGGTTCCCTATATCTCACCTTACACACACATATAAACCTATCAGTCACCCCTAAGGCAGGTCCTATCAATCCTGAGGGCAGGGTGCTTGATTTCCATGTGAGGGGGTGCCTCTGCCTGAGCAGGGGCCCTCTGCAGCTCTCAGAGTCTATTCTCTGTAGCTGTTTGTGGATGCGGTTAAATCATATACTCTTAAGTGCATTATAACCTAGCGGTAAATGCTAACTTTGGGATGGCTGCATAAAAACATGTCGTGTTTGGTGTCAAATGCTTTGGAATCATACCCCCACACCAGAAACTGGTGTGGGAGTATGATCCCACCCTTCTAGAGGGATAGACATGTAACCACTGTGGAAACACGGTAGAATCCTGAAGAGCCCTGGCATCACAAAATGGATGCCACCAGCACAGACACTGGGCTGCCCTCCTGCTGCTGACCGAAACTTGCAGTGGAGGAGGCCCAACAATAGGCATCCTGTCACAGGGACGTGTAACCACCTTCCAGACAGGATTTAGTGTATTGGGGCTGGGTGGGTTCACTCCTAGAGTGCTTTGAAGTCCTGCACTGGGGGAGCAGTAGGCTCCTCTGTGCATATGCCAGCTCAAAGCGGTTCAGGGGCTACCAGCCCCTGCTCTGGTGCAAAACTGGACAAAGGGAAGTGGGTGTAGCCACCCACTTCCCTGACCCTTCCATAGGAGTGGTCATAGAGCTAGTCCCTCCCTTCCTTGTAGTATAAGTTAGGGAACCCTTGCCTTTGCAAACTAGATATCCATGGATGATGCTCTAAAGAAGAATCCTTGACCTTCGATGTTCCACTACCTCTGGAAGACTGAAGAATCTCCCTTGGAGCCAAGGAGTGACTCCCCTGCTTGGCAGGCACCAAAACTTTGCATCAACAGTAGCAAACTTTCCCGCTCCTGCCAGAGTCTGAAGTCCCTGCAGCCCCAAAAGTGGATTTCCTGACTTCTCGACGGCCATCGTGAGTCCCCAGTGAAACTGAGGCCAGTGGACCCCACGAGTGACGAGGAACAGAAATACCCGGGTATCATGCACTATTGTCGAGTGCAACCCCTTCACGACATTCTACAAACTTGTGCATTAGACCACGTGTGGCTCAAGCCTCCAGCAGGATTTACTCTGAAGATCAGAGGCCTACCTTGTCCCGAATGACCGTGGGCTCCTGGTGAGTGAATCCTCCTGAGGCATCTTTGCGATCCCTTGCCGGTTGGCTTGTGGGTCCCCAGAAGACTTTTATACAGAACCAAAGGGCTGCCCTGATTGCTCCAGGCCTGCCCTGACTTACCTTTGCTGGGTGAGTCCCTCAGACCTTGCTGGTCTGCACCGCTGACTTTCTTCACTTTCCACAAGACTTGCTGTTGCCAAGGCTTGTTGGCTCCAATCCGGTTGCTGACACCTTAGTAAGCTGCAAACTTTGTGGGACACTCCAAATCCAGCTCCTGGTTGTCGTCGATACCTCCTGGACCTCGTGGCTGAAGAGTCAAGACACCCATGATCACCTGAAATCACCCGACTACTGTGGGCATCCAGCTTCCTGGACCCGGGTCACTTTCAAGTGACTTTGAACACTGTCTCCTCTACTTTCAGGTCTTCTTTCTTCAGAATCCAGCCTTGGATTCCACCGGACACTTCTCCTGTCTTCACAAGCAGCAAGTCTTCTTTGGCTCCCATTGAAAATGACGCCGCGACCCGACACAAAAAGACACCTATGCACCCGGCTTCCCTGGGTGAGGTAACTCGAGTACTCCGGTGCTCCTGTGTGTGTTGGTTCTAGAACTACTTACCCTGTAAGTGACTTGCTTGTAGACTCTCCCGAAGTATCCTAAAACTTTAAAATTCCAACCATGACTTGCTCCATTGAAGTTTACTGGGATCTGCGGCTGTGTTCTCACACTGCATGCGTCTCCCGTGGGTCCTTTACTTACCATCCTTGGGTGGATTAGTGAGGCCCCAGCGCTTCTGAAGACCTTAGGCCTTCTCCCTTCTCAAGTCGTTCTTCTTATACCTCTATTTTAGTATATGGTCTGGTACGCCCCTAGGGCCCCAGCCATATAAGTGCTTAATTTGTTGTGAAACGTTGATTTGTGCATATGTCCTTGACTTCTAATCTCATAAAGAGATTAGTAGTGTGTGTCTAGTAATAAATACATATATATTTTATATATATACCTGTGTGGTGTCCTTTCATTTAGTAATTCAAGAGATTATAAGGTAAAACAAGCTGCTTTACATTCCTCTAAAGACTTAGCCTGAAGGCTGCTCTCCACAGCTACCACTAGGATAGCTTTCCTAAAAAGGTTGTCTTAAACCTATCTACCATAAGAGTCGAATTGTACTGGTGCAAGGTGGCCACTTTAGCTAGTTACCAGCATATACCAGGCCAACTTCTCACATTGATGGGCAGCGTGTGGGATTCCAGTTTGCAATTGGTTTACCAGAAAATCTCTATTTTAATTACTAACTGAAAACCACTAAAGGTACTCAAGGTACAAATAAAGTCAGGCTTAGTATCAATAAGTTCTACTGAACTTAGAGCTGTGTGTGAAGGGATAGCACACCCTTGCTACAGCTCAAGCTAGGATCAGTTTTCCACAAACTAGTGTAGGTAGTACAACACTGCACAAACACTAGAATGTCCTTAAGGGCTGGATCCAGTGGGTCCACCCAACCTCAGTATAAGGGCATCACTTTTGTGACTTGAAAGCCATGTGTGCTGCAGGGCACCTGAGGATAGGACAGAGTCCCTCCACACTTCACCTGATAGATATGCTGACAGCAGATGATCTTAGATTAGCTCCAGGAGTTAAGGGGTCTGAATCAGGGGGTGGGTCAGCTATAGTCTCTGGGTCAGATGATGAAAATCAAGATGACCTGGACTCTGTGGTTGAAGGGCTAGATCCACAGGGATCTGAAAAGGACAGAGGAATTCTCCCTAAGAGAGCTGACAGAGTGGAAGAGAGGCCTATGTCCCCTTCAAGGGAATCTGACCACTCCTATCACTCTGGCAGAGAATCTGTCCAACAGAGGAACTCATACTTTAATAGAAGAGAGACCTCCTCTGAAAGAATGTACAAACTGCTACAGTATGAGGAAGTATGAGGAAGTCACAGTTGGCATTAGACAAAGAAGCCTTTGAGGTCCAGAGAGATTCTAGAAGAGAGGGGTTAGAACCCCCTGGTGGCAGCAACAGTGTCTCTAGAGTCAGAGATTACTTTCCAGGCCATAGGAACCTGTCCAAGGTTGTTCCTCCCTACCAGAGTGGGGATGATATCCACAATTGGATAACTGCTATGGAGAGGGCCTTTAGAGTACAACAGGTCCCCCAGAAACAGTGGGCAGCAATCTTGTGGCTCTCCTTTTCTGATAAAGATAGAGACAAGCTCCTCACTGTTAGAGAAGAGGATGCTGATGATTATGAAGTCCTGAAGAGTGCATTAATAGATGGGTTTGGCTTAACCACTGAGCAGGTTGAAGTTCAGAGATACCCAGAAGGCACAGACACAGGACTGGGTGGACTTTGCAGATTGTGCTACCAAGGCTCTGGAGGGTTGGATAATTGGTAGTAGAGGAACTGACTTTAAAGGATTGCATAATTTGATTATGAGAGAGCAGATCATTAACAATTGTCAAAACCAGCTCTTACACCAGTACCTGGTGGACTCTGAGCTGACCTCTCCCCAAGAATTGGGAAAGAAGGCAGACACATGGGTCAGAACCAGGGTGAGGCCCAAGAACCAAGGTAGTGACCAGAAGAAAGATTCCATTAAGCCCAAAGAGAAAGGTGGGGATAATAAAACAGAAAAGTCCTCTGAAGGGCCCCAAAAACCCATTTCTGGGGGTGGGTGCCAAAATCCTTCCTTTTCCAATAATAAGAAACCATATTGCCATGTGTGCAAGCAACCTGGCCACTGGAAAACTGACTCCAGCTGTCCAAAGAATGGCAATAAAGACAACGTTCCTCCCACTGCAGCTCCAACAGCTCCTGTTACTACCAGTAGTAATCCTCCAGGTGGTGGGAGTGCACCCAAAAACTTAGTTGGGTTTTCTTGGGGAACTCAGGTGGACTCTGGCCTAACTAGGTCCCCTACACAAGCAACTCTAGTCTGTGATGGTGGCATGGGGTTTGCCAACTTTACCATGAGTCCCAATATTTTGGGCAGGTACAGACAAGAGCCAGTGATCAATGGTCAGAAGGCTGTGGCCTACAGGGACACAGGGGCTAGTGTCACCATGGTGACAAAGAGACTAGTGACCCTAGAACAGCTTTTACATGAGTTTAGATACCAGGTGACCAATACTGATGGAATTAGGACAGACCATCCCATGGCAGTGGTAAATCTCAGCTGGGGAGGGGTCACAGGCCCAAAGAGAGTGGCAGTGTCCCCAACCTTGCCTGTAGATTGTCTACTGGGGAATGATCTGGAAATCTCACCCTGGGCTGAGGTGGATCACAATGCCCATTTAAGAATGTTAGGCATCCCTGAGAGAGTGGATGAGACCCTGAGGGCCTCACGCCCACCCCAGGAGAAATTAAGGGGAGTGAAGCCTGAAACAATGGATCACTCCACACAAACAGAGAGCATAGGGGGTGAGGAACAGTTCTCACTCCACCAGACTAAAGGTAAGGGTCAGCTTTCTAAGGGAACTGATCCTGCCCCTTGTGAAGTAACTGCCCCAGAAGTGGTCAGGCCTGTCCTGGCCACAGCTCTGATGACAGGGGATCCTTCCAAGGTGGTACCCAGTCTGGAGCAGGTATCCTGCCCCCCTATACCCTGCCTCAGTCAGCCCAGGGCTGCAGAGGTCAGGGAGGTCAGTGGTCCCTTAGTGGGCCCCTGTCCAGAGGAAACCCCTCATCAACAGATTAGGGACACCCAGCAGAGTAGTTCTAGCCAGGTGAATATTCCTCTACATACTGAGGGATCCCCCTTACCCCTAGGTACAGGCATTCCACAGATGGACTCTGTTGGGCACAGGGAGACCTGGGACATAGTTGTCCCAAACATTCCAATGCCCTCCACTGCTCCAACCAGAGGGACCCAACCCCCGGCTGTAGACAGCCAGAGGTTGACCCTTAGGGCCACATATGACACAGTCATGGACAGAAAGGCTTCCATGGTGACCAGTGACCTGAGGAAGTTGAGGCCACCCCAAATAGGGCCTCACTTCCAGACTCAGACACCCCACCAGCCTGCTTCTGTACCAAAACACAATACAGGCAATTTCCCTAGACTTTGGAGAAACTCCAGAACCCCTTGGGGTAGGATTTCCCAAGTGGACCATGAGACAGGAAGCCACCATGCTAGTGCAGGTTCTTCCTTATATGGCCACTCAGAAAATAAAGGCTTACCTGGACAAGGTTAGCCTTATCTCCTTTTGTTTGGGGGGGGGGGTTATGTAGGAAGGTGGAATCTAACTATATGGTTGCCCCCACTTTTTTTCCTTGTGTTTTGATGGTTTTCACAGGCCTACCTGAAGCATGTATTATGCCTTCCCTGGGAGACAGACTAAATCTGACACCACAGGTCTGCTACTGCAGCCTGGGTGAGGTAGTGTTAGCACTCCTCACTGAGGTATAGGTTCCCTATATCTCACCTTACACACACATATAAACCTATCAGTCACCCCTAAGGCAGGTCCTATCAATCCTGAGGGCAGGGTGCTTGGTTTCCATGTGAGGGGGTGCCTCTGCCTGAGCAGGGCCCCTCTGCAGCTCTCAGAGTCTATTCTCTGTAGCTGTTTGTGGATGCGGTTAAACCATATACTCTTAAGTGCATTATAACCTAGCGGTAAATGCTAACTTTGGGATGGCTGCATCAAAACATGTTGTGTTTGGTGTCAAACGCTTTGGAATCATACCCCCACACCAGTAACTGGTGTGGGAGTATGATCCCACCCTTCTAGAGGGATAGACATGTACCCACTGTGGAAACACGGTAGAATCCTGAAGAGCCCTGGCGTCACAAAATGGATGCCACCAGCACAGACACTGGGCTGCCCTCCTGCTGCTGACCGAAACTCGCAGTGGAAGAGGCCCAACAATAGGCATCCTGTCACAGGGAGGTGTATCCACCTTCCAGACAGGATTTAGTGTATTGGGGCTGGGTGGGTGCACTCCCAGAGTGCTTTGAGGTCCTGCACTGGGGGAGCAGTAGGCTCCTCTGTGCATATGCCAGCTCAAACCGGTTCAGGGGCTACCAGCCCCTGCTCTGGCGCGAAACTGGACAAAGGGAAGTGGGTGTAGCCACCCACTCCCCTGACCCTCCCATAGGAGTGGTCATAGAGCTATTCCCTCCCTTCCTTGTAGTATAAGTTAGGGAACCCTTGCCATTGCAAACTAGATATCCCTGGATGACGCTCTGAAGAAGAATCCTGGACCTTCGATGTTCCACTACCTCTGGAAGACTGAAGAATCTCCCTTGGAGTCAAGGAGTGACTCCCCTGCTTGGCAGGCACCAAAACTTTGCATCAATGGTCGCAAACGTTCCCGCTTCCGCCGGAATTCGAAGTCCCTGCAGCCCCAAAAGTGGATTTCCTGACTTCTCGACAGCCATCGTGAGTCCCCAGTGAAGCTGAGGCCAGTGGACCCCACAAGTGACGAGGAACAGCAATACCCAGGTACCATGCACTATTGTCGAGTGTAACCCCTTCATGATGTTCTACAAACTTGTGCATTAGATCACATTTGGTCCAAGCCTCCAGCAGGATTTCCTCTGAAGATCAGAGGCCTACCTTGTCCCGAGTGACCGTGGGCTCCTGGTGAGGGAATCCTCCTGAGGCGTCTTCACGATCCCTTGCCAGTTGGCTTGTGGGTCCCCAGAAGACTTTTCTACAGTACCAAAGGGCTCCCCTGGTTGCTCCAGGCCTTCCCTGACTTACCCTTGCTGAGTGAGTCCCTAAGACCTTGATGGTCTGCACCGCTGACTTTCTTCACTTTCCACGAGACTTGCTGTTGCCAAGGCTTGTTGGCTCCAATCCGGTTGCCGACACCTCAGTAAGCTGCAGACTTTGTGGGACACTCCAAATCCAGCTCCTGGTTGTCGTCTACAGCTCCTGGACCTCATGGCTGAAGAGTCAAGACACCTGTGATCACCTGAAATCACCCGACTACTGTGGGCATCCAGCTTCCTGGCGCGGGTCACTGGCAAGTGACTTTGAACACTGTCTTCTCTGCTTTCAGGTCTTCTTTCTTCAGAATCCAGCCTTGGATTCCTCCGGACACTTCTCCTGTCTTCACAAGCAGCAAGTCTTCTTTGGCTCCCAATGAAAACGACGCCGCAACCCGACACCAAAAGACACCTATGCACCCGGCTTCCCTGGGTGAGGTAACTCGAGTACTCCGGTGCTCCTGTGTGTGTTAGCTCTAGAGCTACTTACCCTGTAAGTGACTTGCTTGTAGACTCTCCCGAAGTATCCTAAAACTTTAAAATTCCAACCGCGACTTGCTCCATTGAAGTCTATTGGGATCTGCGGCTGTGTTCTCACACTGCATGCGTCTCTCGTGGGTCCTTTACTTACCTGCCTTGGGTGGATTAGTGAGGCCCCAGCGCTTCTGATGACCTTAGGCTTTCTCCCTTCTCAAGTCGTTCTTCTTATACCTCTTTTTTAGTATATGGTCTGGTACGCCCCTAGGGCCCCAGCCATATAAGTGCTTAATTTGTTGTGAAACGTTGATTTGTGCATATGTCCTTGACTTCTAATCTCATAAAGAGATTAGTAGAGTGTGTCTAGTAATAAATACATATATATTTTATCTATATACCTGTGTGGTGTCCTTTCATTTAGTAATTCAAGAGATTATAAGATAAAACAAGCTTACATTCCTCTAAAGACTTAGCCTGAAGGCTGCTCTCCACAGCTACCACTAGGATAGCTTTCTTAAAAAGGTTGTCTTAAACCTATCTACCATAAGAGTCGAATTGTACTGGTGCAAGGTGGCCACTTTAACTAGTGACCAGCATATACCAGGCCAACTTCTCACACATCCAAATCCCAATCTTGCTCAAAACTCATCAGGAGAATTGATCCTTCACATTGACTTGCAGCTGTGCCCAGAACTTTCTGAGTAGATTCCAGGGGACAAACTGGTTCCTAAACTCTAAATAAAATACTAAAAATCTAATTAGGGGACATGTGGATACACCATGAGTCACCTGGTGACTCAGGGGGTACCCTGGAAGGCAGAACCAGCTTTATTGGGGGGGCACAGACATCAATTCAGTACTAAAGGTTGCTGATGTGACTTTGTAGGGATGTCTTACTTTTCCATTTCGCTGGCACCAACTCAGCTGGTGAGCATTCGATCACTTGATTGAAAGTTCATGTGAAACAGTGGTTAACAGCCAATGTTGCTATAATTTGTTTTTCCTTGAAGAGCTTTGGTTCCCTCCGTCTCCTACATGGTTTCCAAAAATAAAGCTGTACTTAATTGTCAGCTTGTGTCATGCGTCACTACTATTGCTAAATTGTTGTGATGAGGAACGGAGCTAAGAAAGTCATACTGATGCAAACATCAAATATTCTTTCACCACAATCAACAGTACTGGCTTGACCTGAGTTTTTCCAGAAGGACCAGGGAAGCAGCAAGGACTGGAAATAAAAGAAAATAAACAAGGCTCTGAGAAACCATACTGTTCCTGCTCCTGCCTTCTTGATCCCTGAGATTTTCAGTACCAAAGGCCAATCCAGGGATTGTGACTACTACCTCTGACTAACACTAATTGATGTCAAGTTGAAATACCACTGTTTGTGCTTTCACTTATGAATTTAAATATAAATTATTCCATTCATCGCAGTCGGATGTTTGTCCTGGTCATAGCACCAAATCAGGACCACTTGCGGTGACGGAGGATCTCAGGGAGCAGCTTGACAGGGGTGGAATGGCAGCACTCATCCTGTTGGATTTATTCGCAGCCTTCGACACAGTCGCCCATTCCATTCTGGTGGATCGACTTAAAGCTGCAGGCATTAAAGGTGTGGCCTTGCAGTGGCTGCCCTCTTTTCAAGAGGACCACTCCTTTCAGGTCTTTTCACATACAACTAAATCCAATCAGTAGCCTTAACATCATGAGTACCGCAGGGCTCGATTCTGAGTCCTCTGCTTTTTAACCTTTATGTTCGCCCCCTTGCAGACATCGCAGAAAAATCTGGTTTGACCATCTTCTCTTACGCAGATGATACTCAGATTGTTTTCTTTCTTTCATCTGCTCAGCATCAGGACCCCTCACTACTCAAGCTTGGACTACGTAACCTTTCCTTATGGATGTCCAGCAATGCTTTAAAGTTCAACGGCTCTAAGACTGAGGTCTTCATACTGGGGAACAATCCTGAACTTTGAGGAGCTAGTCATTGGCCCACCTCTTTGGGACCTTTACCTGCTCCGGTCACGAAGCTTAAGAACTTGGGTTTTACCATTGATGGCAAGCTTTCTCTTGAAGCTCAAGTGTCTGGAGTCACCGCAGCTTGCTTTGCGGTCCTTAAGTGGCTAAAAAAGATCCTTTGGTTAATTCCACCTGCCGCCCAAAGAACCATACAGCACGGTCTGGTGATTTCCAGACTTGACTATGGCAATGTACTTTACTTGCGTGCAGACAAGACTTCTGTCCGCTGTTTTCAACTCATTCAAAATGCGTCCGCTAGCCTGCTTTTTCAGCAACCCCGTCATGCCTCTGTCTCTCCTCTGCTCTGTCAACTCCACTGTCTCAGGGTTAACAAACATATTGAGTTCAAGGCCCTTTGTTATATGTTTCGATTTCATCCTGGCTTGGCACCCTCATACATTCAAAGCCTTGTCCAGCCTTACCTACCCTCCCGCCAATTGAGATCGGCCAGCCTTTCTCTTTTTTCAGTTCCTAGAGTACGGCTGACCAGTATGGGAGGTCGCTCATTCTCTTACCTTGGATCTAAATTGTGGAATTCTTTTCCTCTGGAACTTAGGATCTGTCAGTCTCTCTTAGCCTTCTGTAAAAAGCTAAAGACCTTCCTTTATAGTCAGGTTTAACTCCCTCCTCCAATCCTGCCGCAATCTCATTCATCCTGCTCAGCAATGGGAAATCCTATTGGGTAGCTGTGTGCTTTATACAAGAAAGAAAGAAAGAAAGAAAGAAAGAAAGAAAGAAAGAAAGAAAGAAAGAAAGAAAGAAAGAAAGAAAGAAAGAAAGAAAGAAAGAAAGGGCTGATGTGCAGGATCAGGGCCATGTGTGTCCCAAACTATGGAGGCCCTTGAACAAAGAAAGAAATCCTTCCCAGGACAAACTTTAAAGTCAGAAACCATAAAGTTTTATTCAAAATTAAGAATCAGTACAGAAGAAAAAAAGTAGTTAGTTAGTCAGATTCTAATCAGCATCAATAATTCATGAAAATAAGGGCAATTTGTGAGAGGTCATAACATAAAGGATTTAGCCATAACCCAATAGAATTCAGTTATGAACTAGCATAAATCTACTCTTAGGGCAAAGGAGAGTAATCAACAAGTGGACCAACATGTAGACTGCCTCCAAGAAAAGAGATAATTGAACAGTTAGTCTGAAGTGAGAGAACTCAGTTCAAAAGCAAAGAAGAGTTTAATTATCCCCATGAGAGTCTGACATGGGGACTGCTCATATGAAAACAAGGGGAAATCTTTAAGCATAATCAAATAAGCAGACTATCACAGAGTCTGCATTCTTAGAAACAAGTGAAAGGTCTAACACACATCCCAGAAAGGGCACATTTTAAAGTTTGAGGAAAGTGAAAAACAAAGATGCATAACATAAACCAATCAATATTGTAGAAATTGTGCTACATAAAATAAGTTACTTTAGTAAATGCCTAAATCAGGAATAAATGTTTAATAGCCTTTACCCTACAACAAGGGAAATTACTTTGCACTGTTGAAGCCAACCAAACAATAAGCCATTCTAGAAATGAATGAAGATTTAAGGGTCGCTCAAGATGCCATCCGGAAAGGCTCCAGTGGGATTCAGAACCTATGTTTTCGACTGAATCTTTCACCTTTCGGAATGACGAATTTCAATGCAAGGAAACTGTTTGGGCTATCTAAATTGGTTCCGAACGGCATTTGGACAGGCCGAGTCGTTCGGAGCTGAATTGTACAGCTCTATGGACACGTTTCCGGAACAAGCGATTACGATGACCGATTCGGACAGCTATTCCAATTCGGTATGCCCGACACTAAACGGCTGTCGGAATCTGACTTTGGGGGTCTGTAGCAGGGCCCTCTTCACCCGGGGCCCTCCGAATGGGGCCCGTGGGGGGACCCCTCTTCCCAACCATGCACAGTGTGGCAGGCATCTTGTGGTGCCCATCACAGGGTGCATGGTTTTCCCAAACCACCACTTTTTTCAAGGGGAGCCTGTGTTCTCGTTCGGAACACAGGCTTCCATTGAAGTCAATGCGAGTCTGAATGATGTATGGAAGCATCGTAATCCGTCAGTCGGACTCGCAGCACCCGAGTCAGTCGGAAACAATTCCGAAACCGATTCGGTCAGAAGAGTTTCCTAACGAGATCGTAATCGGCTCCATAGTTGTAGATTGGGCAAAAGCAGCCTTGAATATTGCAACATAGGAGAACATCTCAACAGTGCTTCTGCTGAAGGCACAGAGATAAAAAGATTGTATTCAGTACAAGAAATCAACACCATGAGATGAATCTCATTTCAACTATTTTATGTAAAGGTAAAACACAGGAGAGAAACATGCAGGTAAGAAACTTGCTCATGCAATTTTAAAAGTCACATTTTCTTCAGCAACTTTAAAATGGATGTTAGTGCAAACCAGCAAAGGCACAGTAAATTGCATTTTGTGGGCTAGTTATGCTTACTAAACAAGTAAACATTTTCTTATTAATAAAAACACTCTAATATCACTATGGCTACACCTCACAAATCCCGGCCTCAGCCATTTATTATCTAATAAATCATTTACGTGGACAATCACACTCTAAGCAGAGCCATTTTCAGGTTTAGTCAAGTGCTTAGGTGCATTTAAATGAAACATTTTATCACCACAGTAAAAACGCATGCCTGCTCACTCACAGTGCAGCTTTCAAGGAGAGTTCAATTAACGAAATTGGTTCGAAAACTACAGGACCAGGTGCTAACGTGCGAAATGTAATTTATAAAGCGAGTCCCGGGACTAGGCTGTGTCCATGGGATCCAATCTTGTATTTCAATGAGGTAATGCGCACTCGAATGAATGCCATTAGCGCTGCAGGCATACAGGAATGTTAGCTCCCTTTGACGCCTTTGTAGGAGGTTAGCAGGTCTGTCACAAGGAAAGATTGCATTCTGATTACAGTCCGCTTTTCAGGAGGGGAAAATAAATACAATCAGCATGAACGGGCGTGCTTCACAACAGTTTTCGATCAGCTTTTGTAAGGGTGGGGGGATCCGCCATCAGAATGCTGTGACACCCGCATCGTGCGTGGTTCCTGTTCCACGCGCCATTTTCTCCTGATGCGCAGTGAATATTATCTGCTCTGCCACAAGCGGCATGTTTGTTGCAGAACCTTGCACCCCGCCATTTTGTGTAAGCTGTCACTAGGGCTCCACAGGGGTTGGCCTCTTATTGAGAATGTTGTCCATGACTTTGTTCTGAGGAAGATTTTGTACTGTATTGTAATTTTCAAAAGTATTTGCTGTCTCTTCAGCCTCAAATTATAAAAACAAAAATCTTACAATAAAAATACAAACTTAGATATTTTGAGAGGTTTTAGGCCAGCCCTCTTCACCCATTGTTCTGCTTAGCTGTCATTCACATGTTGCTTCTGCCCACCACACCTATTGCTGAGGAATGGGTCAGCTATCCTAAGCCATTGGTTCTCTTGCATTGTGACTGATGGTATTTTGCCTCATCATATGTGCACATCTGCCTAAAAAGAAGCACACTTCAAGGCCAGGGGTAGTGGAACAATACTTTGCCAATGCTCATTTTCTTTCCATTATTTACACTTTCATATTTTTTTGGTCACTCTAGCATTTATTTAAATTATGTCTGCAGATTGTTGTAATTCAAAGCCAGTAGTACATTTTCTCTGCATCAATAAGAATCATATTTTCGGTGATGTGCATTAAAACTAAAAAAGGGTTCTATTGCTGAATCAACTGTAATTTTCACAACAGCTTGCTAAGGCTAGACCTATTAGCTTAGTCAATGCTTGCTTGTGTAGTTATTAAAATCCATTTTAGGGAACAAATGTCAATTTTATTATCAGTGAAGGCTAGGAACTAGGACTCCAGCGGAGAACAAAATCTTTCCCCCATTTGTGTTTGGCATTAGCATGTGGGTAAAGTGCTAAAATATTTGGTTTTAGAGATCATGCAACAAAAGTTTTACAGCCAGAATATTGACTACCAAAATATCACGAAGGTAAGTATATGTAGATAAGTATTGAGTTACTTTTTTGGACGCCATATATTTGTACTTTGATTTAATATATCTGCAAGGTGCATACATGTGGAATTATATATATTTGCTTTTGCAATCTTTTGGTATTCGATATTCTGGCCACAAAAGTTTTGCAGCACAATATTTTTATATTCAGTATTCTGGCATGCAATCACCCTGAGGGGATCACAATCACTCACTCAAGGGGGAACAGGTCATCTAGTCATGAAGGGACCAACACTTCGGAGACAAAAGTGTTTTTTTTTTTATTTGGAAATATCACTGCACGCGGACTGCCCTTGCTCCTTTAATTGCTTGGCTCATACTCCCAACCAAAATAAAGACCTCAAAACAAGCCAACTGGTACACACCAGAGAGCTCAGAGTCACCAAGCACAACTGTTGCCAATTCGAGAAACAGTGCCTGCCACAAGTAACCCCTCCGACAGAGTCGCTCACAAAGCAGCCCTCAGCAACTACAACCGGTGCATCAATGAAGCCAAGAGAACAGCCATCACAGCCCGCATCGATACAGCAGCTAACCACACAAAAGAACTCTTCAAAATAGGCAAGGAATTCTCCAAACCACTAGCCACAGAGAACACAATCCACCCATCTCAAGAACTCTGCGACACCCTCTCAGACTACTTACACAGTAAGATTGCCACCATCTACAACTTTGACTCCCAACCCACTGCTCTCAACCTCAAGAGCCTCGACCAACCAGCACAAACCAGCCGAATGATCACCACTTGGTCTCCACTCACCACTCAGACCACCATGGCCATCATGTCATCTATTCACTTCGGGCACCCACCGACCACTGCCCCCACTATCTTTTCAACCTCGGAGCCAACCCATCAGCACAGAACTCAACAGCATCATCGACACCTCCATCACCACAGCAGTCTTCCCTGACAGATGGAAACACACAGAGGACAGACCACTCCAAACGAAACCCTCCACCGACCCCAGCGAACTAAAAAATTATTGACTGATCTCCCGGCTCCCCTAACTGGCCAAAGTACTTGAGAAGGCCATCAGCAAACGGCTTACCGAATACCTGGAAAAACACCACATACTTAACACCTCCCAATCTGAATTCTGTCCCTCATACAGCACTGAGACTGCCCTGATCACTGCCACAAATGACAACAGAACCCCCTTGACCATGGAGAGACTGTGGCGCTGATCCTCCTTTACCCCTCTGCTGCTTTGAACACCATTTCCCACACACCCTATCAATAGACACTACAACATCAGCATTCAGCAAAAAGCCCTTAAGTGGATCGCCTTCTTCCTCACAGGATGCACACAGAGCATCTGGCTGCATCCCTTCACCTCCGGACCCAAGGAAATCTTATGCGGAAATCCCCCAGCTCCAACTTGTTCAACACCTACATGACCCCCCTCGCAGACATCGTTAGGTTCCACAGCCTCTAAATAATTTCCGATGCAGATGACACTCAACTCATCCTCTCGCTCACCTCAAACCCTCCACCACCAGAATCAACTTCTGCGACGCCATGGTCAATGCAGCCAACTGGATGAGAGGCAACTGCCCAAAACTCAGCTCCGACTAGACAGAAGTACTGATCTTCAGGAAGAACACAACCTGGTGGCCAGCAGAACTCTGACAAAACACCCACACCTACAGACCATGTACGAACCAAGGCATAATCCTCGACAGTGAACTGACCGTGAAATTACAAGTCAACGCAGTCGCCTCCTCCTGCTTCCACTCCCTTCTCACATTCCGCAGAATCTTCAGGTGAATCGCAGTCAACACCAGGAAGAATGCCACTCAGGCCCTCATCACCAGACGCCTCAAATACAGCAGCACTCTTCATGCTGGCATCTTCACTCAGCTCCTCAAAAAACTTCAGACAATACAGAATGCTGCAGCCAGACTTATCCTCGACCTCCCCAAATGTACCCACATCCCCCTCTCACCTCAGAAACCTCTATTGGCTCCCCATCCAGAAGAGCTGCCAGTTCAAGATCCTCACACATGACTACAAAGATCTGCATGATCAAGGACCGGCCTATATCATCTAATGACAAAAATTCCACCTACCTACAAGACAACTGTGCTCCTCCTCAGTAGCCCGTGTGCACACCCCTGCATCCTTCGCAGCCACAGCGGGGGCCACTCCTTCCCCTACATCGCCATCAAGACCTGGAACGACCTACCCCCTCCATCTTCGAACAGAATCCTCTCTGGTGGTCTTCAGGAAGAAACTCAAAACCTGGCTCTTCAACCGAGATGTCACACCCATAGCACCCAGACACCCCTATGGGTGACAGTGCTGCACTATACAAATGCTGATTGAGTGCACATTTAAAGGGAACCTCAGCACAACCACTGGGCGGTAATCAACTTTCTGACACCAGAGATGCTGACGTATTTAGTCCCAACCATTTTCTGTAAGCCGTCTTGGGGTTGGGTCAAGGCAGCTAAACCTTCCACCAATAACCACAATGCATCGCAACGCATGTCTATGGACGTACCTCTATTCTGCTCACCCAAGACTACTTTCATCAAAAGCTACCAGTGGCTTTGTTCCACCTATGTGCTCTACCTGGCACACCACTGTGCCTTTATTTATGAGTAAAAGTGCACTGCTTGGTTGGGGTTGTGAGAAGGATTACCGTTATTCTAGAGACCTATAGTTTCGCTGTAAATTATTGTGCATTGACCGACCAGTTATTCTTAGGTACAAGGCTGCAGCACGTTTTTTCATATTTCATTTCTGTGGATAGTGTGTACATGAAAAGTTTAGTATATTGTTATTATGCAAGACCATGTTTGTATTTATTTTTCTCCTACTTCAGGTAGTGAGTCTGGTCTGGCTATATCAGCCTGCCCTCTCACCCCAAATTCTCTGCTCTTTCTGGTGAGGCACGTTCATCTAGATTCACCCACGTATAGTGGTCCCTAGTGCACCATCCCCTGATGGCATCTATACAATATTAATTCCCAGGTAGAATTCAGGCATTATGCCCTGTCATCAAGAGTCAAGTGAATTGCCCCAATCAAGATAATGTCGACTCATCAGACCCACATGCATATTAAGCAGGCATACATTAAGATTCGTTGAAAAAAGTGGGTAGTGAAATAGTTAGCGATCATCTCATTTGCATGTGCAAGATGGGAGAGGCCAAGACGTAGTCAATGACGGGCACAGAAAATTAGATTTATAACTGTAAAGGAGAAAATCTTACAAATTAATATTGCTGATACTGTAACAAGAGTCAGAGGCTTGCTCTTTTTTTGTCTATGTTTCAGCACAGCAAAACAAAGGGGTCTTCTAAGATGGCGGACGGATGGCCGCCACCGGGCCAGCGGTGGCAACCGCCAGACCAGCGGCGGACATCAGCCCGCGATCGCAACCCTGAAAACCACCGGTCCCATTAGCATGGCGGTGAGAATCTCCGCCCACCACTTTTCTGCCGGTACCAGTCCGCACGCATGCCTTGCAGGTGGAAATGGACTGCTACAATGATGCCGGTGCAGGGACAGCCTCCGCCGGCATGATTATGATGCCGGCGGTAGCCAGCCTTTCCGTGGCGGTGGAACCGCCATGGAAAGGCATGCAGAGAATGTCTCTGGGGGCCCATTGCAGCCATCAATGTGTTGGGGGTGTGCGGGTGCATTGGGGGTACCCATGGTACCCCCCTACATGTCCCTGTACCAGGTGGTAGGCACTGTGCAGTGCCTGGCACACAGTGCAGTGACATGCATGACATGCTCCTTTTCACACCGTGGCGCTGCTGCTGGCAGCTGCAACCGCCGCAATGTTAATCACCAGACTCCGACCGCCGCGGTCAGATTTCGACTGCGGAGGATCCTAACTGGACCGGCGGTTTTGCCGCGGTCCTTGCGGGCAGTCTTTTCCCGCTACCATGGCAGTCGGGGAGAATTTACGACCGCCATCCTAATAGGGCCCAAAGTTCCAAATTGTAATAGTGCTATTGAAATGAAACCATTTTAATTAAAAAAACAAAAAGTCTTATTAGAGGCTGACTTCCACATGCCTAGTTGAGCAAACTGTTGGCATAAACCCAATTTTTGGTTTCAGGGGACTCACAAGAGCGAATTTCTCAACCATGTCTTTGATTAAAACAGTAATTTTCACATGATTCACAAACATTTGCACTCCGTTTCATATCATGTGGAATATACACATGGCACAGATGGAAATGTTTGTCAATCCCTCAAACACGGGCATTTTGTAATCAGTCATGGGTGCATTTTCCACTTGGTGCCTTTTAACAACTCACTGCACATTCTAGGGTGATGGAATTCTGGCCTGTGTTCCCTCCTCACAGAGTTGCCAATATCATAGGCAACACTTATTATGAAGGGAAAACCACATCACTAGTTTGTCCCTGAGAAATGGCAAACTGCAAGATGAATCTGGAATACTTCAGCTGATTGCTTATTGCTCATCCTCATCAGTATTTGATCAGAATTGTTTGTCTACATTTAGAAGGTAAATTCATTTTCCTGGTGAAACATTTCTGACCACTTTTGTTCCTGCAGGACTTGCAAGCCTGGTAGTGCTGGTAACTACTCGTACTGGCCATATTGGGGTTATTAGGCCTCGCCTCATGGGGGTGACCTCAGTATGAAATTCTTTGTTAATAGATGGGCTTGAACCCTAGTGTCTCTGTGGGTGGGGGTGGAAGAGATAGGAGCATCTGTTGGAGTTACCCTTCTACCCCATTGCTGTCCCACAGGGTGAGCAGTCAAAATATCGATTTTTTTATTTCGACCTACACTAATATCGAGTTCTTAATATCTTAGGGACAGAATATCGATGTCAAGAATATCGGTGACCAGAATATCGACCTCAAGGTAAGTAATATCGTTTTTTTTATATCGAAGTAAGTAATTTCGAAGTCTGTAATATCGAAGTAAGTAATATTGTTAGCAAAAATATCGTTGTTAATAATAGCGATATTAATATTAGTGTTATGTATTTTAGTATGTATTTTATATGTATGTTTAACATTTTTTGTAATGTATTTTTAATATTTTTAAACATATGTATTAAATGTTTAGAAATTAGTAATTTTTTTAAAGTAAATTTTGTATTTTAGTATCAGAGCGGGTTGTGGATTATAGGGGAATAGGGTGGGAATTAATTTAATTATAATTAATTAATATGCTTTAATTTATTGTTATTGATTATTAATTTATTGATAATTCATTATTAATTTGTAATTCTTTTTTATTAATCGATTAATTTATCGTTATATTAATTATAATTAATTAATTTATTTATTGTTATTGCTAATTAATTTATTGTTAATTAATTATTAATTGGTAATTAATTTTTCTTAATTGACTAATTGATAATTAAATTAATTCTGTTCATTTTTATGTGTAGCGGGTTGTGGGTTTATAGGGGAATAGGGTGGGGAGTAATTTAATTAGAATTAATTCATTAATAGTATTTATTTATTTTTATTGATAATTCATTTATTGTTAATTAATTATTAATTGGTAATTAAGTTGTATTAATTTATTAATTTATAATTATATTAATTATATATATTTTTTATTGTTCTAGTTAATTAATTTATTGTTAATTTTTTAATAATTGGTAACAAATGTTTATTAATTGACAAATTAATTGTGTTCTCTTTTATGTGTAGCGGGTTGTGTGTTTATGGGGGAATAGGGTGGGAAGTAATTTAATGTTATTTAAGTAAATATTAATTTAATTGTATTGGTATTTGTTATTCATTTTTTTGTTAATTAATTTTTAATACGTCATTTATTTTACAAAAATTATTTAATTAATAAGTATCTTAATTTAAGCCCTACGTTATCCTATATTTTCAACACTGTTACATTCACTGGATTGGGAATAGTAATTTTGAACCCTACGCTATCCAACACTTGTCCTACTGTTGCACTCACTGGAGTGGGAATAGTAATTTTTACCCCTACCACTAGCCGACACTTTCCCTACTGTTGCACTCCCTGGAGTGGGAAAAGTAATTTTAACCCCTACGCTATCCAACACTTTCCCTACTGTTGCACTCACTGGAGTGGGAATAGTAATTTTTACCCCTACGCTATCCAACAGTTTCCCTACTGTTGCATTCCCTGGAGTGGGAATAGTAATTTTAACCCCTACGCTCTCTAATATTTTTTGTATTATTTTAGTTAATGTAGTATATAATTAATAATAAAAAGATTAAAAAAATTTTTTTAATTTGTTATATATTTATTTATTTTTTGTTTATATTATTGCTTTATGTGTATAGATGTATTTATAATTTATGTGATGTTAAAAAAATGATAAGCTATTAAAATAATTATTAAAAATTATTGGTAAGTATATAATATATATTATATGTATATGTTTAATTTATTTTTACATTACATATATATCACTTATAATGTTTAAACATTTACAAATATTTTTAACTGTCTATTTTAATTATATGTATTATTTACTTTATTTTACATTTTTTTTAACTTTAAAATAAAACCAATATTTTTAACAATGATATTGCTGACATCGATATTTTTTTCCGATCTTTTTGTACTTATCATAATGTAGATAGGATGTCGATATTCTTGACTTCGATATTCTTGCTTCGATATTTCTGTAGGTCGACATTCTGACCTTCGATATTCTGTCAGTGATTCGTCCCACAGATCAACACAAAAATACACAGGATATCCACTACTAAGACATGTCTGGTATTCAGATCAAAACATAGCAATACTTAAATTGTTTATGAACAACATGCGGGTATCTGAATCACATAGGTGCGGTGGACTACTAACGCATCCACCTGAGCACCTACCCCTATTTTTAACCTTACCCCTCCCTGTCCAATATAACACTTGATACAGGAAAGGAGGTATTTTTAACTTCACACTCTTTTCTGAAACCTCTTCACGCACTAATCACGACGGTCACAGAACCAGGAGGAGGTAAAGTGCCTGCCTGTAGAACAGGAAACTCAGGTGGAAAAGGACCCAATGATAAAACTCCTCACCTAACTACCTCGAGCAGGGAACCAAGATATACTGCTATTAATCGAGTTAGAGTGTATGAGGGCCTTTGAACACTATTCACAGACCCTGGCGTTTCCATGAGCATAGTTACAGTAACATGTTTGATTGGTACAGTGATAAATGCACAAGGTCATCAGGGTGAAAAAGGTGTGACACGGCTGTTACACTACTCAATACCTAACGATGCTGAACTTAAACTCGTATTTAATGCAGGCTGCAGATTAATTACATAAGGGGACATAAGTTACAATCAAGATGATGTTAGGAAAGTAATCAATACCTTAGTACCCCGGCAGGACTAATGCACTGTTAGTGTGTTAATCAATACATACTTACTAGATGTCCCACTTCTGATAAGGACACACTGATCTATATAGAAGTACACTATGATTAACAAACAGTGTGAAGGCATTTCAGGCTTTTGAAATGTGAAACATGTTTTACTATGCCAAATTATAAAAAAAAAGCAATGGTACAATGTTAAAAACACATAGTCAAGAGCAGTACATTACAATTTAGGCTCAGTTTGAAGTATAGTTTATTGCAATCACTATATAACTATAGCATTACCTGTAAAACATTGGTTACAGCAAGTATTATACATATATACACTCAAAATGCCAACAAACAAAAATGTGCAACTAAAGCTGACAAAACTCGATCCAGTGTCCGAAAAAACCTGCGTGAATTATGTATTTCAAAAAGAGCATTTCTGATCTTAAAATACAACATGAAGTTAAAATCAATCTGTTCAGCCATGTCAGGAAGAATGCAAGTGCAGACTTTTCTAAATAGGCTATTTTATACGAAATATCAAAAGTTTATTTACTAATTAGAGTTCAAAATTTAAAAACAGAGGTGTAACAAAGTCTATCTGTATTCACAAGTCGGGATTACTAGCGGCAGGAAAGTACATATACAGTAGAGTTTATTAACTAGCAGTTGAGTACACAAGTTAGATAATCAGGTGCATGTGTCGGTGCTAGTGTCACTTGCTTGATTTTGGTAGCTGACTACCTGGGCAGATTCTGATGACTTCATGAAACACCATGAGAATTCCAAGATAAAACACTGTTACAAGATGAAGGTACAGTTACAGACAAAATAAAGACAACGGATAAGCAGAAAATATTGTAACAACCCATCTCCCCATAAATCCTACTCTCACAGTGAACATGCCATGACTCAAAATAAGCGTTCAATCCAACACAATGAAAAGTCTTTCAGTCCTTCCTAAACTACAACATGTACTGGCAATACCAATAGGTGTAGCAAGAATTATAGGATTTGTCAATGTCTTTTATCCATGTTGTACAGCAATGCAGAAGACATGCATCATGGTTCAAAGTTATCAGAAAAAGCCCTATGACATGGCCAGTGCTGTACATGAGGGGCAGTGATCCATTTTGTTAGTATGGGGTTACTATCGACCTACACAAAAAAATATGTTTCATGGACAAATAAAAAAAACACCCTGTTAGCAAATGTAAACCAATAAGAAATTAAAATGTACGTTGAACCATCACTCTTTTCATATTAGGGGAAGGAAGTGTGAGCCAAAGGCTGGGGTGGTGGCCAAAACACAAAATAACAGTGATAACAAAAATAAATGATAATTGCCATTCATAAATTGGTGCAAAGAATGCAATCTACATAAATCAGTCTGAAGTCAATAGCGAGAAGGATCATGGCATGACTGCGATGCCTGAAACTCACAAATACATTTTAGGCATTCACGAACAAAAACTCACTTGTTTAATGATCTTACCTCCAAGCTGAAAAACTGTCAAAGAGGTAAATGTGCCCACCAAACATACCAAAGGGCATAAAACAAACAGCAGTGCCTCCATAACATTTCAGAGCAGGGTGAAGGTAGGAGTCATGCGGGACCTCTACCACTTAGTCTTTACCATGCAGGTAAGTACCACTCAGGTAAGCTTTTTTATTTCTACCTCGCCGTCCTTTACAATGCAGTTAAGTTCTTTTTTAACAAATTATTGTGTTATGTTATGTAAAGAAAGTAATTTTAGGGTTTAGGATAGATTTAGGTAAATGGAGGTAAGGGTGATTTCAGGATTTAGGGGTGGGTAAAGGTAAAGGGAGGTAAGGGTGATTTCAGGGTTTGGGGTGAGTACAGATAAAGGAAGGTAAGAGTGAATTTAGCATTCAGGGGTAGGTTGGCGAAAAGGAAGGTAAGGATGATTTTAAGGTTTATATCTAGGTAGAGGTAAGGGGAGGTAAGTGTGATTTCAAAGCTGGTGTGGAGGTTAAATGAGGGAAGGATGATTTTAAGATTTAGGGGTTGGTAAAAGTAAAGGAATGTAAAGGTGTTTTTTAGGGTTCAGGGTGGGTAGGGGTAATGGAGGAAAGAGTGATATGAGGGTTAGGGATGGATAGAGGTAAAGCGATGCAAAAGCAATTTTAGTGTTTAGGGGTGGGTGTAGGAAGGTAAGGGTGAAAGTAAACCTTTTGAAAACAGAGAGTGTTTGTTGATGAATAAAACATCCTCTAAATTATAAGAGGTTACCAATAAGTAAATGTGACACAGCAGCAAAAGTTAATTCAGAAAAACACAAACTGTAGGGCAACGGGCTTAAATGAAAGGAGTATGTATACAGTCTCATTAGCAATAAAAAAGGCAGGCGGACAAAATGTGTGTTTTGGAAATTGATTAGATGTGAGAAAGTTTTGTTATTGCTAGTTGTTTGTGTTCAGATTTTGGAAATACTTGGATACACAAGCTTCAATTTTGATGGTTTCAAGTTGTCTTGTAATCAAAAGCTAAAACAAAATCACAATCTGAGCACAAGCAGCATGGATAGCCACTTATCAAGAAATCAGTCAGTGCTTGGTCTATACTCAATAGAAGAAAACAAACACATGGAGGCAAATTGAAACCCAAGAGAAGCCAAGATGTGCTAACACATTCTCACCAATAGAAAAAAAAGAAATAAGAGTGATAATGAGGCCAGCCAATGGTAAGCAATGGGTGGGATAAACAGGAGCGGCTCGCCAATTGAGGGTGAAAGAGCGCAACCCACCACTTCAAATCACCTTAATTCATCTGAGTTTAATTACCAAAGTGTAGGGGCCAGGACATTGTAGCTTAGGAGAAGGGGTGTGGCCGTCACATAATTCTTTATGGCAATGATGCCGTGTAATTGAAGTGTGTTTTAGAAAACAATGGTTCCTAAATGCCCAATATGGTCCAAATAGACATGAACAGTTGCAATAGAAATTGTGTTAATCAGTAGTTACTGATTAACACAATTTCTATTGCAACTGCTCATGTCTATTTGGACCATATTGGCCATTTAGGAACCATTGTTTTCTAAAACATAATAGGTACCCCCGGTTCTAGTATTGGGGTCCCCTTGTTTATCTTACAACGTGTAATTGAAGTGATCATGTCAATCTGGCTGATGCCTTTTTAACAGCCAGCCTGACAAGCCTACTTTACATCTCTGCAGTTGGGCTCTATGGAAGGCTGGTGGAGTGCAACGATCGTGCCCCTCAGGCTCCCGCGGAGCGTTTTGGTAACATCCCCTTGCCAATCACATAGCTTTTCTAATACTCCTTTCTGTAGTAAACAGCAATAAAGCAGCATCGGGATTGGTTGGGATACGTTTTGTGGAGCGCAGCAATTCCACGCACAATGCAGCACAATAATGCAGGGCCCTCCTGGAGCCAGAGTTCCAAATGGATGCAGAACGGTTAGGAAGTACAATCTGTCCTTATGTTGTTTTATCATCCAGTACTGTGCTGCTGTTTAATATGTACTTCACAGTAATTTCTAAAGCAGCTTGGGAGATACGTCCTTATCTTCGTAGTCGTGTTTTAGGAATGTGCATTTTTTTTTCTCCATAGTTTTATATAGCACAAACTTGACACAAAGGTATCAGGTATCAAAGCGCTTTACATGAGCACCAGTTGTGTTACTCAAAGACATTCATTTTTGATAGGTACTGGGAGATTAAGTGATTTGCACAGAATCAGAGGATGTTGAGTGTCATTGTTGAGACTCGAACCCAGTTCCCCAGATTTGAGATCGACAGCCCTAGCCGTTAGGCTACATCCTCTCCCCAACCTCTTTGCATTGTATTGCTCTTGCGTTGCATACATATCTCACAGTCCTATGCAATCACGCAGTGCACACAAGTGTGTGGGCTCGTGGGACGGAGGAGCAGCTGTGTGGCAGCGTAACACACAGTAAGGCCTCTCATGTGCTCCGTGCTGGGCATATCATCCATGATTCCCATGGTCGCAGACATCCCACCACACTCACGACAGGCCTCTGTACATCTCCTTTATGCATGCAGATGGTGAAGTTACTGTAGAGATGAAAGGTCCATTGTCTGAGCTATCAGCCGGTAGCACATCTGCAGCTCCGAGCAGGAACTTGCATGTGGCCAGCACCCCCTGACAGATATGATAGTATTTGCTTGCGACTCCCACCCTACGCAGTGCCAGACGTGAGACCAACGTGTACACATCCCACATGCAGGCATCCTTGGTCGTAGTTAGCGTGTGTGAAATGGCCTTCACACATACCCCTACCCCACCCCAGGCCTGCACCCGTTGCACACAGAGACTGCTCATTGCACCATGCTGTGTCATTTCATGGCGATGGGCAAGCCTGTGCCGCTTCAAGCAGAGCCACTGACGCAATGGCAGACCATCCCAGACACATGCTTGACTCCAGTCACGTGGACCTGTACGGTGCACGTTTGCTGCATGTACTGGGGGCACTGCCGTTGGCAGTGCTGCGGATCAGTTACCGGCTGAGCTTCCGCCTTGTGGACGTGACCTGCGTTCAGCCTGTGTTGCATTGTCACTCGTGCACATTCGAGTGGTCCATGAATGTCTGCCTCTCCAATGTAATGGTAGCCGACATGGATTACGACATGTGTGTGTGCCCCCTGTTGGCCCACGACCAGGAGTATCACCGTGATGCCCGTTTATGGCATGCATGAATGTTTGGCATTCAGGCTCAAAACTGGACCTGGGAGATTGCACGAGTCGTCGTGAGCAGTGAACACATTGAGCCGCTACCCGATTGGGCTTTGGTGTACATTGGGTCCAGTGGTTGGAGTCAGCACATCTGTCCGGGTCAGCTGATGGATTACGTCGACGACATGTCAGATGTGGTGGACAACGATCGCTCATTGGAGATGTTGGCCTACGCAACTGCACTCGCATTCATGGACGAGTGACAAGGTACCTGCAGCCACAACTGGATGTGACCCATTGCACGTGTCCCGATGCCTGGTTGAATGTTGGGAATCTGGTCACATGTCCCAAGACGACAGTGGACATGGCTGCATTGGCCTGGACTCATGATCCCGGCACAGAAAACCAACGCGGGTTGGCACTGACTTGTGTTGGTGATAGACACCCCCGACATGGGCGCTTTCCTACGTTCCTCATTCAGACATGCTGCTGCATTGGTCTGCATTTTGTGGCACTTCTCTTGGCCGTACTGACAAGCACTTGTTGATAAAGTTTCCGCACTTTCACTTGTCTCCAACTGTGTTGTGTCTTGATTAGTATGCCAATGTGTGTGCCACGAACTCTCTGGCTCCCTGCCATACGTGCATTGTTACCCCATCAGGACTGTGGGTTTGTACTTGTGCATTATCATGTCCCTGTTTCGTGCTTAGCCAGAGGCATATGGCCGTTTACCGGCCACATGCGGGTGCCCTTGTGTCCTGTGTTCGGTTGGTCAAATGTTGGTGTTTGTACCACATTGTGTTCGATGTTGGGGTGCTCGGCTTCCTATGTGTGTGTGCTGCATTGTGTGTGAGATGTCCCTTGAGCTCTGATTTGGCTCACCCTTCTCCCTTTCAGGCAGTGTGGTTTTCACTTCTGTGCTTGTCCAGTGGTGTGACATTGCCGGGTTGTGTGACTTGTGCTCCTGGTTGGTGTTGTTACTCTTGGGCATGGTTTGTCTGCAGTTGTTCTGTGCTTATTCTGCATGTGTGCCATTGTGCCCATCTCCCCCCGTCCACCCAGTCCCTGCTGGTTCCTCTCCCTGTTGTTGTTGTGTCTGTTGTTTTGGGGAGTTTCCAGTCCCCGAGTCCTGCCCCCATCTCCAGACTGATGTGGTGGACACCATTTCCTCCATGTCATCCAGCTCCTGGTGTGGCGCTGGACTTCCACATCAGGTGTGCATTGCTACCTTCTTGTTGTTGGCGTGTTTCTGCTTGTTTGTGCCTTTCGCATCATTACGGATGTTCTCATTTTCTTCCATTATCCTCCTCCGCTCTCAGGCTGCATTCACTTTGTCCAAGATGGCCTGCCATGTACAATGTTTTGTTAACAAGGGGGCTTGTGGGGTTGTCTGCTGGCTCGTGTTGCCTCCATTGTGATTGGCTGTTGTTATCTGTTTGGTTTGTGTTTCTTTTTCAGGCTTTTGTTGTGTTTATTCCCGCCTGCCGTGTGTGTCGCGGGCCTGGCGGTGCTTATCCCTGCTTTCCTCATCGCGAATGGGCTCATCGCACTTTTTTTGTGTAGTGGTTAGTGTTTTTATCTCCCTCGAGGTGGTTGTATCGCGGACATTGGCCGTAGTTTTGGCAGACTATTGCATGGTACCGCCTTGTTGTGAATTCCACGTTGACACAGGGTTATTTTCCCGCGATAGGCTGCGATGTGTAAAGTTGCGTTAGCATTTTTTGGCGATGTTTAGCACACGTTCTTGTGAATATACCCCTCTGTCTGGCCACGCTGCAGTCAGCAGCCACAAGTGAGTACTTGTGAATAGTGTACGAGTTGCAGTGGCATTGGCTTTAGGTGTGTGAAGGACATTCAGCATCCCAACTGTGGTGTGTTTTTTAAGAGAACCAAGCAGGTGGTAGAGGGGGCCCATATTCTTTGGTTGACCTAGGGCCGATGACACCCATGCTATGCCACTAGATAGCTGCCACAAGCTTATATCCAATCACACTCACTTGTTCCTTGCAAGTCAAGAACAATTTTCATGGGTCACCACTTCCAAATTTCACCAGCCACCACTGGGGCTAAAAGCCCCCTTTTAGAGTTTTTTTTAAAGAAACAACAGATTGTCATAAGGGAAGGCGCACGTGCTGTCTCAGGCGGGACCTAAAAGTAAACTCTAATACAGACAGCCGAACCTTGCTCAATACTTTTAGCAGGTTGGAAACTGCTATTCTATCGAGAGGTAAGGACATGAGCAGAGAACAACCACCCAAGTCGCTTCCATGAAACAAACACACCACCTTCAAACCTCAGGTAATTACACAATCACTCTGTAAGACTCCAACAAACTTAGAACAGTTACAGAATATAAGTATAAATCATTAATCAGAAAAACCTGGTAGCAATCACACATCTCACCGGTGAAAACATTACAAAAGTAACTGAAACAAAAACTGGACAATAACCAGATTGCAAGACACATACAGGGTCCCCACGTGACAAAAATCATACTCACATGACTTATAAGCATACTAAATGTCAATTAGAAGAACTAAAACAACTTACTAAAAGTGATAAACAGACACATCAGCATTATCTTTGCATGTTTTTCAACAAGACAACAAACGTAAATTTACAGTAAGTACTTTTCTCACTCGATAAATATTCCTTTGTAGAGTTTTCAAAAATGCCTTATCTCAAATAATCATTTTCTGCATCTTGCCACTTGAAAAACATAACATATATAAAAAGACAGCCACAAATTACTTAACCTCCCAAGCGTTCTCATTGCACAGCCTTCAAAAGGCAAAAAGCCCCAAATATTTTCGATTACGCCTTGCATATCAAATAGTCACCTCCAAAATATTAGAAGTACGAAATCATTATAACACAAACTGGAAATTGCATCTTTCATTCCCTGAAACCCTTTAAGAGGCTAGTATCTACACTAGCATAGCCTCAAAGTATTTCTATCTTTGACAGCAGAACTATAAAAACATAGATTGACCTCAATGCTTTATCTATGAATTCGCATACCACTATCAAATTATTTTCCTCTCTAACATACACTCGTATATCTGAACAGTCTTTTCCATAGTTGTGATCTGTCTGCGTCGTTTAGTTCACCCCAAGGTAATACTTCAGAATGAAGGGAAACGCAGCTGTTGGTAGAAAAACACAACATTCAAAGAACAATGTATTTCAATATATACCCCAGACACCTTTCTTAGTGTTTACCACAGTTTAACCAGACTCAAAATTCCATACAGAAAAAATAGTTCAAATTAAGCTTCAACACAAGCTGTTTAGAGAGAATACTCCACCATAAACTTGCAATTAAGTACTTGGAAATTCAAAATCATTCAGACATTTTGTAATGAATGGCATTTATAAACACAAGTGACCATCTGCCCCATTCTGTATGCAGTTGTATGTGTAAACTGTCACCATTCGCTGTAGGCAAGGGTGTCACAAAATCAAATAATTAAACTATGAATGTAATGTTCATATTCAGATTTTTCTCTGACAAAGTCCGTTTTTGATTTATTGCTTTTGGGCACACTGGCTCAGTCGCTCTTTACTTTGTTGGTTGTGGTGTGATGCTGATAATAGTCCTTTTTAGGCCCTCAATGTGAGTTTTGTGGGTTTTGAAGTGGGGATAAAGTGGGCAGGGGGCTTGAGCCTGTGGAGCAAGGAGCATTGTCTGTTCCCCTTGGACTGCTACAAGGGTTGGGTGGGAATGGGTTGTGCTCTAGGCTGGACTGGGAACCCAAAGCAGCCAGGGCAATTTTGTAGGTCTGGCCCCCTGAAGAAGGGGGGGGGAGGGGAAAGAGGGTGCAAGTGTGAAGCACTGTTGCTATTGTTACTGGACCAATATTGCAGCCCCTGCAGTAACAAAAAAACGGCCCCCACTGTTGCAAAACTGATCCCCACCTTTCCACCCTCCCGGGAAAACGTCTGATGCCTACTACGGCCAGTCCGGCCCTGGCAATGCTCCTTTTTACAACCCTTGCAGCATTGTAAAGGCTCTGGTATTTTGAGCTATTAGGTCCAGAGTATTGCAGACCCAAATATTTTAGGCCCGGAAATGCTTAAAGTTGCGAGATGCTGATTTTCACCAAGAGTTATTAGTCCGGGTAAAATACCACAACACATAATGAAGCCCTTCGAGTGCACTTTTGGGGGCCTCTAACATTGAGCTTGGGCTGTTTTCATAACAGTTGTCAAGGACCAAATATCTGTTCTCTGGGTACATGGGTGGTCTACAGACCACCACTTCCTCATGGCAAAATCTACAAATTTCAACCTAATTTCATAAGTGGATCTTATGTAGTCTGTAGTGGTGGTCTGTTGGTTGAAAAGCCTAGGTGAGAGTGCTAGTGTGTGGATGAATTTTATCCGCCTGTAATGCAAACCTGTAATGAAAACATGATTACTCATTCTGCGTGTGGGCGCCTACCTCTTTAAAACTTTCTCCGACTGTAATTTCCATGAAGTCTGGGAGGACAAAAGTATTTGGAAAGACTTGAGAATGTCATCAGTTATGGAGCTTTTGACATTCCATGGTTGAGGTAAATCAAATTAGTGGGTTTAGGTATGTTCCATAAACCTAAGGGTTTTCTTTTGGCTGAGCCAGAAGTGCAATCCTAGTTTGTGCTTTAAATGTTTAGCTTCAAAATACATACTTCATTTTATATTCATGATGCAATAATATCCACTATAGAATGTAAACAAATGTTAGGGCAGACAAAAGTACTGTGTCAGATAAGGTGCGCTTGTCACTGAGGGAATGTGTGGCAAGGTATTTCACAGTATTCATGTCGGCACATGCTGCAAAGGTTTTAGTGAAAGGTCGGTAGCAGGTGAAGTAGATTTCTTTATTTTGAAAAGGTCAGCAATTGTACTTTTATGTGCTCCAATCTCTTCTTCATCTTTCCAGCATGCAGAGCGAGTCTTCTTCCTATAACCTCTAACATAGCTACTAAAGGATTACGGGGCATATTATCAAGCACGGCGTTAAAATTATCGCCGCTTTAGCGGCAGAAAACTTCCGCTAAAGCGGTGATAATGGGCTAGATAATATGCCGCAGAGAATTCCAATAGAAGCCCATGTTGACACCAGAACATGGGCTTCTATGGGAATTCTCAAGGGCATATTATCAAGCCCATTATCGCCGTTTTAGCGGCAGTTTTCTGCCGCTAAAGCGGCGGTAATTTTAACGCCGTTTCTTGATAATATGCCCCCACTTTCTGTATTGAAAGAGTGAGGTTCTACGCAGAGTGAGTAGGACCTGTTGTGTGTGGATGAGTGTCTTCCTTCCCTTGCTTGTGATTGCGTAATTACTGTCTTGGTGACCTAGAGCGAGAAATCAGTGCTGGGTTCTTCCACCAGTCAAAGTTGATTTAAACAACTGATATTCAGATCTTCTCAGTTCGTTGAACCATCATTTTCCAATGTTCACTTGTTCTTATTAGTATCGGCATATGCCTTATTAGGACTGTTATTGGAATGGTAGATTTGAATGTTTTATTGGTATTACAGCTGTGGGTGGAGGTTGTACGACAGAGGCATCCATAGCTAAACCACGCGTGCCTCTACAATGCAGGCTGAACCACGAATGCATCTTAACCATGCATTCCCTTACCACCTACGCCTTTAGCAAACAATTTCATTTTAAAGGCATGATTGGTAAGAGGATATGAATATTTATGTTCATCACTACGGCGAACACCCCCCCTCCTGCCCTAAGTCCTAAAATTCTATCCACCCTACCTTGGCCCCTCAACCCCCATACTGAGGCCTAAAACCTACCCCGTCCTGCCCTTAAAACTACCCCATAACTCTGTACACGCCGAAGGCTAAAACCCTGTCCCTTTGATTAAACTACTGTGACCCCCCCATCCACCCTGAGGTCGAAAACTTACCCTCACCCCTAAACCCCCCTAAACCCAGCCCGTAAAACTATCCCAACCCCCAAAACACTTCTTCGTGGGGATACAAATGTATAGGGCGTCCACGTCCAATGCAAACATGAGATGACTGGCCAAACTGAATGTGGTTCCTTCTACCTTTTTGATAATTCATTTACTCTCTTACATATGCCAGTCTATTTTGGATAAAAGGCTTGAAGAATATATCCACATATCTTGACAATGGTACCATGGTACAACTGCTTCCAAAGTCAATGGGTCTTCCGAATGCTTTTTCTGGGTGATTGTGCGTTAGTAAGGAGGTTATTTTTATCCCTTTGTCAATGGCTCAGTGTACATTTTGTATTTCTCTGATAATTTCTTGGATTGGATCTCCTGCCGATTTTTGGTATTGAGATATATTTTCTAATTGTCTCTTTGCTTTTGGTGCCTTTATCTGATAATGACACCTGATGGATGTGACTTTAGTGCCTTATGCTATTCTGTTGAAATGTTTGGTTAGGTATATTTCTTCTTTTTGTCCGCCATCGAAAGCTCAACATCCCACCCTTGTTTCCCATATAACAAAGAACCAATGCACATGCTAGGATCTTGAGTTTGGTTGGTCAGTCACAGAGGAGCTTCTGAAGATCTCAACTTAAACCCTGGCATAACTAAGATTTAACACTGTGAGAGCTTAGAGATAGTGTGATAGGAAACAGCATCAAAACAAAAGAATGACAACTTATAACTGGAGATATGAAGTATTAACATGGAAACATATTGGCAATGTCAATTATTTTGTGTTTGTGTAGCTGTTTCAGCGTCTCTAACAAAAAGAATAAACAAGTATATGGCCAGTTTCCAGTTCATGGGCTAGACATATATTATTTAAAATAAAGGGCGGACAACATCCATTGCATACAAGTTAAAGCTCTACTCAGCTGCAGAAGTGCTATTTTATTCATCTGTAGAAAAATACTGACAGGATTACAAACAGCAGTTATAAAATAAAGACCAACAGTCCTTGAGCAAAAAGTCCAAACGTGGTTGCAAGTACAGATTATTGAAGGCAGGTATGTAGATACATTAAAATATTTGTTATCACACAGCTGAGTGAAAATGGTAGTCAAGCCCATTTATAAGGAGCTTTCATTTGGTAGGCCAGTTCTTTAGCAGCTTCTGAAGATCTCAGCTAAGACCCTGGCAAACCTAAGATTGTAACACCGTGAGACCACGGAGGTACAGTGATAGGACACAGCATCAAAACAAAAGAAGAAAACAGAATACATCAACTTACAACAGATTCTCTTAGTTTACAAATGTACCTGTGTAAGATTCCCAAACATAAAGAATATATGGGTAGTTTCCAGTTCATCTGGGTAGACATATGTTCTTTACAAAGAAGGGCAGTGAACACCCATTAAATACAAATCATATCTCTACTCAGCTATATATGAGAAATGCTCCCCAATAGCAAAATACTGACAACAATACAAACAACAGTTATAAAACAAAGATCAATAGTCATGTAGAATAACTAATCAGTATGGCTTTAATAGCTACTTTTTAGGATGCCACAAATTATAATATACCAGATTGCAAAGCATTAACATGAGATGGGTACAAGGGGTCTCCACTCAATCAGTAACAGGCATACAGTTTCCCATCATGTACACTTGAGAAACAATATTTCCCATCATACCAATTGTTAGCTCTAATTACTACCAAAACACCCTTTGACTTGATTTATAATGCACAACCTTTTGTGCAGATGGGTCAGTTGAGCCCATGATAGGGACAAAACATGAACATTCTGCTGCTTGTGCAGTAGTTCAAGGGAAATTCAAAGGCTCATAATGTTAGACATTGAAAGCTTACACTCTTACATAAGGTGATTCCACTGCACAATCAGTGAAAAACAGGCATTGTTATTGGGTCTACAAAAAGGAAAAGCACATGTTCACACTCTATGATTGATGAGATTCGACATTCTGTGTACATGGATTTGATACAAACTTAACACTTTGCCAGCAAAATGGTTAAACAAACTCTAAGGGGAAGCTGATTTGGGCAAAATAGCTGTGCAAGATGGTAGCCATGTTATCGAATAGCATTAAACACTAAAAGGAGCACCACAGCTGATTCAGCTGCCAATATGTTGGTAACAAAACTTGAAGTTGCAGCGGTAACCAGGTTGCAACAAAAAATAGATACTGCATTGTTCTAATGGGAAAGTTAAAAAGCAGAGGATCCACTAAAAAGCATTCCTGCTCAAGTATAAACATAGTCTTGGCCATGAGCACAAGCCTGTTGTGTTTCCCTCTGATGTTGGGGACAGATACATTTCAAATGAAACAGAAAGGAAGGATCTTATTAAAACAGTTAGTGAAGAACTGCCCATTGCTCATGCTGGTGCTATGTTAACATTGCTTTAACAACAATACTGGTGGCTGTTGATTCAAGAGCTGTCTAAATATATGTGCTACAGTGTCAAATTCGTCAATTAACAAACCATCATATGTTATGACACCTAAGACACTTCTGCTCCCTAAAGCTTTGCTGCCTTTAGAAGTGGTGCATTTAAATCATTCTTGCCCATTTCTTCCAGATAACTAATACAAGCTAGCTGCTTCAGATTCATATGTTTGGCCACAACGCACTGCAACTTCTTACAGTATCACAAAACATTCTTAGGTCGTCAATACTAACTCTGACTCTGCGTCCTGATGACCAGCTCCTGAAGTGTCCTGATGTCGAAGGACATCCCTATTTGCCAGGCCAGTTGTTGGTTCCTCCTGGAAGACTTTCTGGACCGAGCATGCAGCCGAAATCCAAAGACAACAACCCCAAAAAGATTGCATTGGGATCAGGACACCATCTAAGCACCCTGCACCCAGCCGCCCCTGTGCCACTAGTGGTGTAGTCTTGGCACAAACTGGGGACCCCCTTTGCCTTCACCTTAACCCTAGGAGTTTGTCTCCCTAAATGAGTGGCCTGTCCGTGAGTAGCCACCAACCTAGGTGTCCCCTAGCCCCATTGGCTATCCTGGGCACCCTGCACTGTACGCCCAGTTGCCCTAGTGATCCTGGTGGTGCACCTGGAGTGCTAATTGAACCTTGGAGAACCTTGGTTCTACCCTCCAAAACTCAGTTACCAAAACCGTTTACTTACCTGCAACCTTAACACTGCTTTTTCCTCCATAGGGCTACATGGAGAGTTTTTCTCTGAAAAATGTTCTAAGTGTTGACCCTGTCTTGAACTGCAACAAAGTAACTTAGTGTCTTCAAATGAGTTAACCCTAAGCTAGAAAAGTAACTAAAAAGTAATCTAAAGTAGTTAAAAGTATTTTAAAGAGTTTACAACACATTTTGTCTACTGCAAATAAACTTGTATGTGTCTTCAAAACCATTACACACCATATCTTGAAAAGTATTATTGTATTGCAAGTATCCCTTACCTGCTACTAAGTAAATCTTGGTTCTAGTAATAAAAATAACAAAGTAATGACTTTTTATGCAAACAATTGGTCTGGATTCAGTCTTTGAGTGTGTGATATCATTTCTTGCCTGGGTGTGTACAACCGATGCTTAACACTGCCCTCTGATAAGCCTGACTGCTCACCCACACTACCACAAAAGAGAGTAAAGTATTATCTACTTTAGCCTCTGCTATACCTCTGGGGATCCACTAGACTCTATTTACACTATACCTTACTTTGGTATAGTATATGCAGAGTCAGCTTCCTACACTTTGTCTACCATGGGAATTTTTAAATGTCATTCTAACATCCCTTCTATAAACAATTTGTTTTCTAAAGCAGGTTGTTGCAGTACCAATGGTTGGCCATTTGTGGTGTTTGACTTACTTCAAGACTCAACTGGAGTACATTTTTTCCTGTTTTGACACCTTTAGAAGGTCGTAAGTTTAGAAGTACGATTTGAGAATAGCAGCGAGTTTACTCTTCTGTGGGTGTGTGTTTGTATTAGCAGGTTCGCCCCCAAAACCTTCCTTAAATTTCCCTAAACCCCTTCTTTCTATTTAGGGGCCGATTCTGATCTCGTTGGGAAAGCCCTCCGTCCGAGTCGGATTTGGAGGGTTTTCCGATCGAGCCGTGCCTCTGGAGTCTGACCGAGCGAGTACGATGCAGCCGTATGCTGATGGACTCGGGTGGCTTGGACTCCCATTGAAGTCAATGGGAGACGGTCGTACGACGCGTACATGGGCTTCCATTGACTGAATAGGTACGTTGTGAACAAGGGTGCCCCCTGTAGTGTGTACGCGTTGTGCCATCCGCACCATACATGCATATGTAGGGGGGACCCTTGGGTCTCCCCGTAAGGCTATGGGTGCAGGGGGGTCCTGTACAGCTCTCCAAAGGCAGCTTCCCAGACGTGTTGCGAGTCAGAAGCAACGGCTCGATCCAGCTGTCTGACTCATGCATCGTACTCGCTCGGTCGTGAAACGTCTCCATTGCGCTGTACGATACGGGTCATACAGAGCGGTTCGGAACCGGATATGGGTTGGTCGGCGCTGACGCGTTCATTCGCATCGTACTTGGATGTCCGGACCTGTGTACGACTCGGTCGGAAAATAAGCCTCCGAATCGGATCCGCTACTGCCGTACTTGATTCAGGGAGCCTTCTGGACGGATCGGAATCGGCCCCTTAGTTGTAAATATTCCACATTTCCCAGCCTCATCTTCTTGTCTTTACCACATTTACTACTGAAATGGCTACCTACATGTGCAGAGATCTCTGCCACTGTGATGGCGACTTCCACACAGAAAGTATAGGAGAAAGGAGTTGGAGTTTTCAAGCCATAGACTTGTGAAAAGCATTTTGTAGTATATGTAGCAGAACTAATACTACTTTATGTACTACAAAATGCAGTTTGTGAACAAACCCTTTTGTCACTTTTCACTGTGCAGTTTGCATTTTGTTACAGAAAGGAATTGCCCCAAACATGTTTATAAATTTCAACATATACCTATAATTCTTTGACAGAGATAATTTTGATGAAAAAGAGTATTGGAATAACACCAGCAGTGTTTACCATTCATGGGTACTGTCACTGTGTAAAGTTTTCTCTGACAGAATTAGCAGTTTACCTCCCATATAGAAAATTGTTTTCATAAGAGATATCACAGAGGACTTCAGTGCAATCTCTAACCCTATCTGCCACTGATGTTTCACTTGTTTTTTCATTATCTCCAGCAGCTGGAGCTCAATAATCCACAAATGATAATGTCAATTATAACTATCCCAGCGGGGATGATGCTTCCTCTGCAAATGTGCCTCCATCGTCACTAGTTTCTTCATTTTTAAGTCTTCTCAACTAAGCCTTTACCAAAAAGAATGGCCTTTTGATGTTTGTACACACTTCAAAGACTGCATAATGAACTTTGCTTATTGATGTTTAAGTGAATGGTGCCCTCTGTTTTTTTGTAATTCTTCTTGGTTCCCATTTTCTTTTGCACCTTTCACCTTTTTCTCTCCTTTTTAAAGCAAATCAAAGAGCTTTGTACGGTTGTAGTATGCATAACTATACATTTTTTGCATGTAATACAATGATCTGGGAATCCTGTACATCTCTCACCGTCCAGATTGTTAATTGGGATGTTGCAGACTTTTGAATTTATGGGCAATAACCTGTGTCCAAAGCCCCTTTGAAAGGTGGCACAACATGGGAGTGATTCATAATAATTATTTTCACATACATATTGAGAAACAAGCATTGAATCTTGAAATGCTTTATACAAACTGCAAGAGAGCATAAGAAGCTTGTGCTTTTGGTCAGTAGCTAGAGAGGAGAATGTTGTGCTGGGACGAAAAAGCTATACACATGCATGGAGTTGGATTGCTGATAAAAAAAGGCTTGTCAGATGTCCTTGCAGGCTCATTGTCTTTTTTCCTTATGTTAGCCTGAGCACATAGTAGACTGCTCTCTGCTTTGCATGTGTTACTATAAAAACGTATCTTGTTTTGTGCCACGCTGCATTTTCACACAGAACCTGCTGTTGTTTTCGTGTGCTGTTCTTTCCTGGGATTTAGTTTGAACAACGTTGACAAGGTCAAACAAGAATGTCCCTTGTTATTCTGTTCTGGTCAGACTGTAACAACTACACACAACACACAAGTGCAGCTGTTGTTTGGGAGCACGAACTCTATGTCATATAGGTATGCACTGACATGAAGACAGACAGACAGGATCGTGACTGCACCTGAGATATAGAACCTTCATCTGTGCATGCTAAGGTACGGGTTACACTGTAAACACCCGGATATCTTTTATTATATAATCACTTTGCTTCTGTAAAAGGGGAGGAAGGGTAGTCCACCCTGTCTACTATCATGACAGATTATTTTATGATGTATGGATTACTTACTAAGCTGACCGAATTTGTGTTATGCATCTTCCTACTTGTTGTGGCACGTATACTGCATACAAGAGCACTACATTTAAAATAAATATTTTAAACTTTTCTCGTATCTCTGTCAGTTTTAATTGTGGGCAAGTATGAGTTTGAGAGCGAATGGGTGTGTCCTGTTACTGGGATTCCTGAGAGAGTCAGGAGTGTTGTGTTCTGGGGTGTCTTATCACTTGTTCCTCTGTGAATGTGTGGGAGGGCAAGTGAGATACTATAGCTAATCGGTTCCGGGCTCATAGATACTAAGGTGGTAGGATAAGTAACTCAGTCCCAGCCTACTACGGTAGGTAAACTGACTTTATACCTTGTTAGGTCTTTTTTTTTGTATTTAGCTTTGCATTTTCGTCTGTGCTAACATTCTCATTATCATAACAATAAATTATTGACATTTTTATCCTCTAGATTCCGTAACTGAAGTTTTTAGAAACACTACTTTAGTGTTCCTTCGCTTTTCAGTACTATGTAGGTGCCCTACCTAAAACACCCTGCTTCTACCTTCATAAGGGCTATCTTTATGAAACAGCCCAGAGGTGAACTGATGAGACCCCTATCTGTTTTCTCTACTCTCTGGACCCACACTCTTCCTACCTCCATTGGCCAGGAAGCCAATACAAATCGATCATGAGGTCCAAATTCATTTCCTCCCTTCATCAGAATAGGTAAAAATACACACATGTACACAAACACACATACATCCAAACATACACACATACAGAGAACGCAGGCAGCATCAGTGCAGACTTTCTTTGTTTCTGAGTGACTTTGAGTGCTTGTATTTGCTGACTTTGGGTAAACAATACAACAAGGTTGTTGGAGGTGGATGGCTACAAAAATGTTGTTGTGCAAAGGGAAACATAACAAGAGTAGCATAAAATGGTGATTGTCCTACAATAATAAAGTGTACACAGGAGTTTTGTAGGCTTGCTTTGTTTCCCTCTTAGCTCCAAGAAGTCAAGCATTAGAGGGAGCTGTCAAAGAATATATCATAAGATAAAATCATCTCTCTTATTACTGGTAGTTTTAAAAGCACTTATGCCGTATTGTGTACAAGTGGTGTAACTCAAAATGAGGAGCTACCCCCCCTGCAGAATGTGATGATGGGCCCCTGAGTCTCCCCCGTATCTCATAGATATACATTGGTCTTTGTTGAATGGGGCCCCCGTTGAAGGAGTTGGGGTACTTGGAGGGTTGTGGGGGGCCCTGCGCCACAGAGGCAACAGGGCCCTGCATTATTTCCCTGTGGTGTCCCAATTCCCACACCTGCGACATTGCTCTCACTTGTGGAGGCCAAATCTTAAGTACAGTATACTCTCCTGCACCTGTGATTTTGCAAGTAAGCACACTCTCCAAAGTATTGTGGCATGACACATGGTATATGACTGCAAACAACGTAGATGTGTTCTAAGATCACTAGCACAGAGTCCCGGATGTCCACTAAGTGTGGCAAACAAATAACACATAACCTACGGCTACCCCTCGGATAATATCCTGAGGAAGGGTCCACACCAAACCACCAAAGGGTTCAAAACACCTTGACATATTACTCCAAGTCATAACAGTGAAATATTAACCTGAACAGTCTATATTTACTTTTACCTGGTTGTTGGCCATTTTACAATTCTATAATTAACTCTCATCATATACTCGACGCATTTCACACAGCCATGTTCTTTTTGAATTGATGTATAAATATAATTATTGAAAGTGAACACTGACATCATGCACAGGCACTACAGATTAATTTAATCTTTTAGGCAGATGGTATTAGCCTTTTACTTTTATTTGTGTGTATAACTCATCTACATATTTGGTTGAAAGGAAGAGAGTGGTCACTGCAAATCCTGCATCCAATGTGGCTTCTCTAGGCTTCAAGGCACTCTTTAACATTAATAATGAGTTCCATGGTCATTCAGTGGTACCCAATATCTATAGTCCCATGTCCCATAATGGAGTTTTGTGACCATTACTGGGCATAGCAGCTGCAGGTCTGATGTTCATGACTAGCTACAGCATGAGGGTGGATAGGTGACAGAATTTCATAATACATGAAATATGCGCACTAAAAGGTGATGTAACCCTACATTGAAAGCACAACATTCCGTAGTTTCACTGGGTAGATAATAAGTGTACTAGTAGCTGTGTAGAGGTTTTAGTAAATTGACAAATGAAAGAGTAGGTTCATAGATAGTCATATGAGCATACAGGCTGATATGCTTTGTTATGTTATATGGATTTGTATAGCATGGCTTCTCACCCACTAGAGTATCCAGGCACTGAAGCAAGTTTATAGGTGTGGGCCTGAGTGTGTTGTGAGTCAGCCTCAGAGAGTTAGAGGAAGAGCCAGGTCGTCAACTTCATGCAGATTTCAAGAAGCGAGGAGGAGGCCCTGATGTGCAGAGGGAGGTCATTCCATGTTATGGGTGCAATGTGGGAGAATGCCAGACCTCCTGTTCTGCTTTTGCAGACATAGGAGTGTGTGTGCGAGTGAGAGTGAGGATGAGTGCAGGTGTTTGATGGGTTTGTGAAAGTGAAGGTGGTTGTTAGCGTATGTTGGTCCTGTGTTGTGCAGTGCCTGGCATGCATGTGTGAGGAGTATGAATTGGCATTGTTTATGTATGGGGAGCCAGTGGAGCTCTCTGAGATGAAAAATGATGTGTGTGCATCTTGGAATGTCAAGAATGAGTCTTCCTGTGGCATTCTGGATGGCCTGGAACCGGTAGAGGAGGTGGTTGGAGATTCTGGTGTGGAGTGCGTTGCTGTAGTCTAGTCTGCTTGTGATGAGGACTTGTATGATGGTACGTCTGGTTGTCTGGAGTATCCCTTTAAAGATCTTGCGAAGCATGCAGAGTATATGGAAGCAGGAGGAGCTGACTGGATTGACCTTTGCTGTCATGTTAAAGATGATTCCCAGGTTTCTTGCGTGGTTGGTTGGTGTGGGTGTGAGTCAGAACTCTGAAAGCCACCATTTGGAGTCCCAAGGAGAGTTCCTGTTCCCGAAGATTAAAACCTTCTTCTTGCCGGAGTTGTGTTTTAGGCAATTGGCTTCCATCCACTCTGCTATTTTGATCATGTAGTTGGGGAAGTTGGTTCTGGTGGTGGTGAACTTTTTGGAGATATGGTATATTATGATAGCCCCCTTGGTTGCTGTTCAATCATTCTTCCATATTGAGACCATGCCGACACGTGTTTCGGTGAAACCACCAAATACTCGTTCACCTTCCTCAGGGCATAGATTATCAATTTAAAATACAAACGTTGGCAGGGGAACAACCATGAGGCCCATTAGGATGTAGGGCGGATCGCCTCCGCCTGCATGGCAGAGGCGATCCACCCTACATCCTTCCCCGCCCGCCACCTATTTACCCCCCGCCATATTAGTATGGCGGGGGTACCGCGGCGGAAAGGAAGACCATCCGCCGCTTTTCCGCCCGGTCAACAAGTCGACCGGGTGGAAAAGGGTTTAATATGGTGGCAGACACCGCCATCCATATTGGCATGGGGTGAAAACATGCCTTTCCTTGGTGGCATTGCCGCCACGGAAAGGCATGTGGAATTCTCTCCCGGGGGCCCATTGCAGGCCCCCAGGGTATTGGGGGGGTGGGGGGTGCACAGGGGGGGTAACTATGGTAACACCCTGCATTGTCATGGACATGGTGGCAGGCACCTGCTGGAAATGGAGGATGCCACTGCCACGGTGGCAGTGGCATCCTAATCGCGGGTGCGGGACAGCCGCACCACTGGCGTACGGTCCCAGCACCGCCATCCTACTGGGCCTCCTAGTGTCCAATGCTAAGGGTTTTATAAGTCGGAACAGTGTTTCAAGGAGATAAATCCTGAATAATTCAAATGTGGGTGCTCACTTCAACTGGATAAGCTCCGAATTCAAATAGGCACTGAGAGTTACCAAAATCCAATTTAAATATCCATGTTTAAACACTCCATGTATATCGCAAACAGTGCCCAAAACAGATTAAAATGCCATGTAAGGTCTACCAAGAGTCACTGTATAAGCTTACATTACCATCAGCGTCCAAGGTATGTCCCGCCCAGAGTGAAAAAAGATATGCAGCAGGTTCCCCTCCGTCTATTATTGTGCAGATATCATCCATGGCTGCAATGAGTGAAGTTTCGGTTCTGTAGTTGCTCTGTAAACTGATTTGGTGTGGTTGAGTTGGTTGTGGAGGTCGAGGTGGTTGGTGAGTCATTTGTTGATTTGTTTTTGCGTATTTATATAGCGCAAACTCGACCTGAAGGTATTAGAGCGCTTTACATGAGCACCAGTAATGTTACACAAGGACACATTCATTTTTTTGTTAGGCATGGGGAGATTAAGGGATTTGCCCAGAATCACAGGATGTGGAGTCGACCCTGAGGCTCGAACCTTGGTTTCGCAGCTCCACAGTCGGCAGTCTAGCCATCAGACCACATCTTCTCACATCTGCCTTCTCTATCACTCTGGATACAGGAGCAAGGAGATGGGTCAGAAGTAGCCCAGCTCGCTGGGGTTGGGCGATTTATTTTGAGGGGGCATTCACTGCTGCAAGTTTAAAGTCTTTGGGGAAGGTGGCTGGCTAGATGGAGGAGTTGATGATGTAGGTGAGGAACTTCCTGATATGTGGTCCACCATGTTGTAGATGTGATGGTGGCAAGGGTCTATTGACACCCCTGAATGGACTGTTTTCATGATAGCTGTGAGTGTTTTCCAGTTGGTTAGGTCAGTGTCTTGGTTGGCAGTGGGCAGGTTGGCAATGAGATTCTTAGGGTTGGGTTGTTGCTTGAAGTTGCTGTAAATCTTTTTGCTTTTGCTGTGAAAGAAGTTGGCTAGGTTGTCACAGAGTTCATCTGATGGTGTGATGGAGTTGACTGTAGCCACTGGGGTGGTGAATTCCTTGCCGATAGTGAAGATCTCTTTGCATCTGTTGGAGCTTGTACCATTACAATCAGTTAGGGCTCTTCTCTTGGTGACTCTCAGGAGAAGGTGGGATGCCTAAGTGCAGCCTTCTAGGTGCTTCTGGCATCATCTTCTTGATTGGATCTCCTTTTTCTTTCCAGCTATTTGCAGTGTTGTTTAGATTCCTGGAGGTCGTCTGTGTACCAACTAGCTTGTTTGTTGGTTCTGCATTGTCTGTGAAGTTTAATGGGTGCAATTGAATCTGCACAGGTCTATTGGTTAAAGTTTTAAAGTTGGTGTTATCCTTGCCAAGGTTATCATTGGTGTTGGGTTTGTCAAATTCAAGGCTGCTGCGCCAGTTAGATCTGTTATTTTGTTCCAGTTCCAGATGGGCAGGTTGATGCTGGTGGGGCTTTGGTTTGCGGTGTAGAAATTTTTAAGTTTATGATGGATTGGTCGGTCCCCTTGAGCGGTGAGGCAGAGATGCATTTATGTTTCTGGTGGTGAAGACTGAATCAAGAGTATGTCCTGCTATGTGTGTTGGGTCTGTGACAACCTGGGAACTCCCGATGTTGTTCAGGCTGTCTAGGAAGTCTGTGGAGCTGGGATCGGTGGGATTCCTCCAGTTGGAAATTGAGGTCACCGAGTACTATAAAGTCCTTCAAATTGATGGTATGGAGAGAGATGGAGTCTGTGATGAGGTTGCTAAAGTTTGTTAGTGGTCCAGGTGGTCTGTATGCTAGGATTCCTTTCAGAGGGAACCTGTTGTTTGTTTGTAGGCTGCAGGTGATCCATGAAGGGATGTCTGAGGCCGTGGTCATGGCACATTTTATGGTGTCTTTGTAGATAATTAAGGGTCCTCCTCCTGGTTTGTGAAGACGGTCTTGGTGTGCGACTTTATAGAGTGCGGAGATGACCACAGTGATGTCAGGAATCTATGTTGAGTTTCACCAGGTTTCCACGAGGGAGAGGAGGTCTGGTATGCTGTTGTTGAGGAGATCCCTGATTTTGATGGTGTGTTTGCTGAGCAAACAGGTGTTGAGGAGCATGCATGCAAGTGTTTGCTAACATCCTTGTGCAGCATGTTGTGTGATGATAGTCTGGGTGGGTGGGTGGGTGGTGTGGGTGTGGGAGTGTGGGGGGCATAGGCTGGTTTGTTGTTGTAAGTGAAGGAGCAGTAGGAGCAGGAGAAAGTTCCTACTGTACTGTGTGGTGCAGTGCAGCAGCAGCAGATGGTTTAGCATCCTGGGATAAGTGAATGGAATGTAACTGCTGTGTAGCATGGGGGGCTAATCGGACCACGGCTGTGTTGCTGGTCATGGTCCAGGGACGGATGGGTGCAGACAGTCTTGCCTCTGGTGTGCATTTGGCATGCCAGCTGCATGTCTGCTGCGCCTGCCCACTGCACTATTAAATAGGAGGAACAGGCGAGGATAGAATGGGCACGAAGAAGATGAGTGAAGAAGCAGTATGATAAGGGAAGTAAGTAAGGTGGAAGGGGGAAAAAGCACAGGAAGGGTGTGGGTGGCTGAGGGCACCTGAAGGGGAAAGAGGAATTGAGAGAAGCGGCCCAAAAAGAAGCAGAAGCTGAAAGCAGAAAATGAAAGAAACGTGCACAAGGGGAGGGAGAAAAGGCTTAGAGAGAGGCACAAGAGTGGAGAGAGGGGAAGAGAAGAAAAGAGCGGAAGGCTAAAAGGAACTTGAAGAAGAGAAGAGAGAAGCACTAAAATAAATAAACAAGTGGAAACACAAAGAGTTGAGAAAAAGGGGGAGAGGTACCAAAGTATGAAAAATCAACATAAAGGAGCAGAGAGTGAGAAAAATCGTGAAGAAAAGGACCAAGGACACAAAAAGGGACAAAAAGAGAGGCTAAGGAGAAAGAGGCCCTGAAGAGAGTGAGCAAGGAAAGTCAAGATTAGGCGCGAGAGACATTGAGAGGAGAGTGAGTGAGAGTGCAAGTGAGAGAGAGAGAGAGAAAAGAAAGGAGGCTGCAGGAGGAATGAGGCGGGGCCTCAAGGCACAAGGCTGGGTCTGAAAATTGGATGATGGACCAGTCCCAGGTAAGTGGTAGGGAAGCTGGGCCTAGACACAGCACAGCTATGTAAATAAAATATGTATATGGATGGATGAGTGGGTAATAAGTTGAAAGCCCACAAGTAGGGGACTGGTGAATGAGCAGATGGATAGTGGTCAGTAGATGAAAGATGGTAGAGCTGGTGAAAGGTGTGAGTAGTTAGATGAGTAGACTGAGTGTGTCTGATCAGATGCACTGTGGACGATTAGGTAGATATGTTGGGGGATAGTGGATGAATAGATGGGTGAATGGGTGGACTGGTAAGTGAGTAGGTAGAAGGATGGCATTACGTGGATGGTTGTGAGTGGGCAGATGAATGTTGAATTGGATGGGTTGCTGGATGTGCCCGTCATATGGATGAAGTGGATAGATGGACTGATCAGTATTCGGCTCAGTTGTAAGGGTCGATGCAGAGGCGTAACAAGGGGAGGGCGGGGGTGGCACGAGTTTTGAGTCTTCCTGCGGCAGAAAACAGATGCTGCAATGCATGCGTTACAACGCATGCTTTTACCCCGCATGCCGTTACAACGCAAATGGCTTGTTGCAGGGGGTATAAGGTGTTCGATTTAACTCCAACACCTTCCCTACTGTTACACACACTGGAGTTGGAATAGTAAATGATACTATTCTAACATCCATCGCACCCCACCCCCCCCCCCCCCCCCACAGCAGGTCGGGATAAAAATTTGAACTGTAACAGCATGTGGGGTAAAAGCATGCGTTATAGTGTCATACAACCACCTGTGGCTGTCGCGGGGCGGCAGACGCAGGGGCTGTCACCACCTCTCTCACACGCGGCCATCATGGGGCAGCAAACGCCCCGACCGCCACTGGCGGAAAAAAGTCCTGCTACGTCACTGGGTTGAAGGTAGAGTGGATGGGAGAATGGGAATGTGGGAGTGGGTGAACTGTCGCTGTGGTTCACAAATTGGCGTGAGAACAGGAACATATTATATTAAAGTTATTTACAAATAGATCTGCACTCCTGCAAGCCTGCTTTTTAAATCGCAAAAGTTATGTCAAAATATCAAGATCTTCTGACAACAGTCGGTTATGAGAAATAATGCATTGTGGATCTTTCGCATTCTATATAAATTCTTCGTACTTCCCCAACACAAAACAATGCGGTCCATAAAATGGCCACAGATGGCATCAGAAAGAACAAATGGAGGGTTGGGCAGAGGGAACGAGTGGCGATTTATACTGATTATACTTTGAATAATACAAGACCAATCAAGTATTTTAAATCCGAATAAATGATAAAGACTGAATAATGTGCTTTTTAAAAACATTGTTTTTTGCGCCTTATTAATGTCCAGGTCCAACTCTTCTGATTCCACATGTGGAACCATAGACTACTTTGTGAAAGCACCTCTGTATGAAGCCGTAAAAGCATCCATGCCTTTTCATATGGACACATTCACCGCCATCTTGCTTTTTCCACTTCCAATATCCCAGTAGTGGGACCCAAAATATGTATACCAATCAGCCTCAATCCTGTCAATGATTCTCCCACTGGCACTCAAATATACCTTTAGTAATGTGCATATTTTTTCAATACCTGGACAACAAAATCAGTAGTGCACACCAGTCCTGCAATGCACCATGATATTTAACTACTGAAACGCCCACATCTCACCCAAAACTTTTCAGTTCGCACCTTGCATTGCTTTGTCCGCATTGAAGGACAAAATGTTCAACCCTTGCACTGTTTTTCTGACTCCAGGCCTACACAACACTTTTTGTGCACTTCAATCAAATCACTTACACAGCAAACATGTAATACATGGAAACTCGTGGTGGATACCATCATTTTTCAGCTGCTCTATGTCACTTCTGACAGGGACCAACCAGAGGCAAGTCCTTCTTCGACTTGTCCCAGAAAGCAAAATCCAGTGTAGAAGTTTGACCAAGACTGTGTCTCCTTGTCAGTTGTCCATGATTTCAGGGAAAAGTTGGGTGAATCTTTCCAACTTCACCTGACACCACCCAACTTCACCTCACCTAATGCTACTACAGCAACCCTGCTGAGAAGTGCTGGTTCTGTCCAAACTACTACAGCTGCCCTGCTGAGAAGTTCTGAGAAGTCCTAGAACTGTCAATAGGCAATGTAGCCAGGCTGTTGATAAGCACTGCTACTGTCCCACTAAAAGGCTAGCAGCTCTGATGAGAAGTGCTGATACCGCCCTAATAAAGGAAGAATTGCCTTGCCAAGAAGTGCTGACGCCAAAGATGTAGGGCACCTCTATGCCTTGAAATCTACTGGAAGTAGCATTCATAATAAGGACTAATAGTATTCACTTTTACTAATGTAGCAGCTCTGCTGAGAACTGCTCGTGCTGTCATACTAAAAGTAAATTGGCCCAGCTGAAAAGCAATTGTGCTGTTCCAATTAAAGATAATTGGCCAGCTGAGAGGTGCCAGCACTGTCACACCACAGTACATTAGTCCTGCTGAGAGGTGCACTGCCCAGATCTTGAATGACAGTCCCATTGGGGAGTACTGGTGCTACCCCTAACATAGCAGAGCTGCTCAGGAATGTTGGTAATTCGACATAATTATGGTAGTTGTGTTGAGATAGGCCAGTAGTAATGCAACAGTGACATTACAGGTTGCTGAAATGTCTTTCAACCGGACAGCCAAATAATGGCCTCTCAGAAGACATATTAGCCCTGCCCCCTGGTCCTGCCCCCTTTTCCCTCATCCCTTTCCACCACAGGATGGTGAGACCCCAGAGTGCATTTTTCCATTTACAGTGCTTCAGAGCTAATTCCCGCCCTGAGGCTTTGCCTATTTCCTTTCCACATATTTTATGAAGTCTCTTCATCAGCAAGAATTCAATTAAGCGTTGCAGGCTGATGGGCGCCTTCCTTCACACTCCCGCTCGGTCCGCAGTCGCGCGAAGGCCTGAGGAGGCCAATTTGTAGGCTGGCTTCTAATTGATCATTGTCGGTGGCGAAGGAGCCCCTCGACAGCAACCCTTGGGCTCTTGCTGGCCCTCCTGGGCTCAAATTAACAACCAGAGAGAAGCTGATGGAAGCAGGGGGAAGTGTTATTCTCTAGATAAATTGACAGTCACTGAAAAATACAGCTGGTAGCGGAAAAGGCATGTTTGTTGTGTTAGGTGTTTGAAACAGGTGCGTGTACAATTAACAGAAAACATACAAAATCATAAATAATATATTACCCGTTCCTCAAGGTACAATGTATACGAGCACCTGCATAGTTTCAGCCCTGGAAAGAGGAGGAAGGGTGTGTCAGCAGGTTCAGTCAAACAAATAACAACAAACAGGGCAACCAATGGTATTTCTCATCTTGAGGCCTCCCAACACAACCCCTACAACATGGGGGTACCCTCAGGTCTCAAGCAGGTTCTCACAAGCTGTTCAAACACAGCACTGTGGGAGCATTCTATGTATGGGGTCCATTTATCTGGGCCCCTTGGGAAGGACGTGGGTTTCATGCAAGTAGGGCAGACAGGCAGAGCTTTAGAAAGGCCTCTACACTTGCTCATGGTTTTGAGGAACCCAATAGCACTTAGGGGCATATTTGCAACTAATGTGGCGGAGCATAGCGTTAAGCCAAGAAGGCTAATGCTGCGCTCCGTCACTTTAGAAACGTGGGCTGCACCGTATTTACAACAATACGGTGCAGCCCTGCGTTTCTCCCTGTGCTGACACTAAATTTAGCTGCCTAGCATCAACACAGGCACCCTTGCACTATAGTGCAAGGGTGCCTGCTTGTGGAAAATGATTGTTTATATGTGTAGATTGAAAGGGTGCCTTATTCACAAGGCCGCGTTAAGCCATGTTAAGTGGCTTAACGCAACCTTGTGAATATGGTGTAGCCCCTATCGCCACAAGAACATCGATAAAAGTGGCGTTCCAGTGGCAATAGGGGCTTGTAAATATGCCCCTTAGTTAACCATTCTATAAGTGCCATAGAGGGATCCATGATGGAAAGTGCAGACGAATGAGTTCTTGAGTTGGAATTGAACTCCAGCATCTTTGTCTAGCAGCTGGCTGTTGTGCAGCAATGAGTCAGTGCATTTTCTGATAATCCTTTCAGACATTCTAAATTTCCAACATCAGAGGGGGAATGGGAAAGTCCTCTCTTTGCTTTCTTCTCAGAATGCACTATAGTGGCCAGTGTCTAGGTGCAGTTGACCACATACTACCTGCAAGGGCCTGTTGTGGTGTACCTTGTGTTTTTATTCTAGATAGATCCCTGAGCCAAAATAACAGGTGAGGAGGATGAATTGGGAGCCATGTTTACACGGAACATACAATTCAACAACCTCTAAATAAGGCCCCAACACTCTAAAGCACATATTTCTCACCAATAGTGAAATACCTGTAATACAAGAGGTAAACTATGGGAGTAAGATAATTCTGAGAGGCATATTCTGAGATTCAGAATACCTTTAACTCCCTCCACCAGAACAGAAAGAAACCTCATCTAATGTCTAGAAAACTTTAAACGCATGCAACAGGTCACATTGGAAGTTTTATAGTATTTATTACTAAACTTCAGGGTACTCATTGTAGCAAACTAAGAATGCTGAGATGTAAGACTGCGAGGGGCCACACTTCTACACCTAAAGATTACAAGAAGACTCTGGATTTGTGGTCTCTGGACGCACCGTCTTGTTAGTCGTCTAAAGCACTGCTCAGACACCACACCTGAAGCATTCAGTGCTTGAAGAAGCCTGTGCCGACAGCGGCAAGACCCCTTCACCCCCAAGATCCACTGCCTGAGCTCCCTCCCGGGCCCACCTTTGGTAACTTCTACCAAGTGTTGTTGGGGTAATCATGATAGGTTTTACTTCATGGCAACTTAACAGCAAAAAATGGTTGCAGCAGTGGTGTAGCTACGTTTATTGCAGCAGATGCAGTGGCACTGGGTCCCACCTAGGAGCCTGATGTATGCATCTAGGGCGGTTGAGCGCTGGAAGGCAGGGGCGGCTGTTGACATTTCAAAGTGGTAGGGCGAGCAAACAAGCTGTACAGAAACGCCCAGACTGGTGCTGTTGAGGCAGGCTCCCTTTCTGCATGCACAACGCTTCCAAACCCTCCCGGATGTTTTAAAACCCACAAGTCTCCGGTGTACATAAAAAGGGTTACCTGTAGATCACCAAGTACTCTCTGGCTCAGGGAGGCCATGCCTGTCTTGCTCGGTGCGCTCCCTCCACGTGCGGCACAATGATGCACCGGCCTATGGTGTCCTCCTCGGACACTTAGTCAGAATCTATAACGAGTGAGTGTTGCTGCAGGACAGGAATGCAAGCGTGCTGTAAAATATTTACTGTGGTTTTGATTTGCTGCCCAAATTAAGCAGCAACTGCTGCTCGAGACCCCAATGCTGTACTGTGGGGAAGTCCGCACCGGAAATCCTGATCTTTGGGTTCACAGTCAGAAAATATCCCATTGCACTTTCGTGTCTGCTGTAGAAATATTGGGGAGCCCGTAGCTGGCCAAACTTCCAATATATTTCATTCACAATGTGATTACTTGGGGAGTTCACCATCGTGTTCGACAACATGGTGGAGGAAACAAACAGTAATCATTTATCAGGGCGCTTGTGGTGCAGACATTTTTATTTGCATGAGGCACAATGTAAGGGACCCCATTGCCACACTTGGTGATGCAACTGTTGTAGCATAGATTTTCCTAATGATCAATTAGATTTGTGTTACAATTTCAAGCCATTCTTGCAGTTACTGGTATGCCACTTTACTCACACCCAGTCGCAGCCCGCATGCCGGGCGGGTGGGGGGGGGGTGGAAATGGGGTCATCGCGGGGTAGGCGGGAGGGGTTTAAATTATGAAAGAAAAATATAAAATAAAACTCACCGTCCCGCTTCTGGATGGGTCCCGAGTCCGTCTCTCGCCGTCCACCGTTTTCCAATTCTGACCTGCAGCCCTCGTCGTCGTCAAGGAGAGGCAGCCTCCCTCCCTCCCCTCCGCCAACAGCACGTCAACACTGCGTGCCAACCCCTCAGCCAATCCTGGTGCTGCTGCAGCGCCAGGATTGGCTGAGGGCACGGCCTACTCCTCGCCCGCCGCCTGCCCATTAGGAGACCGAGGGGCTCCTAATGGGCATGCGCAAGGCAGTAAAAACACAAGTACGCATGACTGGGCACGGGCTAAAAATTACTCTCCATGCCCACTCATTCGCACTTGTGCTGTCTTTCCTGCTTGTCTGACAATGCATGTCAGTCAACATGACGCCGGACCGCCCATGGTCCGACGTCATGCTGACTGACATGCATTGTCATTTCTCCCCACCCTTGGCGTCTCTGAACTTAAGTAAACTAAGTTCAGAGACACCGAGGGAGCTGCGGGCGCGGGCGGGTGCGTGGGGGCGGGGGGGGCAACGCCCCAATGCCCCAATATACAAACCGTGCCTGCTGGAAGGTCCTGAGAAAGGTTTTGGGTTCTGTGTGCACTGTCTGTCAAAGAGGTTGACATTTATGTGACACGCTTGCTGCGTGCTCTGCTGTCTTAGCCAACAGTCCATGTAACAATGAAGCAATAGTACCAGCACTCAACTTATTGTTAGCTGTAAAAAAAATTCATAGATGGTGGTGCTAAGCAAGCTCCATTGAGGTCGCAACTTCTCTGAGCTCAAGTGTGGCTCCATTTTTCAGGGCTGTGCTACAGAAGGAGGATCACAAGTGTGCACTGAGTGGTAGAGATGTGTGCAGGAAGCACTTCTGCAGCTGAGGTTCTCATTCTATGGGGTAGAATCTGCACAGTGAGGTAGTGAATCACTGGGTACACCTCCCTCCCATTACAGTATTTTCAAAAAGGTGCTGTGTGATCTTCTGGCCCAAGAGAGCGGCCTTGGCGGGGATGTGAGCCACAGGAGAGGGAGGGGATAGGCAAAGCGTGGGGACAAACCTTGTGAACTGAGTCAAGATTCAGTTTGGAAGGAGATATTTGTCCAAAACTAGCCTAAATTTGACTTCTGCATAGTCTGTGGGTTTTTGATAAAGACAGGTAGGAATAGGTACCTCGTACGATAAATATGGCACTAGCCATTGGACATATTGAAAGTGGAAGAGTAATCCCCTATTCTGTTTGCATCTGAAAAACTGGTGCCTCTGGAGACTCTATTTATAACACCATATAATTTCCTCCCTAAGAGAATAGGTGGACATGAAAGAGACAGGAAGGCTTTCTTAAGCTCGAGAGCCCTACCACCAATGGAAGCAGAGGACACAAGTGAAGGAGTGCACAGTGTGACCCTAATTCTGGGAACCTTACAAGATTTCCAGCCCACGTTAGGACATCAACATATAAACAGCTTCCATTGAGGAGACCAAATCCACTTTCGGGTAGAAGTAACTGCACTTGGAAAGATAAGTAAAGCACCATAAAGCATGGTCCATGCTGGAACCTGCTGAGGATACGAAGGTTCCCATAGGATCCATCCTTCATCAAAACAATAGAAAGGATCTTCATAGAAGAGGTTATGAAGTTTGAATCATAATCTCAGAACTTCTGAGAAGAGAAAAGAGTAGAGGTTGCTCATTAAGTCTCATAAGACAGATTCTGGTCAAAGATGTAATTTAGTGGCCGAATTAAGCCAGGTACCTGATCGGAAATGTTGTTTTCTGCTGATCAACAACGTGCCAAGGTGAAACTGACTGAGTAACTAATTATTATTTTCCAGACTACGGCGGGTCTATAATGGTGATATCACAACAAGTGTTGCATGATAAAAAAGATTTGATTGGATTTGAACCTGGAGACTCTCTGTGGTACCACACGAGACTAAGTATTGTATTAGATGGTGAATTCTTTTTTTGCAAGTGGACGCTGACAAATCTTTTTTGTCTATTGTGTGAAATAGGTTTTAGTAGAGTAACCACAAAGAAGTCAGAAGCAGCTCATATGTTATCTGTTGGTACTCTGTGTTAGTTGTGTAAGTTGTTCACCTCATCATAATAGTAAGGCTCTGAAAATGTTGCATAGCCTTATTACTCAAAATTCCATGTAGTATTTTGCAAAAGGTCATAGGCTTCTCTAAGCTTGTAGGGTTTTGCAAAGAAGAAAATCATGTAAAAATAGAGCCCTGTTTTGAGCAGCGACTTAGATGCTGCCCTGCATGACCAGACCAAGAACTGCTTATCTTTTTCCAGCCAAGCCTAGCTTATTCTACAGGCGTCATATCTTGAAGTCTCCCTGGAGGGCTTCAAAGACTAGGAAGTTTCAAGCGGCAACTTCTTAAGCCCCAAACGATCAGAGAAGTCCCCCAAGGAGACTTCAGAAGTCATTGAAAATGAAAACGTTAATGAGGCATGGCTGAAACAAATCGCTGTACCCTGATGTCCCATCTTGCTGAACGTATCATTTAACTGCAGAGACAAAGTTTAACTACACCACGGAGGGTACACTTTCTGAGAACATACTTCTCAGAGCTAAATTCACTGAATTGAACCACCTATGTGGGTTTAATTGTAAACTTTGCACTGCCTTATTTTTTCAACCAGGATTGGAGACTGAGCCTTCTACACAATTTCAGGATTCCTAATTGGGACGTGCCCTATCACTATTTTCTCCTTTTTTTGATTTCCCTTCTTCCTCTGTGTATTCCAATGCTCTTTTCAGGTAGTAGGAGGGCAATAGCTCCAGTTATGGAGGGCGTATTCATATTTCTATTCTTGACTGTAAATAACCTCGATCACTGATATAATATTGCTGCACAACATATCGGTATACAAAAAATCTGAAAATAAATATAATTAACAAAACTATTGCCTTCCTATACTTAACTAATAAAACCACAAAGATTGAAAACACAAAAATTGTTATAAAAAATATTGATGTTTACTTATATCGAAAACAAAAATATCAGATGCAAAAATATCATTAAGTTTTTATTTAAATAAATGATACAATTGTCAAAAATATCGCCTCACACAATATCAACTACATTGATATTGCCAATATAATTACATTATCACTAATAAACATAAACAAACTCATTTTTATGTTAAACAAATAATTACAGTAAAGATTAAACAATATACACATTTTAATAAAAACATCACCAAACAAACTTATGATTCACCCAACAAAAATATATATGTAAATAAATATAAATATGAGCAAAATAAATATATGAATAAAATACAAACGTGTATGCAACAATCTAAAAAATATATATATATATATATATATATATATGTGTATGTGTATATATATATATATATATTCACAGAAAAAACCATAGGTTTCAGGCACGTTAAAGTTAGGAATTAGCTTGTACAAAACCATTGAAATTCCCCCGTTATAGTTAGTTCAGCTAACTATAACTCGCGCGCCCGCAATGCACTGCTGATGACGTCACATATTACATCACTCATGACATCACTGATGACATCTCAAATGACATCACTGATGACATCACTGATGACATCACCCAGTGAATGTGTGTTTTTCTGAAAATTAAATATGTTTTATATATGTATATCTCAAGGTCGATGGAAGAATAAATGGGTATATAAGTGTCTAAATGGATGATTTGTTTTTGAAAAATTGATTGTGTAACTGACTGATTAAGTGTATCATAGTGAATACATGGCTTAGTGAGTAATGTTTAAATATGTAAATATCTGTATCAGTCTCTCACTTTGTGTATAAGTGGCTGCATGGGTTGGTGAGTAGCTACATGGGTGTCTATATAGGTTATTAGTTGGTTTTTTGAGTATCAGTCTGAGTGTCTGCATGGTTCGGTGGGGGGTATTACGTAGTGCATAGGTGCATGAATGAGTGACTCACTGTTTGTATGTGTTGAAGACAGCATGTGTGCAGGGCTGTATGGGTGGATGAGTGTGTGTATGGGTGTGTTAGTGAGTGAATGACTGTCTCAATAGTGTCTTTATGAGTAACTACATATGTTTTAAACTAGTATATGTGACTATTGGTGTATATAAGCGAGTATATGTGAGAGTGAGAGATTGAAAGAGTTCCTGTATGAATAAGTATGTGTTTCTATAAGTGATTGTTTAAAAGACTAAGCATGTGTAAGTTTCCGTAGAAGTAAGTGTGGTGGTGTGTGTATAACTGTATATGCAAGTAAATGTATGTTTGATTCTTTATTAGCATGAGTGACTATGTGTGTGAGTAACTCTATGGATGAGTGGCATTGTGTAACAGGATGTATAGGTGTATGAGTACATATGATGAGTGAGTACATGTATGAGTGACTGTATAGGACTGTTGGTGAATGAGTGGATGTGTATGTGGATCTTAGAATTACTGAAGAGGTTGTTGTAACTGGTATTGGTATGTCCATTGTTTTGAAAATTGTAGTCTCTATTTTTGAATGTGTGTATCAAAGTTTATATTAGGGTGAGAGGAGGTCTGCCACTCTATCACAAGGATGATCTCATCAGTGATGTCATCAGTGATGTCATTTGAGATGTCATGAGTGATGTCATGAGTGATGTCACTGACCATGTCATGAGTGATGTAATATGTGACGTCATCAGCAGTGCATTGCGGGCGCGCGAGTTATAGTTAGCTGAACTAACTATAACGGGGTAATTTCAATGGTTTTGTACAAGTGAAAAGTCCAGCTAACTATAACACCCCTGAAACCTATGTTTTTTTCAGTGAATTTCTGAGGTTTTTTAAATGCTAATTCCTAACTATAACGTGCCTGAAACCTATGGTTTTTTCTGTGAATTTCAAAGGTTTTTTAAATGCTAATTTCTAACTATGCCTACAGAGATAGGACATGTGAAGAAAGAAGAAAAAATGCACAGAAAGAAAAAAAAGAAGTGCAGAAAGAAGCAACAGAAGTCCTCAAAGACGAAGAAAAGTGCAGGAAGAAGGATAATGTGCAGAAAGAACAAAAAGAAGAGCAGAAAGAAGCCTTGTTGCAAAATCATCCTGTACCCTCAACTTTTTCAGACGGATACTGGTGGTAACTGAGTCTGACTAACCAGTCCTAGAGCTAGTGCTATGGTAAAAGACAATTAGAATACAGTGAAAACACCTACATACACTAGGGAACATTATGCGTTGGGGTCCCCATGTGATTAGCATGACCTTCTCTGTAAGCCCCTAGTATATAATAGGGCAGGGGGATTAAAACTACCTCTAAAAACAGGCCACAGGGCGTTTTTTGCACACGTTAACTCAGGCCCCGTCCCCTCCCTTCACCACTGTGTAAACGCGCCCTGTGTCCGTTTTTAGTTGGGAGATTAAGTTCATTTAAATCCTGAGGGTCCCAAGGGTCCAACTAGCCCACTAGGTACCTCCAGTAAGTGCCACAGAGCAGCGTTGCAGAGAGGTGTAAAAAGTGGCACGGCCTGGACCACCTCTCTGCAATGCAGCTCAGTGGCGCTTACTGGAAGCACTTGGTGGGCTAGTTAGCCCCCAGGGACCCTCAGTATTGAAGGGAAATTATATCCCCAATTTAAAACGTGCCATAGTGCGTGTTTGCACACGTCACCTCAGGCCCCATCCCCTCCCTTCACCACTGTGTAAACGCGCCCTGTGGCTGTTCTAAGTTGAGAGATTAAGTCCCCTTGAAACATAAGGGTCCCTAGGATCAAACTAGACCACTAGGTACCTCCAGTAAGTGCCACAGAGCTGCGTTGCAGAGAGGTGTAAAAAGGGGCTTGGCCTCAGGACACCTGTCTGCAGCGCAGCTCCCTGGCGCATACTGGAGATGCCTGTTGGGGTAGTTGGCCCTCAGGGACCCTCAGTATTGAAGAGGAATTAATTCCCCAACTTACAACTCGCCAGGGGGCGCGTTTGCAGAGTGCTACAAGGAGGGGGCGTCGCCTCCGACACGCTGCCAGTCTTTTATTTATTTTAATTTTTTAAGAAGGGGGGCTGTGTGGTTCCCCTTCTTATTCTAATTTATTGGTCCTGATGACCCCATCCCCCAGGGCCTGTCTCCTAATTATATTTTTTTGACCCCAATCCCCAGGGCCGGCCACTGTTTTTTATTATTTTTAAAAAATATATATTTATAGACACACCTAGGACATGCTGGACAAACCGTACGTACCTATCACCATGACAATTGGCGTGATATTCATTAAAAGGCGACTATGCATACAATGAATCCACGTGGAATGTATTTACACCACTAGTGAAGCTCTGACATGTCTGATGCCCTACCGTGCCTAATCCAGGTAGACACCCTTGTCGTTTATTTATACAAACATGGGTAGCTATTGACGGGCACATTTAATACACATGCACACCAAGCCATTCAAAGGGGATTCGACAAAAATTCAACCAAAACTATGCAAGAAACCCCCCTCACGGTTAATAAAACACACATCCACTGCCGGATGTGTAATACTTTTTATTTTACTCTCTGGAAAGGGGACGAACATCACTTGAGAGTCACAGCACGCTCCTGGCAGAGCCCAATGCTGTGTTACACCCACCATTGCCTGCTGAGTGCCACACACCTCTGTGTTGTATTCCACCAGCTAGTGCATATGCTATGACACTCTCTAGCCCAAGTGCACTGTAACACCACCCCGTGAATTTGTCATGCCACACTTGTCTTCGCACGGGTTATATTGCCCCATCTAACGTGCCTTCCTCGATGCCTATGTTATAACGCACAGTGCTATGCCATACATATTACAATCTGGGATCCATATCTTTGTCACAGTGCATATGCAACGTTACACTCCCCAGCACATATTTTATATTACAACTTTAGAGACTAGTTAGGTTACACAACACTGTCCTGTGCATATTACACTCCAAGGCGCATATCGCAGAGCACGCGCTAGTGCCTGTGCTATCTCGCGCTCTCCAATGAATCTGTCATTGCGCACAATGTATTGCATATTATATTGCACGCCCGGTTCATCTTATATCACACTTTTTGGTGCATAGTTTATACCATACACTATATCTAGTTTTCATTTTCTTTTTTTTTTTTTTTTTTTTTTTGAAACCGTTTATTACAGGTCTTAAAAGTATACAAGTATGGGCCCACAACCTTCCGGCCGGCCGCTAGCAATGGTAGGAACATACGACATACATTTATGGAACACGTGGCATTACGGATGAGCATTTCTCAATAGGTAACAATGTCAAAGGCCACATCATCCAGACCCCATTATGCGGTTTCATTTTAAATTAAGAACAACAAAAATTAAAACCACACCCACAAGGCAACCCACAATCGAAAATAGCAGCACGTGCTCCCCTAGAGGGGGGATCCCAACTATACACAGAAGTATAAAGAGGGGGAAGAGAACAGAGCGAGGACTGGGGGAACCCAATGCCCGGCAGCAGGGGAATGAGTCGGCTAAGGGGACGGGGCTGGCGAGGCATCAGGCAGCAGCGGTGGTGCACAGATACCCCCTCGGTAGGCGTTCCAGGGGCCCCATACTTTCACCCATGTCCCAGGCTTACCCCTCGCCACATACACCACCTTTTCTCGAAACATGCACCAGTCCATGTGTTCTTTCCAGGCCGAGACCGTCGGGGGCCTCTGGGACCCCCACAGTTGAGCAATATCACGCTTGGCTATCATGTATCCCAGAGTCACCCACCACGTCTGCGGCGCCGAGTAATCAGTCGGTTCCCACACATTCAACAGGCATCTTCTCGCTTCAGGCAACAGCGCCACATGCGTAACCAGTCGCAGCACCTCATGTACACCACGACAGAACCCTTCCACATCCGGGCACTCCCACAAAATATGCAGAAAGGTCCCCAAAGCACCACACCCACGCTTACACAACCCATCTCCAGCATAGCCCATACGCAGAAGCTTTGGCCCCGTCATGTAGACCCGGTGGAGTATCTTGAGCTGGACGAAGCGAAGGCGAGCCGGTATGGCCACCTCCTTCGGGGAGGCCACCGCGGAGGTCCAGTCCTCGTCGTCCAACTCCAGCCCGTCAGCAACCCAAGCCGCACGAAGGGCAGTCAGCAGGCCCGAGCAGTCGTTTATCAGCTTTTTGTAGATCAGTGAGATCGTGCTGTCCGGGACGTGTCCATCCAGCACTCTATCCTCCAGGGGGGAATATTCTGGGATGGAGGCAACGTCCGAGAAGACGGAGCCCAGCGCATGACGGACCTGCAAATACCAAAAGTATTCACTGCCCTGCAACTGAAATTCCGTCTGCAACATATCGAACGTTTTAAATCCTCCCCTCGTCCAGAGATCCCCCACTGTACTGATACCTATTATGTCCCACTTCTCAAAGCCCTTAGAGGTCCACAGGGAGCCTAACCGCTGAGACGCGTATAGTGGTGACGCCCGGGTCAAGCGGTCCTTCCACCCCATAGCTGCATTGGCCGCGTGCCAGACTTGCACCATGACACGCGTGGGGCCCGTCAGACGAGCATCGGGCGCGCCAGAGTAGAGCGCTCGATTGTAGTCGCCACCTGGCAGGAGCATCTTGTCCATTTCAAATGCCGGGTTTAAGGCGGGCCCGTATAGGCCATGGTTAATGGCAGCGAGCTGGGAGGCCCAATAGTACCGTTTAATATCCGGGAGGGCAATCCCCCCGTCAAACCATGGGAGCGTCAGCTTCGCCAGGGCAATGCGCGGCCTCCCGTCCCAGAACAGGCGGCGTTGCAGACTCTCCACCTCACGGAAGTAGCGCGCCGGGACTAAGTCCATAGTGTTCTGCAAAGCGTACAGGAAACGCGGCAGAGACATCATCTTGAACAATGCCGCCCGGCCGAGCGGCGAAAGCGGCAGGCGCCGCCAGCGTGCGACATCTACCCGCAGACGCTGGAGGGGGGGAAGCAGATTACGTTCATACCGGGCCTCCGGGTCCAGAGTAATGAAGACACCCAGGTACCGAAATCCCTGCGGGGCGATCTGAATCGGACAGCCCCGCGGGAGAATAGGAGCCTCCCCAGAGAGAACATACACACACGATTTAGCCCAGTTGATGACGAGACCGGAGTTACGACCAAACGAGTGTAAAACATCAACTAGCACTATAAGTGATTTACGTGGGGAGGCTAGGTACAGAAGGATGTCATCAGCGTATAGGGATACGCGGTCCTCATACTCGGGGGTCCAACGGAGACCACGGATGGAAGGCTCCCACCGCAGCCACTCCGCCAGGGGCTCCAAGGCAAGCGCAAAAAGAAGCGGCGACAAGGGACAGCCCTGTCGCGTGCCCCGGCCCAGCTCAAACGGGGCCGATACTCTTCCGTTCACGACCACCTGCGCCAAGGGGCCCACATACAACAATTTGACCCAACTGATGAATCCTGGGCCAAATCCGAACTTCGCAAGCATCGCCCAGATGTATGGCCACTCAAGCGTGTCAAACGCCATGGTGGCGTCTAAGGACGCCAAAATGGCCGGTTCCCATATAAATGGGATGCGCGCGAGCACCCCATGCAAACGCCGCAGGTTAAGGGCTGTGTTGCGATGGGGAATAAAGCCAGACTGGTCCTGATGAACCAGATCTCCCACCACACCGACCAGCCGATTGGCGAGTACCTTGGCGAGAATTTTGGGCTCCGCATTCAGTAGTGAGATAGGCCGATAAGAAGTAACCCGATCCCGAGGTCTCCCTTCCTTGTGGATCACCACGATTGTAGCCAGACGCTGGTCAAGCGGGAGAGAGCCCAGCGTGTGAGCCGCGAGGAACATTGCGCAGAGGTGAGGCGCCAATGTATCCGGTCGCAGCTTATACAACTCGATAGGGATACCGTTCGGGCCCATGGCCTTGCCAGAAGCGACCGAGCGTATGGCGAGGGCGATTTCGTCGGAGGTGGGAGCGGCGTCCATCGACACCCTGTCCTCCCCGGAAAGGGAAGGCAGCGCGATATCCCTAAGCAGGGCACGGGAATTCTCTTCCGAGCAAGAAGAGACCGGGGAATACACCTCGCGGAAATAATCCGCGAAACAGGAGACAATTTCTTCTGGCTCAGTTACACACATCATTGACCTCCTGCTTAAACTCTGTGCTTAGCTTGCTGCCCCTATTCTCCTTCCCCCTGCCCTCCGATGTCTTTGTGCATGCCCCTGTTCCATGCTTTTTGCCCACCATGTTCCATGGACCTGCCACTGCTATCTACTCTGAGTGTTCTGTTGAGCTGCCACTCCCCTCCCACCTGCCTAGCATTGTCAGATGACTGTAACCTGTCCCTGCCACCTCCACACTGCCTGTCCACATGCCATGCCCCTATCCTCTTCCTCCTGTCCTACATGGTCCATTGTACTGCCACACCCTTCTGCCCTCCCTGGTCTGTTGTGCTGCAACTGCTCCTCCTGCCTGCCCCGTGCGGTCTGTTGTGAGGCCCCTTCCCCTGAACTTTCTTGTCTGTGCACAGGTCCTGACCCTCCCTTCTATCCTCCATCGTCCTTTGTGCATGCCCCTGCACCCTCCTTCTTGCCCATCATAGCCATTGTGCTGCCACTAACCCTCCCACATGCCATGCATGGTCTTCTGTGCTGCCATGGCCCCTCCCACCTTCCTTGTGTGGTCAGTTAGCTGCCCCTGACCCCCTCCCACCTTCCCTCCATGGTCTGTGTGTATTCCATCACAGTCTCACTGTTGCTCTTTATGGTGTGTCTTGCTTCTAGTGCCCATCCTGCCTGACCTCCATGGCTATCTTGCTGCTCCTGCCCTGCCCCCTTGCCCCCAGCCCTCTGTTTACATGTGCAGACCCCTACTCCCTCCCTCCTGGCTTGTCTGTTCCATTGTAATGCCCCTGATCCATCCCTCCTGCCCTTTATGGTCTGCTGTGCTGCAGCTTTCTCTCCTGTCTGTCCATTATGGTCAGCTAGCTACCATTGCCTCTTGCCCCTCTGTTCTCTGTTGTCCATGTGCATGGTCCTGTCTCCTCCCTCTTGCTTTCTATGGATTGTTGTGCTGCACTCCCGTCCCACATGCCCTGTGTGGTGTATTGTGCTGCTGCAAACCCTGATGCCTGCCCTGCAGGGTCAGTTTGGTGCACCTCTCCATGTCCCTCCTGTCCTCTGTTATCCAAGTCCATGTCCCTACCCCATTTCCTTCCATGATCCAATGTACCATACTTGCGAACATTTTGAACTTGGTAAGAGGGAGATTTTGAAAAAAAACTGGGGTATTGATTTTCCCCTTTGAGTTACATTGAAAAAGAGGAGATTGTAGACAGGAGACAGATCAAATAAAGCCCATTTGAGCTTAAAAACATTGGACGTTTCCTGGCTGAATCGGGTCTGTTGGCATGTATGGTTGTACTACCATTGCCTCTTCCTTCTGCCCACAATGGTCTATCACATTGCCACAGCCTCTCTTGCAAGTCCTGTATTGTTGGTTTGTTGCCCCTGCCCCCCTTTCCACTGCCCTCCGTAGTCTGTTGTGCTGCCACGGCCCTTCCTGCCTGCTCAGTGTGGTTAAATTGTTGCCTTTGCACCCTCCTATCTGCCTTCAATTTTCAGAGTCCGTGCTCCTGGCCTCTGCCTCTCAACAGTATCCTAATGAACAACTAGATTGCTAACATTCTATATTTATTACAAAAGTGTGGAACGCCTGACGTCATCTTGATGTAATCAAAACTGTAATACCTAGAGCATTTCCTTTAGAAATTACATATATGAGAGGGTCTTATTGGCATCAAAATTATGGTTAGTGCTCTAAAAGACTAAAATAAGGACATATTTTCTGAGTTTTCAAATTGCGACAAAGCACTTTTAAATAATTTGTTATCTTTATGTTTTGTTATCCAGTTGACCACTTGATTAAATGTTGCACTTAAGGGAGAGAATGTGGTGTTACTTCCAGAACTGCAGACTTTGCAACTGGGGAACCAGGTTGGAGTTTCTGCATCAGCTCGACATTCTGTGATTTTGGTCAAATCACTTAGTCTCCCCATGTCTACAACCAAAATGAATTTGTTCTTGTGAGATGTAACCAATGCTCATGTAAAGCACTCAATACCTGACAAGTCTGCACTATATAACACTGCAAAAACACAAAATAATAAGTGTTTTGCACACTTCTGTCATTTGGCTATATTTGGGCTACATCTGGGTGATTTTGGGCTACATTTGGGCACTTTTGTCTCCGGTGGACATCTTGGGAGAGTTATTTGTTATGAAGTTTCCTAATTTCCTCATGTACTGCAGTCTCCTCAGTAGGAAATGCTTTCAGTTTTTTACTTTGATTCCATCATGAAGGTATTCAGATATGTCACACATTTGCCATAAATTCTGAAAGTTAGCACTCTAGTTGCTCATTAGATCACTGTAGTAAAACTACTGTTCACCATGGAAGTCTGCTCCTAGAATTAAAAGTGCATGTTTCAGTCTGCATGTCAGAATTTTTTAATGAAATAGAAGAGGATTTTAGAAGTCACTCAAAATGTGCCCTCATTTTCTTTCTTCAGCATTAATCATAATTTCTATGGCAAAATGAACCCCCTCATTGTGTTCCTTTTTAAATTAAATGTTTTACGTGTTACCAGTTTATTCCAATCAAGATGGCTTCAGGTGTGCCATACTTTTGTCATAATGAAGACAGTAAGCCCTCTAGTTGTTTTTAAGAACACTCTGGGACATTCTGTCATTGGACTATACTTGGGCTACATCTGGGTGTTATCTGGGCTACAATTGGGCTCTTTTGTCTCTGGTGGCCATCTTGGGAGACTTATTTGTTATGAAGTTTCCTAATTTCCTCATTTACTGCAGTCTCCTCAGTAGGAAATACTTTCAGTTTTTTACTTTGATTCCATCAAGAAGGCATTCAGATGTGTCACACATTTGCCATAAATTCAGAATGTTAGCACTCTTTTTTTGCTCATTAGATCACTGTAGTAAAGCTACTGTTCACCAGGGAAAACTGCTGCTGGTATTGAAAGTGCATGTTTCAGTCTGCATGTCAGAATTTTTTAATGAAATAGAAGAGGATTTGAGAAGTCACTCAAAATGTGCCCTAATTTTTCTTTCTGCAGCACTAATCATACTTTTTATGGAAAAATGAACCCCCTCATTTTGTTCCTTCTTAAATTAAATGTTTTAAGAGTTACCACTTTAATCCAAGCAAGATGGCTTCAGGTGTGCCATACGTTTATCATAAGTAGGACTGTTAGCGCTCTAGTTGTTCTTTGGAACACTCTGGGAAGCTGCAGTAGAACACAAAGGAATCAACTGACAGTCTCTGCCCTTGTTGGATGTACATGTTTTACTGAGAATGTCAGACTTCATTCTCACATGACTGAGAAAGATAATGTGAATTTACAGAAAATAAGCTCTCAGTTTAGCTTATAGATCACCTTCCAAACCTCTGTGGGAAAGGCATGAGAAAATATTTTCTCTCAATCATGATATCCCAGCAGAAGGCTTTTTCACATTGTGAAATCACCTTAGAACATACCACAATTCCTAAAATGAGTATGGTACCATCAACAAATGATTTATAATGTAACTAAAGTCTTAAAACCTTCTATTAACTGCAATGCTTTTTAATGAGGTGCTATCATGTATATTGGTCCCAAGATGGCTGCCAACACTTCTTGGATGAAGTGCTGACAGCCAATCAGATCTCAGGATGAGATGTGTGGTTAGGCTCCGCCCACATATATATATGATTTTACTTTTGATTTTCTCAGGAACTACTGAACAGATTGACACCAGACCTGCAAAAGGCACTTCCCTGACCTGAGGACTACCTCTCTGCCAAATTTCAAGTAATTCTGTTCAGCCGTTCGGGCTGTACCTTGGACTAAAGGTCCCTATGGAAAATTGCATGGGGAAAACGCGTTTTGGGATCCCCCTTTTTTCTCGGCCCCCGCTTGACGAATCCCCCTGAGACTTTCAGGGTAGGAGCGGAGCAGAGCGCCCCACCTATTTTGAAAATTTCACGAGGATGCGTCAACCGGCGCCAAAGTTATTCCAAATAGAATGTTGCGGATTTCCTATGGAAACATGGGCCTAACTATAACTATCTACTGGCGACTGGCAGTAGATAATATATATATATATATATATATATTCACTGACAAAAACATAGTTTTCAGGGGAGTTATAGTTAGTTGGACATTTCACTCGTACAAAACCATAGAAATTCCCCCGTTATAGTTAGTTCAGCTAACTATAACTCGCGCCCCCGCAATGCACTGCTGATGACGTCACATATTACATCACTCATGACATGGTCAGTGACATCACTGATGACATCACTGATGACATCTCAAATGACATCACTGATGACATCACTGATGACATCATCCATGCGATAATTTGAAGCATCTTCTCCGGGGCTGCGGGGGGGTTGCGTGCCCCCCACAGCTCATTAGTATTGCCCCGGGGTAGTGGCGGTCCCTGGGGCAGTGTGGGAGGGATTGGGGCCCCCCCACACTTTTTTCACTGCCCCCGCGACCTGGCCTACCCGGGGGCTTAAATACATGCTTAGTTTTTTGGTTTTTTTCTCGTGGGATTCGCGCATCCAGCGCGAATTCGGCTGATTTGTTTTTAAAAAGAATCTTTTTTTCGCCCTGGGGGTCCTTGTGGGACCCCCTGAGCAGGCCTAGGGGGTCAGGGTCTTTCTACCCTGCCCACTTTTCTTGTTTTTTGTGGTTTTTTTCTGTTTTCTTGTGCGTCTTGGCTGCCAACACTTCCTGGTTTGGAGTGTTGACAGCCAATTAGAATAAAGCTTGTGGTCGGGAGGGTGCGCGGATCCTCTGTGCCTCTAAATATCGATACTTTTATTTTTTGATTTTCTCAGCAACTACTGAACGGATTTACACCATTTAAAAAAAGGCGCTTTCTGAACCAAGCACTACCTTTTTGCCAAATTTGGTGGAATTCCATTCACCAGTTCGAGCTGTAGCCGTGTCTAAAGTTTCCTATGGGAAATTCATTTTTCGACCTCTTTTTTAAAATTTCTCAGGAACTACTGAACGGATTTACACCATTTAAAAAAAAGGTCTTTTTCTGAAACAAGGACTACCCTTTTGCCAAATTTGGTGTACTTCCGTTCAGCAGTTCGGGCTGTAGCCATGTTTAAAATTTCCTACGGAAAATAACATGGAGAAAACACGTTTTGGGACCCCCCTTTTTTCTTGGCCCCCGCTTGGTGAATCACCCTGAAACTTTCAGGATAGGAGCTGACCATTTTGAAAGTTTCGTGAAGATTCGTGAACCGGCGCCAAAGTTATTGGGAAAAGGAAAAACGCTTTTCCTATGGAAACTAGGTCCTAACTATAACTATCTACTGGCGACCGCCAGTAGATAATATATATACATATATATATAATATTCTGAACTATCGAGCTACATATTACACATTATAAATAAAACTTAAATTAGTGTTTACCATAGAAGGACATAACTGATACAAACAATTCAAACTGAAACTAAACAAACCATTAACATCAAACTATAAACAAAAGTAACCAATAAAATCATACAAACAACTAAATCAACAATATAAAAGGCACATCAATGTTGTCACCTTAATACTGCAAAAACGACAAACTCAGAGAGTGATCCCTGGCGGTGGCACAGGGGTCTTGAGGCCACAATATGCTTCGCGGGACTGCCACGGTACCACCAAGCATATTACAAGTTTCCTCTCTACTATTGTTTTCATGGCGGTGAGCCCGCCATGAAAACTGTGGCGGAAAGGAAACAAAGGGGGGCCTACAGAGCCCCCGTTGCCTCAGGGCCATGGGGTGCGAGCAGGGGGGCACATGTTGTGCACCCGCTGTGGGCATGCATGCACCCTAGTACCTACACGTCATGGACTGCAGCAGTCCTTGTCATGCAGGTACTGATTTTGACGTTCCCATCATGGTGCCTATTTCATAGGCAACGCTGTGGAAATGTCAAAGAACCCCCCACCAGACAGAAGAAAACTCCAATCTGGCAGGCAGTTCAACCACGAGTTGCACTGCCAAACTCACAATCAGGCCCATAATAAGGTAAGTATATGCAAATTATTGCAGCAGGACCCCCTTCCCCTCTGACCCTCATTTATGGGTCCTGTGGGGCATCTATGGAGCTCCTCAAACATCCATGAATCACATGGCAGGACGGTATGATGCCTGCCACAAGGTACATGGATTTTTTGAAAGTGGATTTTTTCTATTGTGTGTTGTGCTCCTATCCCATTTCCTCCACCGTGTCGGTCAAAAGAAACTCCCACCGACATTGTTATGAGTCCCTAAAATGGTTAAACTAAATTTTCACAATCCAATGCAAACTATTCTGAAGTAAGTATTTGATACTAAGAGGGTGACAGTATACTTGGGGAAAATATATGAACAATAAAGGGCTGACATTTACTGTTCCCACTCCAATCTAAACCAATCTGGAGATGGTGTGGCCACTAAAGGGGTGACATTTACTATTCCCACTCCAATCTAAACCAAGTTGGGGAAGTGCTTGACACTGAAGGGGGGGTGACATTTACTATTCCCACTCCAATCTAAACCAAGTTGGGGAAGTGCTTGACACTGAAGGGGGGGTGACATTTACTATTCCCTCTCCAATGCATACCGATTTGGGGAAGTTGTTGGACAATAAAGTGGTGATATTTACTATTTTAACTCCCAAATAAACAAATTTGGGAAAGGTGTTGGACACTAAATAAGTGACATTTACTATCACCACTCCAATCTGAACAGATTTGAGAAAGGTGTTGGACACTAAAGGGGTGACATTTACTATTTCTACTACAATCTAAAGCATTTTAGGCACGTTACTGGACACTAAAAATGTTATATACATAAACAATTATCCATACTCACACGCAATTTAAAATAAGAATTATTTAAATGACACAATATTCCAAACTAAAAAAATATATATTTTTAAAATCAAACATTAGCATATATGCTTATCACTATTTATTATTAATATATTGCTATTAACATTTATTTTTTTCAAACTTTGAAACATAACATACAAAAATCATAAGCCAAAAATAAAAATCATAAAAGTAAAAAAAACATGAAACTCATTTTCAAATTAAATATAGAAAAATCTTTATTACATTAAAATCAATAACTTTTAGAATATATATTCTCAAAAACAGTATTTATTCCAATAGTAAAAATATCCAAAATTCCATTATTAAAATATTGTTTAATACATTTTTAATGAATAAATATTCATGTATACATTATAAATAATACATATTCGTTCCATTTGCATAGCTGATTGATACAACTTTTCAATATTTTTTAAATAAATGTAAATATTAAAATTAAAAACATTTCCAACATTTTATTTAAAATGACAACATTTTTCAACCTTTAAAAAAACAATCCAAATATTTTGGATTTTCCAAAAATATTAAATATAATTGATTTTATAAAAATGCATTCACAAAACTCTTAGGGGGATATTCTCAAGAACGTGTGATAACTAGAGCAAAATTTGCTTAACGCAACTTTGCACATCGCTGTCTATCGTGGCAAAATAATGCCGTGTTAACGTTGTATTCTCGACCCGGCGGCACCATGCGATAATCTCACCATAACGCACCAAATGACCGCGTTAAAACGAATGCGACACCGAAAAAATACAAAAAAGGAAAGCGAAAAAAGGTAGGATGTGGCCAATCGCGTTACAAAAATCAGCGATAACTAGCGACAGGCCTGCAATTCCCATGCGTCATGCAGTAAAATGCACTATAAAAACACCCAAAAACAAAATAATTCAAACTGCGTAGCACCATGGAGGAAGCCGGAGCAAGTACAGAGGACGACCAGAACCCCACAAGCCCCCAAGAGGACCTGCCTGGGACCTCGGGATCATGGAAGGGCAAGGAGAAGAAGAAGAAGAGGAAGACGAGGTTCAGTCCGCAGGAAAACAGGATCATCATCATGGAGGTGATAGAACACCAACAACAACTGTTCATAAGCTCCAATGTGCCATTGGCAAATAAAAATGCAATATGGCAGGCCATCCTGGACAAGGCGAATGTAGTCGGAGTGAGGAAGAGGACAATTGGAGAGGTCAAGAGGTGCTGGAAAGATGCGAAGCACAAAACCAAGAAGAAACTCGCTGACAACCATCAGGCAGCAATGCATACTGGAGGTGGCAGTCCAGCGGAACACCAGGAGCTGGATGAGATGGAGGAAATGGTGTCCACAGTCATCCGTGGGGAGACAGTGGCAGGACTTGGGGGTCAGGACTCTGCCTGAAATGACCTGACCCCACAACACCAGGGTGAGTACCGAACAGGGACTGGAGACGGGGGGAGATGGGCACAATGGCACACATGCACAATTAAGTAGAGCATACTTCACACCCAGAATGACTCCTGAGCATGTCCCTGATCCCCTTGGCACACTGCAGCACACATACAAACAGCAAGTAGGCCCACGTCCACTATCGGCATAAAGGTGTCCCCCCCACAGCATCAATCCCACAACCAACCCATGCACACGTGTGAAAATCAGCAAATCTGTGTGTCCGTGAGTCACACTGACGTTGCAAGTGACACTGCATGACAAATAGCATGGCTGCAGTCCAATAATCATTACATGCTGCAAGCAACGACACTGAGGTGGCTGAGTGTGGAACACATCCGGAAAGGAGCAGGTCACACCCTGACACATCCAAGTGCACACACAACCCCTGACGGCAACAACACATCTGCGGATAGACCATGCCCAAGATTCCAAATCAGCCAAGTCTGCAATATCTCATCACTGTAGAAGTAGAGAAGTCAAAGGCCCACCGCCTCAAAGGGATAAGGGGCAGCAGAATGCCAGCTGCAGGGGTGACTCACCCACAATGCAGCACACACACATAGCAACAACAGCACATCAACATTGACGACAATGTGGTACGAAGTGCAACACTTTCACTGCAGAACAGAGGACACTACTGGTTCCACTTGTGCGTAGAAACTGGTCAATCACAACTGGCATAGCAAGAAACTGTGAGGTGAGAGTGTACGCATACAACCTCACATCCCTGATGTAGTTCAAATGTCCACTGTCCAGCATGAAATAGTGAGCTCCTCCCAAACAGTCACAATGTACATTGTTATGCAGTCTGTATGTAAACTTGAACAATGAGTCAACATACATGGAACACACTGTCAACCAGCATCTCCCCTTTACATTGCAGAGGGATAATCAACACCTCCTACAGAGCAGACAAGACATCTCTTCAGTGATGATGAAGAGAACCCCCTGGACATTTGCCCCAACACCCTCCAACAGCTCGTGGACAGCCTCCGCACCCCACCCACAGGAGCAGTGCAGGCCAGCTGCATCGAGGTGACTCCACCGCCTGCACAGACCACACAGCAGGAAGCACCCACCACCACGGCTGGCTCCCAGCACCTCACCCAAAAACACATGGCATTCCAATGCCAGGTGTTAGACTGCCACAAGGACGTGGCTGAACATGTGCGGGTGGTGTTCAACAACATGGCAGCCAAACTGGATAACATACGTGGGTGTCTGACTCACATCAGGGACCACTTAAACTCACTAATGGACACCCACAGTTCGCTCCATGATGTCCAACAATCCATGCCCAACACTGCTGGAGACATGCCTCTGAGAGGAGAACAACTGCCTACTCAAAGTAGCCTCAGCGATGTCAGCCAAGAGTTGGCACAGATGATGAGGATAGTGGAGTACATGGAGCATATGCATGTGGAAAGAATGGCTGCCATAAATTCACACCAGTGAAAAGTTGTTGGAATCTTCCATGCCCTGCAGATCCTCATCATGGCATTGCTGCCACTAAGGCAGTCGCAGATGAATGCTGCTGGTACTTCCACACACACATCTCTGGCCCCTGATGTGTCAGTGGCACACAGTGCTGCAGACCAAACATCAGCACCCACATGTCAGACAGATGACATAGAGGTCGAAGATGCAGGTGATTCCACCTGTGTAGTAAGAAGAAGACAGTAGCAATCCTCTCCGCCATATGCCCTGTTTCATCTTGGTGCTGCCCTCTGCATCATGCCCTGTGACAACACCTCCCACTGTCCCCCGAAACACTCCGCGACACTCACCTTGGACCTCCACATGGACTGCCATGTTCTGTTTGCTCTACAATGACACAGCAATCACACTGCGGACTGTCCTCCACCTCTTCCGATGTACTTGTCAATCCCTAAAAACCTCTGTCTGACCCTACCCTGGTCTACAATGTCATGTGGGGAGTGCATGGCCATGTACTGCTCCAGCTCCGACAACCCAACAAATGTGAATAAAGCATTCAAATTGACACAGATGTGTCATGTCCATAATCAATCACGTTTGAAAGTATGAATGAATGTAAGGACATTGATTGAACAAAAAGGTACACCCTCGGAAATGAGAGCAATGCGCATGTGTGACCGTGACATACATAGACAGTGAGATGACTGGGAATGTGTGCACTAGCTGTGGCCTCAATGCACAGAAACAACACTCGCACGCTTTCACAACTTTGCCCCACGCAATGTTAGGAATGGGGCTGTGTGTGTAATGTCTAAGTCGTTGGCAGGCCTAAAGTAGTGTGCCTCATATCATTTGACAACAGAACATCTCTTCCCATACCCACTCAACTGGGTGGACACAGCCTGTAGTGATGGATCACATTGATACACATGGCAAGAAATTGGACACCATACTCACATTGCTGAAGACACATAGGAGCACATGTCTATCAGCAACTATACCAACCACAATGTCTGGCTCACAGAGGTGGAGCTGGCAATAGGGACTCAGCCCTCAGTGAAATGCGTCAGTCAGTCCCTCACTGTGTACGGACTATGCTCATTGAGGCACACGATTTGTCATTCCAATCAACACTCATCACAGTTGAACACTAGTGAAGTTGCATAGACTTAATTAGCATGTGTGTGTCAGTACGGTAGTAATCCAAAAGGGGGGACAGGGGGGCAAGACAAGGGCCACAACATGCAGACCAATGCATCAGACAATAACAGGCAGCATTTGGTCATGGTACAGTTCCACGTGACAGCCGTTGTGCATGTGCCTGGAATGTTCAGACAGTGCATTGGTGGCTCTCGTATCACCAGCACTCCTCAGGCCTGCGGCAGTTGTGTGGATGATATGCCACAGCTTGGAGAAATGAGTCGTATGTGTGTGCAATGTTTGGACGTATGGGTAGTTGTGTATGGAAGGGTCAAGGGCATTCCATGCAAGAGTACATCTAGCCAGGACTTCTGTGTGTGTGGTGTGGATACGTTGCTCTTTCATTTGCGATGTGCGTAGTGTGGGATCGTCATCATCTGCTATGGTATCTCGCTCAGGGGGTGCCGGCAGCATGCAAGACCAAGGTCGGAGGTGCAGATGTCCTTCTGCATTATGTATTGGGACAAAGGTGCTCTCATTCCTGATGTTAGTCTGACATCTGCTTGCATTCTGGAAATGTGATGTGGCTTTCGCGCTGCAAATGAGGCTAGGTCCTAGGCTTATGGTGCACCAATGGGGAAGTACACATTACAGTTGGCATGTATGATCCATGAGCACGAGCAGTCTTGCGCTCCTTGTACAATCCCTTTGTGCGCGGCCGCCCTCCTGGTGCATGCAAAATTGCAACATTGTCAATTGCGGGCTGTGTGGCGCCGACACTGCGACAGAGACACACGAATCAGTTAGTTTCCTGTCCATCCCAGAAATGAACCACGTCCAGAGCCCTGGGATAATTATTCACACCCCTACGCTGGCCTGGCATACACCGACCCAGCCCCCTCTGCTTATGTATAAAGGGGGGGGGGACGTCGCTACGTGTCCCAGTTCGTCCCCACTGCCGGAGGTGACATGACTGCGTCCGGCTGGCATATCACGGGACCTAATCACAGAGGGTCCATGATTTGCGTTTAACAGAGTTGGTGGCACCGGATACACTGCGGCTGGCACGGGCCAACTGCCACGGGACGGTGACTTTCGGTGCACTGAGGTAGGGGCACAGTAAGTGCTGAGTGGGTCTGCAGCCTGCGATGATGCGCCGTCCTGGCAGTACGGACTGGTAAGAATTTGTGTGAGCTCTGCTGGACCGCAGAGTAGGCCTGAGCCGGGGGCAGCGCGGGCCTACTGCCACGTGGCATTGCCTCGCAGTTCACAGAGTTAGTGGCACCTAAAGTGCTGGGCGGGTGTGCAGCCTGCGATGATGCCTTTTGCACTGATATGATCTCTGCCATTGTGTAATTAAGACCCAGAATCAGGTGTGTGACCTTGTGGCCCACAGTGCGGGGCTGATGTGGAGGCTGCCAAGGTTGCGTGACCCGGGCTTAGAGCTTGCACCGGCATGTGGTGGGCCCTCTTGGAGACACGCCGGTGGCGGAAGGTGAGCAGAGAGGCCCGGTTGCGCAGGGGCGGCCAACCACCACTGGGTGGCGGGAGGGGCTGGTGTGCAGCAGACTGTGTGTGCAGGTGCGGGCAAGCGCTGATGACGTGTGCAATGATGTAGACTCTGCCATCCATGATTCGGGTATCTGTTTTAGATAAGGGACCTGGTGGACTGCAGTGTGTACCGGTGCGTGGTTGGAGACAAACCGGTGGCAGCAGGCGAGCAGTGAGGCCTGGGCCTGCAGTGTCGGCACACTCTCTCTCTCTCTCCCCCTTTCGCTGTCTCGCTCTTTCTCTCTATCTTTATCTTTCTCTCTCTCTTTCTCGCTCTCTTTCTTACTCTTTCTCTCTCTCTTTCTCTTTCTCCCTCTCTTTCTCGATCTTTCTCTCTCTCTTTCTCTTTCTCTTTCTCCCTCTCTTTCTCTTTCTCCCTCTCTTTCTCTTTCTCCCTCTCTTTCTCTCTCTTTTTCTTTCTATTTCTCTCTCTTTCTCTCTTTCTCTCTCTCTCTCTCCCTCCCGCTCTTCCTTTCACTCTCTCTCTCCCTTTCATGCTCTCTCTCTGTCCTTGGATGAGCTCATGACACACCTTCTTCTCTTTAATTTTTGTCTTGCAGGCTGTGACTTACAGATTGTCCAGAGAAGACCCGCCATTACTCTTCCACCTAGTTGTCTCTGATTTAATTTGAATACATTGTTTTGTTTGGAAATTCAAAGATAAATGACTGATTCGCCTTTTTCTGACCACACATTATTGTTGATTGTTGAGATTGTGCGATATCAGGCGAATTGTTTTGTTCAGGATTTCGTGCAGTTGATGTGATATCTCTTTGTCCGGGGGGGGGGTCCTGTGGGTGGTTGAGGTGGGTGTTGTGGCCCTCTTGGGGCTTTTGAGCTGCATGATCAGTGGCTCCATGGCATCTGTCATTCTGCAGGTGTGGCTCTGGGCTGGGCTCCCTTTCATGGTGCATGTTGTCGTCCGGCTTAACACCAGGTAAGAGCAGGTGTTAAATTCCTGCTGCTAACGTGCCTTATTGCATGTTTTGTGAACTTATCGCCAATCTGGCTGGTCGTTGAGAATGTTGCAAACTGGTGTTGTCGTGGCTTTTTGCACGGGAAAGCCTACTCTGCATCTCATTAGCGTTAGTTGCTAGTGTCATCTGTATCGCTGGAAAACTGGTGATATTGGCTGTTAGCACCAGCTTGTGAATAGTGAGATGCATTTATCGCCACTTTGGCGGCGATAAAGTGCCGCTAACTCGGCGATAGGTCATTGAGAATATGCCCCTTAGATTATTATGTTTAAATTTGATAAATTTACATTTGTACCAATATTTCTATGATTTAAATAATTATTTTAATATTTACAATAAAATCTAATGTTTTCATTTAAATTATTTATACATACATTCAAAATACCCAAAGAACCTCCTCCTGAAGAAAGAGCAGAGGCCACACGGGGGACAAGTCAGAAACACCTTTAATAAGTTTTGCGGCATAATGCATTTCGGCTCGAAATGGCCTTCCACAGATGCCTTTAGTGTTCAGGAGGCAATGAAGCACCTTAATTTGAACGTCTGGCTGCTTCCCCATTGGTAGGGACCCGCTCCGCCCCCTCCGTTAGTACGTGCTCACCGTTCCGCAATTCGTGTGAACTGCAGATCCCAGGATGCACCTGTGATCCAGATAGGTGCTGCAGGGGGAAATACAATCCAAGTGGAATGACGGGTATTGCAGGATGAACAACGGTGCAACAAAATTGCCAATTTCCTGCTTGAATGATACTTTCAGTGTCACCTCCGGTCCGCAAACACTGCTTCGGCCCCATATTCCACGCAAAAGTTTGGGCAGAGGCAGGAGTGGCAATGCATCCCGCCCTACGTGTCGCCGCCATCTAATGTTAGTGGAAGTCAGGGGTGGGCTGCGGACCATCCGATACCTCGGAACACAAACAAAATCTGCCAGAGCAGCAGCCAGCAAAGTCCGTGGCCAACTTGTGAAGCACGGGCCTCTGTAACACGTCACTGGCAGACGTGGACAATATCCAAAGAACCTCCTCCTGAAGAAAGAGCAGAGGCCACACAGGGGACAAGTCAGAAACACCTTTAATAAGTTTTGCGGCATAATGCATTTCGGCTCGAAATGGCCTTCTTCAGATGCCTTTAGTGTTCAGGAGGCAATGAAGCACCTTAATTTGAACGTCTGGCTGCTTCCCCATTGGTAGGGACCCGCTCCGCCCCCTCCGTTAGTACGTGCTCACCGTTCCGCAATTCGTGAGAACTGCAGATCCCAGGATGCACCTGTGATCCAGATAGGTGCTGCAGGGGGAAATACAATCCAAGTGGAATGACGGGTATTGCAGGATGAACAACGGTGCAACAAAATTGCCAATTTCCTGCTTGAATGATACTTTCAGTGTCACCTCCGGTCCCCAAACACTGCTTCGGCCCCATATTCCACGCAAAAGTTTGGGCAGAGGCAGGAGTGGCAATGCATCCCGCCCTACGTGTCGCCGCCATCTAATGTTAGTGGAAGTCAGGGGTGGGCTGCGGACCATCCGATACCTCGGAACACAAACAAAATCTGCCAGAGCAGCAGCCAGCAAAGTCCGTGGCCAACTTGTGAAGCACGGGCCTCTGTAACACATCACTGGCAGACGTGGACAATATCCAAAGAACCTCCTCCTGAAGAAAGAGCAGAGGCCACACGGGGGACAAGTCAGAAATACCTTTAATAAGTTTTGCGGCATAATGCATTTCGGCTCGAAATGGCCTTCTTCAGATGCCTTTAGTGTTCAGGAGGCAATGAAGCACCTTAATTTGAACGTCTGGCTGCTTCCCCATTGGTAGGGACCCGCTCCGCCCCCTCCGTTAGTACGTGCTCACCGTTCCGCAATTCGTGAGAACTGCAGATCCCAGGATGCACCTGTGATCCAGATAGGTGCTGCAGGGGGAAATACAATCCAAGTGGAATGACGGGTATTGCAGGATGAACAACGGTGCAACAAAATTGCCAATTTCCTGCTTGAATGATACTTTCAGTGTCACCTCCGGTCCGCAAACACTGCTTCGGCCCCATATTCCACGCAAACGTTTGGGCAGAGGCAGGAGTGGCAATGCATCCCGCCCTACGTGTCGCCGCCATCTAATGTTAGTGGAAGTCAGGGGTGGGCTGCGGACCATCCGATACCTCGGAACACAAACAAAATCTGCCAGAGCAGCAGCCAGCAAAGTCCGTTCAAAATACCATTAACATAATTCCCAATACATTTAAATAACAATATTCACCTTTTAAAATTGTCTCCACCCTTTTCATCTAAAAACCCGATATTTCGCTACTAAAAGAAAATTATAATGACATTTTATACACATTAATACAACTATAAACATACATTTAAACAAATCATAATTATTAAATTATCTTACTAAACTCATCAAATAAAAAACATTATTAAACATATAAAATCAAAGACACTACAATAAAATTCACACAAAATAACACTTATAAATGATATTATATACAACAAAAAAACAATACTTTCTAAATTGATATGTTTTAAAACAATGTTAAAAACAAAGCTTTAAACAATATTCTTACCTTCCATCTACCTGTTGATGATATGTTTGACATCCTGGTATTCTTGACAGAATATTTTTGTATCACAATATTTTGTCCAAACACCAATAATTTGCTATGACACTTTCGGGCATTTCTCCCTTGTAGTCTTGACCATGTCTTTTGATAAATCAATAGAAATTGTTAAAAATTAAATAAGCCTGTGTCACACATGATGATGGGGCTCATCTGGCTGCTTAGCCAACTTCCTCTCTGAAACCATGGATGTTAATGCTGTTGCTAATGCCCATGTCTGTTAGAAGTGTTGGGCAATTGCAACCCTTTTGTCTTTGTAAAGGATTCTTTCAAACAAGTAGCATTCCAGGCCAGCTACGTGGAATTTCATAAACCAATTATTTTATAAAATACACGCTTGTAGTAAATGCTCTCACGTATGGTTCGACTTGCTTTTTGTGATAATAAACTTTTGTTGCAGTCTTTTATATACAAAATATGAATATATTAACTTATTATTGCTTAATACAAATTGGTACTAATTTTTTGAACCACAATATGATGAATGGCTGAGTTGGTAATGCTGTAATTCAAGCGGGAGACCTACATATCAGACACTGATACCAGCAAGCTCTTAGCTTGTTGAGCTATGACAGTCCCTCTCAAGAGTAAATTGTAAATTTCTTTACATGCTAAAATCATGTGAGTACGTGTTTTGCGCAATATGCTGCTGGGCGTTATGAACTGGAAATAGGTGTTCAATGAATGCAAAACAACATTCTGACATTTCTTTAGATAGCTAGTTTCTAGTAAGGTATATTGTAATGAAGCTTCGTTTTTGTTCCAATCTCCTTAATAACAAATGTTGTGCTAATTTGTATATTTCGGATGCTTGCAGTGCAGGTCAGTTTCTGACTCGTGACTTTCCATTTATGAATAATAAAGCATAAAATGATTATTTTTCATTGTTAATCTATTTCTACACAAACGTTTAACACAAAATGAATCCATGTTAATATAATCCATTTAATATCACATAAAGAAGAAACCCAAACGTTTCTAAAAATTAAAAATTAAACAAATCAAAAAGCTCATCGGAATCAGGCTGCTAAGATACAAATGTTCATTTGTGAATACTTCTCGTGACATTTTCATTGTAAGATTGTTTAATACGTAAATGACAGCCTAGCAGACAGAGAAGCAATGCCTTGAGTCATGCTAAAGCTAGCTGGCAAGGGAGAAGACGTGCTGCTCTTTGCCATGGACTCTTACAAAACTGAGGCAAGGAGGTACAAGAAGCTAAAGGATAACTGAAAAGGGATCAGATAGGAACGTGCTAATCTGGTCTCATACATGAAACTAACTAGATTGAGAAGTAATCAGGAAAATGCCTTCCTGACAGCAACAAGCTAATGGATGCATTACAATTATCACCTACTAAATATTTATAAAGCTAATATGATTCAGGAGTGATTAGACAACAAATACCACTATACGCATATCACCTAGCAACAGAACGTTGAGGGTTATGGAGGTGTTGCTACACAATTATCATTGGCACTGTGGGGTATTGATATATTTCATTATGAACAAAGCATAGATTGCTTCTATGTCATCTGCTTTGGCACATAACTTGGCCAGTCTTTTTCTACTTAAAGAACAGCCCATATTCTTGAACCACACTAATTCTTTCTAAGATAATGTTGCTACCTGGATGATATACTTATTGTATGGTCAGGTACTCAGGAGTCACTTTTGAAATGTCTTAATGAACAGAGCTGAACTTAAGACATTTATTTAGACTTACTCATCTATGCTGATAAAATTGCAGAAAAAGATTCTTTATAAAACTACTTATCAGAACTATAAATGCTGTCTGGACTCAACAACTTGGGACACAGAAGACTGGGAACTTGAAGAGATAGCACACAGACCAATGGAAAATACGTACTTGTACGCGTAAAACTACATTTGCCACACTCACATGCATAGCCCCAGCCACTAGAGGGCCAGTACACTTCCTGGTCAATACTGACAAACCAGTTATTTTCAGTGGTGGCCAACAAAATGAAGAGGTGGTGAGTGGGTGGAGGGGGCTCAGAGGAGCGGGGGAGGGGGAGCACACAGGAGTCAAGAATTAAAAAACACTTACCTGGAGCAGCGCCCGCCTCCCACGTCATGCCTCCGTGTTCTCTTCCTGGTCCCAGGCTACCAGCATACACTGGGACAGACTCCCTGTGCAATCCCCAAGAGGCTCTCATTCTTTCAGAGCAGCGCAGGGATTGGTCTGAGGGGGCCGAAAAGGTGCTAGGCTTGAACCAGGGAGTCTGTGGGGTTTCCCCAGCCCAGTTGTTCAATGCAGCTGGGCTAGAAAAACCTAAGTACGCATGTGTGTTTGGCAGGCCTAAGACAGCCGGGAAAAACACATATGCGCACTTAGAGAGTGCACATAGCACTCCTCCTCCCCCCTCCCATGCCTCAGCCCCGCCCCTCCCTGAATCCGCTGGCTCAGAGCTGGAAAATGAAAAATAAAACAATTTAGGTAATCATTTTATATTTCACCTGCTGGCTCGGAGCCAGTGGGGCGAGACTCCTCCGCCATTGCAGAGGAGCCGCCCCAGGTTATTTTACCTTTTGAAAGTCTTTGTCTAACAGCAACGATTGCTGTGACTTCACTATTTGCTGCAGTGCACACTCTATTCTGTTCCTTCACCTTTGTTGTTTTCTTCCCTGTTAGATTTAATTCAGTCCTCTAGTTTCCTTACCTACAGTTTGTGGTTACCTGCTTTGTCACGCTTTTATCAGTTTGTCTCCTTGTCAAAGCCTCCTCCCTCCTAGTGAAGGTTTGTTCTCTCTCTCTCTCTCTCTCTCGCTCTCTCTCTCCACACACTCGATTTGTTGCGTTTATGACAAATGCATGATTATGCTAATATGTTAGTGTGTAACTCAGTCGTCTTTGTTACACTTGCTCTGAGCTTCTCTGTTTCATATAAAAAAAATACCTGCACCTGCTTGTTAGCAAAATGAACACCCAGTCCATGTGCATTTACTGTGGAATTTTCACAAACTGGGTATACGAATGTGTGCTGAGCTCCACACAGGAAGCGTCAGTTCTTTGAAAATGTTGGGGAGACTTTTGTCTGATTTTTCAATCTGACTCCAGTTTTTAATGAATACATTTGGCAGGCTCAACGCAAACACAGGGCCGTGAGGTTTTCCTCTACATACCTCTCTGCTTCACTTCCATAATTTCCATCCACAGGCACTCCATCTTTCAGTGGAACAGTATCTTAGAATCTGGGGGTGCAGCTTAACTCTCTGGGCTTTGAGGAAAAGGTAAAGGGCATCACAAATACACTCCTTGCTAAGCATTACCTCAAGAGACTACTGGGAAGAGCAAAACGTGGGCACACAATGGAAAAGGCCACCTGGTAGCACAAGATAAAAAAGAACAGGAACACATCACATGTTTGACTACGTGCAACATGATTGTGAACAAGATCAAGCAAACAATACCTAGAAAAAAGCAGAGCAAACACCATGGTACATGCACTTGTTTACTTTTAAAAGAGTAACACATTAGGTCTGACATTAGTGCAAATATATGTATAAAATATACTTCCATACTGGGGCTTATAGCCAGCCCTCTTCATCCATTGGTCTGCTCTGTCATTCACATGCTATATCCCGCCCCCCAAATCACAGCATAAGGCACTGCATCAGCTACTTCAGCTATTGGCTAACTTGACTGTTAGTGACAGCATTCTGCTCTTTCACAAGGAGCACAGTCACACAAAAAGTAGTTCCCTTCAATAGCAGGAACTACTATGGAAATGTGCACTTTTTGAAACCAGAAAATATGTATTCTTTTAGCCAATGTTTACGTTTTGTGTTGGGGGGGGGCAACAGATTCACAAATAATAAAGTTTTATAGAAACTATTGACAAACAAACTTTGGCAAAACTAAAAGGCTGGCACTGTACAACATGCCTATCGGCTTTGCTATTGCCTCTTTCTATATATGACCAAAAGAGAAGAGGACAGAACACTTTTTGAATTTTGCAGCTGCTCAGGCCCACTTCTCTTATGGCAGGTGTGAAGCTTGTAACTATACAATTATGCATCACAATTCTTAGATATTAGGTTGGGTTTGATGGCAGGCCACAGAAAAGCCAAGATAAATTGAAATTTGAAGAAGGTTATTTATTTTCCCATTTAACATGTTTTACATTGAAACGCCAACTTGGACTATCCAACTTACAGAACACAGTAACAGGATCTGAGTGTGTAACTGGTGACTAAATTAGTCACCCCTTGTTCGTAAAAGGGACCACCAATTTTTCGTAAAAGGGACATGTTGAAGATGACTTCAGGAGGCTCATAAAAACATTAAATGAAATAAGGTCACTGCTGCATTCATATGCAAACAGTTAGAGTGATTGTTCCAATTAATGTGCAAGGCCTGGTAGCAGCAGACTGGGTAATGATAAATGTTAGTTCTTGATAGTAAATGCAATGCATGTTGCTTGTTTCTTACAGACTGGACAACTAAATTGTCTGACAAAACCCCTTTTGGAGTAGATGGAGATAGGGTGATTCCTCCCAGAAGCATGGTTCCACCCTGCACAGAATTATTTATAGGAAAGGTGTCAAACATATCTTTAAGAGGTTCACAGTTAGGAGGAAACCCCCACAAAGGGAAAAATACTTCCTTGGCATTATTTTAACTCTCTATTAGAGATAAAGACCCATTGGGGTGAGTTTAGCTAAGCAGTAAAGTCCTCCTGACATCAACAAAGAGAGGAGGAGATGAAAAACCTTGCAGAAGTACAAACGTTGAATCCAGTAACAAATGAAACAACAAAGAGCAAAACTCTGGGATGAAAATGTAAGCAAGACTGTGGCAAAAATAAGAGAATTAATGTATTGTGATGCATAAATGTCAGGATGAACACCTCTGTATATGATTCCAGTAGAAACTGATACCGAAGGAACAGGTCCTGCTTCATCTTGAAATGGGAACTTTAGTTAACATCCTATGAAATGGCCACCAGGACAAATTATAAGGCATGTTGATGCCACCATTTTGGAAATCCTGGTGCCTACCTGGCAAACAAAGAAGAAACCCAAGTTTTTCCATCTTTGGCCCAGTGTTGATTCAAGTACCACCATTCCTGCTTTGCACCTCAGACTTCCTGCGGAACACCGCTGCAGATGACCGTGAGTAGAGAGACATTGAAGCGTGCCGGATGATGCAGATGTTGAGCAACATGCTGAACACAGCATATCATAGCACCCTGCGTACAAACACAATCATTGCTCCTTCTTCTTTGGAACACAAAGGGCCCCCCGATAAGCTCCCGACTCTCCGTATGATACAGATGTAACACAGTCTAGTCAAAGCATGGTCTCTATTTTCTAGTCATGTATAAAAGATGGTGGGTGGATGTCGGCCCTCTAAGAGCAGAATGGCTTGGTCTGGGTGTGCAGGAAGCACTATTGGCACTAAGGTATAGCTGGAAGGTGTTCTGTATGCATATAAATGACATTGGTATGTGTGATGTGTCCCATCTCTGCCATTTGGCTGCAACATTTGTCACACTGCGTGATACTTAGGGCCATATTTAGAGTTTGGTGGATAGGAACATCAGTAAAAAAAAAAGTGTGAGATGTCCTGTTCAGTCCATCAAACTCACGGTTCCTCCAGTTTAATTAGAGGCAGGAGAAATGCCATGTTTCCAAGGGTGGAGCCTATGTTGGCTCCTCTGGCAGAAACCTTTGTCCAATGGCCCTCTGACACTGCACCATCGGTGAAAGTACCTCAGACTGTCTGCTCTATTTAGGATGGATGTTCCAATGTACATTTTTCCTATTTGCCTCCACCAGGGAAACCTGATGGTCCTAAACTGGGAACCAAAGAAAGGATCCCGACACCCTGGAGGAAAACTCCCAGCATGTCAGGGGCATATATTTTTTGATTTTCAATAACAAACGTTTTCTTTGGGAGCTTTTTTTAGAGTGACTACAGCTGCTGATCATGGAATTTGGGAACCAGGTTTAAATTCAGGTCATGGCTCCAGATCCTGTGACTCTAGGCTAATCACTTATTCTCCCTGTGCCTAAAAATGTGTAACATCTGCTTCTCTTGATACCCTGGTACCAAGTATGTGCTACATAAAAACACTGTAAAAAATAAATTAACTCTTTCTGATCTGATGTTGTGACATAAGGCCCCGGTTCACTTCTTTGTGGCTTATATATGTATTTTTTGGAAAGATGTTTTTTAAGTTAAACTCATCCTGACATTTTTTACACCAAAACAGAGGGAGATCCATGTCAGGATGAATTTCTCACTCAGTCCCATTCGTGTCCCTGCATTTTGCTGATTATTTTGCTTTTCTAATTAGAAACACAGGGGCATATTATTAAGGAGGTGCGATAATGATCGCAAATCGCGCTTAGCGCGATTTACTCTATCGCTGGATTACATTGCGGTGTTAGCGACGTATTACCAACGTTTTGCTAACAGGCGATGTAATTCCAGCGATAGAGGCTGATTCCCAGGTATAGCGTGTGAAATCCTGCGATGATTTCACAGCACTAAGGAGAGGCTTGCTGATAGGGGAGTGTGGACCTTACCTGGCAATCCACCTCCCATTATTAGTATGCCTAAGTCACTTTTAAAGCAGGCGTTACATTCCTGCGATAACAGCGGCTATTTTTATTGCTTCACGGGTCTGCTGCATGGCTTGCTAATATCGCAAACACATGTTAGATAAGGATTCCCATGTTGTTGTACTCGGGAACGCCTACTTTGCATGTCTTTAGCGGTATTGATCGATGACATGCAAAGTCGCTAAGAAACACGCGCTAGCGCTTGTTAGCGTGTCCTTGATGATATTGAGATAGAAAAATCACCTCTTTTTCAGCGCTAGGTGCCGAAAAAGTGGCAATATATCTCTTGATAATATGCCCCACAGAACTGTAAGTATAAGAATGTAAAGTAAAAACAAAAAAAGCAAGAAAACTAAATATTTACTCTCTGAGCTCCTTGGATACACGGGCCTATTTCTGCATATGTTTGTATACCTTATGTTTTTGGAAATTTGATTACAATTACAGTTGTAAGTTTATGGTATTAGAGACACATTTTTAAAGAAAATCCTTCTAGCATACAAGCCAACACTCCTGATTTAGTTAAGAAATACCTGATTTTTTTCGAGAAAAATACTATGTGGGTGATTACGATGGTGGGCGGACTCGAGTCCGCCCTCCATCGTAGCGGTGCCTGGGACTGCCCACCTGTATGGTCGCGGTCCCGTACCACGTATTATGATGCGACCGGCACCGTGGTGGTCGCATCATGCTAGGTTAACATTGCGGGGGGTGCTGCTGGTTGCAGCACCCGCCACAATGCAAAAACAGCATATTGTGCGTTTCTCTGCACTACGTGGCAGGCACCATGCGGTGCCTGCCACGTAGTGCAGGAAAATGTATGGTACCCCCCCCCAGTGCACTGCCACCTCATCAACACAAGGGGGGCTGCAAAGGGCCCCCAAATCCAATCCCCGCCAGCCTTTCCATGGCGGTTTCCCCACCATGGAAAGGCCCACCACCGCACGGCTGGTGGTGGCGGACCCTCCGCCATCGTAATCACTCCCTATGTTACCTTTCTCCTGCATAAATCTCCCTAATGCCTGAAGTATATTAATGAGGAAATTAAAATCCCCTATGTTTTTCTTCAGACTATATTTTTAAGTATTCCCAAGTGCTGGAATGCAACATGTAGTCACGTTCTTTATAGATCATTTTAAATTAGACTTTTCATACCGTACACATAAAGATGCCGTTTCATTAGATATTTTTTATTTCATATGCAAAGTATTTAAATATTTTGAGAGAAATATGCTTCTGTCATAAGTGAAAAAGAACTATTCCCCATAAAATTAGCACTAGTTTTCACAAAAAATATGCTACGTCCCCTATTAAAATTTTCACTGGCACGCTAATTTTTAAAGCAACATTTTTAACTTTCCGAGCAGATGAAAAGCTTTAAGAAAGATTTGAAAAACATTATTTCTTTTTTGTTTTAATTAGCAGCTCTTATGAATAGTGCTTGTTGTCATGGCTATTGCCTGCAGCTTGATCTTTGAGGCACTGCCTTTATATTTCACCACGCTCCTGAAAATAATGAAGTATACAAAGAGTACAATGTCAGAAAAGTCAGCTAAGAACATTTCTCAGAGGCACAACCACCCTACAAGTGACAGAGTAATTGCTTCCAGAATATTTCACAGCTGAATGATGTAATCTCTAACAAGCATTGGCAAAGTCAATAGGTCTGTTATTGGCAAGCATTTGATTATTTATTTGAAAACATATGCATTATGCAAACAAAATGCCAAAAAATAACAAAACTTAAAATAAAGTAGAATCATTGTACCCCAGACACACCAATCCTGACATTTTGAGGCAGCTGTGCGCATGTGATCAAGGAAAAAAAACAAAATTGTCCAAGTATAAAAAACATGAACGAAATTAGGAGTGGACCTGCAATCTTGGCACATCAACCCTGACACTGAAGTTTACTATTTTTGAGGTGGGTGTGATCAGGCAAAATGCATCATTTACAATGCAAAGCAGTCAATTGATGAAGTCTATTGACCGATTGCAACTTGCTGTATGCTCTGCTAACAGAGGCAAAATATGAATGCCACTTAAACAGACCAGTGGGTGAAGAGGGAAAGGAGAAAGCCTCTGTATAGGAGCATATATGTATGTATTTTTGTTTGAAAAAACGCGGACTGATAAAACAGCTAAACTGTCTCTAAGCCAGATTTAAAAATGTGAAAAGTATACATTGGTAAAGCACTCCTCTGTGATAAGTCCAACAAAGTGTGATACAGTCTAAACATGGCATGGCATAGTGTAGGCAAGCTGCAGCACGTTTGCCCCTCTCTATATTCTCTGACAGTAAATGTATTTTGAAACTTAGGAGAGGAATTCTTTGTATTGAAGCAAATGTTGCAGTTCACTAATTTATTGCTTCACCATCGTGCAGGACCTGACTGGCCCTGGTGGTTTAGTTTGTACTTATCAAACGCAATAAAATCTGACACTGTGGTGTTTAGAATTTATAGGTGATAAAAAGCACCTTTTCTTAGTTTTGTTTCAGTAATGGGGTGCTTAGTCTATGGAGAGAGTTTACTGTATACCACACTGTTTGCAAACTGTGAAACTTTCATAAGAAACACACCACAGAGTATTAAGAAGTATCCACTAAGAACAGTCTACACTCTATGCGGCAGTTCTAAAAAGGACACTATTTGCTCAAAATAACCAAGACCTGAAGGTGCAAAACATCCTACTACGTGCACCCTGTACACTGTTGTGAAACCTTTACAGATAACCCATCTTCTCGAAGAAAAACAAGCAAATTGTTATAGTTTCGTACATGGGGCTTTGCGCACCCCCAGGGTGCTTTGGCATTACAGAAGGGGCGCAGATACTCGTGCGGCTCCCTATGTAAATACTGATAGCGCTGGCGTACATAAAGCGCTGGTGCAATCTTCAAAGAGGTGGTCCCTCATTTGCATGGGGGCCTGCCCCATGCAAATGAGGGAATCCCTTTTTCTCTGCACCATTGCCGTGTTACCAACGTGGGCGCAGAGGCGCAGAGAGCAGCCCTCTGCAGGGGGCAAAGGGGGTCTATTGACCCCCAGATATCCCCTTGCAGGTGGATGCAGTCACTGACTGCACCTGCCTTCAAGGGGATCTCTAATCCCCTTTGAAAGTGCAGGAGGGGTGCGGCCTGCACTGTGAAACATGGAGGGGTTTTAATTTAAAGCAGTCGCTCTGTATTTCACGTGAATTTGCTGCCCTCAGGGCAGCGCGAGCTCGCGGCTACCCTGGAGGCAGCACATTCAGGGTTATAGGGCGTATTTTTATTGTTTGCAGCATGCACCATTTTTAAGGTGCACCTGGTGCAAACAATGAATATGCGCCTACATCACATACAGCCCCTGGTGCACTCATTCTTTTCAGATATATCTAGAATCTGTCATGCTGGCACGATTCTGTCTAATAACTCAAGCTGCTTACTAAGTTTTGCATCTATTGCATTTTCTGCAGAACCCAAAAAACTTTTGTGCATTATAATGAACACAAGTCAACTGTCACCTGCACACAGAGTTACTCTTGAATATAAAGATTTATAACGTGTTCAATACCTCTACACACCTATGGTGCTTTAGGAGCAGGTGTGTTTTAGAAACACTTACACCCATTAGCTGGACCAATGCTGTACAGAATTATGTAGACAAGTAATGTGGTACTTACCCGCAACTATGTGAACTACAAAACAAACTAGCACACTCATTGGATGATGTCATCAGTGATGTCCTCATGATGTCATCTGAGATGTCATCAGTGATGTCATAAATCATGTCATAGAACATGTCATGAGGGATGTCATATGTGAGCTGTGCATGGCGGGGCGCAAGTCATAGTTAGCACTGCTAACTAAAATTGGGGAATTCCTGTGATTTTTTAGGTCAAAACATTAATGTTGTTACTGAGAAATTCACCTAACTATAACATTACTTTAACTTTAGTTTTTTTCAGTGAATTTCTAGGTTTTTTTAAAAGTATTTTTTTTAAAGTATATTTATGGTAGAATAACTGAATAATATATGTTTGTGTTGGCAGTATTTTGAAAGGGAATTTCTTTCATATTGTAACTTAGGAAACGGTGCACAACCTAGTTCTTCTAACTTTCATATTGCGACATTTTTCCAGCAATTACATTAATATTGTAATAGCACACCTTTCATAGCCTTTGCATATGTTTTTACATTAAAGCCGTAGTTACAATTCAGAAAAAGAGTAATCAGTTATTTGAATATTGTATAGTATCAAGTTTCATTATAGAAATCAATTTTTTAAGTGTGTGATTACTTTCGCGAGACCCCTTCGGAATTGTAGAGTTCTATATTTTGTTTTCATCTATTGTTTTGAATTGTTTTTCATGTGTTCAGTTAATATTTAATGGTAATCTGTAATAAGATAGTCATTAAAATATGGTTGTAACATTATTATTTGTTTTTTTAAGTTGGTGACTCCGTCGAGACACATGTCGGAGTCAAATACACAATCCCCAGCGTGTACTCTGAGGGGGCTATGCTTCCTAGTCGGGTCTCACGACCCTCTTGCTGGATCATACATTTGGAATTAATTTAAAAGCAGTGTTTTGCTCTAATTCTGAACAAAGTACAGATTAGAGATGTTCATCATATAGCAAAATTAATCATTATTTGTTCAATTGACTATATGAAGCAGTAATATTTTTACAAGTCCGTGGGAGTCAAACACACAATCCCCTGGATGGACTCTGTTAGAACCGGGATTCCCTAGTTGGCTGAGGTAGGTACCCTAAGCCAAGTAGGGACCCTCGCTTCCACATCAGGGAAAGGAAGGACACCTTCTCAGATAACCCCTGCTCACCCTCTTGGTAGCTTTGCACGAGCAGCTAGGCTTATCTTCAAGGCAAATGTGTAAAGTATTTGCAACCACGCTCCCGGTGACCCAATGGTGACACCACAAAAGGACTCCACACGAGTTTCTTATAAAACAAGTATAAGTTTATATAAACAGATATACGATGAGACCACACGATAAAAATCCAACATATTTGTAATATACCTCCTGGCCGGTTATTGGGCCAGCCAGCTCCTGTAAATTCTGGCGGTATTAATGAGCAATTCTAGGTGATCCTATGCAGTCCTCATGCAATGCTATGCAGTTCGTAATGCAAGAATCAGGCACTGTAAAAATAATGCAGTTCGTTCTGCAAACTAATGCAATGTGTAATACAACAATCAGGCAGTTCGTTATGCAGAAATAATGCAATGCGTAATGCAACAATCAAGTAGTTCGTTCTGCAAACTAATACTATGCGTAATACAACAATCCGGCAGTTCGTTATGCAGAAATAATGCAATGCGCAATGCAACAATCAGGTAGTTCATTCTGCAAACTAATGCAATGCATAATGCAACAATCAGGTAGTTCGTTCTGCAAACTAATGCAATGCGTAATACAACAATCCGGCAGTTCGTTATGCAGAAAGAATGCTATGCATAATGAAACAATCAGGTAGTTTGTAATGCAGAATTAATGCAATGCGTAATACGCTCCAGCACCGATCACGGTGCATCAGACGGTCTCTCCGCCCCTCGTACTGACTCAGGGTCAGTTTTCATCAACATATGCCCCCAACACGGTCTGGTGTGAACCACAGTGCAGCTCCTCACTCCAGCCCAGGTACTCCCACCCCTTGGCACGTACAGGACGCGATACGAGCTATAACAGAGGCTCACGCTACAAGAAGGGGAGAGGCTGAGAGTGTCTCTCTCCAAGCCCGCACCCAGCCCGAGGCACTGGAGGGTGCGACCTCGCTCTCCTCTCTACCTCTCGCGACTTGGGTCTCCGATGCGACTTGGTTGATTCCGGGCCAATGACGATAACGAAGATCTCATGCTGCAACAGGGCACACGCCTTCAGCGTCGCTGAGACTCCCTTGAGCCTCGGGTGTGCACGGTCACAGGGCGATCCACACGAAGGTCTCAGGCTGCAAGAAGCACACGCACACAGCGTTGCTGAGACTCACTTGGACTCCGGGTGCACACCATCACAGGGCAATCCTCACGAAGGTCTCAGGCTGCACGAAGCACACGCACACAGCGTCGCTGAGTTTCACTTGGACTCCAGGTGCACACGATCACAGGACAATCCTCACGAAGGGCTCAGGCTGCAAAAAGCACCCGCAAACAGCTTCGCTGAGACTCCCTTGCCCACGCTCACAGGGCACGGCTTACGAAAGTCTCAGGTTGCACAAAGCACACCCACACAGCGTCGCTGAGACACTTCTGGAAACTATTGTGTTCTTGAGTTTCCACAACAGGGAGCCAGCTCACCTCGGGCCCTTGGGGTTAAGTTACTTCAAGACACAGCATTAAAGTCCTTTCAAGCAGTGGGACACTGCACACAGCAAAGTCCCTTTAGCCTCTTCCTTGGTTAAAGCAGCAAACTGCAGGCCAGCCCCACAACACACAGCAAGGGTCAGTCCTTTCCTTCAGTCTATTCAGCTGTTTCATCCTTGGCAGAAGTTCCTCTTGACCACAAAATAGTTTCAGTCCTGTTCCAGTCTTGAACAGTTCCATTCCGTTCCAACGTTCAGGGGTTTCAGCTCTAATAGTTATACCCCTCAAAGTCTTTTAAGTATTTGTTTTCAGGGGGGCACTGACCCCTGTCTAAACCAGTTCTGGGTGTCTCCCTGCCAGTGGCACCTTATTCCTTTGATAGTGGGGGTCTGGATCCATAATCACTCAGCAGGGGTTGGAGCCATTGTTTTATGGCTGCAGCCCAGGCCTTTTCACCTCCAGGGGCTACTCCTCCCCCTTACACTCCAGATGCAGGTCAGCCTGTTGCTGTCTCACCTCCTCCCCTGGGTCAAGACATTCCCCAGATCCTATCACTTTCAGATCCAGACAGTCAATCCACAACCAGGCATAGAAACACAGAAATGTTAAAGCACAACAACCCAGCCACTTCTAAAAGAGTGGGTTCTAAACACACAATGCAAAAACCACATTCACAAAAAGATGTGTTATTGAATTGTGAGTTCAGACATACTAAACTTCACCTCTCCATCTTAAGCCTTTGGTACAATAGGCTGGAAACATATTATACAGCCTCCCCCATTTTGTCCTATGGGCAAGATGGCCTTGCAACAGTGAAAAACGAAATGGAGAGTATTTCACTGTCAGGACATGGTACACACCTCAATACATGTCCTACCTTTCACATACACTGCACCCTGCCCAGGGGGTACCTTGTGCCTACCATAGGGGTGTCTGATGTGCATAAAAAGGGAAGGGTAAGTCCTGGCAAGTGGGTGCACTTGTCAGGACAACATGGAAGTTTAACACACTGCACACAGGCACTGCAGTGGCAGGCCTGAGTTCTCTCTTTAAGGCTACTTGTATGGGTGGCACAATTAGTGCTGCAGGCCCACTAGTAGCATTTGCATCACCAGCCCTGGCACACATAGTGCACTTTTACTAGGGACTTTACTAGTAAAGCAAACACACCATTCATGGACAACCAATTACAATTAAACTTTACTTAGGGATTACTTGCACTTTGACACTGATGAGCAGTGGCAAAGTGCCCAAAGCATCTAAGTAGGCAACACCATGTCAGAAAAAAGGTCTAGGGGGAAAGCAAAATGTTTAAGGAACTTTAGCCAAAAAGAGCCAAGTCCAGCAGACTGCATGTGGGCTGTACTTTCTGTTCAGCTCTTGTGATCTACCACAAGAGTGTGCATTTGGAATGAGGTTGATAACAGTGTTTTCTTGTAATTCTTGTAATTGTGAACAAATTAAGACATTGGAGATGTTGCCTAACTTGGAAATATTTTTTATAAATTGTCCCATTGAATTTATAAAGAAATATTATTTTTACAATGACGCAAGATGCCTGTGTGAATCTCATGAGAGGTCTGGCAGAGGAAACACACCCAAGGAAGAGTTGTGATTGGTTCATATACATGTCTTTATTTTCAAAAGGTAGGTTTCATCTCTTGCCTGTTGAAGTTTGCTATGGATGGACCTTGTTGTCTCGCTCTGTTTGCCTTTTTTTGGAGATAGAAAAATGTCTTTCTCAGATTCAGATGAGCAGCTTGGTGCTGTTGCAACAACTCAGGCACCTCAGCCTGCTAAAGAGTCTTTGCTTTGGCAATTATTTGACTTGATGTCTGGAAGGAAAAAAATCTCTGCAAAGTATGTCATGTGCAAACTTTGCAAGGAGTTGAGTCATTTGGAGGCAACTCAGATGTATGCTTCCACCAATGTTTGATCAGACAGACTTAGGGCCATATTCACAAGGAGTTATCGCCAAATTAATAGCACTTTATCGCAGCCAAAGTCATGATAAAATTACCTCCCCATTCACAAGCTGGTGCTAACAGCCCACAGCACCAGTTTACCCGCGATAGCAGCCGCAAAAAACATCGCCACAGAGGACCCCTGCAACTATCGCTAATGAAATGCAGAGTAGGTGATCCCGTGCCAAAATCAGCGACCACACCACACCTCACCATTCTCAACGACCAGACAGATCGGCGATAAAAACACAAAACAGGTGATAAGTCACGTTAGCACCAGGAAATCTACACCTGCTCTGACCTGGTGTTAAGTCGGATGGCAGCCAGCACCACAAAAGGGATCACAGCCCATGGCCACATCGGAAGTGCATCAGATGTCAAGGAGCCACTCATCATGCGGCCCGCACACCCAAGAGGGCCACAACACCCACTGACACCATACCAGGACCCCACCCCACACCCAGAACCCCCCGAACAACCACAGAGGCAGCGCAGACAAAGCCAGCGGACCCGCAAGTAACACACCAGCCTCAGAGACCCAACATCTGATAATGTCACCGTCCACTACAGGCTGAAAGGGATAATCATCCTACACATCCTGACCATCATCGCCTAACAGGTCTACGGCACCAACATAGCAGACAACCAACATCCCACTCCACACCAAGCTGCTGTTGGCCCCTGGCAGCCCCCAACCAACACCCGCCAGAGTCAGAGGAGTCTCACAGCCTGCCACATCCAAGTCCCCCACACCTGTCCTGTACATCACCATCACCCTGGTACCCCAGTCCCCATACGTCCAACACAATGCGCAGGATACGCTGGAGACCAAGCAAGGACCATACTTCTTAGCAGGATGCACGCATGTGTTGGGGGCAATCCACAGCACACATGTCCCACCTGTGTCCCCTGTGACACAGCACACAATCACCGCAACAGAAAGCACACGTCTCACATCAATGTGCAGGCAACATCAGAACACCGTGGAATCTCAAATAATGTCGCCTCCGAAAACACAGCCAGTGTGCATGATTCTTTCACCCTCCAACAGTACATCATCAACCAGCCTACCCAGGATGGCAACAATGGAAATGCACAGCCCCTTGGCAAGTTTCAAATGGACACCCTACTCACCTCAACTTCACAACCACGCAACTCACAACTCTGGTAATGCACACGTCACAAAATCACTACCAACATGCACAACAACATGCCCACCCACCAGACACGACAGAACAACTAACAATGCTAACCTGGGCAAGCCCTGTACATGTCCCATCAATGGCATGGCACCTCAGCCACACAACATCCGAACGTGGGGCGAAGTGGCAACCAAGCATGTGTGAAGGATGCAGCAGAACCATGATTGGGAAAGTACACAATGCCAAAAGTGGTGGAGATGTGCTGGACAGACCACAGCATGCAGAACACACCCGTATCCATGGCGACACACACCTTTGGTGTATGGAGTCCAGTGGACAGTGGACGCAACCATTTCACCCCAGCCAGTGGGGGACCTTGCGGAAATGTTGTCTGTTACTCAAGCATGACCAGAGTGGGCCACAACAGCATAGGAGTGTGAATAACAAGCACGTAACCCTGGGCGTGGTCCTCTTCCAGAAAGCACAACGTCTCTGCCAGGGTGGCACCTCCCACCCTGCCTTGAGGTCGACGCCGTCCTTGTGAGCAGAGTTGCCTGCAATGCTGTGTGCCTGCCGGACCCCGGCACGCTGGACCACAAACCTGACAGGCCCACCCCTGCGCAGCCAGGCCACACTGATCACCTGTAGACACCGGCGTGTGTCAAGGAGGGCCCACCACGTGCCAGCGCAAGCTCCAAGCCCGAGGGCCGTGACCTTGGCGGCCTCCTCAGTCCATCACGGTCTCCACAACACAGGCCCGTTGTACTCCTTTCTCGTTGACGTACTCTACTGCCGCCTTTGGACTACTCTTCAGCCCAGTTGGTCAAATGTGCAAAAATGTGTCCAGATTCATGAATGGCAGTGACCCCAATTCAGGGCCAGTGGCCACAGCACCAGACCCACCCCGATCAGTGATGCAGAATTCCACATGAGCATCTAGCGACATGTGGTCCCACTAACCCTGTTCAATGCCAGCCGGCAACACGTGGTGCCACTAACCCTGTTCAATGCCAGCCGGTGACAGGTGGTGCCACTAACCCTGTACAATGCCAGCCGGCGACACGTGGATGGGGGACCAGGACTACCCTGCGGACCAGTAGGTCCCACATCCAGCACCTAGTCGCAAATCACGAATGGCAGAGTCCACACCAGTGGTCGCACGGAGAGGAGTAAGAGGAAGATGCTGCTCAGTCCGGACGAAGGCCAGGTCACAGTCACGGAGGTGACCGAACATGTGGTGCCACTGAACCTGAACTACGCAAGCCGGTGGGGTCATCCAACCTATGCCGGCGACACTCGGTGAATGGCCAGTGCTGACCGCTGCCTCAGGTCGACGCCACGGTCAACTAGGTCACACATTTGGTCCTGAACATCGGTCATTCCAAGGCAGAATACATTTTATCTCACACACGGAGATGCGTAAGAGGATGACGTGTTGCAGTCAGGAGGAAACAGGATCATCGTTACGTAGGTGAGCGAACACTACCGACAAATGGCCTTATGTCACTAACTCTGTGCCTCGAGAGCCCACGACACGTGGCTGTGGGTCACTGCTGAGTGCTGGCTCCGGCCTACACTGCGGGCCAGTAGGTCACAGAGTATTGATTTAGCAATGAGGGAGTTCATATCAGTGTACTGCCATAATCGCAGTCTGCACACCCTCTCAGCACCTGTGCCACTAAGTCTGTTACCCAACATTCATGGACACTCACTGGTCGTACATTTGTGGCGTTTGAATTTATGGACATGGGGCTAGTTTTCATCCGCCTGTAGCTGATACTGAGTTGTTGGTGTGAACGGGGTTTGCGCTTTCCACTCCTCCATTTGCTGCTTTCAGATCACATGAGACCTTTCGCATCATGCCCTGGAGGACAGCTTCCACTGTCCCCCAAAACACTCTGCAACATACACCTCAGACATTGATGAGGACCCGCTCAGGTCGCATGGCTCATCTGACTGCACCGCAATTCAACGTCCCGTGGCTGGGTGCCTCTGCCGGCCGCAGTGCATCCGGGGCCACTAACTCTGTGCTGGTCCGGTCCAGGACCCCTTACGAGAAATAGGATGACCACTGAAGCATTGGCCTTGGGGTCATCAACTCCATGTCTCTGTGGCCCTGCGCTGTACGCAACCTCCAGCCCCAACTGCATCCCACCAGGGCTCACACACCAAATCGAGTCCTGACCGGCCTGGATGTGGCATCGCCGCAGGAGGCACATGCCACCACCGCAAGGACCACCTACAACAGCCATCTGCCACAGTCGACACGGTGGTCCTGACAGACTTACAAGGTTGCTCAGACCTGTCGTGGATGCCATCATTGGCCTGATACCCTGTTCAGCACTCCAGGTGCCAGTGACTCAGTGCACCGGAAGCCATTGTCCGTTACTGATTGCCTTTTGTGCGGTGGAGATGTTGTGCAGCAATGTCACCTCATGCAGTGGGGAAGACCTGGGACTATGATGAGGAAGATGTGTCAAGTTTGCGGATGGGAGATGGCACAGACAATGGGAGGGCAGGAGGCAACATCCCCAAGGCAGGAATGCAGACTGGAGGTGGTAGTCAAGCTACACACCCAGAACCATTACTGGGTATTGCGCTGAGGACTGCGCACGCAACTGTCACCTCAGACATTGTGGGAGACCTGGGACGTTGATGAGGAAGTTGATGCAGGTGTAACACACCCCACTGCATCTGCATCAGGACTAACACAAAGGCACACAATCTTAGCATTTCCTTCACATGAGCGCGCTCATCTCTAGTGCCGATACCTCAGTGCACTGCAACTCACGGAACCTCCTGACTGAATTTTGGGTGACCTCTGTCTTTACTTCGGCTTCCTCCATGTTGCTGTGCAGTTGACTCTGTTATGCATGTGTTTGCTGTTTCCATTGCACTGGTGTCCAATGTTCAAGTTGTTGCTAGCACCAAGCATTCTGTGCGGGCTGGCTTACACTCACCCCACACACATCCAGCACAGGTGTCACTGTACATGTGGCCCTGCCAATAAAGGGGCCGGGTGCATGTGCCCGTAGCCAGTTCAACATGATATCGTCGTGTGTCCCTGTGGTCTTCTTGTATGCATGAGGGCCCTGGGCCCTATGACATTACATTGTGCTGTGTACGTTGGATGCAGATGTGTCACCGCAGGCAGCGGGTTGTAGCTTGAACATGTAGCATTGTCATCCCCCACTCAATTCGTAAGGGGAGTGTCCAGGGCCGTTGCACATAGAGCCAACATGGGTGTGTGACTGCTATTTGAGCGCCCCTGCCCGTGGTTCTGTACCGTAAATGTGCATCTGCATGTGTCTCCATGGCAGTGTGGGTCTCCTTATTGGGGTGTTGGCGGGCCCTGAAGGGTGATAGACACCTACGGATGTGTCCTGGTTCGTAGTCCATGGTTTCGGACCCCACCCACACCTGTTGGTCCACCTCCTTTTGGCATGCAGGAACATAGCATTGGGGTGTGATGTGTGGGTGGGTGAAGTGTCATGAGCCAGCTGCGCTGGTGGGGGTTGCGTGGGATATCCATGTGCTGTTGTAGGGCGTCGGTGTCGACGGTGTGGTGGTCCTCTTGGGCATCACTGATGTGTTGTATTCTGTGCTTTGCTGAATGTGTTGTGTGCCCCTCTGCGATGTGAAGGGGAGGTGCGAATTGACTTTGTGTTGACATATATGTTGGCGCATTGTGTAGGTTTGCATGCAGACTGTATGGCAATGTACATTGTGACTGTTTGGGGGTGCAGGATTCTTCTGGGGGACAGTGTAAATTTCGTCTACATGACGGATGTGATGTTGTACGTGTACATTTCCATTTCATAGTTTCCGGCTCCGTCAGATGTAGTAGGCATGTTTCTGTGCATCTGCGGAGCCAGTTGTGTCCTCTGTTCTGCAGTGTCGGCTATGCGCATTGTTCCTCGTTGTTGTCAATGTGGGTGTGCTGTTCATGCTATGTGTGTGTGCTGCCGTGTGCCAAGGGGATCTGGGCTATGGACCTGTATGATTGTGGGTGTGCAGTGTGGTACACCTCGTTGTGCATGTATGCCATTGTGCCCACTCCTCCATCCCCCTAGTCCCTGTTCCTTGCACTCCTTGTTGATGTTGTGTCAGGTCCTCTCGAGCTGTGTCCACACTCCCTACTCCTTGCATCGTCTCCACACTGATGACTGTGGCCTGGGTTTCCTTCAGCTCCTCCGTGGCGCTGTACTGCCACCTCCTGTCGCCGTTGCTGCCTTCCTGTCGGCAGCTGGTTTGGGCCTGGTTTAGGTAGTCACGTAATGCCGGCGCCTATTGGCCTCCTGGATTGGCCTCCTTGGCACTCCACCTGCAATCCAGGTGGTCTGCTTGTGGGTCAGTTGCTGGTAGTTTTCTGTCACCTCCGTCTGGTCATGTTTTCCTGCAGTCTGCACCCCGTCTTCCACTTCCTCTTCTCCTTGGCCTTCCCCGGCCCCGTTGTTCTTTGCTGTTAGTCTGTGGGGGTTGTGGGGTTCGGGTTGGCCCCTGCACTGTGTCAGGGTGCATCCATGTTGCTATGCAATTTGGATTGTTTTTGGTGTCTTTTTTCTGTGGTTTTTATAGTGCATAGTTCCGCCAGACGGGTGGGATTTGCAGACCTGTGGCTGGTTTTCGCTACTTTTTGTACCGCGGTTGGCCTCATCGCATATTTTTTTGCGTTCGCGTATCGCATTTATGCGTCATGGCGTTGATTTTGACATGGACATTTGGCGCGTTATCTGGTGACTATCTCATGCCACTGCCTTGTGAATCCCACATTGTCGCAGGGTCATTTTCTCGCAATAGGCTGCGATATTGAAAGTTGTGTTACGCTTCTCTTGCGGTAGTTATCACACGTTCTTGTGAATATACCCCTAAGTTTGAGCTGCGGAGCTAGACAACTCTTCAGAGGCTTCCACCTCATTTGAAACTGGCGATAGTATGCCTCCCAGGTACTGAGTGCTGTACAAGATAGTAACCCTGCTTATCTTACTTAAGCCCTCTTTTGCTGCTTATGTAAGCAGATATTTTTTTCAAAAGACAAGCAGGTCTTCACAGGAGAAGCTTGTCCAAGATTACAAATTCCCACAAGGCAGTAGATTTTGTTTTTTAAGGGATATTTTTTGTAAAATTTCTTCCAGTTTCTTTTAAATGAGATGTTGTTGTTTTCTTATTATTCATTTCTCCAAATGTTATGTTTATGTTGCAACCTATTTTAAAAATAAAAGACAAAAAAAGCAAAAGGATTTTAGAAAACACAAAAAAATGTAAAGTTGTTGTTGAGAAATGTTAACAAAAATGGCTCTTTTCAGAGCTATACTAAACTTTTACTATATATTTTGTTCTATTATGCTTCCCTGTTTTGCCTTCTTAAAACTCTCTCAAGAGCCAAAAAAAAAAACATTATAATTGACGACTCTCGCAAATCTCAAATATCTCAATAGCCACCTACAAACTCAACAACATATCACAAATAGAATCAGCTAAGGTTCAATAGGAAGCACTTTAAATTTACATATGACAAATTTCAGAAGTTTCAACAGAAACTAACACAGTAAAATAAATACAGAGAACAGAGACAAAACTCCTATTACCGCCAGCACAACAGTATTCCTCTAAAGATTTCAATATTCATTTCTTATCATACAGCTTTGTGGTTCACCTTTGGATACTGGGACACAGTTTAATCCACTGGGCTGGAGAACATGCCATCAATTGTGGTATTCACAAGAATCTGGACATTATTTGAATTGGTCATAGAGTTCTGAAGTGGCATCAATTGTCACCAATGTTTGAGAGTATTTTGTAAACACCCATACCTCATGATTGTGCACTGTGGTGGGAATGATCTATGCACAATAACAGGCATTGTGCTTGAAATCCAAATGAAGGACACCTTTTCACAATTGATGTCTCTCTTTCCTCACACTACATTTGTATATTTTAATATATGGCAAAAGCAAAAATGGCAATGGTCAAAACAGGTTTGTCCTAAGTTTGGGAAATCCCAGAAACATGTCAATAAAACAGCTTCTGCATCTCTTTGGGACCATAGCATGAGCTCTATACATCATAACAATATCCATTTTGATATGCCAGGTGTCTATAGGCAAGATGGAGTGCATTTCACTGCAAAAGGAATCAAGATCTCACTTAATAACATCGCAGAATGCATCCAGTTCTCTGTGTAACTGAACTCTACAAACTATAAATACAAAGGCTCTTATCAGATCCACCCTATTCTACATTATGTGACTCTTTCATGCTATAACTCCCTCTTTTTTGGGATACTGACACCCTCAAGACTCTTGTGAGAGCACCCAAACACCTGACTCCACCCGTGTATTTGCCTGACTCGTGCGAGAATCTCTGTAGCTCAAACACTTAGCATATATCTCATGGATATCGGTCCTGTATTCTTTGTTCTGAATGATAGAATGTGCAACCACATAAGCCTCTCTGCTGAAACCTCTCTCTTTTCCAGCACACTTTTGGTACTCCCCTACTTTTTTACAATCTCACTAGAGTCTTGTAAGAGTGTAACTTATTTGGGGGGATACATTTTACACTTTCTTTGATTACAGTGCTTATACTTTCCAGTTCCTAATAATTGGGTATAGGGAGGAAGAAGCCTCTCTACTCAGTCCTTTCCAGAGTATGACATAAGTGTATAGTAGGATGTAAGGAGAGACTGACCTCACTGCTGACACCTCTCCTCGGGGTGACCAGTAGTCATAGTATGTGGAAGGGACTTACCTCTCTGGTGAGACCTCTCTGCCAGATAATGGATGACCATAGTAGGGTGTGTAAAAGAACTGGACTCTCTGCTGAAATCCCACTCTTGGATGACGGGTGTGTATAGTAGGGTGTGGAGAGAGATTGGCATCTCCGCTGAGACCTGTGTATCAGATGCCAAATATGCACAGTAGGATATAGACAGAAGTAGGTGGAGCTCACGGAGTTTCACTCTGTGGAATCCTGCAGAGTAACCGAAAAACACTGTGTGATTCCCCTGAGTTCTGCAAGTGGGCAGAGTACATGACTTGTAAAAATCATAACATTTCTTTATGTAAATATCTGAAAATAAAAGTTCTGCTTACAGCCAAGCTGATCCCGAAAGCATAATAACTCCAAGAGTTTAGTGATAGCATGCAGGTGTGGCTCTCTGTCATTATCAAAGTACTGCACTCCGAACACGCATTCAAGGAGCTCCACTGAATCTCGGTGAAAGATTAGTTTTCCCTGGATGCTCCCCCACCGCTGTTGTACATAAAGGTTTCACCCTTCCTCTGACAATCCTCAGCGCTGTACTCACGTGCTTGTGGCAGGAATGGCACGGCACCCAGTCACTCGCCTTCATTCTTCCCCTTCTTTTCATGGCCCACCCAGGGGCAACCTACTGTGAGCCAAGAGACGTTCTCCACCCGCTTCTCACTCCGTCCTTATCCTCGCTCTCCTCTAACCTCTAACCTCCACCTTTCTCTGATTATTCCCCTACCTGTCTCAGAGGTTTTAAGGTTGTTCACGGGCTGAGTGAAGCAAGCTTCTCTGACCAGAAATTGCAACAGATAAGAGGGCTTGGTCCTGTTACCTCGGCAACTTGGATAGAAGGTAGGGGGTTCTGCAGAGAACTGAAGCATATGCCTCAGAACCCATGGCCTAGAGAGGAGGAGGGACACTCTGCAAGTTATTCTGGGATTCAGGTGCCCTTTTCTTTCTGTAAAATGAAGATTGATTTGAATGCATAGACGAATGTAGTGCATTTTGTAAAACAAAAACTGCTGAGGGTTACTGCTGTCTCTGACAGAATTCAGTTTACCCTATCTTACTGAAGGTTAACATTCAAAACAAACAAGAAGACACGACGTCCCACTAATGTTTTTTTCTGAAAGAGGGAAAAGTGTGACTGCCCTGTGCTGTTGCAGAACTGGGGTCGTAACGAGCAATGTTGAACTCATACAAATGTGAAAACACAGGCATGTATGCATGCAAATTGCAGAGTGCATATCCGTCAGAGGCACTGCAGCACTGGTAAACTCAGCTCCACAGTGGTTGACAGAATTTTGCTGAACATGGAGTGTGGAGTAGCAAAAACTCAGTGAGCTTCGCCGACGGAGTGGAGTTCAATGCCCACCCTCAGATATAGAGATGACGGGCCTCTCTTTTGAAGCCTCTTTGCCAGATGACAAGTGTGGAGGGACTGCCCTCATCGCTGTGACCTCTCTCTCAGTTGAAGGATGTGTGTAATAGGGTGAGGGGAGAGACTATCCTCTCCTCTGAGACCTCTCTCTTGGCTAACAGTTGTGCATAGTAGGGTGTATAAAGGGACTGGCCTCTCTGCTGAAACCTTTCTCTGGGATTACGAGGTGTGAAGTAGAGTGTGCGGAGAGACTGGTCTCTCCTCCGAGACTTCTGTCTTGGATGATGGGTGCGCATAGTAAAGTTTATGAGACCGCTCTCTTGAATCAGTCATGGTTACAGTAAAGTGTGGGAAGTGACTGGCCTCTACACTGCCATCTGTGCTCATAACTGTTCCCATATTGAAGGGTATGCATAGTAGATTGTGAGGATGTAATTGTCTCTCTGCTGACAACCCTGACTTGGATGACAGGTACATATAGTAGGGTGTGTGGAGGAGCCAGCCCCTATGCCGAGACCTCTATCTTGGATGATGGGTGTTCATAGTACAGTAGGATGAAGGCCTTGCCTGTCTGCCTGCACCTTATCCCAGGCTGACAGATGTAGAAATAGGATGTGGGGAGGAAATTACCTCTATGCCTAGAGGTCTCTCTTTGATGACAAGCACAAGACTAGAGTATAGCGAGAGACTGCTCTGTCAGCTCAGACCTTTCCCAAGAGTAACACGTGTGTAGTAGACTGTGGATAGAGAATGCTCTCTCTGCTCCTACATCTCTCTTTCTAGAGATGAATGTGCATAGTAGGGTATAGAAATGGAGTATATCTTCTCTGCTGAAAACTTTGTCTTGGTCCACTGGTGTGGATAGTTAAATGTGGGGACACACTCACCTCTCCCTCAGACCTCTCCCCATGGGGACATGCAGGCATAGGAGAGTGTGCACAGGGACATATTTCTACACTGAAACTTCTCTCCAGAGTCAAAAGCATATATAGTAACATGTACAAAAGAACTGCCCTCTCAACATTCACATCTCAACCAGCCGATAGCAGTGTGAAGCAGATAATGAGGATGCACTGGCTTCTGTGTTAACACCTCTCTCTTGTATGAGAGGTCTCTATACTACAGTGTGGACATGGACTTATCTCTTTAGTCAGACCTCACTCTTGCATGAGAAGTCAGGATGGTAGGGTATTCAAATAACTGTCTTCTACATTACCAAGTCTCTCCAGCACAAAACATGTGCATAGTATTGTACAGATGCATATACATGCAGGAACACTACTGTAGTCCCTTAAAATGGAACTGCCAGTGTCAGTCAAAATTTCAATATTATAATAATATTCTAATCTATAATAACTATTTAGCAAAGAAATTACTAGTAACTTAAAACATGTGTTATTCCAACAAAATAATTTAACAACGTTACAAAATTACAACAGCTATATTAATAAACTATTTCAGCAACTGTAAAACAAACAAAACAGACAACTTCACTAATTTATAGTGTCTTCATCAGATTATGATGAACAGCCTGGTGTACTTGCAGCACCTCAGCCATCTCAGCCTGGCAAAGAGGCTTTGGTATGGCAGTTTTTTGATTTGAGGCCAGCTAGCAAAAAAGCCTCAGCAAAGTTTCTCATGCATACATATTTTTTAAAGGAGTTTGCAAAGGCTAGCTTAGGCAAAGTTAGCATGTGCTGCTGAACTGGAGAGCTTTCCATGTGCTTTCACATCTTTTCAAACTGGATACATCGATCCTGCTCAGGTACTTACTGTTGAACAGGACAATAATCCTGTTTCATTTAATAAGGCTCTTTTTACTGCTTAGGTAAGCAGATACTGTTTTCATTATAGACAAGTAGACCTGCAAAGGACAAAGTTGTGCAAGACCACAAATGATCCCCTGGGCAATATGAACATAATCACTTCTACAAATAATAGTTTTTTTTCCTGAGATTCCACACAGTTATTGTTTCCTGTTTCTTCGAAAGTGGGTACGTTTTCTTTTTCTCCTCCATATATTTTTGACATGGTACATTTCTTTTTCACAACCTGTTTTTTTCATTTTCCTTCTACAAAAAGACAAAATAGCCAGAAAATTAAAACTTACATACTGGTCAGTAATTGACAACAGTGATTACTCAATATATTCTCTATACGTTTCTAAATCTTTCACCCACAATCACACATTTATATCTAGTATACCACTAACTTGTGATTCCTTTCCCTTAAAAAAAATTCAAACTCCCAATCAGTGCATTTTTTTCACCACTAAATTATGAGATGCCAACAACCATGGTTCCATAAAGGTTTATAAAGTAACACATTCGTCTTGACAATCCTTTCCTATAAATAAGCACGGTGTTTTACTCTAGAAATAGCAATATCACCACTCAACCATCTCATTGGGTAAAATATGTGTATAGGAAGGTTCATTAAAACACTAGGGCTTGTATTAACAGATTGCAGATTCTTTGTTTTATAATTTCAGAAATACTGCATCTTCTACTTACAACATACAGATTGAGCAGTTAATGTTTTAACACAATGTGCAATGCTTGCTGATATCTCTCTACATTTGAATGCCTACTTCTGAAATTCTATATTTAGAAATGTACACCTCTATAAACAACGTTTCACTCAGTAAACCTTGTGTGGGATAAGTTTACCAACAGTAATGGGCTTACTGACACTTCTCAACAAAGTTAATAAAATATATTTTTAAATGCCTCAACTTGGAGCTGTTTCTTAAATGCAGCTGAAGACACCAGTGTCTTTCGGTTCCACATTAAGTCACATCTGCTTATCACAATTCAAAGAGACTTCCTTCTCATCCAAAGCACCAAGGCCAATCTGACCTTTCTCTATCTCTTCAGTCAATGACATCGCAGCATTTTTTGAACCATGTAATAAGAATGTTAATTATTAGTTGACCTGGGCCCTTTTTTCCACTTCTCCCCATACAATTGTGTTAGACTCTCGTGGTAGGTCCAGCAATTTTCAATGCCGTTCTCCGTAGAGACCCCCAGGATCGAATGAGCCTCATGTAGCAAGCTTCACTTGCTGAACCTTGCGTTCTACTCTTGCAGGACATTCACAAGATCACAACAGTATTGAAGGGAAATAGTACTATATGGAAAGGACTACCCTCTCCAATAAGAATCCTCTTGTGCTTAGTGGGAGTTCATACTAGCTTATGGGGAGGGACTGCCCTCTCCTTTCAAACCTCTCAGATGACATGCATGCATAGTAGGTTGTGTGGAGGGACTGACCTCTCCGCTCAGACCTTTCTCTCAGACGATGAGTGTACATAGTGGGGTGTATGGGGAGTGACTGGCCTCTACTTTGAGACATGTCTCTCTAATGACGGATGGTATGCATAGTAGTCAGTGGGGAAGGACTGGCTTCTCCTTTGAGACTTCTCTCTCAGATGATGGGTTAGTGTAGTAGTGTAAGTGGAGGGACTAGCCTCTCTGCTGAGACATCTATTTCAGATGGCGTGTGTATGTAGTAGCATGTGAGGAGGTCTTGGCTTATCCTTTGAGAACTCTCTCACATGACAGGTGTTCATAGTAGAGTGTGTGCATGGACTGGCCTCTTCCTTGGGACCTCTCTCTCAGATGACTGTTGTGCATAGCAGGGTGTATGGAGAGTGACTGACCTCTCCTTTATACCTCATTTTCACAAGATGGATGTGCATAGTAGTGTGTGTGGATGGACTGCCTTCTCTTTTCAGACACCTCTCTCAGAGGATGGGGGTACGTAGTAGGGTGTGGGGAGGGGTTGGTCCCTACTTTCAGATCTTGCTCTCAGTTGACCAGTGTGAGTAGTAGGGTGTGGGGGTGGACTGGCCTCTCCTTTCAGACCCAACTCTCAACTGATGGGTGTGCATAGTTTGCTGTGTGGAGGGACTGGCCTCTCCTTTCAGACCCTTCTCTCAGATGACGGGTGTGTGAAGGTTGGTGTGGGGAGGGACTGGCCTTTCCTTTCAGACCCCTTGCTCAGATGACAGGTGAGCACAGTTTGATGTGGGTAGAGTCTGGCCTCTTTTTTTAGACCTCTATCTCAGATGATGGGTGTGTATAGTAGGGTGTGAGAAGAGTCTAAACTCTACTCACAATTCTTCACAAGTCAATGGGCATAAATAGTACACTCTGATAAACACCATATTCAGTAAGGCTCCTTCCTACACTAACAAGTGTGCATACCAGAGTGCATTCAAACATCACCTTCTCCTTCCTACTTTTCACAATTCCGCAAGAGTCTCAGGAGATTGTAACTTTAAAAAAACAAAATGTACCTTTGTAGTAATACATATTATGTGTTTTAAGACTTAAGTTACCATTAGTTATTGTATAGCTCTATTTTATAATTTTATAGCGTGTTGTGGTTTGAGGAGGGTTCGAAGTTCGAAAAAAGACTGTTATGGGTTTGACGACTGTCTGTTACCTATGTTACCTATATGGCTGCAGTGTGTGGGTGCTTATTAAAGAGTACTTTTAAATACATCAAATGTGTCTTTTCTTGCTTTACCACTTTTGGCAATGAGTTAAATGGCAGTAGCACCCACATCCACCATTGTGGTGCACTAACAAGGAGCAGATTCCGAAACAGAGGAGACTTACCAAACGACGATAGTGATGATCACTCGCAGACAAGCCTCAAACTTGGTCATTGTTGAGAGATTGGCTTCTGCTGGAAGTGAGGTATATACATGAAGGTGTGGCCTTTTTAAGATGGATAGGAAGTTTTACAGTTACTGTGGTTTTCCGACATTGCGGCTGATGAGTCTTCCGGCTGAGAGCCACCTGGCGAAGACGTGTCTATGCACCACCATCTTATGTTCAATTTGTGTAAAACACAGCATGCCAAACACGTCTTGCAGCTGAGAGCCACCCATCAAAGATGTAGTAATATGCCATCATTTTCAATTTCTGCTGTTTGTACGTTTTCCTTATCGGGGAAGTGCTGGGCAAGTTTACAAACATCGCACACAGCAATGTATATTCGCGAAGTTGTCAAAAACACATTTCTGCAGCAGTGACTTACACATTTACTGTGACAGTCAACAAATAATGGGTACTTTGTGTTTCAGTTACAATGTTGTGTGGCATTAATTTACTTTTAACAGGAATTTATGTGAGAGATTTAATAAAAATTGAATCCACATGAATGTTTGAACTTTCTGAGGCAGAACTTAGATTGCTCTACAACTAACGGAGAAGATTTGGACAATCAAGATACAAGTGCAGCTGAAGTTTCCACTAATGGTATTGATGAAGAACCATATATACCACTTGTGTGCAACATTTATATTGAAGGAACCTCATATTGATTTTAAATCAATTATGTCCTTTCAATAATCATAACCTTTTTAAGGACAAGTTGGTTATGAAAGGTGAAGAATAGACCAATTTAGTATGGGTCGGCATTAATTTTGTGCATGTAAGCTATGTCAATTTGAAAAAAATAGGATTTTGGGTCAATAAGATAGTAACAAGGAAAATATACAAATCTACTTTTCTGTGTCAGTAAACTCCCCTGGGATGGTGTTGGGCAATGTTCCCATTGTGTATAATTAAAAGGTGGTCTCAGAGTGTTAGATTTGTGTAAGAAATGATGGCCATAATGTTGATAACAGAATAAATCGGCATAATTTGCAGGATTTAAATAAAAATCTTCAGTTTCAAACGCAGTATAATATTTTAAGTCCGAAAACAATGAATAAACAGCGTTAATGTCCCAGTCATCGGAGTATATTCCAGGTAAAATAACATCACTCAAAGAAACACGGAATATGTATGAAATTTGCAAAGTCTTGGTAGGACCGTAGACTTCGAATGGTACTTTATTCCAAATAATATCAGCAATAATTGGGAATACTGAAATATTAACTAGGGCTTGAGCCCTTTTCATTTTATGAGACGAAGTGTGTGGGGACAGAACTCTGTCCACCAAGTCTACAGCAGAGTGTTCAGGTAAATAATGGCCATTTATCAATAAGAAAAAAACTGTCATGAAACCAATCCACATGAAGAGGAACACCATTCAGATGTAGGTCCAAGGTGGAACAAGGTAAGTTCTTTGAAACCAGGAGATGAAAACACAAATCTGTGTTGGGGGCTCCGCCTCAGAGAAAGACGATGAAGATATATCAGAAGAAAAGTTATCTCGGTCCATATAGTAACCACTGGAACTTAGATGAAATAATGGGGGTTGTTCTTCATTGGAAGGTGAATGAATTGTACTTTCAGGAATGTCAACTATGATCTCGACTGGTGGGGAGGCATACTCATTTGACACAGTGATAGACATTGAAGGTACAACAGGCCACAAATCAATTGAAGACTCCATCTCCACTTCCTGTTGTTGTGGAGTAAATGTGGAGACAGTAGTCATTGGACAGAATGAAACATCCCTTCGGGGATGCTTGTAGGCATACTATTGAGTGTCGGCCATATGGTGTATCTTGACATGTTCAATGGAAATAAATTGATTCTCTTTGCGACCAGTCAGTGGAGGTAAAATCAAAGTATGGGTACCCTTCAATCCAAGGACTGGGACTGGTGCACGGTATGAGGGACCAAATTCTTTTTTGTTTCCACTTTCTCTCACACCAGATCCCCAACTTTAGGAAGCCAGCCTGTAATGGGAATCAGCACCACTGCATCTGTGGAGGAGTGCAAATGGTCTTTCGCCAGTGTATCACAAGTCTTTTGTAGATTCTGTAACATAGCACAATGGTTATCTACGACAAACGTAGTGGCAGCCGCAACAACCTTTAGACATTCAAGGTCAGGCACAAATATTTTAATGCCAAAGAGCAAATTGTATGGGGTCCTCCCACCCAGAGATATTGTCGGGAGATTATTAAGTGCACGCTGGATTCCATAAAGATGAGTCAGCCAGCCACGACCAGTACCTAATACCCTCGCTGTTAGAGAATGCTTTGAGTCATGGTTCATCCACTCCTCAACAGAATTGCCGGACCTTGGTCAGAATGGAAGGTGCCACGGGCAAATGTTCATGTAAAGACATGCAAATCATTTATAACAGTTTGAGCATCAGCACTGCATTGCTGCAAAACCTAAAGGAATTGAGTGCAAGAATCCACTGCAACCAAGATATATTTAAAAGTAGTGTCAGAAGTTTAAGGACCGCAGTGATCAAGATAAATACAGCCAAATGGCTGATTTGAAATGAAAAGTTGAGTATGTGGTGGGCGTGAAACAGTGGAAAGTTTAATTTGTTGACAAATGTCACAAGAACAAACATATTTATGCACTTGCTGATATAAACAACACCACTAATAATGTTGCTGGTAAATCGAAATTGTTGCTTTCACACTGACATGGGCAGAATCCATGCCTTCATGTGCGGCAATGATCAAAGAAAGCCTGCGGTCCTGGTTGGGAATCAGCTGATCCCGAACAGATGGTATGATTGCAAATGGAATTTGATCAGACATCAAGTGATATGTGTAACGTCAAGGGAAACCTTGGGGATACTCTGTTCCCTCCGTCGCAGCTATAGCTGCCAGAATATCATCATCAATTTTAGTCATGGACCTAGTAACTGCTGCTACTGAACAAGTGGCTACTGCAGATTTTGCTGCCTCATCAGCCAAGGAATTACCAAGAGCATGTGCACCCACATGCTGATGTCCTAATCTATAAATATAATGTGTGAGCGGCAAACTTTCCTTAAGAGGGGCCACTCTGACCAAAAGAGTCTTATGCTTTATTGCGCTCCCTTCAGAATCACGGAAATCATTTTGTGACCAGAAGAACAAGTTGTCTTTGAAGGATTGTGCAAAGTAAAAGGAATCGCACACCACCAGGGTAGGAACTTCAGGATCAGCAAATTTAAGAGCTAAAAGTAAAGCACATAACTCAGTCAATTGGGCCGTACAATCCCCAAGGGATTGTGTGTGCATCAAGGAAGATTTAAAATCACTGTTAACTATCGTACCTGCCACAATAGCGCAGGCTGCCAAGTAAGCATGCTTAGAACCAATGGCTGGCTGCGCAGAACCATCTATGTAAATAATGCATTTGTACCGATCAAGAGAAAGCAATGACAATGGAGAAGGATGAACATGTTCATATTGTAAAAACTCCTGCGTTTGCAATTAAGGGTCAAACATAATATTGACGTCTGCCGATGTCGATGAACTGGCCCATTGTATCCAACGTGGATGCAAAGCCTTAGAATTTGGAACACTGGCCTTAGTGACAGCTTCTAAAGCAGGAACTGGTGAGACCATAAAATGTGTCTTCCTTGGGCCACAGAGCATTCCTTAAGAATCGCCATCTGTACAGAGGTTAAAAAACATTCTGTAGAAGAAAAACGCATCTCTGCTGAAGTATACAAATGCGATTTATAAGCAATGGGGACAGTGTCCACCTCATTGAAAGTCACCTATGTAAAAAATAACGCTCCTGGTTCAATCTGTACAACTACATTTGTTGTATTGTCCCTCGTTAACAAGAACTGGGTTACAAGCAGATCAGACTGCAAAGACCTAAGGACTGCTGTATGTTCCGGAAGCCAAATGGAAGAAGAAAAAGAAGGTTGTGTCAATGCATAAAGCGGCTTGATATGCTGGGCAAAATCAGGAATGTAAGTCCTCCTGAAATTCAAGAAGCCCAGCAAAGATTGCAATTTCTAGTTTAGACGCAGGTTGCAATTGAGGACATTTCTCCAGAAAGAGGGGGACCAACCCCCTAACTTTGTAATTAAGTTCATAACCAAGAAAAAGCACAGCCATTAAACTTGTAACTCAAGTTAGCAAAGTATAAGATAATGTCGGCCACACGCAGAAGATGCAGATTTAATTCATCATCTGTCAAGTAGATATCATCGATGTACAAGAAGGCATCTGGGTCAATCTCATGTAAAATTGACACAATGCGTGCCGCAATCACACCTGGGCTATTCTTATATCCCATAGGCAATCTTGCATATCATTTCTGATTGCCTAACAAGCTGAATGCTGTCAAGTCACGGCTTTCGAGAGCCAAAGTGTGACTGAAAATTCCATTGGGAATATCCAAAGTAGTTTTATATTTTTTTCGAACAATGTTGTTAACTAACACAGAGCTATGTGTGTTCTGTACCGCAAAGGTATGAACATGACTGTTCAAGTGTCTGTAGTATAAAACTATATGATATGAACCATCCGGTTTCAATATCGGAAGTAGAGGATTATTCATTGATGAAACAGGATTCAATTACACCCTGATATTGCAACTGAGTAAGTATTTCACCTACAGAAGCTTTAGCATTCCGTTTAATTGGGTATTGGTGTTGGGGCTGCGGTGCAGAACGGAAAGGAATTGCATGTTCTGGCAAATCCCTGTCTCAACCCGCTTGGTTGTGATATATCGCTGGAGCTACGGCTCGTGCCCAAACCGATGCATAAGCAAGTGTAATCTCTTCAGGTACATATTGTGAAAAACTTGGGAGAATAACATCCTCTCCTCTAGGGGAAGCGAGAACAAAAGGGGGAGGTCAATCAACCCCCGCCAACAAAATATCATAAGAAGATTTGAGGTTATCACAAAAGACTGCCTTAATAGTGTGTTTATTATCACCTTCAATTTGGAGGCCTATTTCATAAAGCCTATTGGGGGGCAACACAAGTATCAGCTGTTTCCACTGTAATAAAAATGTGAGTTGCTTTCGCCTCCAGATGCTTGAGGAGTGTCTGCCACACTATGGTAACCTCCACTGCACTGTTGAGGAGCGTTACCGCCCAACTCCTGTTGAGGTGCAGGGTTCGCACTGTCTGAGGCTTACTTTGCAGTCAAAGCGGCAACTTATTTCTTCTGAAATTAGGCTCGATATTGAGGTGGTTCCTCCTGTTTGACTTTTACATCAAACTGGCGCTGCGGGTCACATCTCGTTTGTGTAGACTCGACTTGTCTGCGATCCTGTCACCCTCCTCCACGTAATTGCTGATCTGACGATTCCTGAAAGGAATGAGGAGAACGAGGATTAGGAACCTGAAACCTCTTGGTGTCTTAATTTTAGAGCGGTCAAGCAAATCATATCTATGTTCAGAAGCTTCAGGTGGAGGTGAACCAGCACTAGAATCAGGCTCCTGTTGTTGATGCAGCGCATTTTTATTCCAAGCCTTTTTTAGGAAAGATTGGCTGACCCTACTTTTCAGGAGGGGGTTTATTGTGTACCAGAGTATGTGGTTGAATTCCCAAAGTATTGTGACCCAATGATGTATACACATCCGCAATAATAATCGGTAACTGTCGCTCCTGATCCAAGTCTGCCACAGCTGCTAAGCGTTGGCGTACTTGCAAGCAAACTGCTTCACCTTTAATGTTGGGCAGAATTATTTCATAGACACTAGGGAACATTCCCACTAATTTCATCACCAAATCCAGGGCTGAACCAGCCCAGTGTTCATCCTGTACCTTCTTCAGAATGCTTGGCAGAACAATCATGGAGGGGGGTGCCAAAGCCCATTGTATACACTGAAGCAAACACCATCCCCCAGGTGGTGCCATCTGCAAAGGAGGAATCAGACCACTTGGCAAAATCATTGTAAGGATCCTGTGTTTCTCTACAGGAGTTGTATGTGGAAACACAGCTTCAAGCTGCTCAATTTTCTGTGCTATCCAAAACGGTAAAGCAAAAATCACACAATTGATGGACAGAATGCAGAACAAATCAAAACATTCACCCCCAATCAAGAGATCTGAGTTAAATCCATCATTCTTTTGCTCACTATGCCATCCCAGTTTAGACATGGCCATATGCAAATCAGACTTGACCCTGTGCCTCATGGGAACAGTCCAGCCCGAACTGCCAAGCCAGGTCCTCCCTGGATCGGAAATAAGCATCCTAGGACCGGTGTCAGGGTTTCACCCCTCTTCAGCCAGGATAGCTTGATTCCATTGGCACAGTGAGCCCAGGACCCACATCTGGGCATACTTGGCGCACTTAGGGCGAGAAAGCAAAAGACACACAATTGATGGACGGAATGCAGAACAAATCAAAACATTCACCCCCAGTCAAGAGATCTGGGTTAAATCCATCATTTGTTTGCTCACTATGCCACCCCAGTTTACACCTGGCCATATGCAAATCAGTCTTGACCCTGTGCCTCATGGGAACAGTCCAGCCCGAACTGCCAAGCCAGGTCCGCCCTGGACCGGAAAGAAGCATCCTAGGACCGGTTTCAGGGTTTCACCCCTCTTCAGCCAGGATAGCTTGATTCCAGTGGCCCAGATCTCTGTACTGGGGTGAATGTATGACATTGTTCTGCATTCTGTCCATCAAATGTTGTTTTTGCAATTGTCACCCCGAGTGGGAAGGGTATGCCCAGACGTGGGTCCCGTGCTCTCCATGCCACTGGAATCCAGCTATCCTGGCTGAAGAGGGGTGAAACCCCGAAACCGGTCCTGGGATGCTTGTTTTCAGTCCAGGGAGGACCTGGCTTGGCAGTTCGGGCTGGACTGTACCCATGAGGCACAGGTTCAAGACTGATTTGCATATGGCTGGGTCCAAACTGGAACGGCATGGTGAGCAAATAAACAATGGATTTAGGCCCACATCTCTGTACTGGGGTGAATGTATGACATTGTTCTGCATTCTGTCCATCAACTGTTGTTTTTGCAATCCAAAACGGTAAGTCATCCCAATTCTGAGGATGTTTGCCCATCACGGAATTAATCATGACAGGACTTATTACAAGTCCACCGGCCAGACCTGGCAGTGGAGCAGCAGCACCTGCCGGAACTGCCTGAAGGGCACAAGACATGAACTGCATGACTTGTCTAAAAAGATGTACCTATTGTGTATATAGTATTCGAAGCTCTGCGACTGTAACTTTGAGATAATTGGCATGTGGAGTAAAACCTGCCAAAACAGGTCAAGTGACCCCATCGATAGACAAGGGGCGCATTCGAACAAAAGAAACAGGGTGAGGAAGGGTGCCATTAAATCAAATTGGATGCTCCCAGGACGTCAACGGAACTTCAATTCATGCATATGTCTGATTCGCTGCTGGTGGAGCAGCTGCTGTGTATGCATGAAACAGATTATCATTTGCATCTACCATGGGAAAGGTAACCCAAGAATAAAAAACCCGTTGCCGTGTGCTCATGACGGAACGGTTCCGTCATGCCACGACCGTTGGCGGCCGCTCCGCCCACGCGGCGCTGCTTCCCCGCCAGTGCGGGGGTTCAACGCAACTGGGCGGAGTCATGACGGAACGGTTCCGTCATGACTCCGCCCAGTTGCTCAACCGTGGCTCATGACGGAGCGGCTCCGTCATGAGCACAGCGCCACCGCGCTGACCCCCCGCACCCCCCAGCGCCGCGGCGGAATTCCCGCCGCGGCGAAGGGGTTAAAGTCTGCTACATGGTGGTGCTGTTTAGCTAATTTAGGGGTGAGCACAACAACACTTGTTTATTAATTAAATATACAGTACAATGAAAAATAGCTGCTGCCCAAACCATTCATTTAGCTTCGGTGGCCTGAATTAATCTGAGCTATCACACTTATGGGAGTGTGATGGTAAATAGTTGTGTTGGATTTTTCATTGGCAACACTGGCAGGGGCAATGGGTGGCGCAAACGGCAGTGGCCTCCTGATGAGGGCCCTGCCACTTATTTTTTTCTACAAATTAAGCACTACAGCAAAGGACGAACCCGTCTTGCTTTACTAACCAGAAATAAACACCTTGTCTCCACAAGTCACACGTGAGTCTGTAATGCACAATTTACGTGTGTGGCAGTTACATGGCAGTCTGATTTGAAGTCAACATTGAGAGAATAAAACCGCTTGTATAGATTCCAGCCATTTCATCAGCCTTTTATGCATTTTCCTGACGTTTGTTTGTTTTCTGCACCTTTTTTTATAGCTGTCTGGAGGCACTACAATTTTACAGCATAGGAAATGGATTAACTCACCTTTTCTTTTAGCTGGAAAAGTATAGTATAAAATATCAGTCTGCAATGTGTTAGCAGATGTTTTTATAACTGATTAAGAATGATAGGGTGCATGAAATAGCACACATTTTTATGCAAAGTGTTAAAGAAATGATGCGAAATTACATGCAATTATGCATGTTGCTTGAAATATAGTTTGCCACTGTGTTCTACGACAAATCACGTGAGATGCCAGCTGGAGTGTAGCTTGAGCGAAAAAAAGTCATTTGTTGAGACACATTCTGCTCAAAACAGTCTCCCCCTGCTAAAAAATGACCTAAAATTTCATAATGTGAAATTTCAAAAAACGTTCTTGAATTTAACAAGGGTAATTTAAATAGTGCGGGCCAGCTATTCTGTAATGGGATCTGCATAATAGGGCCTCTTTAGAACATAGATACTACCAAATATCACAGATGCTTTCCTTCCATTCCATATTTTAAAGATGAGCAATGGCAAAGTGGATGATTGGGTGTACTAAGCCTCGTGCGTTCTATTAATTATTAGATTTCCATCTGCTCTCAGAGCTGACTTTAATCTCCAAAGGAGAGTGAACATCTTGGGTGAAAGGTTCTACCCGTTCTCTCATCGAGATTATCCTCTCTTTAGAGCTAAGGCAGCATGCTGAGATGGGGTGGGCCGCTTGGCACCCAAGCCATGCAAACCTTTGCAGGGAATGTTCTGAGGTTAGAAATTGAGGTAGGGTAAGCTGAGCCAAACATGAGCCATTTCTACTTCTCTATGCTTACTTCCCTATTTATGGGGACATTTTTACACAATTTGTAAATTGGTTGCTGAAACACCCTCCTGGGTAGTAATGCTTACAAATGGAATTTGCAACAGTCTTGCATCTGCATTGGTTTGCAGACACTGTTCTGACTAACCAGGTCTGATGGCTCAATAGACCAAAGCTACCACTGTCAGAATCAAAACTTAATCACAGGCTCAAATCCTGGTGGTTCCATTTAGCCTTTCATCCTTCCAAGATTGAACAAATAAGTACCTTTGAGCTGAGTAACAATACAAATATGCTTTCCATCAAAAGTACCAAGATACCCAAAGGTGTGAAGGTTCAGTCAACAAATAAATCTCTTATCTTATGCTGGACCTGGTGGTATTTTCCCACTTGACACAGGAGACCGATCTAAGGTTATCTCCTGTTATTTGGTTCGACAACAGCAGGCACACGTACCACCTGTGCTAAGTTTTACACTAGTGCAATGTCTCAATTAGCCTGAAGGAGCCTGTTTGCGAGTTAAGAGTTAAGCCTTGACCCCTCTGCAAAAATGAGTTTGTGAAGAGATTGGAATTATAAATTAACCAACAATTATCCCACCATTGTATTTTTTACATTACATATTTTGCCAGGAATAACCTGGAAAAAAATAGAACATGAGGATTTTGGTGGATCTGGGCCTTCTGGTGATCCTGTGCTATTGGTAAAGTCTTCAGGGGCTAAGTTGTTGATGAAGCGGAGCCTTAGACCCTGAGTTGCTTTATAGGCTCAAGATGGGATAGGGTGAGTTCGATTGTCCTCTTTTTTCCTCCCTAAAGTATTTTTCTAGGTCTTTGACTTTTGCAATTAAATGATCAGTCATGGTGTCATATAGTTCCTATAGTTTCTTGCTGAGTCCCTTTTTAATTTATACATTCGGGGTTCTGTAGTTCATTAATAGTTTTGTTTAATTCCAATGATGGGCAAGTGGTTTGTGGGACAATACATGGGTAGTGAAACCTTTGTGCTTTATTCAAGGTGTATTTATAAATACTGGAAAGGCATTGTAGTGCACCTTTGGCATTATCATTGTACAAATGCTTTCCAGGGTCAGTTTGTTTGATTTTAGTACATTTACAACATGTGTCAGACAGTTGGTTTTCCTGGGGGTGTTGGTCAAAGGAATAAACCTGAATGGCATTAGGTTGTCAAGGACAGTTTTAGACAGAGCTACTTATTCTGAACTCTTCTTATCCGTCTGTTGAGTAAGGAAGTAATCAGATAAGGCCACTTTTCTTTCACAGTCTGACTCACATATTAGATGGTTTGTGGGGCTACTAGTTTTTATTGCTAATGCATTGCAGAGGTTGAATAGGATCTCACAATGGTCAGTCCAGGTAAGCAGATAGATCTCAGTCACTGAGATGATGTGGGAGAGGGATGTATTTCATCGTGCACATGATTGGGTCAAGAGGCTAGTAGGCATTTAGGGGCATATGCATCAACCAAACGAATACCGATTCCTTAATAGCGAAAAATAAGGAATCGCCATTAAGGAATCGGTATATGGCATGCATCAACAGATTCGGTAAAATTTAGCGATTCCTTAAAAATCGCTAAATTTACCGATTTCTACATAGCGGGGCATGCAAAGTCCCATTAGCAAATAGCGAGTTCGGTAATACCGAATTAGCTAATAGCGAGTTCGGTAATACCGAGTTAGCTATTACCGAATCGGTATTAGCGAAATCGCATTTTGCCGCGTCGCTCCGGGAACGTGCAGATGACATCACCAACCAGGAAATACTGCTGCCCCACCCACATTGCCTCGACAGAGGAGCAGACAGGAGCTGGGAAGGAAGACTGCCTGTGCAGAGTGAGGCCACACCGACTCTGCAAATCCAAAGACACACACATCATGGCGCAGGAAGTGCCATCCAGCGCAGAGTCAGCACGCAAGCGAAAGCGAAAATTTTCTGACAGGGAGCTCGAGTACCTTATCGAGGGAGTCTCCAGCAAACACGACCGCCTCTTTGGCAAGCTGTCCCTTAAGGTGCCTGAGCAGGAGAAGCGGCGCATATGGCTGCGCATCCGTGAGAGGGTGAATGCAGTTGGCGTCACGACCCGCAGCATCGACGACCTCAAAAAAAGGTGGTACGACCTGCGGAAGCGTGCCAAAGAGAGTATTGCGGAGAGGCTCCGGGAGGCGAGCAGGACTGGAGGCGGACTATCCACAGCACCAGCCAACACAGCCCTGGAGGACCTTGTGGAAGGGACGATAGAGCGGGAAGCCGTCGTGGGGGTGACCCAGATAGATACGTCCGGCGCAGCCACAAGTGCCCAAGGTAAGATGCATGCCTGTGCCCACACCCAGCATTGCGTAAATCCATTCCCATGCCCCCAGCCCGATCTCAGTGTGTCTGCAGCTCTGGCACAGACAGCTTTACACATGACACCAGTGCATCTTGGGAGTTGTAGTCTAGTCAGCCCAGTGTGCATGTACAGGCGTATATCCAATGACCATACACCACATCAGTTGAACATGGATGGAGACTGTTCATTTAGTGGACCACAGAGGGACATTCATGTGTACAACACTATGTAGTTGTAATTATCCCACTAACCATGCACTGTTTCACACACAGATGCATCACCTGGGGATTCGGACGACAGCAGCCAGCTGATCATCTCGGAAACACCCGTCGAGTCAGACCAGGAGACAGCGCAGGACGCGCATGCATCGCCAACACCTGCCACCCCAACAGCACCACCTCCACCAGCGCCACAAGCTACGGCACCTCCACCAGCGCCACAAGCTACGGCACCAGCACCAGCGCCACAAGCTACGGCACCAGCACCAGCGCCACAAGCTACGGCACCAGCCAAACAGGCTGCAGCTACTACAGCCACAATAGCGCAGAGGCGCAGGTCCAAAGTTGCGCCCTTTCAGGAGATGGAAACACCCACCTCGCAATTGGCACCCAGCCAGCGCACATACACACCACCTGATGCACCACCTGGAGGTGCTAGACGCGCACGGCGGCACAGGGCTCGTCGCAGTTCCGTCGCCTCAGCCGAACAGGATGTCCCAACAACCTCTGCAATCGAGGAGAGGATGCTGCGTACACAGCGCATGCAGGGGCGACATGTGGCTAACATTAGCTGCAATATCGTGCGCCTTGCTAGGGAGATGCGCGCCATGACTGCAGCAGTCACGGACATGAGCAAGGCGGTCAAGGACATGACCACAGCGGTTGCAGAGGGCAATGCTCAGCTCAGGGAGGAGGTACATGAGCTCACCCGTGGCACGAGGGAGGGCCATGAGTGCCATAAGAGGAGTCACCGGCAGCAAATGTTGCGTTCCGCCGCCGCTACCAAGGCCATCACACAGCACAGCAACAGCACCGCTGTGTTGGCACGCCTCTCAGTCGCCCTGCAGGTGGACCTTGGGCACTTCTTCGGGGATGTCGCAAAGTCACTAGGACACATCACCACTGCTGTGGAACACCTTCAGAGCAGCACATGCAGTGCTGCTGCATTGGGAGGGGATGACACAAGTGAGGCTGCCTCCAGTGTCAGCAGCGTGTCACAGGCAGAGGCCAGCACCAGGCGCCGCAGTTCGCGTGCCTCGGCGGGGACAGGCCGTGGTGAGGCTTTGGATACACCTGAGCGGAGGCTTGGGGTACGTGGGAAGTGCCACTAGACAGTTGGACATGCATGCAGGACCATGGTGGGGCAACCATGGCCATCCAATCACTGTGTATGCACAGGCGTGACTTTAAGGCACCTTTTATTTACAATAATGCAATTGGAGCATGATTTACAATGCTAGTTTTGTTGCACAATCCTCAGTGCCACTGTGCATTAAACAGTTGCACCCCAAACCAACTTGTAATGTCTCATTTTACCAAGTATCAAAAATGATTTTGCATTATGTATGTCCGCCTCCTATGGCCCTCTGCTGTGTTTGGGATGTGTGCCTGTCGTTGTTGGGCGGGTGGTTGGTCAGCCCGGTGGTCGTCATCCCTGTCCACCTCTATGGGTATCCCCCTTCTGGTGGCAATGTTGTGCAGCATTGCACATACAGCAATTATCCGACAGCATGTTTCAGGTTGGTATAGCATGGCGCCGCAAGTCTTGTGGAGGATACGGAAGCGGCTCTTGAGAATCCCAAAAGTCCTCTCTATCACATTCCTCGTGCTGATGTGTGCAGCGTTGTAGCGATGTTCCTGCGGGGTTGCTGGATTTAAGTATGGGGTGAGTATGTATTCCCGCAGGGCGTAAGCACTGTCACCTAGAAGATAGAAGCATAGACTTAGCATTGGTGATGTACATACATGTGTGGTGTTGGTGTGGGGAAGCGTATTTCTACGTACCTGGCAGGAGTCCCTCTCCAAATTCTCCGTTGATTAGTCGCCTGTTCATTCCACTGTTGCGGAAGATGTATGAGTTGTGTGTGCTCCCTGGGAATTGTGCCACTAGGTCCGTTATGATGTGATTGGCATCGCACACAACCTGCACGTTGATCGAGTGGTATGACTTGCGGTTCCGGAATAAGTACTCATTTGCTGCGGGAGGACATATGGGGATATGCGTGCAGTCGATGCATCCAATCACATGTGGGAATTGTGCCACCTGGTAGAAAGCCTGTTTGGTGCGGTACAACTGCTGTGGGGTTGTGGGGAAGCTGATGTGTGTGTGGAGCATTGTCAGCATGGCATCTAGGAATTTCTTGAAGAAGCGTAACAGTGCGCTTTGCGAAACACCTCCGGCCACCGCAATTACCCCCTGGAAACTCCCTGAGGCCAGTAGGTGCAGGCTGCATAGGACCTGAACGTGCGCAGGGATTGCATTTGTCCGGTGTGTCTGGTGCTGCAGTAATGGTTCCAGGTCTGCAATCAGGCGCATGATCATAGCGCGATTGAGGCGATACTTCTGGTACACCTCGTCCTCATTCTGCCCGAGCAAGGTTATGCGCAGTCTGAAAACTCGCTCCTGGACCCTTCTCCTGCGCTGTCCTGCTGCATTGATCCGCATCCTCCTTGCAAGCACGTAGAGGGCAGCCATTTTGTGGGAGCCAACAGGGTCTCCTGGGCCACATTTAAGGGTTTAGTGATTGCCTCAATCATTTGCACATGTTGAAAAATTTTTTGCATTATCTTTTTTTTTTTTTGTATTTTTACCTCCAGGTTTTGATTCCCCTTATTTAGCTCTTGCAAAATAGCGATTTTTGGGATTTTCGTTATTAGCGAGTTTTGTTGCATTGGGGTGCGAATCGTTATTTGCTATTGGCACTCGCCGGGAGCTAATAGTGATTTCGGTAATTGCTAATTCGGTATTTAGCGATTCGGTAACTTAGCATTTTTGGTATTACCGATTCGGTATGTTAGCGGATATTTCTTTAGCGATTCGTTATTTGCTCACGTTTTGGGTTGATGCATTGGGATTGGGTATTTGGGACTCGCTACCGGGAGCTAATAAAGAATCGGTATTTTACCAACTGGATTTTGGCTTGATGCATGAGGCTGTTAGAGTGATATCTAGACTTGTCAAACCAGGTATTGAAGTCTGCAAGTAAACAGGGATGGTGATCTTTAAAAGGTGGTCTGCACACTGAGGGGCATGGAGGGCTGAGTGATTACTGGATTGTATGGTGGGCAATTGTAGATAAGGAGAAAAGAGGAAGTATAGGTTGCTGATGCAGAGCAGTTGGGGAGCAGAAATTTGCTTTGAGGGTCCTTAAATTTTTCAAGACATTTGATCAAAAGGAAAGTTTTACGGACAATGGCTAGATGTTCACCAGTTGTTTTGGTCGAACAATTTCTCAGAATCATTTCTGGGTATATGGTTTCTGGTAGTGTGGGTGGCGCATCATCAATAGCTACAATTCTGTGATGGTTGCAGCTATATTTTGATATGAGTTCCTTAAAGATCAGATGATTCTTATTCATTGAGCTTGCATTTAGGAATATACAGGAGAGGAAGTTAAGAGATCTGAGAAGTAGATTAGAGTGAACCTTGGCTGTAGGAAGGAGTTTAGCAGGGCCAGATCGCTCATATGGCATTGAGCGGTTCCCGTTTTTGGCCCTTTTTTCTATTATACTAATTGTGAATAATTTATTATTATTCCCTATTAAAATAATAGAAAAAATGCTGGCCCTAGGTAAAACTGAGGGTCAGGCGGTGCGAGGCTGTGAATTCTGTGTGCTGGATGCTACGTAAGCGTTAAGGCACCAGCACTAACATTCAGACATATAGTTCAGGGTTGGCCTCAGTGGCCGGACACGCTTCGAAACTTCTCACCTTATGATGCGTTGCACTGTCTTCCAGAGACGCAACCCTAGGCATTTCAGACTTCAGCTCTGCAGTGCCTGGGATTATATACCAATCAGCCTGCCAACCTATCCTTTCCCAATATATGTCACAGTGTTGCAAGCTGTTTGCACTGCACAGGCTCTATTTGTCAGTTTCCTGATTCATTGCTTGAGATGGGAACTCTGACCAGGAGATAGCTGCTGCTGGAGGTAATTTTTGTTCAAGTGGCACACATGTCAAAATGCTTGCACTGGCATATTGGAAGTAATTCTTGGCATAAGTGCAGATGACCATGCCATATGGGGAGGGTTCTGGGGGATGCAACTATGTCAAAACCCTGGCCCTAATATACTGGAATTCATTTTTGACACATCGTCACCCATGATTAAAGCTGGCTGGCTGAAATGGCAAAATTCTGGGACTGGCATATCATTCTTTGCATATGGTCCTACTAATGACAAAATGCTGGCAATGGCACATTGGAAGCAAATATTGACATATTGGGGCACTGATAGCACATTTTGGAAAAATGGGGCAACTCTGGAACATGTGAATTTATTGCTACACCATTAAAGAACTTAAATATTTAATGAGTGGAGCAGTGGCAGCTACCTTCACAACTGGCAGATCACTGCCAGGCAGCTGAGGATCTCTAAATAGGACAGACAGACCACCCCCTGGGTGGCAGTGATCATGATCTCTGCCCACAGGCAGGACAGCAGGGTTAGCACCAAGGCATAAATAGGACCTTCTTTGTGGGTCATTTTGTATTGTTTTTTATTGTGTGGCGTTTAGGTCTGAAGCAGTACTGTATCAGCCACCAGAGACCACGGAGCATATTCTCATGGAGCTATCTCCGAGTTATCGGCACTTTATCGCAGCCAAAGTCGCGATAAATTAATCGCCCTATTCACAAACTGGTGCTAACAGACCATATCACCAGTTTCCGGCGATAGCATCCTCAAAAAACATCGCCACAGAGGACCCCGGCAACTATCGCTAATGAGATGCAGAGTAGGCGTTCCCGTGCAAAAAGCTGCGTCCACACCACAACGCAACATTCTCAACAACCAGCCAGATCGGCGATAAGTCCACAAAACATGCGATATGGCGCGTTAGCAGCAGGAAATTAACACCTGCTCCGACCTGGTGCAAAGTCAGACGACAGCCTGCACCATAAAAGAGATCCCAGCTCAGAGCCACACCTGAAGAACAACAGATGCCATGGAGCCACTGAACATGCGTGCCTGACACCCAAGAGGGCCAAAACACCCACTGCCACCACCCCCAGGACACCCCCCCAGGCCCCACCCCAGGCACCCCCGCCTCCCCTGGACTAAAACACTGCACATAAACGGCACGAAATCATGAACAAAATCACCCGCCTGATGTCGCACGAATGCAACAATCAACATACATGTAAGCACTGAAATCCTGATCCATACATTCACCATTGAAAGACCAAACAAAAAGTCACATTCTAATTTGTCACCAAACAACTATTTTGAAGAGTTATGGAGGGGCATCCCTGGACAATCATTGACTCACAGCCTGCAAGAAAATATCCAAGATAAGAAGGTGTGCCAGGCACTCATCAAAGGACAGGGAGAAAGAGAAAGAGAGAGAGAGAGAAAGAAAGAGTGAGAAAGAGAGAGACTGAACAAGGAGCGCAAGGCCATTCGGGCCCTTGGCTCATGCAAACATGCCAACAGCTGCGTGTGTCTCGAAATCTGTGCACCCCAAATCAAAGGCCTGGCATCAAAGTCAGCGCGAAGTCCACCTCACATTTAAGAAATGCAATCAGTAGTCAGACCAAAATCAGGCATGAAAGCTCCTTTGTCTCAACACACAAGGCTGAAGGTCAACTAAACCCCCGACCTTGGTCCTGAATGCGGCTGGGATATCATACCAGCCTCCAATGACTCCCACACCACGAACTGCACTAATAAAACACCAACGTGCCCACACCCCACACACACTTGTCCCTGCACGACCTACACCTGAAAGGGTTGCCCTTGACACATTGGTTAAAAACTACCCATACGTGAAAACGTTGCACACACATATGACTCATTGCCCAGAGCTGTGGCATATCGTCCACCGAACTTCCGCTGGTCTGAGGAGTGCCGGTGCCACGAGACCAACAAACACAATGGCAGGCATTCCCGGGCACATGCACAACCCCTGTCACGTGCAACTGTACCGTGCACAAATACTGCATCTGTTGGGATCACTGTCAATGGCAGGGTTGCGAATCAGTTGCCGTTTGAGTTTCCGTCTTGGCTACGTCACCTGCGTCCAGCCCTGGTTCCACTGTCGATCATGCACATTCGAGTAGCCCATGGAGGTCTGCCTATCCAACACAATGGTAGCTGAACTGCATTATGACCTGGCAGTGCACCCCCTGTTGGCCCATGAACAGGAGTGTCACTGGGATAGCCGTGCATGGAATGCACTGATCTTTGGCGTATGTGCTGGCAGTTGCGCACGGGAGATTGCACAACTCCTTGTGTGCAGTGACCATATCGAGGCGCTCCCCTATTGGGCTGTGTTGCGGATTGGGGAAACGGCGTGGACTGAGCACATCTGCCCGGACCAGTTAATGGATTGTCTCACCCTGGTGTTCCTTGAACCCGACAACGACGTATTATTGGAACACATTGCACATGAAGCTGCGCTGGCATTCATGGACGAGTAACAATGTTCTTGCAGCCACATCGGATTGTCACCCACAGCACAGGTCACAACACCTTGTTGCATCATTGGGAATGCTCACATATCCCACCACAACAGAGGACATGTCTGCCTTCATCTGGACTCTGAATGCTGTGTGGAACTACGCGTGTGTACACACACCTGTGCAAGGTGATGCAGTTCCATGGTCAGAGCAGCACAGCGTTGTTTGGCAATGTTACCAATTCGAACACACGGCTGGGGGGAGAGCACACACATGGCAATGTAGCACGACATGTGAGCTTGTCGGACCCTTTCACCTGATCACTGTCAGCGGAGCAGACAGTCGGTGCAGTCCAGTGGCAGAGCACTATGAAGGCCCCATGGGCTGTGAGTCGTGCCCCCTCACACGGGGCAATGGGAAGACACCAAACGACACATGACACGTTCAGCAAGGCAAGGTGGGCTGAGACCGTTGCCATCCGTGAAGATTGGTGTTCATTTTTGCCTCCCCATTTCCTGCACCTCGACATGTTCCCATGCTGCGTGTAAGTTTCTTAAGCATGTCCCTGCCTGTTGTGGCCGTTGCCTTGTCCGTTCTGACACGCACATGCCAATAAAGTCTACGCAACTTCACTGGTGTCTAACTGTGATGAGTGTTGATTAGATTGACCACTCGTGTGCCACAATGAGCATCATCCCTACACAGGGAGAGACTGACTGATGCATGTGCAATGGGGGTGGGTCCCTTTTGACATCTCCACCTCTGTGAGCCCGACATTGGTTTGGGATAGTTGCTGGCCAACCTGTGCACTTACGTGTCTTTAGCAATGTGGGTATGGTGTCCAACCTCTGACCATGTGGAGCAATGTTATAAATCACAACAGAACGTGTCCACACAGATGTGTGTGAGTAGGTATGCGGCATGAATTTCTATTGTCACTTGTGATGTAGGACACCACTTCTGGCCTGCTACCGATTTGGTCATTCCTACACACAGCCCTATTCAATACATGGACGTGTGCCTACGTTGGGGGGTTGTGAGATTGTTGTTAATGTGCAATGGGGACACAGCTAGTACCCACCTTCACAGTCATCCACTTGGCCATGTGTCTCAGGGAGAAACATACGCATTAAGGTCATTTACCAGGGTGTACCTTCTTGTGCAATCGTTGACCCTACATCGAGCCATACTTCCATACGTGAGTGAACATAGTCATGACACATCTGTGTGATTTCAAATGTTTTAGTCACATTCTGGTGAATGACGGAGCTGGGGCCGTACATGGCCATCCAAGCCCACATAACATGGAAGCCCAGTGGTGGGCCAACCAGAGTCCTTTGGGGATTGAAAAGTGATTTGGAAGAGGGAGAGTGCTGTCCGTAGTAGGATTGCTGTGTAAGTGTCAAGCAGTGAAGATATGGCAGTCCGTGTCGGGGTCCGGTTGAATGTCGCAGAGTGTTTCGGGGGTAAGTGGAAGGTGTTGTCCCAGGGCATGATGCATATAGGGCAGAACCAGGCAGGGACAGGCCATATGGCGGTGATGGATACTACTGCCTCCTTCCTCACACAGTAATTACCATCCACATCTTACTCCTCTGATACTTCTTCTGTGTCCGGAGTGTCCGGTGTGTGTGGCGGTGAAATGGCTGCATCACTGTGTGCCACTGACACATCAGGGGTCGGAGATGTGTTTGTCGAAGTTCCCGCTGCAGTTATCTGGGACTGGCTCAGTGGCAGCAATGGCAAGATGATGAAATGCAGGGCATGGAAAATCCCAGCTACATCTCGATGGTGTCCAGCCGTGGTATCCATACTTCCAGCCTGCATCTGCTCCATGGTCTCCATTGTCCTCCGCATCTGTGCCAACTCTGTGCTGTCATCGCTGGTGCCTGTCTGACTAGACAGTTTTTGTATCCGAGTAATGGCCCCAGTGAGGTCAGCCAAGGATTGTTGGTGAGCATGGTGCAGACAGGGGATGTCCATAAGGGACTGTACGTGGTCCCTGATGGGACTCAGACACCCACGTATTGCATCAAGTTTGGCTGCCACGAGCTTGAAACCCACCCGTAGCTGATCCACCAACTCCACCTGGCTACCCAACACACAGCATTGAAATTTCATGTATTGTTCGTGGGGGTTCTGGGAGACAGCCGTGGTGGTGTGTATTTCCTGCTGTGTGGTCTGTGCAGGTGGTGGGGTCACCTCGAGGCAGCTGGCCTGCCCTGCTCCTCGGGGTGGGGAGTGGAGGCTGTCCATTATCCGTTGGAGGGTGTCTTGACATATGTGCAGGTTGTCCTCTACATCATCAGTGATGGGGTTTGTGGGCTGCTCTGCAGTAAGTGTTGATTGTCCCTCTGCAATGTTAAGGGGAGATGCAGGTTAACAGAGTTTCCCATGTATGTTGACGCTTTGCAGATGTTTACATACAGACTGCATGACAAGGCACATTGCAACTGTTTTGGTTGAGCTGGCTATTTGATGGCAGGCATTGGGATTTTCCACTACATGACAGATGTGTGGTACTACCCGTACATTATCATCACACAATGTCAGGCAATGCCAGATGTGAGTAGACAGTTACTACGCACAAGCGGAACCTGTTGTGTCCTCTGTCTTGTGGTGTAGGTGTTGCACTTTGTACCACATTGCCCTCATTGCTGATGTTCTGTGATTGCTATGTGTGTGTGCTGCATTGTGGGGGAGTTGCCCCTGCAGCTCTGAATTTGTGTACCCTTATCCCTTTGAGGCGGTGTGCCTTTGAATTGTGTGCTTTTCGGGGGCTGAAATGTTTGCGACTTGGGTCATATGTGCTCTTGGACAGATTGTGTGGCCTTATGCATTGTTCGTCTGCTGCGTGTATTGGACGGCATGGGTTGTGGGTGCACGTGGCTATGTCAGAGTGTGACCTGCTCCTTTATGGATGTGATCCGCACTGGGCCACCTCCATGTCGAATTGTGCACCATGTCATGTATTTTGGCTGCTGCCATGCTATCGGTCATGCAGTGTCACTTGCTGCTTTTCTGGATTCATCACATGTGCATGGCTCGGTTGTGTCGTTGGTGATTTGGAAGGGGCCCATATGTGCACATGGTGGACGGGGGCATACTTGGTGTTTGTATGTGTGCTGCAGTGTTGCAAGTGTATCAGGGACATGTTCCACAGTCATTGTGCGTGTGCAGTGTGCTACTCATGATTGTGCATGTGTGCCATTGTGCCCATCTCCCCCCGTCCCCCAGTCCCTGGTGGTTACTCACCCTGTTGCAGTTGGGTCAGGTCATTTCGAGCTGTGTCCAGGCCCCCAACTCCTGCCACTGTCTCTACACTGATGACTGTGGCTACCATTTCCTCCAGCTTATCCAGCTCCTCCAGTGGCGCAGGACTTCCACCTCCATTGCTGCCTTCCTGTTGGCGGCGAGCTTCTCCTTGGTTTGGCTGTGCACTTCATTCCAGCGCCTCTTGACCTCCTCCAGTGACCTCCTCGACACTCTGACTGCATTGACGTTGGTGACAATGGACTGCCATATTTCCGTTTGGGTTGCCAGTGCCGCATTGGAGGTGACGAACAGTTGTTGATGGTGTTCCATCACCTCCGTGACGATGATCTGGTCTTCCTCTTCCTCTTCTTCTTGCCCTTCCCTGAACACGGGGTTCCTGTCTGGTCCTCAGTGGGGCTTGTGGGGTTCGGCTTTTCCTCTGCTCTCGGTCCGGGTGCATCCATGGTGCTACGCAGTTTGAATTGGTTTTGGTGTTTGTTTTTGTTGCTTTTATAGTGCATTTTCCCTCATAACACGTGGGAATTGCAGGCCTGTCGCTAGTTTTTGCTGATTTTGGTATCACGCTTTGTGGCATCACAACTTTTTGGGCGTTTGTGTTTTGCATTTTTTGTTTGTCCCATTGGTTTTTACGCGGTCTTTTGGTGCGTTATCATGCTGCTATTGCATGGTGCCGCCGGGTTGGGAATTGGACATTAAGACGGTGTTATTTTCTCCCGATGGACTGCGATATGCAAAGTTGCATTAAGCTAAATTTGCGATGGTTATCACATGTTCTTGAGAATATCCCCCCATGTGTATTCGTGGGTAACTTTGGAGCAGCAGAAGCCCCACAACCAGATTGCACTGATTTGGCCAGAAGAATGATTTGTTTTTGCTTTGGGTTGGAGTGAATTCTTTCGGGGCAGAGGATGTTAAATATTGAATTTCTAGAGTAGCTAGTTTATGGGTAAACACTCAGACGCATTGGTAGTTATTCTAGGGTGCAATAGTACAATAGTGGGCCTAATGCAGAGTGCCCTGTAGGGGTGCTGGCATAGCCCGAGTGAGATAAACAGATACTACTGCAGTTGGTCTATGGGAACCAACCAGGTGCAGTAACATAATTACTGATGCAACAGACATAACATTATTTGGTGCATGGGACATACTCCGAATCAATGATTGTTCTGCCCATGTGAGACAAACAGACACCACAGTGGTGGGTCAATGGATACCATCCAGAAGAAGCAATGGCACAACATACTTTATACAGTGGACATGACACAAAAGTGCCCTTTTGGGACCATCAGTAAGCAGCAGTGGCACGATCCAGGAGAAAGAATAGACACCACAATTGTAGATCTATGGGGTTTACCTGCAATCAGGTATGGCACAAGACAAATGATAAAGCAAACACCTGGTTAGCGGGTCTTGGGAGTCACCCAAAAGCAGCAACGGCACAACCCAGTGGATACAACAGACACCGCAATGGTTATTCTATTGGGCCACTAAGCACAGTGAACGTATAATTCACAGAGGTGGGTCCTAATACTGAAGGGCCAGAGTTGAAATGTGCATTTAATGGAATGGAATGTGCCACTCTCCAATATCACTGAACACATCCTAAGCACCTCTGGACCTACAGCACAGACTGAACTACCATAATCTTACCTTCATGTAATAAACCTACCACTAAACACAACCAGAATCTGAACTCACCAGTTTCAAATCACCTCCTCCCAACCAAGGGGCCAGTACCTGTTGTAAATCATCGCTCCTGAACACCAAACGAAACACTGGCGGAATGCTTCATCAGCTGCAACAAATTCCCAGGTCAATAAATGCACCACTACAACCATATCTCAACAACACACACATTCAGCACATTACACACCCAGAACAAGAACCTTACAGCCCTCAATCTGAACCAACACCAACAATGGATCTGAACTAGTTCAGAGCACCAAGAGACCACTCTGATGCACTCTATTAGCTCAGCAAAGTGCTCAATGCTTTTCTAATGTACACGAGGAGACATCCTATTGCCAGTCAATGTTCAACCCAGACAAATCCCACTTTCATTATTAGTAGCGAATTACATTCCAGGATAAAAGAGACAATGTGGTGAGTGAAAACTTACCTATCTTCCATTGTTTCGGCAGGGACAGCAACATGGCACAGTCTTGGTAGTTCTAAATATGTTTATTTTTAGCCCAGTACTTCTCTGACGTAAATTCTGCAAAAATATATCTTTTACAAGTTACATTTTATTTCAATCTCTTCTGCTTGATCCCTTCCCACTATCTCCCTCACAATTAACTCTGCTCTCACCTCTGTCAAGAAACCTTAGACCCACACAATCATGTGTTATTTCCGGTTCTAGACAACTTCTTGTTCAGCCTCTCTGAATACTACCTCCAATCATAGAAGTGATGTTGATTGAGTCTGATGGATACTGCAGCTTACGTCTACCCTGGGAGAGCAGAACATTTGCCTGAAGGAACTCTAGGCTTGGGCCTTGTAGGCACATTTAAGGTAAAAAATAAAGTACCCCTCACTACTTCAACATTGGACGCTAGGTCTTGGAATAGTCTTCCTGATTCCTACTCACTTGGTCCCACACTGCTGCCCCTTACCATTACAAAACTATGAACCACAACCAGCCTTCATTGGCATTAATAGTTGCATTACTCCAAGTAGTGCCAACTAGGACAAATTAAACAGACCCAACTACTTTAAAGCTAGTTGCATTGTCTTGGGCTATGCTTCCTGGTGCAAGGGAACTTGGTCCCACCCTGATAACCCTTAACATTGCAAAGACCTAGTCTGGTGGCTCAGTGGACTAATTCGTCCTCTGCAGGGCCCTGTGTTTGACCTCATGGTTACAGGTTCAAATCTTGGCAGGTCCAATCAGCCTTTTATTCATCTGAGGTTGGGCAACAAGAAACATGTGGTAATCAGCACCAAGATGCCTACGGGTGAATGTGTGCTTTACAAATACACATGTTAAGATATCACCCTCAATCTGCCTTTTATTGGAATTAGAAGGTGAAAGTGTGCCAAGCCCTGTCAACTATGAACAATGAAACTAATCCCTATTGCTTTAAGGTTGGTTGCAATGTCTTGGGCTAGCCTTCATGATATTCAACTGAATACATTACCTGCACCAACAACCTAATCTCATGCAACCAACACAATGCCAAAGCCATTCAGCTGGCAACTTTTCACGCTCAATCAGTGCTAAATACCACCAGAGCACAAGCTGAGGTGCACCATCTCTTTAGTGCAGGTTCACGACTGACGCTTAGCCGTGAATCCATGCTCAATCAGGCAGCATAGATATGTGTGGTAAATCAAACTCAAGACAGGCCTGCAGAAAGAGAGTTAAGCAGTGGAAGATGCACACTGTAGATTCACCAATACCATGAAATATTATAATAAACATATGGGGGCTTATTTACAGGCCCCTTGCGACACTTTTGCGTCATGGGAAAAGTGACGTACGGGTGGGGCAAGGGGCTCGTAAATAAGCCCCATGATGACTCCCAGGGGCAGGGCTTTCAATAGTGCCCGAGGGCCCAAGTTATGGATGGCCGACTCACCCCATTTATGTCTGTCTTTTAATACTAAACTGTGGAAAGGGCCTCCATTCTCTCCCTATGTGGGAGAGGCGTGGTGCAGGGGCCAGAGCGGCTGACTCTGGAGCGGCTCAAGGTTCGATTCCTGCTAAGCTCAGCATCTTTGGACTGTGGGTAATTGCACACTTAATCTTCCTGACGGCCCCCAGCGCCTTGAAACCTTAAGGAGTGATATGTTAGCGCTTTACAAATATGGATTATGCTCACAATGGCTTCTTGAGAAGTAACAGTTATTGTGCACGGATCCACACACACATAGCTTGCATGGGGCTCCTATCCCCTTTGCTACGCCACTGGTGTGCTCACAGTCACCACTACAAACGTGAAGCTGCTTGGCCTACCAGCCTTGGCCGGGTTTCAGCAGACTGGGGAGCATGTGTGATTGGTGTTTGCTGGCCCAGCTAAGAGGCGAACCCTGCCAAAGCTGCAGTTATTGATTGTGGCATGTATTCTGCCCTTCCTGCCGCAGTCCTCTAATCAATTTGATGCTACATTACGCCGACTGACGAGGGAGAAAGGTGTTTGAGTTTCCAGCCTTTAAGCACTCTGCGGAAGCGGCCTCTAAAAGCCCACACCAGCCCCTCCCGCTGCCGTTCATCATCGCTGCTCCAGCAACCCAGTGAGCACGGCCACGTGAGTGGCTGAGCCCAGGCCCTGCGCACCGCTGGGGATGGAAGATGGAGGGAGGGAGCAGATAAAGGAGGGAAGAGAGCATAATGGAGAAATGGAGGCTGGGTAAACAAGAGACAGGCGGGTAAGGTGGAATGGAGTCAGGTGAGAGGAGGGATGAAGGTAGGGTGACCAAATTTTTAGAACAAAAATCCAGGACGGGCACAGACATAGAAATATGATTACATTTCCTATTAGGTCTCAGGGCATCTTTTATACAAATATATATGTATATATATATTTATTTTTCCATTTTATATCACATTCCCTCCCCGTTCTGTGAAGAGCTCCAGGGTCCAGTTGCTGGTGGGCTTGGCATTGACCTATGGGCTCTGCAGCCCTGATAAACACCTCATTAAATCCTGCTGTGCTGCTTGAATGAGGCAGAGCAGCACAGCAAAAGAGTTCCAAGAAGTGAACTTCTGTCCATGTTTCAAGGAGGGCCGGTTGAAATGTGAGCCTGCACAACATTTTGATTAATGTGCAGGTTCACTCCACCCTCTCTTAAAAACCGGGACATTTCTTTTTTTTAGACGAAAGTGTTGTGACGCCAGGATAGTCCTTCAAAAACCGGGACAGTCAGGGCAAAACCGGGACATCTGGTCACCCTAGATCAGAGGTCTTCAAACATTATGATCCTGAGACCCCATTGTCAATTTTTTTTAGGCGTAAGTAAAAAATAAAATGTAAATGTAAATTTGATACTTGTATAGCACACTACTCACCCGCAAGGGTCTCAAGGCACTTGTACGAATACCGCTGTGGAACCCATCCTGGCTTTCCCTGTGAGGCATCCACTCCTGGGTACCCCCAAGGTGGAGGCCTGGCATCCTTAGCGTTGTGGGGGCTGTTGTGGAGATTAAGCAAGCTATTGCCCAGAGTTGGACTCCATGATTGGAATAGGCACCAAGGCAAGAATTATCAGGTCAGTGGAATTTTTGAGCCCAAGACCCACCGAGGCAGGGAATTGAACCCTGGTCCCAGGCTAGACCTCTGCATCAGGGTCTGCCGCTCTAATCATTGAGCCACACTTCTCCACTAAGTACCCCTTCCGGAATAAAATTCTAGAACTTGGTACTCCTTATCATTGACAACTATCGCCAATCATAAATACCCCCAATTCCCACAGCAAATCATTTTTATAGTGGGAAATAAATTAAACTGTTGAGCATACCAAAGGTCAGTGAGCGTGGGGGCGTAATCAAAGGTGTGGCTAAAAACAAAGGTCCTCATTTATGAGAAATTGGCTTAGGGCAGCGCCGCGACTTGCGGCGCTGCCCTACGCGAATGTGAAAGGGCAGGAATGCATCTTATTTATGAAATATGGTGCAAATCGCTACCTAGAGCCAACATAGGCAGGTTTGTTATTGTGCAAGAAGGGGCACCTTCCTGCACAAACAATCCTGAAAGGGGTTTTCATGGAAAGAGGAAAAATCAAGGAGAAATTAAAATATTTCTCCTCGTTACATCTGCTGTGAAGAGGTGTAACTTTTTAGATGCTGCCCCAGGTTTACATGGTGTTGTAAATCTGGGGCAGGGTTAAAATCCATGGGTGTCATGTGGGAACACCCACCGCAATGCCTATGAATCGTCTACTTGACACAGAATAAGGGAATGCAGCGACTTGCACTGCTTTGTCTTCCTCCATATCTATTAGGCCATGCAAAGCCATGCAGGGTGACTTTGCGTCGCCTCATAGATATGATTAAGACGCTTGTGCCGCCGAAGCTTAAAGTAAATGGACGCTCCGGTGGCACAAGCCTCTCATAAATCAGCCCCAAAATATTTTATTTGTTTTTTAGGTCTTTCACCATTAGGTAGCTACATATAAAATAATGCGTAGCTTAAATGAAAAATACGTTTTAAAAAGTTGTTACTCGTGGGAAATGCACTTTAGTACATTATGAAACCTCTATTAATTAATACACTGCAGAGGTCTGTGTGTTACCAGAGAGCCACAGAAATAAATTTGGTAGGTGCAGTGGAGAAGAGTGACTAGTGTATTTTTAGTGCAACGAGGTCACAGCCTGTGACAAAAAGCATTGCGAATGTGTAAGTCATTATTTTATACTTGCGTTGCATTACACACATGATAAGAAAGACTGCTACAAACTGAGCAAATAGTTTTAGGATAAAATAGAGTTTCCAAAATGTAGATTTTAGTAATACCAGACCATAAGTAATACAATTCTTTTTTGCATAACTGTCCCATCAACACCTCCTCAGGGGTACTCAGCGCTGTGTAAATACAATTACGATTAAAAAGCATGCACTTCAGAGCCCAATTGTTAACTGTTCCTAATACCACTCTAAAAAAACAAAACTTTGCCATCACAATCCTTGGAGTGATTGATGCAATTAAAGCCAGAACCGATCCCAAGCACCCTTTACATCTGCAGATTAACTCATTGCGCACATTGGCATTTCATCCAGGCAAGCAGGCGCCTTGGCATGAAGGACTGTGTTACCTGTTTGCCCGGCCTCTTCTACAGCACAGGCAACTCAACTTCAGCGGAATCACTTTAACGATCGAAATGAAGCGACCTGGATGGTTGTCTTTGTCCAAAAGGTAAGGCACATGTTTTGGATTCCAGGCAGAAGTGAGAACTTGAACTGCCCAACCCCCTTCCCAATGCCTCCACGGCCCCCCTTGGGGGACGCATCCCACAGATTGAAGACTTCTGCCCTATATGAAGGGAATGGGGTTGGGGGGAGGGGGAGCGTGGGCAGAAAGAAGCAAAGAAGGCGTGAAAGAGGGGGGAAGAAAAAAGGACGCAGCAGGTGTAGTTGGCGATAGGCAGGGTCCTGGAGAGAGTTTTTGTTTTTGCAGATTTATATATAGCGCAAACTCGACCCGAAGGTATTGGAGCACTTTCCATGAGCAGCAGTTGCGTTAAACAAGGACACATTCATTTTTTCTTTTTTGCTAGGCACGGGGAGATTAAGTGGTTTGCCCAGAATCACAGGATGTTGAGCGGAGGATCGAACCTAATTCCCCCACTCAATGGTCCACAGCTCTGGCCGTGAGGCCACACCCTATCCCCAGTTTCAAACCGTGGGAAGCTGAATAATTCATCAGATAGATGGTTTCTTTGGTTAGCTATTTAAAGCACTGCGTTTCATCTTGTGGATCACTTTGGGTGCTGATAGTGAAGGTGTGAAAGGGATGAGGGAGAAAGGAGAGCGCTTGGCAAGAAAGATAGGAGAAGGGAGGGAACAGGACACCCGAAAACGTCTGCGAGTGTGTGGATAGGAGCAATAGACATGAGAACAGTGAACCTGGAGATAGGAGAAAAAGAAATGCTTCAGAAAGGAGGGTGTGCTGAAAGGGAGACAGGAACGAGGAGGGAAGGCTAGACCTCCTGAGAAGGAGAGTGGAGAGGATGGCAGGGGACAGGAAAGGAGAGAGATGATGTCAGCAACACGGAAGTAAGAGTCAAGAATGGATGGCAGGCAGGTGCAACACCAACTGGGCTAAAGGAGCTGCAGCCCTAACTTTTTACCGCCTGCCATGTGTCTTAGCCCAGTGTTTGCAGGACTGCACTGGAAATGGGGCCTCAATTAAACTATTTCGCAATTCTTCCAGAGGTTGAAGTGCATTAAGAAAAGTATGGCTATAGCAAGTGCAATGGGAACAGGGTAGGGAAGTTTGGGGGCTGGCATGAGTCGAGGTTAAAAAAAATAACATATTCAGCAACAATTTTGTTCACCGTCAGGTAAATAAACACCGTAAATGAAAAATAAGTCCAAAAGTTAAAGTAATCATTGGGCAACGCATTCTTTTATGTTACAGAAGATCAATCAGTTAATGTGATCAATGCAGGTGCCCATGTCTTCAACTAGACAGTCACAACTGAATATTCAGTGGTGGCTGCTGGGCAAGAAACGTGTTTGGGGGCAGTGCAGAGGACAGCGTGGGGGAGAAAAAAAATAAGAAAAGATATTGTGCTTACCTGCTCCCGCCACCTCTATGGTCTTCTGCTCCTCTCAACTACGGAAGTCCATACACAGGCTCCCAGACTCCCCATCCAATCCAGAAGCTGCTCTCATGCTATTACCAAGCATGAGTGTAGCGCTGGGATTGGCCTGAGCTGGCTTGTTTGACACTCACTTAGGCACAGGGAATCAATGCAGTTTCTCCAGACAGCTGTGAAACACAGCTGGGTTGGAGAAACCTAAGTGCGCATGTTGGTTTGGCCGTGCTAAGACAGCCGGCCGAATAAACATGCACACTTGTAGCAGTGCCCACCTCTCCTCTTCCCATAGTGTCAACCAGGATGGTCCGGCCTGCCCCGCCTTTGTATCGGCCTAGCAAAAAAAAAAATTATAATAACCTGTTTTATTATCATTTTCTTTTTGATTTTTTCACTGCTGAGAAAGCAGTTGGGCGAAGTTACTCCATCTTAACGGATAAAGTGCCGCTGGGTATACTAATCATTCACTGGGAAACAGTGACATGTATTAATAGTTCTGTGCATGTGCAAGTCATTATTTTAAAACTGTATGAGCACAGTAGATGATAAGCTGTCACAAAATGTGCATGGAGATACAGTGGCATAATTCCAAAGGTAAACTTACATGTGAGTAAATCTAAATCGGTATATTTATTCTTACTCTTTTGAGTAACTTTACTGCTTTTGGCCATTAATCATTTATGAGTTTGAAGTTACTCAAGACTTGCATATCCCCACTCCCTAAAATAGGGGGTGAAGTCAGTAAAAATTTCCAATAAACTTTAAAAAATAATGGAAAATATTTATACATTGAAGTTATTGTTAAATAATTTTATATACTTATTTTAATTTTACAATAATTGTTAAACATTTTACTGCATTATTGGAGGGGGTGGCTACTGCCTGGGAAGATGGCCGCCTAGCTCCAGTGCTCTGCCGCATCCACAATCACCGCAGCTTTTTCTACTGACCGGAGGAGCACATGACATTCTCCGCTGCAGCCGTTAGAGTCCTGAAGCTGCAGCGCTGCTGATGCACGGCTCAGCTTGCCATCACAGACCTCCATGTGGGACTCACAAAAAATCGTCTCCATACCACATGGCAACCTCCTATTGAGGAACTGTCTGACTTTAAAAATGTCTGCCGCTGGGACACATATCCACCTGTGAAGTTGTTATGTGCCTTTTTGATGAGCCCTGTGGCCACTACTAGGGTGAACCCAATCTCCAGCTGTCTATGGGGTAGTTGACGCACAGTTGCCCACTGCACACCTATATCCAAGGTGGCAACACCAATTTTATCAACCTCCTGCTGCAAATGACTTGCTTGACTTAGGGATGGTCTCCAGGCACATGTCGTGACTTTCACTCCCTCACCCAAGACTCATACTCAAATTGCCTCTACTTGTATCACTTACACTCAGAGATTCTGCAATTGGAATGACTCTAATTTCCTCACATTGCCTCAAAACCTCTGTTTTCTCACTGTCACATTTACTTAATAATGGGGGGGGTATCTCCACTCACTAAGTCAATAACATTCCCTCATCCAGGACCTGGCACCCACCTACCTATGGTGTGCACTCCTAACAGAGATACCAACTTCACCAACATACACAGCCGTTATGTCTGACCCCAGAGCACACAATTCTAGGGATACCAGGGGTGGCCTGAAAGACAAAAAGCCTGTGCAGAAGAGATCCAAAAAGGACACTCCCATTCTTGCCTTACCAGTGAAATCTAAACTAGACGCTAGCCCTACTCTGGACCTTATCATGCAGAACCTTGATACAGTATATGTCCCCGCCTAGTCCACAAAGGCTAGCTGAGACTCTATGCAGAATGATATTACACGCATTAAAAAAGATATTCAACTACTGGGGGGACGAGTGGCAGAGGCAGAGTCACGCATAAGCCTTTTGGGAGATCTTAAACAGAGCTCGTCCAAAGCTTTGTCAGCCACCACTTCAAGACTGGCCCTACTGGAGAGAAGTCTTACAGACTTGGAAGATATGCACAGAAGGGTTAATCTTAGTATCTTTGACTTCCCAGGAGGTTTGGAGGATTGCTACATCCTATCTTGCCTTCATAGAAAATTGGATACCACAAACTCTGGGCTTAATCTTTACAAAGGACTTCAAAATAACTCGCACCCACAGAGTCCCAACTTTCAAAGCGAAAAACATCTCCTCACCCAGAGCTCTGATTTTCAGACCTCTTCGCTACTCACACACAGAATTAATTCTCTCCCAGATGAAAAAGGTGCAAAGAATCAACTGGTACAGCTCTTCTTTGGAATCTCCCAGGACTACTCTAAATATATAGTCAAGAGGTGAAAAACAATGCTTGCCCAACGGAAAGTGCTAAAAAACCTAGCAATACAATTCTCCTTCATTGGCCCAGCTCGCCTGAATACCTTCTACAATGGGAAAAAATCCATCGTAGATGACCCTACAGACTTGGGACCTGATTATGATCTTGGTGGATGAGATACTCCATCACAAATGTGACAGATATCCCATCCGCCATATAACAAGTTCCATCGGATAAATGGAATTGCAATATGGCGGATGGGATATCCATCACTTTTGTGATGGAGTAACCATGCCCTCCAAGATTGTATTTGGGCCTTTGGACCCCTTCATCACTGAAAATCAGGCATCAAAAATTAACTTTTCGGTTAAGTATCTCTTGGCCGCAATAATTCTTATAAGGTATGCTACTAATTCACACACATATGAGATACATGACTAATTCCCACTCCTAAACATTTCAACAATTATCTAATCAACTAATGTTCATACCCTTTACCTCATACCATGAGCGTACATCACTGTCACACTGACTTCCTCCCCTCATGGAAATCCACTGCTGTTTATTTACCTACCTGTTGTTGATAACTTCCAACCTCAAGCCGCTAAAGTTTGAAATGACCCTGAAAGCTACTCACTTGATTAAATTAACCCATTATCACTAATCTTGAGTAACTAATCCATTCAGACAGTGTTCTAATCACCAACATATAGAGCAGCTGCTCAGCTACTAATTGTTCATTGGCATCTTGCAGTCGTTAATGTCATCCCACACCGTGTCGGCTCAACATAACATAACATGTATTTGTAAAGTGCACGTTCACCCGTGGGTATCTTGGCACTGAATAACAGATGTTTATTGTTATCCAACTCAATGGCACTCAGTTTATCAACCTCAAATGGATGAAAAGCTGAGTGGACCCACAGGCATTCGAACCTGTGACCACGAGATCAAACACAGGCCCCTGCAGTGGATGCATTAGTCCACTGAGGCACCAGACCCTTACACCCCTAACAATACTATTTACTATTTACCAGTTCAGACATATTCATACCTTAGGTTGTGCTCTTACAATAAGATGTATCTGCATCTCTTTCTGACTGAGAACATTATGAACACCATGAGTACCAAGAGTACCATGAACACTGTGATTATGAAAGGTTTTAAGCAAGCATACTCCAAGTTCAAGCCACACCACGGTGTGCCTCATACTCTACATCCAGTTATAAAGTTACATTAGGTTCTTTCCTTTTATAAAGTTTGCTTGGTTAATCTATCTAATGATAGCTGTCACTGCTTATCTTATCTTTCATGGTATGCCTGCATTCACCACAATCCCTACATCGTATACCCTCTCAATGCTGTGATCGTCAATGTCACTTCTCTAAGGTTATGGCTCTCCCTGTATAGTAACCTCTCATGAGGTGCCTGGAGTCACCTTAAGACCTATTTCACTCCCCCACTCATTGCTGTGGTTGCTGACATCTCTCTTCTGGTGTCATGCAATGCCCTGTATAGTCTACTAACCCCGGTCATTAATCATTCTATAGGATAAGCCTGTCTCTTACTGATCTTTCTAATACCACACTAAGGGCGGGGTTTCTAGCCTTCTGAATTTAGGCTTGACACCTCATAGCCTCCACCGCCTAGTATTGACTTTCTCATTGTATCTGCGTACCCCTGTTCGGTGCGTGGATTTTGTGTTTGTACACTCCCTCTCTTCTATATTCTCTCCTTCTATCTTCTCGTCTCTTTTCGCTCTTCTTTTCTCTCACTATCCTCCTGCATATCACCTCCCTCCACCCACATGACCCTATTACCCCCCTCCACTCCCCCTCACCCTCTTCCTGTTGCCACCCCACCTCATCCCCTACCCCCTTCACCCTACCCTAGGTGGCTTTTGTACCATCAATCCACCCTTTCTCTCTATTATACATCTACACACAATCTCCACAAACCCCACATATCCCAAATATGCATAATATAAAGATATGGTATGAAAGCGTAAAGGGATTAAACCACCCCACAAAGCATCAGAAAATCTGTCTCTGCAATTTAATGGAGACCTATTCCTCTTACAAGAAACAAAGGTTGCTATGAAGGAAGCCATCCTTCTACAGAAACATTGGGTGAATGACCACTACTATGCCCCTGCCATACAAAAAACAAGCATTTGCAATACAATTGGTCCAGCTTTTGGGGCCTTATAAGTATTTAGACATACAGCATATTATCTGCAGCTTGGGGCTAGTCGCAGTTTCACCGGGATGGTGGGGTCCAATATTTTAAAAGAGAGGGAGAAGAATGTGTGGAGGAGGGGGGAATTGACCTTGGTAGGAGTGCAGAGGCAAAGAAAGGCAAAATTGTGACCTGGAGCAACACCTTATGAAATTAAGCCGCCATGATGTTAGTGGATAAGGTTGCTGAGTGGGTTAACCACTTTCTCTCAAGAGCTGCGTGCGCATCCTGCATATGACAGAACTCCGCAGGCTCCTAGCCGCAACACTAGCAGAAGAGCAGGGTGTGGTTTAATTAGAAAGTGCACAGAAGCACACAATAACTTACTCGTTATGGCTGTGCCATGTCTGACCTGAGGCGGGCGCAAATGTGGGTGGGGGCGTATACGCCCATCGAAGCGCACAGGGCAAGACAGCACGCAGTGTAGTTAATGCTCCAAGTGGGAGGAAACGAAAGACGAGAAGGAAAGAAAAAGCAATAGAAAAGAAAGGCGGGCAGCTGCAATGTATAAAGCTACTGCCAATGTAGAAGCTGCAAAGTCAGCAATGTTTGGAGCTTGTACGTTGGCTTTAGCTTTAAACATAGTGGCCACCAATCTTTCTTTACAATTTATTCACTTTTGTAGCATTTGCAGCACACCCCACTTTAACTTCACATGTTTAAAGCTAAAGGGCGTTATGCCGTGAATTGTATAAAAGTAAATAAATAGAAATGAAAGGTGGGAGGCGGCCATGTTTAAAGCTAAAGCTGACATACAAGCTGCAAAGCCAGTAATTATGCAAAGCAGCCACCTGCTTTCTTTTCTATTTATTTAATTTTGGAGCAAAGCGCATGCTGTGTATGCTGCAAAAACAAGATAGAAAAGAAAGGTGGGTGGCCACCTTTTTTTAAAAGCCAACGTACAAGCTGTAAATAGTGAGCAAACATTATGGATAAAGCCATCAGCAAAAGGAAATCGTAATAGGAGATTACTCCACAGGAGGAGTAAGACAAGAGAAGGTAGGAGATATACCCACAAAAAAACATACAGAAGAAAGCTTTTCAGAACGACACCCATTTTAACCAATCAGCAGCAAAGGCGTGGACAAAGCCTGTAGAAGTGGATACCGCATGCCTCGCAGAGCAGCGCATGTGTGGCTGGCTAGGCTCGACTTAAAAACTGCCTCATTAACCTTATTTACAACTCCTCTGGCCTTCGAATTATGTCCTCAGAAGTGGACCTGGAAAGCAGAAAGCTAATAATAAATCTCCAAAAGGACAACACCCTGAAATCGTTGTGGTAAATGTTTACACTTCCAACAACAACCTCCTACCTATTTTGTCACAGGTAAATAAAAAGTTATTATTCATCCCTTTACACTGTAGAATTATTATGGGTGACAAGTTATCATGGACAGTATCCTAGACAGGATCTCCACCTGACCCTTTAGACCGATGAAATCTGACAGACAAATTCTAAATCTAGGAAACCTGAAAGATGTATGGAGATTATTTAACACAACTGGCAAAGACTACTCATTTGTAGGCCTGGGCCAAAATTCCGTTCCGTTCGCGGAAATTGCGATAATTTGGCATTTTCGCGTTCCGTGGAAAGCGCGAAAATGTCAAAATTTCTGCATTCTGCAGCTTAGCGATAATTTGTTTCTTGCTAGCGCTGTAAAATAATACATTCTCGCGTGCGCGCGATCGCCTTACCTGAATCCCCGCGTTCGCTGACAAGTTTTCCCGATCCGGTCGCGTTTTCCACGAGATGTTGGATTGTTGCTAGCCATTTGCGCTGTCTCGTGACCGTTCGCGCCCGCAGTAACGTCATGCGTCGCGCGATCTTTCTTCTCGTGATCATGCACCGCGAGACAAGTGAAAACAAGATGACCGCGCCCGCGAGCAACCGCATGGGTATGTTGGTGAGCCGCGACCACGCAGAAAATACCGCAAACGGGCGGGAAAAAAACGTCCACATCTTTGCGATATTTCCGTGTGTGTGCTGAGATTTTTAACATTTTCGCGATAATGTGCGAAAGTGAATTTCGCAAATTCCGCCCACCCCTACTCATTTGTCTCCCATTCCCACAACTCTTTTTCTTGTATAGACTACTTATTAGTAGACAAGGCTCACAGCCACAAATCCTCCAACCCCACCATCGAACCAATCCTAGTCTCAGACTACGCTTGCGCATCCCCATATACAATATCTCCCACTCCGCAAGCAAACCGAAAACCTGGAAAATGAATAACCTCCTCACGATAGACCCTATATTTAGGGATAAGATTACTAATTAAATCATTCAATTCATAGAACAAATCCACTATCCGGGGTCACATGATCAAACTAACATTTTGGAAAAATAAACAAAAGAATCTCAATTTAGGTAAAATAGAACAACATATAAAACCCCTACAGAAAGATTTAAATGAAACCCGGCACATCACGTTTAAATCAGCTAATGAAGATAAAGTATGAATAGAATAAAATTGTAGGCAACAAAGCTTACCTCACTGTACAAAAAAAACAAAGGTATCTCCTTTTGTGGATTAAATAAATCCGGTAAATACTAGCTTAAATAAAACTACTGCTGATTCAGGATAATCTCCATCACTAATCAACTCGGCACACCTTCCACTAAGGAAGAGAATATTGTTGTCACTTTTGAACATTTTTAATGCATCCTTTAATCTAAAAGCAATTATACTCCCGACAAAACTTGCCTCCCATACCTTAACATGATCCCTATCACATAAATAGGCAACAAAGCTCAAACCTTGCTTGAAAATTTCATTTCACAAAGTAAAATTGCACACATGTACAAATTATTTAAAGCTGGGAAGGACCAGGGCCTAACGGCTTCCCCGCCTCCTTCTACCACACGTGGGAATCTTCCCTTATCACGGCACTGGAAGATCTCTTCTCTCACTTCCCCTCTACAGGAACCGTCACAGGTACCACTGCAGAATCCACTGTAATACTCATCCCTAAAGAAGGTAAAAACCCCTCTGACCTCAAGACCTACAGCACACTCTCACTAATTAAACATTGACTGCAAAATATATGTACAAATCCTCGCATTAAGACTGGAACCCATTCTCCGAACAATAATACATCCATCACAATCTAGATTCATTAAGAGTAGGTTCAGCGTGGACAATATCAGACTGTTTAGTCATGTCATTGAGAAAGCCTGCTATCTCGACCAACCCATCTGCGAGATTGCATTGGTTGCTGAAAAGGTTTTCAACAAGGTCTCTTGTTTTTTTTTACATCCTACCCTTACTACATTCAATCTTTGCCCACATTTTTCTAGAGTGTTTCTCGCACTATATAAGGAACCTAGGTCCAGGATTCATATTAACGGGACCCTGTCAAAACAGCTTCAAACTACTAGGCACTAGACAGGTATGCCCTCTCTCCCCTCTACTTTTTCTACTTCCCATGGAACCGCTCCTTATAACAATGAGAGATAACCCCTTTATTACCGGTATCCCATTTTCTGCACACCCACAAAAAAGTGGCAGCATATGCAGACGACAATCTCCTTTTTACAGCTCAAGCTGACTTTGCCATACCCAGGGCCGTTTCTACCCTTAGGCAAGACTAGGCGGCCGCCTAGGGCGGCAAAAGGGGGAGGGCGGCAAAAAACATGAGATTAATGCTATCCTTCAAGTTCATTCATACCAGGGGGAGAGAGTGATGGTAGTAAAAGGAAGGGGGCGGCATTTTTCAATTCTCACCTTGGGTGGCAAAACACCTAGAAACGGCCCTGGCCATACCCAACCCCATGCCAACTATCAAAGATTATGCCCAAGTCTCAACATACACTCTTAATAAAGACAAAACGGAGGTCCTGCCCTTGAATGTCCATGGCAGTAGCTCAGTTATTAGGGTCACGATCTCAAATGTGTTCTAGACAAAATAAAAAACCTATGCATATTACTCAGCCAAATCCTTGGAGAATCCTTTGACCACAACGAAAAAACATATTAAACCAAAATTAAAGATACACTAGATAAATGGTCAACCAGGTTCATTATATGGTGGGGACCTATGGAAACAATTAAAATGATAGTGTCTCCTTTCATCAATTTCTTAATTAGCATGTTGCTACCCCATCTGTTTGGCACCTTTTTTAACTAAGCTAGATCTCCTACTCAACAACTTTCTATGGCAAACTACAACTTCAAAAGAAACTTGGAGCCCTAAACCTCCCAGACTACCATAGTTTCTAAACTGCATACCTAGAGAGAGAAGGACTCTTCAGGTTCCCCCTGCCTAACACCACACCTCCAATTTGGCTTACTATTGAAGACAACCTTCATTACTACCAAGAAAATAAGGACAGAGCACTCTTCAAACATTCTCTCCAGCTATGCACAGGACCTATGGAAAACTGATGACAAACTCCCAAATAAATATGATACTCTACCCTAGTGTCAATATGGCATAACAATAACCTCAAATCAGAAGACAAAACATTATTCCTGGAGAATTAGGCTCAGAAAGGCTTTCAATTAGTAAGAGGCCCGGGCTCTACCGTGGAACCTATACCCCTCTCACACTTCAATTCAAAATTTGAGCATGAGGAAATAGGCTTCTATCACTTTCTAAGGAGCAAAGCCATTATCGCAAGACATAAATCCATGAGTGTGCCCGACCTCTTCAGCATATTGATGAGTATAGCTAAAGGAAAATAAATAGCTTCTAAACATACTAAAACCTACAGCCACCTCCCTCAGTAAATTATTACAAAATAAATGGGAATAATTTTGAGCAAAACAATCAACACACCTAAGATGACCATAAACAGGCCAACTACATGGTCTAACCTAACAGCTAATGAAATTACACCCTCCTTAGCACAAAGTAAGCTTGGACTGCTTACATGGCCCACTAGACTTCCAAACTCTACAAACTTGGTCTCTGAGATGCAGACAAGTGCTGGAGCTGCAAAAAGTGACAGAGACTTACAACATATGCTCCTTGAATGCATTTTTATAAGAAATTCTGGTCTGAACTTGGAACTACCATTTCACAGATCCTAGAGACAAGCTGGCCCCCTGATTTCTCTTCTATTGCATCAGGTACCCTCCACCCAGAAACATATCATCATCTGGATAGTGAAGAACGCATTTTATGGGGCATACACGTTTCAATCGGTCTCAAAGCTATTCTGTCGGAATGGAAACACCTCTCCAAAATTTCAGCCCACGTTTGTTGGGAATGGTCCAATTTACCAGGGGGTTGGGGGGGGCGGGTAACCCTTAAAATGCCTATCTAAAAACTCCATCGAAGAAAAAGCAAAGAATAAGGTCAAAGCGAGACTCATACATCTCTAACTACATATTGCCATAGATGCCAACCCACCCCCACTGCTTCCCCAACTCCCACTTCCTAGTCTGCCTATCCTCCTCTCTCCCTCTCCCACTCCACAACCCCCCACCCCTCCCTCCAATGCTGCTTCTTTTTTCTGTCTCTTATCTGTCTATCTTCTCATCCCTCTTTCTCCTCTGCTACATATTTTGAAAGTACTCTGTGGTAACCCACTGCATAATACTCAGCCAATACCCTCAAAGCACTTCAATCATCTCTAGCACCTATGACACTAAGAAACTATGTTTCATTGTTATTGTATGATACAACACTATGACACCATGACACTATAACTCTATAGCAAATCGTGTTGTACCCTCTCCCATTCATTATACTCTGCTAGGCAATTGTTCCTCTTCTTTCTGTACTGCTTCTTTACTGTTTGTCGTATACAATCTCAATAAAAAGTATTTAGAAAATTTAAAAAATCATTTTACTACATTATTAATTATACTTTATTTACATTTTTAATCTATAGAAGTACATTAAATACAATTGAAATTATTTTTAAAGATTTATAAAAAAAATTAAACACACCTTAAGTAAAATGTTTATACTTCTTTAATATGTGTTAGACGGCGACCTCAGAGGAGCCCGGAAGGGGGGTCCTGACTACCCTGAGTCCCACCCGTGTAGTATCGTAGCCGGGCACTGGCGGGAGATTCCCCAGGGGGAGGAATCTCGCAACTAGGATCGTACTTCTGGCACCACACGACACAGAGAGACCACACTGGGTATTCTCAGAAAACAAGCTTTATCAAATAGGTATCACTGCAAATATGTACAAGGTGAGCACGGCTCAAGAGTCTCGGAAAGGTAGGGGGTAGCGGGACTGTCTCTGGTAACGGTTCAAAGCAGGGACGTATCCGGCGCACAGCTCACAATCCTCGAGCTGGGGGATACGTGGTCGGCGTCGGGGTCCGGCGGGACTGTGAGAGTCTGGGGGAGCCGCGAGTCACTCAGCGGGCTCAGGTACAGGTTCGGAGGTCTTACGATCTTCAAGGAGCCGCGAGTCACTCAGCAGGGCTCAGGTACAAGTTCGGAGGTCTTACGATCTTCAGGGAGCCGCTAGTCACTCAGCAGGGCTCAGGTACAAGTTCGGAGGTCTTACGATCTTCAGGGAGCCGCGAGTCACTCAGCAGGGCTCAGGTACAAGTTCGGAGGTCTTACGATCTTCAGGGAGCCGCGAGTCACTCAGCAGGGCTCAGGTAGGTTCAAGTTCCAGGAGCCGCGACCACATCGGCAGGCTCTCGTTGTTCCAGCGTCGAATCTGCCGGACAGTCTCAGAGCACCCCTTGTTATAGGTCGACCCCTCTTTGATGTCCGGAGTCTGTGCAGGCAGGGGTCTTGTCACCTGGGGGCCGCTTGTCGGGGTTTCCTGCTATTGTCTTTTGATCCTTTCAGGGCCGGGTCGGGAGGAGTCCCAGACACCCAGCAGGCACGGAGCCAGCCCGCAGGGAGGCCGGAGGGCCGATCGAAACCCATCGTCCCAGGGGAGTTAGAGGTGCGATAGAAACTGCTCCTCCCTCTCTCATCCCCTGGAAGCGTGATGTCCTCCAGCCGGAGTGGCGCCTCGAGGCTCGGGTCGCGCTGGGGCCGGGCGGCCATCTTGTTGCAGGGAGTGGGCACGCGGGCCCGGGGTGGCCGAAAGAAGAGAGGCCATGGACGGGGATGTCCGGGGTTGGTGCGGGTGTCCTGGTGGGAAGGGTCGGCTGGGCCGTGTGCTTGGGCTGCCGGTACCAGGTTTCGGTGGTGCGGGGGCACGGAGGGCCATTCTACGAGGCCGGGTCCAACACGCGTCCCCCCCAGCTGAAAGCCGGAGAGAACTGCCCATCACCTTGGGGGGTTCTCTTCGCTGAGGCGGAAGAACCGGGAGAGGCCGTCAGCGTTGGCGTGGTCCGTACCAGGGCGGTGTTCTACGGTGAAGTCCATTCCCTGGAGGGAGATTGACCACCGCAGTAGCTTGGGGTTTTCTCCTCGCATCTGCATGAGCCATCGCAAGGGCCGATGGTCAGTTTGGACTCTGAAATGAGTGCCGAACAGGTAGGGTCGTAGTTTTTTGAGTGCCCAGACCACGGCGAAGGCTTCGCGCTCTATGGTGCTCCACCTCTGTTCTCGGGGCAGCAGCCGCCGACTGAGGAAGGCGACGGGCTGGTCTAGGCCTTGATCATTCACTTGGGACAGAACGGCCCCAATGCCATGCTCGGAGGCATCGGTCTGGACTAGGAACTCCTTGGTGTAGTCGGGAGCTTGGAGGACGGGGGCAGTGCACATGGCCTTTTTTAGAGCATCGAAAGCTTCCTGGCAGGCAGCCGTCCACTGCACCTTCTTTGGCTGTTTTTTAGACGTGAGTTCAGTGAGAGGGCCGACCAGGCTGCCATACCCCCGAATGAATCGGCGGTAGTAGCCCTTGAGTCCCAGAAAGGCTCGGACCTCCGTTTGGGTGATGGGTGGTTCCCATGCCAGGATGGCGTCGATCTTTGGCTGTAGAGGGGCGACCTGGCCACTCCCGACTTGGTGCCCCAGGTAGACTACAGATCCTTGCCCGATCTGGCACTTGCTGGCTTTTACGGTGAGGCCTGCCTGGCGCAGGGCGGTTAGCACTCTCCGGAGGTGCTGGAGGTGCTCACTCCACTCTGAACTGAAGACAGCAATGTCGTCCAGATAGGCCGCGCTGAACTGTTCTAGCCCGGCCAGGACCCTATTCACCAGTCTCTGGAAAGTGGCCGGGGCATTTTTCATCCCGAAGGGCATCACGCGGAAGCGGTAGTGCCCATCGGGGGTGGAGAAAGCAGACCGCTCCTTGGCCCCTTCGGTGAGCGCAATCTGCCAGTATCCGCAGGTGAGGTCGAAAGTGCTGAGGAACCGGGCGGCCCCTAGTCGGTCAATGAGCTCGTCGGCTCGTGGAATGGGGTGGGCATCGGCTCGGGTAATGTCATTGAGTCCCCGGTAATCCACGCAGAACCGGAGCTCGGGGGCGACACCGGGGGCTGCTGCTTTCGGAACCAGGGCCACGGGGCTGGCCCAGGGACTGTCAGAGGGCTCGATCACCCCCAGGGTCAACATCTTCGAGACTTCAGCTTGAATGCAGGACCGGACCCGGTCAGGAACCCGGTAGGCTCGGTGTCTCACCGGCGGGCTGTCCCCGGTGTCCACACCGTGAACACACCAGTTGGTGACCCGGGGGGTCAGGGAGAAGAGGTCGGAAAATTGTCTGAGGAGCTGGCGGCAGTCCGCTTGTTGCTGGGCAGTGAGGGCTGGGGAGAGGTTCACTCCCTCCACGGAGCCATCCTGCTTCTTGACACACAGGAGGTCCGGGAGGGGATCCGACTCATCTTCGGCCCCGTCATCGGTGGCCAGCAGGAGGCTCAGTTCTGTCCGCACGAAGTGAGGCTTGAGGCGGTTCACGTGCAGGACCCGGAGGGGATCCCGAGGCGACTGGACGTCCACCAAGTAGGTGACTTGACTCTTCCTCTCAACCACTTTGTAGGGCCCAGTCCATCGGTCCTGGAGGGCGCCAGGCTTCACGGGGGCCATGACCCACACCTGCTGGCCCGGCTGGAACTCGACCAGAGTAGCATTCTGGTCGTACCAGCGCTTCATTTCTTCTTGACTCGCCTCCAGGTTGGCCTCGGCCAGTTCTCGGAACCTCCTGGTCTGGTTCCGGAGGGCCAGGACATATTGGAACACATCTCGGGGGGTGGTCTGGGGTGCTGCCTCCCACCCTTCCTTAACCAAACTGAGGGGACCTCGGACGGGGTGCCCATAGAGTAACTCAAACGGGCTGAACCCTAAGGACTTCTGGGGGACCTCCCGGTAAGCGAACAAGAGGCAGGGGAGCAGGACGTCCCACTTACGCCGGAGGGGCTCTTCTAGGCCAGCGATCATCCCTTTCAAAGTCCTATTAAACCTCTCTACTAGGCCGTTCCCTTGGGGATGGTACGGGGTGGTGAACTTATAGGACACCCCACATTGTTGCCACAGGGACGTCATATACCTTGATATAAAATTAGTGCTGCGATCGCTCACGACCTCGCGGGGGAAACCCACCCTGGAAAAGATCCCCATCAGGGCCCGGCCCACCACGGGGGCCGTAATGGTGCGTAGGGGAATAGCCTCCGGATAGCGGGTGGCGTGGTCTACTAGGACCAAGATGAAACGGTGACCTTGGGAAGTGGGGGGGTCCAGTGGCCCCACGATGTCGATTCCGACTCGTTCGAAGGGGGTACTGACGACCGGGAAGGGTTGGAGGGGAGCCTTGCGCTTCCCCCCACTCTTCCCACTGGCTTGGCACGTGGGGCAGGACTTGCAGTGTGCCTCTACCGCTGCTTTCATTTTAGGCCAATAAAAATGGGTCACGAGACGGCTGTAGGTCTTGTCCTGACCCAGGTGGCCGGCGAGGGGGACGTCGTGGGCTAAGCCCAGGAGGAAATCTCGGAAGCGGAGGGGTACCACCAGTACCCGTCCGGATCCCAGCTCCACCGATTTCTGCTCACTATACAGGATGTTATTCTCCCAAAAGATTCGGTGCGTTCTGGTCTGGTCACCTGCGGCTTGGCCCTCGGCCTGGCGCCGCAGCCCGATCAGGGAAGGACAGGTGGCTTGCTCCCGGCAAAATTCTTCCCGGGTGGGCCCGCCCTCGTGGCGCCAATGGGCCAACTCGGGTAGATCCCCCAACTCGGGGACCGGGGCGGGGTCGGATGGTGCGGGTTCGTCGCTGGCGACGGACCCTTCCGATGGGGGAACGGGAGGACCCTCGGCGGGGACGGTACGGGTTTCTTCGACCGGGGTGCTCTCGACTTCTCTCCGGGGAGTGAGTCGGGCTGTCATAGATCGGGTGGTGGCACACACCCACTCGGGGAGTCCTATCATTCCTAGGTGGGCCTTGCGCTCTACGTGCTTCCAGGGAGAACTCTCCAGGTCGTTCCCTAGGAGGCAGTCGACCGGCTGGGAGGTTCTTACGGCCACCTTGAGTTTACCTATCACCCCTCCCCACTCAAATGGCACCAGGGCTACCTGACACATACTTTCCCTATTGTCTGCGGATATTACGGGGCAAAAGACATTGGGGAGGATCTGCTCCTCGGGGACTAGGTGCCTGAGGACACCGGTGATACTGGCCCCGGTGTCCCGCAGGGCCTCTACCTGGTGGCCATTGATCTTGACGAGCTGCCCATATTTCTGTGTGTTGGACGGTAGGAGGCTACCAGGGATCATTTCCCTATCTCCCAGGGATACTAGGGCCATAGCGGCGGGTTCCCACTCCTCGGCTTCCTCAACCTCCTCCCCCAGGGCTACGTTGGCTATCTGTCTTGCAGGGGTGACTTGGGTGGCCATGGGGCACTCTGGGTCATTGGCGTAGTGCCCGGGTTTCTGGCAACGGAAACATGTGACGGTCACCCGGTGTCCTCGTCTCCCAGGGGGCCCTGTCACTGGTGGGGGGGGCGCCGGGAAAGGTGGAGGTGGTGTCTTCGGGGGGCTAGGCTGGGACTCTCTCGGCCCTCCCTGGTTCCCTCCCCCTCTCTGGCGGGGTGGTCCCTGACTGGTTCGGGGGTACTCTCCTACCATGCCCCGGGAGACCCGGGTGTTGGTCCAGCGGTCGGCCTCCACAGCCAGCTTCCGGGGATCTGTGAGCTTGCTATCCAGCAGATGTTGACGTAGCTCTATGAAGCAGTTCGCAGCCAGATGTTCCCATAACATGAGATCAGTGAGTTTGGCAAGGGTGGTGACTTTGCTGCCCTTGACCCACCCATCGAAGGCCCGACTAAAAAAGTTTACATACTCCACCCAGGTGGTGCCCGGGATCTTCCTGCAGTCCCGGAACCGTTGGCGGTACATTTCTGGGGTGAGGCCGTATCTTGTGAGGAGAGCCTCTTTCATGTGGCTGTAGGAGGTCTGCAGGGAGAGGGGTAGGTCGAGCAGGGTGTCCCTTCCTTCGCTCAGAAACCGCCCCTACAACCCCGCCCCCCAGTCCTTCTGTGGGATCCGATGGGAGGTCATGGCGACCTCGTAGGCCCGAAACCATTGCTGAATGTCATCGTTTTTATAATATTCCTTGACCACATCCTTGGGGATGTGGACCTTCTGTTCCGATGGGGGGGCCGTCTCTCGGTTTCCCGAGGGCCTCCCGTCCTCATTTCGGGCCTTGAGCTCGAGTTCCTTTAAGCTGCGTTCGTGCTCCAGTTGGAGCTTCCTTCCTTCGTGCTCCCGTTGGAGCTTCTTTTCTTCCAGTTCGCCTTGTACGCGCATTTGCTCTACCGCTAGCTTTTTCTCCGCTAACTTCAATTCGCCCTCGATTTTGAGTTTGGCTAACTCGAGTTCATGACTGCGGCTTCTTTCTCTGTCCACGAGTTCTTCCGGGGATAGGCCCCCGTCTGGTACAATGCCTCGCACCTGATTGTCGCTGCTTTCACTTGGAGGGGGTTCGGCTTCGTCGGGGCGCTCCCCCGTGCCTTCCGGGCGGGAGGCCCCGGTCTCCACCCAAGTTTTCAGTGCTTTCTGCAAGTCTTCCTTAGTGTTGAGGCCAGTGGTAGCGATTTTAAGTTCTTTGCAAAATTGCTTTAGCTCTTTGTGTGTGTATTCTTCTAGATGCTCCACCTGGAACACTCTGTTGGCGTTGGTTTCTGCGGAGCTCATGGCGCTTCCTTCTGCCATCTTTGTTGGTCGTGCGTCCGTTGTTCACTGTACGATTATTATTATTATTATTATTAAAATCTTATATAGCGCGCAGCTACCCTTGGGCATCCCGGCGCTTCCAGACACATCCAATCCAAGATGGGAAACAGCAATAGAACGTTATCCAGGGAATAAAAAGGTTTTAAGATCTTTGCGGAAGCGCAATGTACAGGTCTCAGCGCGCAGTTTAAGCGGGAGCGAGTTCCAGAGCTTTGCTGTATTAAAGGAGAATCTTCTGCCCCCAGTGCGGGCCTTTTTGACTCTAGGGACGGATAGGAGGTGTTGCCTATCTGAGCGCAGCTCTCTTCTTGCTTTATGAGCCGTAACTAGATTCCTTAGGATGGGGGGGCCTTTCCCTTGAAGAATTTTGTGAGCCAAGCAAAGTGCCTTAAAAGTCACTCTCTCCCGCACAGGGAGCCAATGCAATGCCTTTAGTGCCGGCTTCGCAGATTGCATCCTCGGGATGTCCATGAGCAGCCTTGCCGCCGCGTTTTGGACCTGTTGCAGGATCTTAAAGGTAGATTCAGGGGCGCCCAAGAAGATAGCGTTGCTGTAGTCAAGTCGAGATGTTATGAGACCCTGGATCAGCAACTTCCTTGATGTTAACGGGAGAAGAGGGAAGATTTTCCGAGCCGACCTAAGTAAGGCATAGCACACTCCTGCTGTTTTCTTGGCATGGGTACGGAGGGACAGGTCCGGTTCTAACCAGACTCCAAGGCTCTTAATAGCTTCCTTGGGGGCAGGGGGCTCACCCATACAGCCAGGCCAGCTGAGGGGGGGAAGTAGGGTAGATTTACTTCCCAGCAGCAGTAGTTCCGTTTTTGAGCCGTTTAATTTGAGGGAGGACTCTCCCATCCACGTATGAACATCCACAAGACAGGACTTCAAAATGTCTGGGTTGTCGGCCAGATGGGACAAAGAAACGACTAGCTGCGTATCGTCAGCATAACTGACGATTTTGATGTTATAGGGGGAGACTACACCCTCCAGCGGGGCCATATAAACATTGAACAATGTAGGGCTCAACGAGGAGCCCTGTGGCACTCCACACTGGAGGGGCATTGATTTAGATCTCTCCGATCCATCCCAGACCTGGTATGTTCGCTCCGATAGGAAGGAGCTCAGCCATCGCAGAGCCATCCCAGACACCCCGACCTCAACCAGCCGCTGTATCAGCACCTGGTGGTTCACGGTGTCAAATGCTGCGCTGAGGTCCAGGAGGATCACTGCCACTGATCCTCCTGTGTCTAAGATCCGTCTGGCCTCATCCACGACCGCCACTAAAGCTGTGTCAGTGCCCTGGCCTGGGCGAAATCCAGTTTGGGAGGGCTGGAGAAGACCATTCAGCTCCAGAAAGGCAGACAACTGCTTGTTGGCCAGTCGCTCAGCGACTTTGCCAAGGCCCGGCAGCAGTGAAATAGGCCTATAATTTGAAAGGACCGTGTGATCCAAATTGGATTTTTTTAATAGAGCCCTAACAACTGCCATTTTCCAGGTGGGAGGGACCAGGCCCTGGGTAAAAGAGGCATTCATTAGATCAGTCACAGGGGCTGCGATGGTCGCTGTTGCCTGTTTAAGAAACTTCATAGGGACTGGATCCATGGGGGAACCACTTTTAATTAGCGATAGAGTTTTAGTAACGTCGCTCACTGACACTGGGCCAAAGTAGTCCAGGCCAGGAGTGCTGGCTCTTTCCTGGGTTTCCCCAGTTCGCTTACCGTGATCCTGCGCTAAGCTGGGCAGGGGAAGAGAAATTAAGATTTTCTCTATTTTTGTGTTAAAGAACTCCGCAAGTTCCGAGCTCTTTTGTTTATCATGCGGAGCAACCGGCTCCGGGACTTTGAGCAGTTCTCTAAGCACTCTAAAGCTTTCCCTGGAGGAGCTGGAAGCAGATTTAATCCGATCTTCAAAGAAGAGAGCTTTCGCAAGTCGTACAGCTGACTTGTAGCCCCTCATTGCAGCACGATATTCTTTCCTCCTCTAGGTGATGGGCCCGAATCCCGTCGCTTGCCACCAATGTTAGACGGCGACCTCAGAGGAGCCCGGAAGGGGGGTCCTGACTACCCTGAGTCCCACCCGTGTAGTATCGTAGCCGGGCACTGGCGGGAGATTCCCCAGGGGGAGGAATCTCGCAACTAGGATCGTACTTCTGGCACCACACGACACAGAGAGACCACACTGGGTATTCTCAGAAAACAAGCTTTATCAAATAGGTATCACTGCAAATATGTACAAGGTGAGCACGGCTCAAGAGTCTCGGAAAGGTAGGGGGTAGCGGGACTGTCTCTGGTAACGGTTCAAAGCAGGGACGTATCCGGCGCACAGCTCACAATCCTCGAGCTGGGGGATACGTGGTCGGCGTCGGGGTCCGGCGGGACCGTGAGAGTCTGGGGGAGCCGCGAGTCACTCAGCGGGCTCAGGTACAGGTTCGGAGGTCTTACGATCTTCAAGGAGCCGCGAGTCACTCAGCAGGGCTCAGGTACAAGTTCGGAGGTCTTACGATCTTCAGGGAGCCGCGAGTCACTCAGCAGGGCTCAGGTACAAGTTCGGAGGTCTTACGATCTTCAGGGAGCCGCGAGTCACTCAGCAGGGCTCAGGTACAAGTTCGGAGGTCTTACAATCTTCAGGGAGCCGCGAGTCACTCAGCAGGGCTCAGGTAGGTTCAAGTTCCAGGAGCCGCGACCACGTCGGCAGGCTCTCGTTGTTCCAGCGTCGAATCTGCCGGACAGTCTCAGAGCACCCCTTGTTATAGGTCGACCCCTCTTTGATGTCCGGAGTCTGTGCAGGCAGGGGTCTTGTCACCTGGGGGCCGCTTGTCGGGGTTTCCTGCTATTGTCTTTTGATCCTTTCAGGGCCGGGTCGGGAGGAGTCCCAGACACCCAGCAGGCACGGAGCCAGCCCGCAGGGAGGCCGGAGGGCCGATCGAAACCCATCGTCCCAGGGGAGTTAGAGGTGCGATAGAAACTGCTCCTCCCTCTCTCATCCCCTGGAAGCGTGATGTCCTCCAGCCGGAGTGGCGCCTCGAGGCCCGGGTCGCGCTGGGGCCGGGCGGCCATCTTGTTGCAGGGAGTGGGCACGCGGGCCCGGGGTGGCCGAAAGAAGAGAGGCCATGGACGGGGATGTCCGGGGTTGGTGCGGGTGTCCTGGTGGGAAGGGTCGGCTGGGCCGTGTGCTTGGGCTGCCGGTACCAGGTTTCGGTGGTGCGGGGGCACGGAGGGCCATTCTACGAGGCCGGGTCCAACAATATGTACTTAAATCACCAAATGTTATGTATGACATCAATTAAATTATTTATTTATAAAGTGCTCTCATTTGTAAATTAAAAAAGCCATTAAACTATTTTTAAATAAAATATTTATTTATTTATAATGTATATTTAATTTTTCTAACAGTAAAATAAGTTTCTACATATGTTTAAACAATTTTTTTTAATTAATTTATCTTAACATTATTTCCTAAAGAGGTTCTATTTTATGGGCCTGATTGCGATGTCGGTGGGTCCGACACCAACGGCTCGTAGTTGGCGGACCCACCAACATCGACACCTGCAGTCCGCCCACTGCATTATGATGTGGCGGGCGGAGGCATCTGGTGGAGGGACTGCCCGCCTTGCTTTTGACGGGCTCAAGGAGCCTGTCAGTGCGTGAGAGGGTCAGTAATCCCTACAATGAGGGCGGTGCCTGCTCGGGCACCGCCGTAGGGAATTTTCCACATGCCCTTTCATGGCAGTTAACCTGTCATGAAAAGGCAGGTGGAAAGTGACTTTAGGAGCCCCTAGCAGGGCCCCCTTTCTCCCCTGGTCCCCCACTATAGAGCCTGGGGAGCACCTATGGTGCCCCCCTAAACATCCCTCCACCATGAGGCAGGCCACGCATGGTGCCTGCCACATAGTGCAGGGATGTTTTTAATGTGTTTATTTCCCATTGGGGCATGTGCTGCAGCCCGCAGCACACACCGCAATTGAACAAATACACATTGCGACTGCCGCAAAGGCGGTCACATCGTAATCTGGGCAGCAGGACCGCCAACTTCTAGTAGCTTGGCACAAAAGCAGTCAGGCTTAACGTAGAGGCACTGTGCTAAGTATTTATGCAGCACACAAACAGTAAGAAAGTAAAAACATAACAGCAGAGAAACGTACACCTATTTAAAAAGATAGAGAAAATGTTAATAGTTTTTCTTAACACCAAAATGACAAAAATCCAATCAATAGAACCGGAGTTATGAATTTTTAAAGTTTTTAATAAAAACTGCTGCCTAAAAGATCAAAACACCAACTGCGGGCATCTAGTCGCACAAGACCGGGGCAAAGTATAAAGTTATAGCCGACTGTGATGAAGCATGATTCGAATACATGAGGTGGATTGGGAACGGTATAGGCTTGCCTTCAGATTTAAAAAACATTTGGAAGAAAATGTCAGAGAAGGTAAAGTTCAGTGGGCAAGGCAGCCTGCCATGTCAGCCGAGGAACAGGATTTGCTACTGCAGCGAAGAAAGTAGCAGGAGCTACCGTCAAATCATGCCACCCAGCGATGCACCTTTGGTAGATCGGCAAGGAGGTAGTTCTTGAGCGGATTGGTAAACAGGCAGGTAAGTTTCAAAGCACTTTTTGGCTGAATTTTTTTTAAGACCCTAGCTTTGGCTATTGGCTGTTTGAGCATCTTTAGCACCTCTTCCAAGGGTCCATAGCTATGTGGGCACCACATGGAGTAGAGGACTCGCTTCTGGCAGGGTACAGTGGCAGGATTCAAGCTGTTGGATCTTTCTGTGTCCCAGTAGCTCAGAACTGAAGACCAGCCAACTAGCCATTGAATTCACTCTGGTGGTCCTCGGTTGAAGCCGCAAGGTGGTCCTCAAGCAGCATGGCAGTCCTCTGGGGGTTCGTGGAAGGCTTCCAGGAGCAGAGCAATCTTCTGAAGTATAAGTCAGGCCTTCTGAGTGTCCTTCACAAGTGTAGGAATGAACTGAAGAGTGGGTCTGAGGGTCCTATTTTGATACCTGATGCCAGCTTTGAAGTGAAAGCCACTTTGAATGTTTTCCCCCAGACAGTTGGTTCTGGAATTTCTCTCCTCCTTAGAGGACTAGGGTGACAAAAGACTGGTACGAAGTTCTTTTTGAGTGTGCTGAGGCAGTTTCTTTAAAATGTAAGTGGGGTAGGGACTAGCGTCACCCCTCCCATCATGACAGGTTGGCTCATCCTGCCAACACCTAGTCCCACTTTGTCTCACTGCCTGGAATGTCTGGAAGGAATGCGCAAACGCCAAATGCCACTCTAATCACAGTGATGTGACCTGGGGCACAGGCTGCAGTCCCCAAATGATTAGGACAACAAAATGCCAACTTTCTACAAGTGGCTGTTTCAGAATTGTGACTTAAAATCCGACTTTAACATTAAAGAGGAATTTAAATTGCAATTCTTTAGAGATATTTCAACCTGTTCCAAAACAATAGTTATCACCTGTTAAATGTAATTGGGTAACCCAATGTTGTGCTATGGGAGAGGTAGGCATCACAGTAGTGAAAAGCAAACGTGGGAGTTTTTTATTACCAGGACATGTCCCAATTAAAAAGTAACGGTGGGTGATAAATTCTGCTCTGCCGACGGAGGACACACTGTAATCCATGTTCGGGCCAAATGAGGAGTAATCCAAAGTCTTCAGTTAACCCCTTCGCTGCGGCGGGAATTCCGCCGCAGTGCTGGGGGGTGTGGGGGGGCAGCGCGGTGGCGCTGTGCTCATGACGGAGCCACTCCGTCATGAGCCACGGTTGAGCTGTGCTCATGACGGAGTGGTTCCGTCATGACTCTCACTCCGCCCAGTTGCATTGTCCCCCCGCACAGGCGGGGAAACAGCGCCGCGTGGGCGGAGCGGCCGCCAACGGTCGCGGCATGACGGAACCGCTCCGTCATGAGCACACGGCAACCGTGGCTCATGACGGAGCGGTTCCGTCATGAGCGGGGAAGGGGTTAAAAAAACGTTGACTTTCACATAGCCAATGAAAATGCCAAACATTAATGGAAATGTATATCCACCACAGAGGAATTCAGCCAACAAGTGTTTTGTCCACAGGTGAGTAATACCTCGACTTCCTCAGGGCTGAAATCAGTCGCAGTTCGTGCAAAGCATGAGAACATATTATTTTAACCGACTAAGGCGTGCCGAAAACATAAACCAGAAGATAAGCGCATGACAGTACAGCAGCAGAGTGCCTCACAGGAGAGTGCTCCCGGCCTCATAAGTGTATATCGGCGTGGCCGATATACACGTGAGCCGATTAACCTAATATGTTCTCATGCTTTGTAGGAACAAATGTGTCCTTTGCATGCTAGCACACCATTTGTTAGTCCTAGTGGCTTTCTGTATGGATGTAGCTCAGTAATCACAAATGAAAACAGCTCTATGTTTAGGGCTAACAACAACTGTTTCATTTTGCTTCAGGATAAACAGATTCCTGGTAGAATAGTTACATGGCAGTAATATTGGCAACTGATTGGCCCTCACTTGTTCAATCTCAGGAGGAATGGTAAATGCATTAGGAATCAAACCCATGACTTGCCTTGCCAGTCACACATACCAAAATCTTTAATTCACAAGTATCTATATTCTGAGACTTGTATGTGTGTGCAGGCTTAAACAAACACATACTGAAATATCCCGATGAGCAAAACAGTCAAGCAGGAGCATCTTTCTGAAGATGGACTTAAAATAATTTCATGAGCTCACTTTCATTTCAAAGAACGATTTGACAAACTGAGTCATCACCTTGAAATAGCTTTGCAAAAACTGGTTTTAAAGCATTTGTATTGATATCTGTAGAGGTGGGTTTTTAATTTTCAAATTACTCATTCCCCTTTATAAACAAGCTTTGGCATAGTCAATAGGTCTTGCCTTTGGGGCCTTAGAAGTGTTTAGCCATGCAGCACATTATCAGACTACTCAAAGAATTTGCAAAACCTAAATAATTAAATGAAAACGGCTTGATAATCATCAACTACCTTCTGGAGAAAGTCTGAAACATGCAATGAGCTTGTGGTGCATTTGAATACAAATCAAAAGTATGTGTTTTAAGTTATGCTCATTGAACGTGAGAGCAAAGCAGGGGTTGCAGTGAGAGTTACTCTACACAAACACACAACTTACATTTTACTCTCCATGTCAAGCCACCAACAATAAGCACAGTAAACTGGATAAAAAGGCCTACCATGCACTACTCTGCTACCAAATAAACAGTCATAAACCAGCTACCTTTCCTATTACTCATTGACTTTGACCATGTGCAGCACTCCTCTGCCCTTTGGCTAGGCTTGCATCAAAGAGATAGCAGAGAGACACACACAAAGTGAGAAATGCAAGATGAAAACATTCAAATAGCAGCGTATAGCCCTTCCAAAATCTCAGAACACGTACAAATGGGCAATACATTTCTCTAAAAAAGATGACAACCTTCTGCTCCTCCACTGGAAGTGGGGCGTTTCCGCACATGGTCATCTTCCTGCCAGGGTTGCCATAGCACTTCATTTTTCTTTTTAAACATTTTTTTTTTATTATTTGCATATCAACCTCACAATACAATTGCTCAACACCCTCCGCCCTCCACCGGAGAGTTTACATTTAACCATGCCCCTAATTGTACAAAAGAACAGTCACCCATCCGGCGTGGAGCCCCCCTCCCCCTCCCTCCCACAACCCATGTCAGTGTGCCCCCCTCTGCCAGCCCTCTTCCTGATGCGCCCCTCCCATTGCCATGACTAGTGTATGAGTGCTCAAACCTTTCCTAGGCAACTTGGGCTTTCCCCCATGTCTAACCGCGCCTCATGCGTCCAGCGCTCCCCACGGTTCCCCTCCTACTCCCCGCTCACCGTTTCCTCCTGTCGGTCAGATGTGATAGCACTTCATATATGCCACACAATAAATGTACTTCTGTTGTGGTTTGCCATACTTTTACATTCTGTGAGCTGTAGTAGCTGCAAACACATTTGTGAAAATGTGTGTGCGTATTATTATACCCATGTACTCAAATGTATTCATGCATATGGGCATGTAGAGGGGCACCCATGCAGCTACCACACTTGAATGCATGCTTGGATACCAACACACAAAAATGCACACTCGCATACACACACACTTACAGACCCGCATATATATCCACAGGTAAAAACATAAGTACTCACATGCATATTCATAGACACAAGCACGCATAAATAGAAAGATTAAATAAACGTGGCCTGAAAAAAGATTCTTGATTATTTGCCCATGAGTGGTCCTTTTGCTTTACAAAAGGTCGTTTCGCCTCAAGGCACATATGTAAAATTATAGTCAGACACAGTTCTTAAAACAGCATTTCTTTTTTTATGACATCGAAGTGACAAGGTTTCTTGCAAAAACCACCAGATGACTGCCTGTGGTGCAGCACTCGAGGATGAAGCAAATCCAACAATTAATGATTGCCAGTGGCTTTCAATACAGATGAAGCTACCACGACTGCATTCACGGACCCCATGCAATGCGAGTCCTGAAAGAACACCTTGGGGGCATATTAACAAGGGCTTTATCTCCGCTTTTTTGGCTTTAAAAGCCAAAGAAGCGGAGATAAAAATATCGTTCTATCAACAACAGGGTGCTAACATGCAAAATCGCATGTTAGCACCCTTTTTCACTACGCTTCCCTTTGCATCTCTAATGAGTTGCAAAGTGGGCGTTCCAGAGCAAAATAATAGGAGAAATGTCGCTAAGCGACATTTCTCCTATTATCAAGCTTCACGCTAACCCTGTTAGAGACAAAAAAAGCAGCGCTAACCACGGTTAACGCTGCTTATTTACGTCAGCTAATTTTCAGATTTAGCCATGTAATCGAATGGGAGGTGGATTACATGGCTAAGCCCACCATGGGCTATCATCAAGGATATCCCTATCCTTGTAGTTTTATCGCTGCATTACCAGCGATAACCTCCCAAAATGCCGCTATCACTGGATTTTTTATCGGTTAGGCGGTTAGCGTTGTTAATAACGCGATAACCAGGCTATATTATCCAGCGATAGCGGGCGTTAACAAAATTAACGCTAAGCGCCCTTAGCGTTAATTTTCCCTGTTCGTTGTTAATATGCCCCTTGGTTTTTTCGCACTAGAGCTAAAACACGAGAGAACTGCTGCTCGTTAGAAACCCAGGTATTGCTGGCTTGATTTATAGGTAAAACATATTTACACAGCTCATTCTGAAGTGAAAAGACTCGAAATGCATCTTATTAACATATAAAGCGGAGGCCGGCACAGGTAAACGCAGTGGGGGGGGGGGGGCATCAGGATCAGTAGCGGGTGAAGTCGACAGACAACGGAATACGTATAAATAAATAAATAAATAATACCTATTCCGTCATCTGTCAGCTTCCCCCCTGCCACACCCTCTCTCGCTCACCGCCTCACCGTGCTTACATGAGCCAGCCCTCGCTGAATAAAGTAAATGTTTTTAAAACGTAATAACAGAGTTTTTCCAGAGTTCTCCTCCATCTCTTTTACACATTAAGGTCAAATAAGTATCAAGGATTTTGAAAACGTAAATATTGAATATTTAAGCTGTGCTAAACTGATGCAACTGTAACTTACTACCTTCAGGGACAGATGAAACTAACCAAGTACCAGACCTTTAAGAGCCATAAATTATTTTTTTAAAATAAATTCTGCACAATCCTAATCCCAAATTCTGGAATCTCTCCAGTAGGGAAAAACAGGTGTACAAAGAGAAGAACATGCCAGCTGAATAAAAACAAACAATGCCTAGTACAAATCGATTTTTGGGGCTCCTGTAAAAGATTCTCATTTTGCAAGACATACATAATTGACCTAGACAAACAGGTCCTAGTGGTAAAAAGTGTGTGCTCAAGTTAAAACGACTGGGGGAGAACACCCTATTAGTGTTACAATATCAGAAAGCGGTGGAACATGCAGCTTTTCTTACAAAATATACCAACCCAATCCTAATAACAAGATGGTGACCATGTCGGGCAAAAAGACTTTCAAGATAACCACGCTGCTGTTGCTGACTCAGATCACCAACGCAGCAACACCTGTTGCAAAACTCAGTATAGTTCGGGGAAAGTGGCTGGAGGAAAGAGCTGAGAAAAGTAGATGAACTATAAGGTTTTGTTAAGGCCGAAACAATTACACCTACCACAATTTTTCCAGACTCACACTACACCATCATACAATAAATATTAACAAATAACCAACCTATTTCTTCTCAATCAAGAGGCAAATGAGATGCTTTACAGCATGTTTATCCCACTTTCACTTTGAACTCTGCTTTTATTTTATTTTCAGAGTGGCAGGCTACGTGTGAATGCCTAGAAGATGAATTCTGCTTGTTTGGTTTCTATAGAATAGCAATTATACTGTTCATGGTCCACTCTAAGGCTGAGGAGAATGGGACAGTGAGCATGGGTTGCAGGAGGAAACAGGAAAGAGGGAAGAAGGGACTATGATTTTATTCAAGTGAGATGTGTGTTACTTCTTGTAGCAGTACACGCCTGCCAGGCAGACAAGGGTTGCTATTTTTAAACTGAGTAGTTTTGCTAAACCTTTGTTAGACCAATAGTAGTTATGCTCCATTGGGACTCAAGGGAGCGAGACCAGCAGTGGCATCCTATTAATGTAGCCCGGTTTCTGTGTTTTGCCAGAATGCATAAATCTAGAATTGCCATATCCAGGACCAATAATCCACAAATGGTCATAGTGACCGGTGTACAACCCGTTGCATACAGAATAGTGCAGCGCCGCGGTTGTGGAAAGCAGCAGTGCCAGTACTGCACGTACGTGAATCTCCCCAGAGGGGCAGAGGTCAACTACCTAGTAACCGAATAATTATACAAGAAAATAATTGTGAGCGTAACTTTTTCACCCCGCAACTCAAACTGTCCCCATGCCTATTTTAACAAACGACGAGCAGTACCACTTCCCCTGCGTCCTTTCGTCGTGTGACTTTTCAGGAGACTAAGGGGCAAATTTACAATCCCCTTATGCCAGATTTGCGCCGCCATTGCATCACTTTTGTGTCGCAGCAGCGGCCCAAAGCCAGCGCCAGGCTGCGGGCTATTTACAAAGTGACGCATCTAGGGAGATGCGTCACGTTGTAAAGACCTGCACCACATGTTGGCGTTCCTACATGGGGGGGCGTTCTACAAGATTTCACTCAGTCACTTTTACGGCCATGCTGCGTCAATACCCTGCACCTGCTTGAAGCAAGCGTAAGGGTTGACGCAGCATGTTAGGGATAGAGGCAGCCCGAGATTTGCTGGAGCTGCGTCGCACTTGCGACGCAACTCCAGCAATGCGACGCCTTTCCGCGGTTGGATGCGACACGCATCTGCCCATCAGTGGTGGCGCTCGGTTTGGCAGATGCGTCGCAACTCTTCTGGCGCATTCCTGCTGATTAGCAGAGATGCGCCAGAAGTAGTAAATCTGCCCCTAAATGCTTCAGCCACAGTGAGCCAAGGGCAGTGACACTGAGTTTAAGAGGGTGTCTGCCCAAGAGCATGAAACACGGATCGAATTAAGTAGAGAAAGAGGGGGGGCTTTGAAGGAAAATGTATTATATCTCAGAGCCTTGCTGTAATGCGGCTGCATGTTTAAAGGCTCCAGTCCCTTTTAGACTGGTTTTAATTAATATATTCTGTGCCATGTCGTGTCTGATGTCATTTCCCCAAGTACCCTCGTCATGTGCAACTTTAATGTGGGACAATAGAATGGGCATAAGCAACGGTCACGTCACTAAACTCGACCTTTCACAGAGAGGTATGGAGTTTAAACTTGGGTCACCGAACGTGCGGGCTTGCAGATATGCACTTTCTCCCTTGCAGGTATACATCGCACCACGGATGCGGACCTACACTGAAGCGTGGCTGAACGATCGGAGACCACTGCGCCGAAACCACTCCACCCAATTCACACAGTAGGACAAACAGAATGCACGCTGGGTTCTCCGCAACGGTACGCCAGCCTTCCACGTCCAACCAGCATGTTTATATCAGATCAAAAAGCATTTTTCTGCAGCTTCGGTAGCGCAGATCTCCTGTCACGATCACAATTAGCACGTGTTTTTTTTTTCTTTTTAGCATAACAAACAGAACCGCTTAGGCTGGTCATTAGTTACAAACCTGATACGGAAGCCTCTATCAGACGTGTGCAGGCACGCACACTTGCAACTTCTAGTCAGAATTTAAAGGCACAAGCACTTCTAAGACGTGCTCCATGTAAATAACAACCATGACGAACCTTTCATCCAGCCTGCGAAAACACGAGCAGAGGCAGGCAAACTATAGAGCCCGGAGCCCCCAGGATGACCCCCGCCCCAACCTCATGCAATCCCACAATCGAAACTAACCAGTCCAAGAGTCAGGGTAAAACGGCCATGTTTAATTACCATTAAAACATTAATAAACATGAAAATAACAGTTTTTAAAATTCATATTTAACATTCAATATTCACAATTTTAATATTTACAAGTATTACCACTGATCATAACCACCGGTTATGCAATTACTACTTCCTCCAGCACCAAGGGGACCTCTGGCTCGCATCCCCTATCTGCGAACCACGCAAGGCGCAACCCACCTGCGTCCTTGAGCAGTGAGCCCCCAGCCCTCAGACACCCAGCAAGCTAGGTGTCATGCTTCATCATCTGGACCTGCTCCTCGTTGGGCCGGCGCTGCATTGCCCAACGGGCTCCCGCAAAGGGGCTCTTTATCGGAGATCTTTTGTTCCTTTACCATATGATGAAGTGGGGGGGGGTGTGACCCGTGGAGGTGTAGATATGGTGGAGTGCAGTGAGTGCGTTAAAAAAGGTTGGAAATTCCAAAGAAAGTTTTATTCCGTCTGGTAATCCACCTTGTTAAAAACATGTAGAGTGGCAATACCCCTATGAGGGGGTGGTCAGTTGAAACTATGCTCAGCTCTTAGGGTCGACATGTTTCTTGCCTGTTGGTTAAAAATACCGTGGCAATTCTTCAGGACCCATAATGTGAAAAAGTGAAAAATATATATCTACACTAAATGGTGCTGCTAATAGCTAACTACCATCCAGGAGGCACTACTTCTGTTTGCTTCTGTAGTGTTTGTTTGAGGACCTAGAGAGACAAAAATGCAGAAGGAGAAAGACAAATCACATCAGTCCTCCCCTATGATTGCTTGAGTCTCCCCACTCAGTCATCTTTAAGATCTGCTTCCTCCTTACGTGTTACAATACAGTGATAAAACATCGTTCAAAGTGCTTTAAAAATCATTAAAATCCCTCTGGCATGAGGTCCGCCCTCATGGTGAACCATTTGTGTCCTACTATATGTGGTCAAGTAGCTATTGTAGTGGTAAAATACCCAAGCACACATCAGCAGACATGCCTACCTAATGGTGACTGGTAAGGTGAGGCATAAGAGCATACATGTATATCAGTCTCAGCGTGTTAGACTGTGCTCCAACATAGGCATAGCACATTGTTGTATCAAGTGCAGGGCATAGGAGCATACATGTATATCAGACTCAGTGTGTTAGACTGTGCTCCAACTTAGGCAAAGCCCATCGTTGATTCTAATGTAGAGCACCGAGACGGCGCGGGATCGCGCTATGACTCACCTCCCTATTGTGGGAAAATCACCTCAGCTGGTCCCGTGAGTTGAATGGGCGCCTCCAAATTAGGTGCCCTGTAAGATATAAGTTAGAACAAGCGGGGCTGAGTTAGCGGTGCAAATGCCTGGATAGAATGCACTCCCTACCTAGGTGTAGGCAGGCACACGCTCTTCTCTCCCCAACAGGAACCTCCAACAGCCGGGGGGCCGGGCAGGGCACCGGACGTGCATTGTGATGCACGACACCGATCAGACCAAAGACCCCCAGGTGCCGACGTGTTCCTGGCGGGGGAGAGTGCGTAGTGTACCGCATCTGGCTACGGTGTCAAATACATGTACAAGATAAAGGACAGCCCCAATTAGCGTCCACAAGAAGCTGCCAAGCCGGCCCCTGCACGTGTGTCCAAGCAGTACTTACATGTCCAAGGGGGAACCGCGCTGGATCACCCACACTCGCCGCCCGTGCCAGGAACAATGTGTCTGCCTCCGGTCGCAGTATATGTATTGTTTCCTGGTTGCGTGTGCGTGGGGGGGGCATGTAACGTTCAGGCTGCGTCCAGGACTGATGCCAGAACTGGGCGTGCACACGTATATGGCCCTCTTCGGCGGTCATCTTGAAGTGTGCAATCCGGTTGTCACGTAATGGAATTACGTTGAAAAAGAGTCTGGTCTCAACTCATGGAAGCGGGACACTAGCCCCCTGGTAATGTGCATATCTGAAAATGGGTGCGTCCTGTACTTGTGAGGCGTGTTTACTCTCTCCATCCTAAAAACTCGTGTACCCCATCAATCAATCTTGTGTGTTGTGAGTTTATCATTTATACTGCCCAGAGATGTTGCTGAATTAAAGTTGAAACATGCGATAGTTGCATTGAAAATCGATGTCATAGAGGCACTAGTAGGAGTAATTGACAATGAATGGAAAGAAAGGCTGGCATATACATACGTTCAGCCAGGGCTCATCTGTTGTTCAGGGTTGCCCACGGTATGTCGTCATTTAACCCATTCGTGGATGTTAACAAACGGTGTATCTATCGTTGCTCAGTTCTGAAAAGTCCCTGTTGTGTAGTCCTTGGGTGGCATTCTAATACCACCCATTGCAGTGAGTCTGGGTTGTGTCCCTTCTCTTGGTAATGTGTATACGTTTTGGTCGTGACCCTCTGGCATCTGATGTTACTTTTGTGCTCCGTGATGCAAATCTTTACTGGTCTTATTGTCACCCCCACATACATTTTACCACAGGGGCAGGTGATCAGACAAATGCATTTCGGGGTGTTGTAGTTCGTGTGTGTCTTCAATGTCCATCTGAAGGAGTCTGATAGGGTAATGGTTTTCACATCTCGGGTCTGGTCGCAGACAGTACAGCCACCACAGGGGTAGTGTCCCGTGACAGCGGGGAGACCCCAGAGGGATCTCTGTGTCTTGTTCTGTTTAGGTCGGGGTCTGGTGTGTATGATCACATCCTTCAGATTCTGCGTTCTCTTGAAGGTGAATCTAGGCAAGGGGAACTCAATCTCGCCAGTGTTGAGGATGCCCCAATGTTTTCTGATAATCCCCGTAATGTGTGTGGAATTAGGTGTATACGAAGTCACACAAATGGCAGTGATGGGGTATTCAGTGCTCTCTTGGCGGAATCCTTGACAAGTTTGGTGGGGTAGCCTCTATGTTTAAGATTGTGTTCGAGTACCTTAGCCTCTGTCCTGTACTCGTTCGTTGAGCTACAATTGCGTCTCAGACGCAAAAACTGACCAAATGGTAGGCTATCTTTGAGTGCCCTTGGGTGGTGGCTCTGGTACAGTAGCAAACTGTTCCTATCGGTTGGCTTCCTGTACAGGGTAGTGCTCAGGCCTGTCTGTGTCAATTGTATATTGAGGTCAAGAAAAGGTATGTTGGTCTCTGAGATAGTGTGCGTGAATTTGAGGTGTCGGTTCTGTGTATTCACCCACTCCCAGAATGCCTCGCAGGTGGCGCGATTACCCCTCCAGAAGATCAGGATGTCGTCAATAAATCTCCTCCATAAGGTGATGTTACTGGTGTATGGCTTGTTGGTGCCACTGATGATGTGTTCCTCGAAGGAGGCCATATACAGGCAAGCCACACTGGGGGTGAATGTACTCCCCATTGAAGTTCCCTTTGACTGGTGGAACAACTGTTTTTGGTACTCAAAGAAGTTTTCGGTGAGAGCGAGTGTGGCACACCCCATGATGAAAGAAATGGGTGTGGGGGAGTTCCAATCCTCCTTCCTTAGCCATGCCTCTACTGCATTCAGTGTCTCTCTTTGGGGGATATTAGTGTACAACGCTTCTACGTCTAAACTGACTAGAAGGTTGACGTCAGAGGTGTCATTCACCCCTTCTATGATGCACAGTATGTCTGTGGTGTCTCACACATATGCTGGTGTCTTGCAACGATCGGCTGTAGAAAATGGTCGCAAAACCGGGACAGTGGTTCCAGGAGTGACCATATTCCTGACACGATGGGTCTCCCAGGTGTAGGGGTGGTGCCCTTGTGAATCTTGGGGAGCGTGTAGAAATAGGGCACCCTGGGGTCCCTGGTGTCCAGAAAATCGGCCTCTCTTTTGGATATCCATCCATTGGCATCTGCCTCGACCACCATGCTGGTAATCTCAGTCTTGAGTCTGGGGCTTGGGTCGACCAAGATGGGGGTGTAGTATCTGGAGTTGTTAAGCTGGCGTTTACATTCCTGGTCATAGTTGTCTGTAGACTGGATTACTGTGGCACCCCCTTTGTCTGCCTGTTTGATGGTAATGCTAGTATCCTCTGCTAGGGATCTACCTACTGTTTGTTCAGCCTTTGATAGGTTGTTGAAGGGTCTCACTTTGGGGATCCCCCCCAAATCCTTCAGAACTGCTTTCTCGAATGTCAGTACTTCCGGGGGCACCATCCCATTGTTGGGAGTGAAGGAGGAGGGGGTCCTGAGTCATCATTATCAGTTGGTGGTGTGTCTTGGAAGAATGCCTTAAGTCAGATCTTCCTAAAACATTCTTGGATTTCGCAGTTGTCACGGAACCTATCGGTCCTCGGGGTGGGCACTTATCCTAATCCCTTCTCTAGGATCCTCACCTCAGTGTCGGTTAAAGTCCTGTGTGACAAATTAACGACTAATGTTTTCAATTCCTTTTCCCCCTGGTCCGACTCCTGGTCTCCATTGGTAGTGCGGTCTGGTCCTGCCATTGTACCCCTTTGGATGTCCCTCTGTTGCGCCCTCTTCCTCTGCCCCAACCTCTGCCTAAAAAAGGGGGGTTCTCGAAGGGGTAATACTTTGGTGGACACTGCGGGTACATAGGGACCTGCCAGAAGGGGGGGGCATGTGGAGGCGGTGGCGGCCCCTAGTACCGAGGTGCATTAGTATAGTTGGTATGGGGGTGGTAATAGTTCCTTTTCTGGGTGCTGTTCCCTCTACTGTCGGAGCTGGAGTCGTTGTTGGTGGAGCCCCTCCTGCTACCATCAGTCCCTTCATCGGATGAACATCCTTTATTAGATGAGGTGTAGTCATCTTTGAGGTAGGGGAATACCGTCTCCTTGTTAAACTTTTGAATATCTTATTGGAGTTTGGTTACCTTCCGCTTAAGTAGATATTCTTTGTTTTCAGCGATTTCGTTGTTAATTTCAGCGAGCTTAGACCTGAAGGGAGTGGATTGTGTCGCTGATTTTAGTGCAGCCTCTGCTGCCTGGATCCTTATCAGTACAGCGTCTGCCAGCCTCTGGGCGGTGTTGATGATTAGGACTAGGAGGTCCCTGGTGCATTTCCAGGAGACCATACACCAGTCTTTTTTGAAAGCAGGGTCCTCGAGGAAGACCCTCGGTATGATGTTGACTATCAGGCCATTGGGGGTTATGTTGGCCCGCAAATATTCAGTCATCATAGCCCCATGTAGGGTGATTTTGAGCCAATCTTTTTTAAGGGCAGATAGTGACGCCCAGTCGTGGTTTGGAGGTCCCCACCAATTCCCCCAGTCGAAACGCACCATAGAAGGCCAAGGTGAATGCAGCCCCAAATAAGATGCTCTCATAATAAGAAAAGCATACCGACTGTAGTACCCCCAGAATGTCACCCAGTGTTTTCACATCGAAAGGCCTTCTACTCTCTTTTTTGACCCATTCTAGCCTAGCCCAGCCAGACAGCGCTTTCTTTACTACAAAAGCTGCTCCGGGGTCGTGTTGTCCCGCTAATTTAGCAAAGAAGCCTATCGTCGTCACGTGCGCCCTGGCGTAAGATGCTGGCCTTTCCTGATCTTTTAGATCTAGTAGAAATTCGCAGAGCGCCCCTGTGGAAAAAAGGGTCACCCGGCCTGTGCGCTTAGCAAATATCCTGTATGTTTTGAACTGCGATCGCTTAATGACGCTCCCCCAGAGCTAGCCTGCTAGGCCGGGGCTCCAATCCTCCACAGAGATGTCGGGAACACAGTCATCTGCTCCTCTGCCTAAGGGTGATACCTTCGGAAATCCTGCAACTTGGAGCGAGACAAAGCATCAGCAGCCTGATTCTCAACACCGGGAATATGTGCCACTTTGAAAAGCAGATTGATCTTTAAGCAAGCCAAAACTAAATGTTTTAACAACCTCAAAACATGTTTACTAGTAGCTCCCTGCCTATTGGTAGCTTCTAAAATTACTGATTTGTTTTTGAAGAATCCCTCCCAAATGTCTACTGCCACTATTATAGGAAACAGTTCCAAAAAGGCTATGTTCCTGGTCAAGCCGCTCTCATGCCAAGATGCAGGCCAATCGCCCCTGCACCAGTGGGACCCCAACACTGCTCCAAAACCAATGCTACCTGCTGAGTCCGTGAGCAAGCCCAAGTCCGTGCTGGATATTGCTGGCCCAGGTCAGATTACCTTACCATTGAAGTCACTCAGGAAACTACGCCATACTCTCAGGTCCTCCCTCACATCAGCCTGTAGTCGCACTTGATGATGCTTTTAAGTCAACCCCGCCATTGCCCGTGCAATTGACCTTGAGAAGGGGTGTCCCATCGGGATGATCCTTAAGGCAAAATTCAACTGGCCCACTAGAACCTGAAGCTGATGCAGCGTGACTTTGGGTCCCGCCAGAGCAGAATCTATTGCTTGCAAGAAAGCCTGCACCTTGTCCCATGGCAACCTGCATTCCCCCGCTACTGTGTCTATCTCAATGCCCAAGAAAGAAATACTAGTAGCAGGACCCACCATCTTACCGGGGGCCAATGGCACCCGCAGCTCATCAAACATAGCTACGAGCTTGCTCAAGGCCTGGCCACACCTGCCTGATGCTGGGGGGCACATGATCATAAAGTTATCTAGGTAGTGTACTATGTTCTTGTGCCCTGTTCTGAAGACAAACAACCACTGCAGCATAGAGCTGAACATCTCAAAGTATTTGCACAACACTGCACAACCCATTGGCATACACCTGTCATAATAAAAGTGGGAATTCAGCTGAAAACCTAGCAAATTATAATCCTCTGGGTGAACCGGCAAGGTGGGAATTCAGCTGAAAACCTAGCAAATGATAATCCTCGGGGTGAACCAGCAAGAGCCGGAAAGCTGACTCAATGTCCGTCTTTGCCATGCAGGCGTTGGGCCCTAGGTCGCGCAGCCTCTGAAGTGCCGCGTCAAAGGAAGAATATGTCACAGAGCACTGGGACGGATCTATCGCATCGTTCACCGATGCCCCCTTGGCTCTGATAAGTTATGAATCATCCTGAACTGGCCTGGCTCCTTTTCAGGAACCAGGCCCAGAGGTGAACACACAAATCCTGACAATGGAGGTGCAGTGAACGGGCCAGCCACACGCCCCAGCACCCTTTCCTTATCGACCTTCTGTGACACTACCATAGGGTGCATGCGCACTGACAACAAGTTATTGCAATAATCCACTGGGGGCACCCCTTGCGCTGGAATGCGGAAGTCTGTGGAGAACCCTTCATACAATGTCCTGGCTGCCTTCCTGTCAGGGTACTGATTCAGCCAGAAAATCAGCCTCCCTATATCAACTGGCGTGGGTAGTTTACTGCTGAGGAGGTGGCTTAGACTCTCTCCCTTTTTCTTTGGACTTCTTAATACACTGAAACTCGGGATGGGAAGGGTGGCCGCAGTATGCACATGCGTGTTTGAACTTACATGCCCCTGGGGGCCAGGTACACGTTTTTCGGTTAAAAGCCAAACACGTTCCTTTTTTCTCCCCTGCGCCCCCTTTGGAAGTCCGAAAGGGCTGTTTCATGGGAGCTTTATTATTGACACTCTCTAACCATACATTTACCTCTGTTTGGTCCCAGCCCATGTCAGGGTCATCTACCTTGGCCCTTTTAAAGTCCCTATCATAATCCAACCAAGCTACTCCCCCATACATTGTCTGTGCCTTTAAAATCTTATTCGCATAACATATCAGGGGTATTGCTAATTCCGGCTTCTTTTCTAACATCACCATGGAAAAAACATTGAAACCAAACAACCAATTAGTGATTGATTCCTCTACCCTTAGTTTCCTATCCCTGAAGGAACCTTCTTTCCCGTCCTTTTCTCTAGGCTCCACTTCTCTCCTCTTTGGTCTAATTAAGGCGAATATATCAACAAATTCCCCCTTCCAAATCTTTTCTCTCGTGTCCTGTGTAACATGTGCTGCCAATTTACCCCGCTTAGATAACACTGCATCATGACCACCAATTGCCTTTACCCCGTTATCTACTTCTTTGCTTGAACACTCCACTACCCTACCTGGAGCAACCCCAGTTGTCAATGGTTGAGCAGGGGCCGCTTGACCCACCGCTGGAAGGGGCGTGCTCGCATCCTTTTCTTGTGCTTTGCCCAAGAGGGCCACTTGTTTATTCAATTCGCCGAGCACACTTCCCGTGCCCGTTGGTGATGCCCAAGGCGCTACCGTCGCGCTGCTACCTGGGTTCCCAATGCCGGTGCGCCTAGTTGTGCCAAAAGAGTTGCCACAGTAGCCAATATAGCAGCTGGGGCCACTTGCCCCCCTCCACTGCTGCTCCAGGTTGTCCTGGGGCAGGGGGCACTACCCACTCGTTGTCCCCCCTGCGGGATTGGGGCTACCACTGGCACTAACTCCAGTACTATCATGATTGGGGGAGTAGGTGCTGGCATCAATGCCTTCAAAACCCCCCTAATCTCCGCCAAGATTGTGCCCACCTCATCCCGCCCTTCTACTAGTGGCGCACTGACTGCCTGCGGGGGCTACCTCAGGCGGAGGCAGAGGAGCGATGTTGGGAACCGGTATTGCCTGCACACAGGGTATCGGGAGCGCGAGTCTAGGAGCATTAGGCATTGGCGCTGGGGGCCCTGCGGGCTGCGGAAACTTTACAGGAGAAGCAGGTGCAGGAGGTCGCCCCTCAGGTTCCCTGCCCCCCTTCCTTTCTTGCTCACCCTGGGCTTCTTCACTAAAGGAGGGAATGCCGCTTTGGGAGGGACTATGGTTCTCCGGGGCGGGCCCTATCTGCTGGCTCAGGGACCTCCTCACTATCCGATACCGGGGCCTCAGCCCCCTGTTCCTCCTCACTATCATCCTCATCCCTGCCCAATTTTTCTAACACTAGATTCAACAGCTGTGTTATTTCAGACTCTCCCTCTTTTCTTTTTTGATTGCACTTAGGCGGCATCTTGCATCCTAATAGCAGCACACGTTCCAATAAATCCGTAAAAAACAGTACTAAACACAAGCACGTTTACTCAATAACGCAGAGCTGCTCCTAGCTGAGGATAAGACCGCTCTTTAACTAAGGTTAAAAACCCCTGTGCGCGTCTACTCGCTAAAATATAGTGGCGCTTGCAGTGAATAAAGCCCCAAACCTGTGTGTCCACTCCTATTCTGAAACTTGCACGTGCGCCTATACTTCGTAAAGTCAATTCCCAGGCTTGTTCAGCTCGCGCGTTGAATCCGTGTTCCCCACCCAGCTGAGCAACCCCACACACGCAAGCTAAATCCCCCGTTAACCCAGAAGCGGAGCCGGCACACGCTCCCAAACAAATCCAACCTTAGTCAAGTAAGTTACAATTGTTTACTTCTTTAATTGTAGAACAGAAACACCGGGGATTGACCACGTAACCTTGAGAGTAAGAGACTCAGCCCTTAACCATTAGGCCGCCTGTGAGGGACAATCTCAATACCTACAATGGCGCGAGACCAAGAGCGGAGCCCGCACCCAAAATTCTCCCGCTCAAACAACCGCAATAATTAACACAGCAGCGCGAAGTTAGCGACGCACCTGAGGAGCCCCAACCGTATACCCTAATTAAGCAGTTGGCGCCCAAACTCGCCAGCTCTGTACAACGCTACACAAATTAAAGCGCTCGGCCCCTGCTTCACCTACGGGCCCGGACCCCCCCGAGAGAGGTGTCCCCGCACGAGCACCCCTAGGCGTGCTAACAATATCATGGAGACTACGGGCAGCCACCAGCGTCCAGCGGGGGAAACAGTTTTCTATAACTTACAACTTATGTCCGCCCACCGGCTACCAGCAGCTGACCCGCGCTCCCCAATGCCCCCGACACCTCACCTCCGGATCCGCGATGCCATGCACACAATATGAAATCCCTCTCCTACGCGCACGAGTCCCACGAACGCCGACCGAGCCAATGGTCGAGGGGTCCAGAGCCGGAAAAGAGGAAGAGTGGAAATGGAGCCAGGGCCTAAATAGCCCCCCCCCCCCCGGCTCCACCCCTAAAGCTATCTGCTCCGGCCGGACACACGACATGTGTAACCCGGAAGTACTTCGTTCGGCCAGTAGCCAATCAGGCTACTGGACCGGACTATGGGGGTGCGGCGCGGGTCCGGGGGGCTGGGCCCTAAGGTCGCGCTCGCCGAGATCTCGCACATGCCAAAAACAGGTGGAGGAGGGGCCATCGCACGCTACGCCAGGAGGAAGCTGTGATAGGCAACCAAAACCATCACTTAGTGAAATCGCCTGGGCTGAACCAAGCACCCAAAAGAGGTACAATTCAAAGCAATGGACCAATAGAAAGCCGTCATTTCTGAATGACATAACAAAGAACCAATGGCAATACATAGGTGTGCTTACAGCTCATAGCCCGAATACACCATTTTTCGCATACAGCACAAGTGCTGCCTAAGCTAGACCTCAAAAGATATCTACCAGTAGCCTATAAACTTTATCAAAACCACTAAAACATGTTTGTTATACTCGTATCGGCTTTGACCAGTATGTTTAAAATGCTAATTTATCACTCGAATTTATTGAATTGGATTTAAGGATAGCTCCGCCCTATTGTTTGAATTTAGCCCTACCTTCATTGGCGTACTATTTTAGCCTCCCTCTTGAAATTCCCATCTAGTTACGCCTCTGATGAGAGTGCAGGCCGATTAGAGAAAGGAGAGCAGTGAAGTGAGGCGAGAAGAGAAGAGAAAGAAGAAGAAGCTGAAGAGAGGATGCGAAAGCGAGTGGTAGAAGGGAGGATGATGAGAGAAGGGAGGGACGGACAATAACAGAATGGCGGGCAGGGTAGGGGAAGCATAGGAGAGGAGGAGAAATGAAGACATGCCTCAAAGGATATAAAGAACCAGCAATCGGAGGGTGAAAAACAAGAAAATGTAGAGGAGATAAGGCTATCAACATGGGCTAGAAGACAGAGGCACAGTACCAAGTAAAATAGGGAAGATATTTTAACTCATATTGAGGTAATGGGGGTGTTAGAAAAGAAGCCTGAAGGGAAAAGATGTAAGGAAAGGCTGCCAGCCCTTTAGAGAACACAGGAGTTTGCATGAAAGACCAGTCTAAGGGCCATGCTTGAGCGGTTAAGATGAAAGTAAGGATCAAAGACAGGCTGCCTTTTCCTGTCCTGTGAGAAATGACTGCAGGTATAGTTTATTTAGAATGATTAAGAAAGGACAAGTGTTTTATGTGCTGAGCTTCGATCAAGATTAAAAAATGTTTAAACTAAAATATATCAAGGTCGGCATTTCTGAATAAAACAATGGAAATATTTAATCGAATCCAGCTGTAAGTCATCAACCAATCTGTAGTACCTAAACAGAACAAGGTGAAGAACTTTTAAATAAATCACAGATCCGCAGATAAAGGTGGTGCTGTTCTTTGCTGTCTAAAATCAGGGCGCTTTGTACCTGTGTGAATTTTGGATTACCCATATTTAAGAGTGAATGTAACTGGTGTTATTTGTTTTCAGAAACTGCATAATGCATCCGGCGCCTCTCCCCCTAAAATGGGAGCCAGGTTGCGTTTTGTGAATGACCATTATGGATATGAGTGTGGCAGTATTCACTTCTGCTGCTTCTGTGTGCTGTTTTTTAACCAATCCTACTCCGGTTTGACTCTTTTCTCCTCATCTGCTCCTGTGTTTTTTGTCATTTTTTTCATATGTACTTTTTTTATTGCCTGTCCTTTTCTTATTCATGGTCTTTTATTGACGGTGTTGCTTAGGAATATAAACATATAAATGGTGTAGAATCTCTATACCATCTGGTATATTGTGGATGGCTGTTGCCATATCCTTTGAGCTATTTAAAATTTGAATTGCTTGATTATCTCACAACTCTGCGCAGCCATCCATTCTGTGTAGTATTAGGAATATAAACAATCGTGCTAAAATCCCTCCCCCCTCTTAATTCCCTTCCTCTCCTTTCTCCCATTCATCCCTCCCTCTCTCACAGGCACACTTTTATTTTTGTATCAGTCTTTAAAGCAGTGACTCATGATTTTTTCTCTAATTAACATGGTGTAGGTTGTGAACATCACAGGCAGAATACCGACGGGACAGAATATTGTGACAAGAATATCAAGGAACAAAATATCGAAAAGTACGTTTGCATAGATTTACTATATGCAGCTCCACATATACGTACTTTGGTGATATATGTCTTCAAGGTACGCAGATGTGAAATTAAGAATAGTAAATCCATACCTTCCTTTGTGGACTTACCTCTTCGACATTCTGTCACGGTGATATTCTTCCTTACATATTGAATACTAAAATCCTTTAGGGTTACGTGTCATTATGAATTAAAGGATCTCAGTGAGTTGTTAATCCAGCAGTTGTACTGCTCTTAAAATGACTGTCGCACACTATTCATGTTTAGTTCATCAATTAGAGGTTTCTATCGCCTTCAAAAACGTGTTTTTTGTCCTGTCTTAAGGCATAGGCTAGTTTTTTTCCATAGGCTGGAGTTGCCAAAGCTTGTAAAATCACTGTAATGTTTAGGACTTCTTTTTTCTTCTGATGCGAAGCAATGAGAACCATGACTGCATGTGGCAGTTGCACCAGAAGGGCCCCATTCAGAGGGTGCATTTTGATCAAGGTCTCGCCCTATAGGACCACAATTTGACCCAGCTCACGCAGCACCTGTTATCCAGAGAGATTTTTGATATGGCTGCTGATCTGTTTCCAGCTTTAGCTTCAGACAACCCCACCTTTTAAGTAATAGTGTACCCACTTGCGCTATTAAGGGTGAGGATGTGGACTAATGGCTAGAGAGGTCAACCTTGAAGCTGGGGAACCGGGCTCGAGCCTCGGGAGGGACGCTCAACATTCTGTGATTCTGGGCAAATCACTTAATCTCCCTCTGCCTAACAAAAATGAATATGCCCATCTGTAACGTAACTGGTGTTCATGCAAAAGCCTCTGATACCTTCGGGTTGGGTTTGGGCTATATCAAATTTTGTTTTAAAGGGCCTCTGGAAAGATCTGGTGTAACGTTTCCTTTGTCATATACCATTGGTTGAAGACTTTATAAGCTCTATGTAGGATGCCTCTTTCTCATATATATTAACGCCTTATGTTTCATTAATATGCATTGAATGTATGCAGTAGATAGGAAGGGAGTTTGAAGCCCCGAAGAAGATCATGGACCAGAATAGGCTCATATATCGACTGAAGCATGTGGCAAAATCATGTGGAAGGATGAATCATCACACTTCATCAGATATCCATATTAACTGGATTCTTTTGACCATATCCAGGGTATTTGTAAATAAAGAGAACCGCTGGGATGTACCCTGAGATATTTTTACTTTCCTTCTGGATCCCTGCATTTGTCCAGAAGAAAATCACCTAAGAACTCTGTAGTATCCTGGTTTGTTATGGTTCATGATGTGCCAGTGGAATGCTGCCTGAATGATGCAAGATGGAATGTTGGGAGTGGGAACTCACAGTTGGAGAAGGGCTGAGCGCCTGGCTGGCTGCTCCTGGTGGGACTGAATACTACTGTACTTCTAACCTGTAACCAACTTGAATAAATCTACATAAAAGTACATTCTGGATGTGGACTTGATTACTACAAACTCCCCAAATGGTTGAGTCCGCCAGGGTGGTATTTTGCTTACTCCGGTGTGGATAGGTAGCCAGTGTTGAAGCATGCCACAATAAGATGTAGGTTTGGAAACCTTTCCAATATCTTGTGGATCCCTTTAGGAGTCAGAGAGGATAATTAACATACAAAAATAATTCAGTGTAGGTTAATTTCTCCAAGCACCAGTTGTGAAAATGATGATTATTTATGAGGCTGTAGTTAGATGATTTTCCTCTTTCTCTCTGTTTGATCTGTCACCCTTAGGGTGGTCTTCCCCTAAACCTTTTGCATTCACCTTCCTTTTTTTCTTAAATCATTTCTGTTGGCATTAGAACCCTGTGCACTTTACCACTGCTAACCAGAACTAAAGTGCTTGCGCTCACTCCCTAAAACATGATAACATTGGCTTGAATATGATTGGCATATTTGATTGATTTATAAGACATCAGTACAGTGGTACACCATATATACAGCGCCTGTAAATTAAATGCTACTTGTGGGCCTGCGGCATTTATTGTGCAGCCCACTTAAGTAGCCCTATAAATATGTCTCAGACCTGCCATTGCAGCCTGCCAGCAGATTATAATGACCAATTTTACTTGCTAATATAACCCCTTGCTAAGTTTAGAAGCCCCTTTTCATTACATATAAGTCACCCCTAAGGTAGGCCATAAACAACTCAAAGGATTGTAATTAAAAAGTTGGACATGTGCCTTTATGTTTTACATATCTTGGTAGTGGAAACCTCACAAATCTGTTATTCACTACTGTGAGGTCTACCACTTCCATAGAATAACCTTGGGCTACTTTATTGAATTTAATAAGTGCTAATGTTTGAGTGGGGGCAGATAGGAAAGACAAGGTTGATGGATGAGTAATTGTAATTTAAAATTCTCTTAAAATGGTATAGCCAAATATTAAAGCACAATTCTGAAAATGTCACTTCTAGAAAGTTGCAAAAAAAAACAATTGATGGATTTAATGCGGACCAATGTCATACATTCACCCCAGTACAGAGATCTGGGCCTAAATTCATCATTTTTTTGCTCCTCAAACCATTCCAGTTTAGACCCAGCCATATGCAAATAAGTTTTAATCCTGTTCCCCATGGGAACAGTCAAGCCTGAAATGCCAAGCCAGGTCCTCCATGGACTGGAAACAAGCATCCTAGGGCAGGTTTCAGCCTTCATCAGCCAGGCTAGCTTGACTCCAGTGGCATGGAGAGCACAGGACCCACGTCTGGGCATACTCGTCCCACTCGGGGTCACACATGCAAAAAGAACAATTGTTGGACAGAATGCTGAACAATGTCATACATTCACCCCAGTACAGTGATCTGGGCCTAAATCCATTGTTTTTTGCTCCCCAAACCATTCCAGTTTAGACCCAGCCCTATGCAAACCAGTCTTGACCCTGTTCCCCACGGAAACAGTCCAGCCTGAACTGCCAAGCCAGGTCCTCTTTGGACTGGAATCAAGCATCCTAGGACAGGTTTCAGGGTTTAGGCAGACTATCGCATGCTACCGCCTTGTTGTGAATCCCACGTTGTCACGGGGTTATTTTCCCGCGATGGGGTGCCATATTGAAAGTTGCGTTACGCTACTCGTGTGGTAGTTAACACACATTCTTGTGAATATACCCCTCGGTTGTTGGTTGAGCGGGCCACTCAAGCAATAGCTACAATCTTTTTCAGGCTGAATCACAAAAAGTGACTAAATCAACCTGTGATGAACCCTCCGGTAGCTTGGCACAAAATCAGTCAGATTTAACTTAGATGCCACATGTAAAGTGTTTATGAAGCACTTAAACAATAACAAGCTGAAGAGACAGCACAACGAAAGTCCCACACCAATTTAGACCAGCCCGGGACCTCGGGGACAGGGAAGGGCAAGGACAAGAAGAAGAGGAAGACGAAGTTCAGTCCGCAGGCGAACAGGATCATAGTCACGGAGGTGATGGAACACCATAAACAACTGTTTGTCACTCCAAACGTGTCATTGGGCACCAAAACTGGAATATGGCGGGACATCGAGGACAAGGTGAATGCAGTCAGAGAGCACAAGAGGACAATGGACGAGGTCAAGAGGTGATGGAATGACATCAAGCGGAAGACCAAGGAGAAACTTGCAGCCAACCAGAAGGCAGTAATGCAGACTGGAGGTGGGGGCCCAGCACCACAGCTCGTGCTGGATAACATGGAGGAGCTGGTGTTGACAGTCATCAGTGTGGATACTGTGGCCAGAGTCAGGGGACAGAACACTACCCGACAGGACACAACACAACCGCAACAGGGGGAGTGACCACCAGGTACTGGGGGGATGGGTGGAGATGGGCACAATGGCACACATGCACAATCTAGCACAGCACAGTGCACACTCACAAGGACTCTGGGTCATCGCCCAGATCTACAGACTGTCACAATGTACAATGCCATGTGTCTGAATGTCAACCTGTGCCATGTGTCTACTAGGCCTGGGCGAAGCACTACGCTACGCTCGCGTAGTTTGCGAAGTTCGCGCTACTTCGCACTACGCAAACTGCACGTAGCACAGTGCGAACACGCGTAGCGTAGTGTTGCGTAGTGCTGCGGTCATTTTTTGCTTGCTCGCGGTCCTCAACGTCAAGTTGGCGACCGCGAGCAAGCAAAATGACATCCTGGCGAGACTTTTTCCTTGTTCGCGATCGCGAGCATGGAAAATAAACCTCCCGGCGAGATTCACAACGCGAGAAGGTCAGGTTTCTCATTGCGAGGGGTCGCGTATGCTCGCGACCGCTCGCGATGAGAAACTACCAGTTCGCGTTGAGAAAGCTGCAGCTCGAGGAAAAATCTACTCGAGCAGCCGAAAACTACAGCTCGCACTGTGCAAGATGCCATTTTCAATGATTGCACAGTGCCGGTTGCTTGTCCGCACTGTGCAATCATTGAAAACAACATCTTGCACAGTGCGAACATGTTACTTCGCAGTTCGCGAAGTGCTACGCGTAGCTCGCGTAGTGCGAACTTCACTTTGCGTAGCTTCGCGAAGTGCTACTTCGCGAACTACGCCCACCCTTAGTGTCTACACACGTGGAAACATTGTAATACACCATCTCCCCTTCACATCGCAGGTGCACAGTCAACACCTCCTGCAAAGCTGTCCCAGCCACTCTTCACAGATGACGAGGAGGACAACGCCAGCATCAACGCCCAAACCATCCAAGACATCATTGACCTCATCCGTCACTCACCTCCAGGCTCAGGGCAGCCCAGCTACATCGATGACACCCCACCCACCACCCAAACCATCCAGCAGGAGGCACCCACAGCACGGCACCCTCCCAAGACCTCCAGAAACAACACATGGCCTTCCAATGCCGTGTGCTGGAGTGCCAGATGGAGACGGTTGAGCAGGTGCGGGTGGGCTTCGGCATCATGGCTGCCAAACTGGACGTCATCATTGAGTGCCTATGTCCGCCCCATGGTCTCCAACGAGCCCTGACTGACATCCCTGGAGTCATGACGCTGAGAGAAGAACACCTGTCCACTCAGAATGGCTCCAGTGATGCCAGCTGTGAGCTGGCACACATACGGGGGCTCATGGAGGACATGGTGCGGATGGAGGAAGAAAGGATGGCAGCCACCACTGCACATCATCGAAATGTAGCTGGGATCTATCATGCCCTACAGACCTCCACCATGGCATTGCAGCCACAAGGCGTGGCGCTGATTAATGCTGCTGCGCCCAAGCCATCCACATCCCCTCCCCCTGGTGTGTCAGTGCCTCCCAGTGCAGCAGCCGGATCCACTCAGGCCCCTGATGTGTCAGTGGCACACAGTGCGGCAGCCGGATCCACTCAGGCCCCTGATATGTCAGTGGCACACAGTGCGGCAGCCGGATCCACTCAGGCCCCTGATGTGTCAGTGGCACACAGTGTGGCAGCCGGTCCTGCAACACCCACAGGTGGGGCAGGGCACACACCCGGGACGAGGACGTTGATGGGACTGTGGTCAGAAGGACCAGGCACTAGCATTCATCACCGCCACCTGGCCTGTGTCTGCTTGGTCCCCCACATGGCCTCATGACCTTCCACTGACCCACGATACACTCCGATGCACTCACCTCGGACAGCGACATGGACTGCCACTTCCGTATTGGTGCCCAATGACATGGTGGCCAGGCTGCGGACTGTACCCTTCCCTTCAGCAGGACTTGTCATCCCCGGATGGACTCTGGCTGGCCCTCCACGGGCCCAAATTATGTAGTGTGCTGGGCATTGCCCTGAACCGCTCCAGCTGCATAACTGCACTGGATGTGCAATAAACATCCATTGACGCACTGCTGTGTCATGTCTATCATCAGTCATGTATGCATGTGTGGATGAATGTAGGGACAGTGATTTCCCTTGCCTCAATGATGCGCATCCTGTGGGATGCCAGTCAGAGGGAGATACATTGCATTTTGTTTACCGGGTCCCGTGAACACTACAACTGGGACACACACATCACTCACTTCCTTGTTCGGACATGGACTGAACCATGCCCACAGCCCACGTGTCATTGTGGCAAGCCCTGCGCTGGTCCGGCATACGGAAGGCCAGACCACTCCGCTTATGCTCTGAGGGGGGGCCCTCACTGCTACCCGTCGCAGGCGTACTCGCTTGTGGTGTGCAGGTCACTGGTCTAGTTGTCAGCATGTCACAGCCACTCCCTGAGGGCAGGTTTGCACACACACCACACCCACCCGGCACAGGCGTCACAGGCCATGTGACTCCGCCAACATAAGGGGCCGACTACGTCACATTCTCCTCTGCCCGTGGTGACTGGATGATGGACGCCACGGTTCCTAATCATAAAGGGCACAAGAGTTTTGCTTCGCACAGGGTTAGTGGGATCCCAGGCCTGCGTACGGCACAGGCTGACCACCACGTGGCGCTGACTGGGGTTGCACAGGGTTAGTGGCAACCCAGGCCGGCGTACGGCATGGGCCGACCACCATGTGGGGCTGACTGGGGTTGCACAGGGTTAGTGGCAACCCAGGACTGCGTATGGCACATGCCGACCACCGTGTGGCGCTGACTGGGGTTGCACAGGGTTAGTCGCACCCGGCGCATTGCGGCAGGCACAGGCACCCCCCCACGTGACGGTGACTTTGGGTGCACTGAGTCATTGGCACTTTAAGCTGTTGAGCGGGTGGGCACCCTGCGATGATGGCCTGTCCCGGCAGTCCGGGCAACTCAGGTTTTGTGTGCCCTGCTGTACCGCAGTGTAGGCCAGAGTTAGCGGGCAGCGCGGGCCTACCGCCACGTGGCCTCGCTTCCAGGTCACAGACTTAGTGGCACCCATTGGGCTGATTGGGTGTGCAAAAGACACACAATTGATGTACGTAATGCTGAACAAATCAAAACTGAGCGGGTGTGCAGCCTGCGATGTTGCCAGGTGCACTGGTATGTCCTCAGCCATGGAGTAATCAAGACCCATCAACGCACGTGAGATCTGGTGGCCAGCGGAGCGTGGCTGCATGGTATGGAGGGTGCCATGTCCTCGGGCCCGGGCTTGTGGCTTGCAGCGGCACTTGGTGGGACATCCAGTCTACACGCCGGTGGCGGAAGGTGAGCAGTGAGGCCTGGGTGTGCATGGGCAGGCATGCTCCGCGGGCGGCGGATGCCTTTGTGATGCCTCTGCCTGGGTGTGCATGGGTGGGCATGCCCCGTGGGCAGTGGGTGCCTTTGTGATGCCTCTGCCTGGGTGTGCATGGGCGGGCAGGCGCTGTTGTCTTGCGCGAGTGTGTGTACTGTGCCAGTCATGTATCTGGACTCTGTTTCAGATGACGGCTCTGATTCAGATGTGTGACCTAATGGACTGCACTACATGCCGGCAAGTGGTTGGAAACACACCGGTGGCAGCAGGTGAGCTGTGTGGCCTGGGTGCGCAGGGGCGGCTCTCTCTCTTCATCTCTCTCTCTCTCTCTCTTCTTCTCTCTCTCTCTCTCTCTCTCTCCCCCTCTCTTCTTCTCTCTCTCTCTCCCCCTCTCTTCTTCTCTCTCTCTCCCCCCAATCTTCTTCTCTCTCTCTCTCTTCTTCTCTCTCTCTCTCTCTCTCTCTCTCTCTCTCTCTCCTTCGCTCTCTCTATGTCCTTTGATGTGCGCAGGACACACCGTCTCATCATGTTTTTTGTCTTGCAGGCTGTGACCTACAGACTGTCCCACGGGGAGCCGCCATGTGTCTTCATTTGATTTCAGTGTTCATTTTAATAAAGTTTTTTTTGTTGCTTCGGAAGTGAATGTGTGATACTCATATCTGTGTCGACACATGCATTTCAACTGTTGTGATTGTGCGACATCATGCAGAATAATTTGTACATGTTTTTGTTTAGCTGATGTGGCATGTCTTTGTTGGAGGGGGCTGCCAGGGAAGGGTGGTCCGGGGGGTGGTGTCGGTGGGTGTTGTGGCCCTCTTGGGTGTCCGGGCCGCTTGATGTGTGGCTCCATGGCATCTGTTACACTTCCGATGTGGCCCTGGGCTGGTCTCCCTTTTGCAGTGCTGGCTGCAGTCCGACTTAACATCAGGTCAGAGCAGGTGTAGATTTCCTGGTGCTAATGCGCCTTATCGCCTGTTTTGTGTTCTTATCGCAGATCTGGCTGGTCGTTGAGAATGTTGTGGAGTGGTGTTGTCGCTGCTTTTGGCATGGGAACGCCTACTTTGCACCTCATTAGCGATAGTTGCAGGGATCCTTTGTGTTGATGTTTTTTGCGGCTGCTATTGCGGGTAAACTGGTGCTGTGGGCTGCTAGCACCAGCTTGTGAAAGGGGAGGTAAATTTATCACGACTTTGGCTGCGATAAAGTGCAGTTAATTTGGCGATAGCTCCTTGTGAATATGGCCCCCAATTTCTCACACTCTCTTTTGGTGAATTCACAGGTATTGTAGCCCGACTGACTCTTTGAGTTTGAATTCTAGTTTACATTGTTCAAAGGTTTTGATCTGTTCATGGTGAAATGAGTCAGACAAAGTTCTACATTTCCTCTCCTGCTACCTCTTGAAAGTCTTCTGAGTAAAAAATTAGATAAAGTGTAGGAGGGTATTAGGAAACGAAAACACTGTATCCTTCTACTTTTGGTGACCCGATTCAAAGGTTCAAGCACTGTCTTGGCCTGTGTGGCCAGTTATCCATTCTATTGTCTTTATCTTTTGAATAAACAAGCCAAATCGAAAAGATCTGCCTACTACTGCTAAATACAAGAGTAGCTTCTTCCTGGCTGATTATCACACTGTTTTGTGTGTGGTTTGACAGTATCGATAAGTCACCTGTCCCCTTTTCCTTAGAGACATATATTTATTGACTCTAGCCATAGTATAGCCTACTATCTGCCTAGACAAGCTCCATCAGTATCTTTTGCATTATTGTCAGTTCAAGTGGAATTGGGATTCGTAGTACTTTGAACAGCTATAGTAATCTGGACAGGATGTCAGTCTTGAGCTTGTTTATTTTGCCTATCCATGAGACTCTTTAGGGTGAGCTAGGATGCCGTGTACTATCCTGCCAGGCCATTGATGAGTTTGATGCTAAGGTATCTATTCTTTATATGCAATTGCTGCTTCAAGTCCTCCTAGATCAAGACACCCAGCAGCATATTTACGAGATTAGTGATGCATGCCAGCACAGAAAGTCACCTTGCCGCGCTGCTGTGAGTCACTGGGAAATGGCAGGAATGCATCACATATATCCAACATGGCGCATTTCTGTCCCTTCCCCTCGGGCTTGTGCCATTTTGGCAGCCTAGCACCAATTCCGGTGCCCTTGCACCATGGCACAAGGGTGTCTGCATTGCATGCAGTATTGTTTTCGTGCAGGGAGGGACACCTTCCTGCACAAAACAATCCGGAGAAGCTTTTCCCTCTGTATATTTGTGCTGTAGATAAAGATATTTCTCCTCATTATGCATCATCTGGGGAGGCGTAAGATTTTGGTGTATTCTCAGGTTTACAAGACCTTGTAAATCTGGGAATGCATCAAAAGCCATGGGTGTTGCATGACAAAACCCACAGCAACGCCTTTGGAATGCCTACCTTCCGCAGAGTAAGGCAACACAGCTATTTGTGCTACGTTCACTTATTCATGATTTATAAAGCCATTAAAAGCCACGCAAAGTGGCTTTGCGTGGCTTTATGAATTTGACTTAGAATCTTGCATTGCGTGTGTACCACTTTGCATGGTGCAAAGGTGCTGCCGGCCTTTAATAAATATGCCCCCTAGTGTATTGGACTTCTGCATGTTAACTTTAAATATGGAGGCTTTTTCAAATTCCTCACATCAGCCAGTAGTTCAGAGATTGAGTTTATGGAATTGGTTAGAGCTACCATGGTGCCACCAGCAGAGGCATATTTTGTGTTCTTCTCCTCATAAGGAAATGCCGTTAATTCCTATTCTCCTCCTTATTCTGTCTGCTAATGGCTTTACGATCAGTGCAAATAACAGGGGGTGACAAAGGGAAGCCCTGTCTAGCCCCCCTCTGGAGATAAAACTGTTATGATCTTTTGTCCTTAACGCCAACTCTGACAGTTGGTGCCAAGTACCCTGCTAGTATTCATTTTGACATGTTCTGGCTCAATCCCTGTGCCTTATGATACATCTTCAAAGAAAGTCCCCAATTTTTTTTGAGTCACAGGTATCGTTTTCTTCAAAACATTTTCTATTATGCGTATGCTGTCTGATCCCTGTCTACCCTTGATGAAGTCCACCTTATTGAAATCTATCACATACGGCATCCATTTATCTAATCTAATTGTCACTAAGTTGGTTTAAATCTTGATGCCTAACTTGTGGAGAACTCTTGGTCTGTATGAAGTGTAATTTGCTGGATTCCTCCCCGCTTAGGAATGAGGTTAATGGCAGCCTCTCTCATTGATGGGGTAACTCTACCAACCTGCTTGAAGTGGTTAAAGAGGTGTGCTAACAATTTCCCAATTAGTGATGGGAAGGTTTTACAGAAGTGTATTGTAATGCCATCTGGTTCGGGATTTTTTTTGGTTGCATCCTTTTTGCGGCTTTCCAGAGTTCCTAGTCTTCTTTGGGCAGATCAAGTTCCTGGAAGAAGTTTGTGGCATGCGTGGTAGATGAAATGCACAGAGATAGGCATTTAGCTGCTCTTTGCTTTCATTTCCTCTACTAAAAAGGTGTTTGTAGAACTCTCTTAAGGTGGCCCACTGTAGGTGACATGCTGATATTGAAGATTCCCTGTAGAAGATTTTGCTCTCTGCGTGTGTAACATTTTTGTTGACAGTGTACCTCCTTTCTTACTTTTTTCAGCCTAGTTTTATTAGTGTGAGTACTGCCTTACCTGGAGAAATTAATTTGAGTCATTCCTTTACATCTGGGACCTTCCATCTGCCTACCCTTTGGAGTTTGCCTTATTATTTGCCTATAGTTCCTTTAATTCCTCCACTAGCTTAGGTCTTCGAAGCTTGGTTTCATGAAGCTTAGTTTCATGCGACATTCTGGTAGTGATCAAGATTTCTACACTACACCTTGGACCATTTCCATAAAGGTGTCCCAATTTAACAGAGGATGTATCCTCATCTTTGTTAGTTTCAAAGACCTCTTCAATTTGGTATGCTATTTCAACTTTGTTTACTGGTCTCTAAATTGTGATGGTTCATTCTACAGGCATGTCTACAACACCCTCCTCTGTCGCATGCTAATCAATCACAATATGAGCATGGTCAGAGATAGAAATCTGTGAGATCTCTACTTTATTTAGGGTGTGTAGAAGTCCCTGTGAGATGAACATCTAATCTGTTTGGGAGCACGTTCTGTGAAAATGGGAGTAAAATGAATAACCCCTGTTATCTTGGTGCATCCTCTAGACTCCATTCCCTGAATTTGTTTTTCAATCTCTCTGAGGCAGTGCCTTTGCACCTTTTAGTTCTTCCTCAAATATCTAGATATAGGTCCCATACCATGTCCTTATCTCCTCCCAGTATCTTACCTGCAATCTTCTCTGCTCTAGTTTAAATCACACAATTCTAACATTTGCTACACCTACACATGGTTCCCATTAAATGATCCAATCAGGTTAGAGTACAAAGATCTTGGGCTACTCTACAATGCAGCAATTCTGAGCATTCTTCAGACTTACATTTATCTGCAACAAATGAGATACTATGGACTAACCTGTACGCTGCAGGTGTCTGGTTGGAATCAATACCAATTATAGCATTCTAAGGTTCGCAAAATGAAAAGAAAACATTTCACGTGAAAGAAATTAAAAGAACATTGAGGGAGATTTACAAAAAATTTGCGCAGTGTAGCCCTTCCCCCATGAGGCTGCGATGCATTGCGTGACAGGGAGGGAGCAGGAGAGCGCAATATCTTCAAAGAAATGACTCGCTCCTCCCCTTTCCCTTGCGCTGGTGCTGATTTCAGCTGCCATGCACCACGCACACACCTTAGTGACATAGCGCTAGGGTGTGGGCATTAGTCTAGCATAAATTTAGTACAAGAAAGGGTACCCTTCCTGTACAAGATACGATGCCCAGACACATGCAAAGTTTTTCCCACTTTACATGCGTGCTGCACAGTGCAGCACACATGCAAAGTCAGAAAAAGAAGGAGAAATTAAAGCATTTTTCCTTATGCGCGCCTGCTTGAAAAGGGCACAGTTTTTTCACACTAAACCCAATCTACTTTATTTAGTAAATTGGGTTTAGCGTGAGAAACCTTGGGTGGTTGCATGGAAATGCCCATGCTCCAGCCTTGGTGTGCCCCAAAGGCGCAAAGTAATGCAAAGCAGCGCTATGCGCTACTTCGCATTACTTTTCCGTTATTTCCAGCGCTAAAGAAGTTTAGCGCAGGAAAGTATATAGGGAAAAAAAAAATTTGCGCTGCGTCACTTTTGTGACACAAACATGGTGCAAAATCTTAGTAAATCCCTCCCATTCTGTTTATTAATTGGGATATCAGCTTTGCCTAGAAATAAATGCACATGTGTCACAAAGCAAGATGACAACCAACATTAATCATTTTAAAATGAGCTATGGTCAATCTAAACATGAACAAAAGACAAATAATAACATTTGCATGTTTGTGTGTTAATGTCAATTAAATGCAAAACATATAACATAGAAAAAAAAATTAAATCCCTTACTCTATATTTGGAGTGCATACCTTGATGAAACAACCTTCACCGTCTTTAAGACACTTGGGGCAAATTTACAAGGGCATTGCACCACCGGAGCGTCACTTTTAACGATGCTCCGGTGGCATCATGCATTTTTCCATATTTACAGGGTGGCGCTAAGCCACTCTGCGTGGCTTAACACTGCCTTGTAAATATCATACCCTTTGACACAGTTCTCTGCGTCAAAGGGGAGTGCAATGGTGTTGCTGTGGGCGATCCTACACAACATCCATTGCTTTTTGACACTGCCCCAGATTTACAAGAAATCTGAGGTGGCACAACTAATGCCTCTGAAAGGGTGGTGTTAGAATGGCGCAACAGGGAGAAATACTTTTATTTCTCCACGTTTTTCGCTCTTTCTATGTGTGCTACAGTCTGCAGCACACATCGATGGAGCAAATTGCCACGGTGCAAGGGTGCCTGCCCTGACACTAGGCAGCTTTTTAAGCATCAGTGCAAGGGAAAACACAGGGGTGCTCCGTACGTTTGTAAATACGCCACATCCCTGTGTTTTTTAAATGATGTGATGCAGCTGAATTGCTTGCAGTGCTGCACTGTCATTTCTTTGTAAATATGCCCCTCAGGTTGCTCACTCTTAATTGAATATTTAAATATAATTGCCACTCTTGTGCTTTTGGAAACCACTCCTATGCTTTTGGAAAGGGCAGAGGCCCAGAATTGTGTTGGGTATATTTTGTGTCGCATTCTGAATTTGTCTGTAATGAGCAATTGCATCTCTTGTAAAAACAATATGTCTGGGTCTTGCAGTGTAATGTAATGCCATACATCATACCTCATATAGGCGAAATTCAGCTCTGTAACATTCAAAGATATTAACTTAAATATAGATGTATCTGGAATGTCCCTTCTAGTAAAGCCACAGGTTGCTGAATTGTTTACCTGGAATAGGTGAGCCAGTTTGAACCTCACCCAGGAACCTAAACTGAACATGTGAAATGGGCCATTTTCAGCCTTTTAGCTATCACTACCTCAATAATTAGCCCAGACCATACCTACCTTCAAAAATCATTAATACCATTCCAAGGGGGAAACCAAAAGCAATAAAAAAATTAGCAAGATAAGCCAGACCCCGTGGACCACTGTCACAGTCTTTGGTCGTGAAGGGGACGGCTGCCCTCGGCGGGTTCACCCAGGTTCTACAGCCAACCACCGCTGTGCATGGCCAAGGCTTGGCTGCCCGCTGTGTTTTAGGCATCGGCCAAGCTTCCAAAGGTTGGATGTGGTATATCATCAAAACTCACAGAACTTCATATAGAAAAAACAATGTTTTTTTTTTATTCTATCTTTTTTTATTAGTTGCAAAATACAAAGGAACAACATGGTCAATCAGTAAGCAAATGAGTCGCTGCAGCACCGGTTACATGCCTGGACAGTGTAAAGCAATAGGTCTTACATAACGCCATGAAGGAAGAGATCTTTCAGCCCATACTCTCCAATACGGAGCGGCGGGCCTGCGGGGGCTCACATATCTCCCCTTTGTATTCGTTCCACTTCGACCACACCTCCCCCCACTTTCGGGGGCACCCCTGCGCCGTGTACACAGTCTTCTCTTGCAGCATACACCAATCCATGTCTCGTTGCCAATCTGCCAGTTTCGGCAAAGCAGGTGCTCCCCAAAGGCGGACTATGTTTCTTTTTGCCACCATTTGCCCTAGTGTTACCCAGAGTTTCCCTCTCGCAGATAAGTCTGTGGGTTCCCAAATGTTCAGGAGGCATCTTTTTGCCTCCGGGCGTAAGTCCACTTCCCATACCTCCTGCATGCAAGCCACAACCCTCCTCCAGTACCGCTGTACATACGGGCATTCCCACAGAATATGGAAGAAAGAGCCGGCTACCCCGCAGCCCCGCCTGCAGAGCCCCTCCCCCTCCCCCGTCGCATCACCTGCAGTCTCGTGCACGATATGTACACTCTGTGTAGCACTTTAAGTTGTATAAGCCGAAGTCTGGCCGATATCGCCACCTCCCTCGGGGAAGCCAGTGCCACCACCCACTCCTCATCATCAATCTCCAGTCCGTCAGCCACCCATTTCTCTTTAAGGGAGCGGAGAGGGTCAGGTGGATTATTTTTCAATTTCTTATATGTAAGTAAAATGGCGCGCTCGGGCATGTAGCCGTCGAGTAACCTGTCCTCAAGAGGGGAGGCCTGTGGGGGCTTAGTCCCTGGCGGTATGTTGGCGCGAAGGGAGTGCCTGATCTGCAGATATCTGAAATATTCAGTAGGAGCTAAATCGTAGGTTTCCTGCAGGTAAGCAAAGGATCTGACCCCCTTGGGCCCCCACAGGTCTTTTACCTGCGAGATGCCCATAAGGTCCCAACTACGGAACCCCTTCGTATGACCCAGGCTGCCCAGTCTCTCCGACGCCCACAGTGGAGTGGCCAGAGTCAGAGTGCCGGACCAACCCAGTTGCAGATGCGCTGCGTGCCATATTTGCACCGAGTGTTTGGTCGGCCCAGTGAGCTGATGTTTCCCGGGTTTGGAGTAGAGTGCGATTTCATAATTCCCACCTGGGAGTAGCCATCGATCCATCCCAAACCCTGGGTCATTACCGTCCCTGTACGTCCCGTGGTTGATTGCCGATAAATGGGCGGCCCAATAGTATTTGCGGATGTCCGGGAGGGCAATCCCTCCATCATACCATCCCAGTGTGAGCTTACGCAGCGCTATCCGAGGTGTACCTGCCCAGAGGAGGGCCCGCTGCGCCGCCTCAATAGCCACGAAATAGGAATTCGGCACTAGGTCTGGGTAGTTTTGGAGGGCGTAGACAAACCGCGGAAGGGCCATCATTTTGAATAAGGCTGCACGGCCCAGCAGGGATAATGGAAGCCTCCACCAGACAGAAAAAACAATGTTGAAGTAAAGTTGTAGTTAGCTTTGATTAAATACCTAACGTATGTTAAAAAAGATCCAAAATTCACTTAAAACCATGGTTAAAGTACAGCTATTGTTACATATACAAACTAAACAACCACTAAAATCTACAAGTTATTGTTAGTTCCACAATCTATAGCTCATACAGCAGCCATACAAAACATAGGGGCATATCAGCCACAACCGGCGATAATTATCGCTAAGCGCACTTAGCGCTAGGATAATTATCGCCGGCTAACGTGGATTTTTATCGCTGAGATAGCGTGCTATTAGCAACGCTTACCTCAACAGCGATAAAAATCCTAGCGCTAACTGCCTAACATGAGATTATCGCTGGAAACCCAGCGATAATCTTACGAACGAAATGTGGAGTTAGCTTGTTGATAGGGCCTCACAAACTGAGCCATGATATCCACCTTCCATAGGATATCATGGCTAAGTCAGTCCTGAAGCAGGCGTAAGGAAAGTAGCGATAACAGGGGTTATCGCTCCTTTTCTTGCCGCTATGCTTCATAGCGTGGGGCTTGATGATAGGAGAAATGTCACTTAGCGACATTTCTCCTGTCGTGTCAGGTCAGGAACGCCCACTTTGCATCTCATTAGAGATGCAAAGCTGGGCGTTAGGAATTTGTAAGCTAATGCAAGGTTTCACGCGTTAGTGTGACCTTGCTAATTAGGCGATAAAATTATCGCCGCTTTTCGGCCGGAAACGGCCGCAAAAGCAGCGCTAATTTTCTACCGCCGCGTTGTCGATATGCCCCATAGCTCGCAGATCAGATGCTAGGCTTATGAGCTCATAATATCATTAGCCTTACTCTCAAACCCTATCCTTACCCCTGCTTCCTTACACTGACTGTATTATCCTTATGTCTATTACCTTTAACCCCTTATCTTTACACCCTTAACCACTTACCCTTTAGCCTTACACATACCTGTTTAACCTTTTACCCATAACGCTTTCCCATGGCTGATATACCTTTAACCCATTTTGTTAACCCTTACCTTTACGCTTGACCCCATAAACACTTTTACCCCATACACTTACCACTTGCCATCATGCCCTTAACCTCTTGCTCCCCTTTTGCTAACTCCAAAACCATTACTCTTAAACCATCACCCATAACCGGTTGTATGAAGGAACTACAAATGCAACTATATTGCATGCCTTAACAATGCGTTCTTTCCCTGACCGTGTCTTCACCATGCATGCCTTGATAACGAATTTCGTTGTAAAGGTATGATTGGTAACGGCATATGCATGGTAAAGATTACACCCCAGCCCCTTGCCCTGAGAAATAATACCGGGCACCCAGCACTTAAAATGACCCCGACCCCAGCCCTAAAAACTACCCCAACCCCCCACCCTGTTTATTCAAGCCCAGCCTACAGCCCTAAAAAGAACCCTGATCCCCCTCCTTAAAAACAGAAAACTACTCAACAAGCTGCGTCCCGATCCTTCCTTTTCCTTCCATTCTCGTCCGGGCAGGAGGAAGTTCCTCCAAGTCTCCAACACGTTCCACACCCCACCCAGTCTCTCTGAATCTAGAGCGCTGACTGCCTTTACAACACATATGCCTTTACTTCCTTTGCATATGCATGGAAGAAACAAGCATTGTAACGCTTGTGTGGTAACGGCATGCGTGGTTCCAACTGCGTTGGTAATGCCGTTTTTCCCCTTAACCTCTTTACCTTCTTACCATTACACTTTTAATCCCATACACGCACCTCCTAATGTCTTGCTCTTTACATCGGTCACTTCTCTCCTTACCTTACAGGTACCGTTATAACTCTTTTACCATATCCCCCTACCCTGAACACCTTAGCCATGACATCTTACACACTTACCCCTTAACACCTTACATCCTCTCATCCTTTCCTACTCATATCCTAAAAGAAAATATATCATTTATGTATTTTTATTACGTTACTTAGAATGAAATGACAAACGTTGTGATGGTCTACGATCAAATTGTAGTCCATAAAAAATTGCAGGACAATTGCATGTATGTAAACACATGGTATGCTCCCTCCTGGGGTGCTCTGTAAGGCCACTCCAGTGGGTGCATAACTTGTGGTGAGAGCAGTGAGCAAGAACTTGGGGGGACACATTATAGAGAAACGCGTTAGCTAAGGGTTTTCCAAATGCTTGTCAGGCCGATCGTCACAGTATTGTTCCTACATACATCGCAGAGGAGCCAATGAACTAATCAAATGTACAGCTTCTGCTTAGTTACTGCACTCTGGCTGATAGAATAGAGGCATAAGTGTCTGTTGCAGCACAAAAGAAGGCATTTGTATAGGAAGCAGACAGGGCTTGCCTTTGAATAAAAGGGATTTTTCATTGTTGCAGCTACATGCATACAGATGTAACAAATGCCTCCACCAGGAGCAGGGCATTTGCTCTGCACAGCTCAGCCTCTCTATCCACCTTAACCCTATCCAGTGCTTAATTTGTAAAATAATAAGTACGAGGGCCATGACCAGGAGGCCACTGCAGCTTGCACCATCCATTGCCCTTTTCATCACTTCCAGTGGCGGTACCAAAACAACTACTAACCATCTATCTTGCCTGCAAGCGCCACAGTTCAAATTATTCCAGGTCCTCAAAGCTAAAGGAATGGCTGGGGAGCCAGGTATTATTTATTTCTAATGTTCATTGTAGTCATAAACAAACGTTGTTCTGCTCATCTCTAAATTAGATGAGCAGCGCCACCATGTGGCAGACTCTAATAAGTACCATGTTGACAATTAAGTGCCGGTGCCGCGCACCGGAAACCACTGGCTCAAATTAAGCATTGACCTTATCTGCCAGTCACAGTGACAATGACATACACAATGCAGTGGTAATATCCCAAAGCCGCAAAACCAGTCCTTTCACTTTAAATACCAATACAGCAGTAAACACAACTAACTCCTCGGCGCCTGACATCGCCATAGCCATCCCGGACGGCTACAAGATCACCCGTAGGGAGCGCGCCAACGGAATCGGAGGAGGAATAGCCATCGTCCATAAGTCCACCCTCAAGGTCTCCTCACATGCAGACGACACCCTCAACACGGCCGAACACCTGCACTTCCGGATCCACACCAACCCCAACACCACCCTCAGAGGAACGCTCGTCTACAGACCTCCTGGACCCCAGGCACAGTTCTGCGACTCCATCCCCGACCTCGCCAGCACCCACGCACTCGAATCCACGGACTACATCCTCATCAGGGACCTGAACTTCCACCTCGAGAACAACAATGACGCCAACTCAGCTGCACTGATCGACAACCTCGCCAACGTCAGCCTCAGACAACTCGTCACTACACCCGCCCACGCTGCCGGCCACACGCTTGACCCCATCTTCTCCACGAGCACCCACGTCGCCTTCGACCACACCACCGAACTCCACTGGACCGGCCACCGCTGCATCCATTTCACCTTCAAGAAACCCACCACGCACCACCGCACCCAACAGCTGCCCCGCCGCTGCTGGAGCAAAGTCACCGAAGACCAGCTGACCACCACCCTCGGCCAGAACCCACCCACCCACCGACACCACCGACCCAGACGCCGCCGCCCGCAACCTTAGACAATGGATTGACGACTGCGCCAACACCCTCGCCCCGCTCAAGAGACCTTCCAACAACCGCACCAGCAAGAAAGCCACCTGGTTCACCGAAGAGCTCCAGACCTCCAAATGTGCATGCCGGAATCTGGAGAAGAAATGGCTCCACGAGCATACACCGGACAGCTTCACAGCCCACAAGGACGCCACCCGCAGACATCACCACCTCATCAGACTAGCCAAGAGATCTTCCTTCAAAACCCGCCTGGATAACAACGCTCACGACAGCAAAGACCTCTTCAGCATCATGAAGGAACTCTCCAACCCCAGTGCCAACGCCAACGACATCCCACCCCCACAAGAACTGTGCGACGCACTGGCAACCTTCTTCCACCGCAAGATCACTGACATTTATGACACCTTCAACACCACGACCGCCAAGTCCACGCCAGACGCCACCTCCCGCGAACTTCACAAGCACCAACCACCTGACCTCCTGGGCCAAGGTCAACGACGACGAGACACGCAAGGTCATGAACTCAATCCACTCAGGATCACCTTCAGACCCCTGCCCACACCACGTATTCAACAAAGCAGACACAGCCATCGCACCCCAACTACGGAAGGTCATCAACATCTCCTTCGTGACAGCGACAGTCCCGGAAAGCTGGAAGCACGCCGAAATCAGCGCCCTCCTCAAGAAGCCCAAGGTGGACGCCAAGGACCTCAAGAATTTCCGACCCATCTCCCTGCTCTCGTTCCTGGCGAAGGTCATCGTGAAAATCGTCAACATGCAACTGGCCCGCCACCTTGAGGACAACAACATCTTAGAACCGTCCCAGTCCGGATTCAGACACAACCACAGCACCGAGACAGCTCTCATCGCCGCAACAGACGACATCAGGCGCCAACTAGACAATGGTGAAACATCAGCCCTCATCCTCCTGGACCTGTCAGCCGCCTTCGACATGGTCTGCCACTGCACACTAAAGACACGCCACCAAGAAGCCGGAATCCAAGGGAAGGCCCTGAACTGGACCACGTCCTTCCTCGCCGGCAGGACCCAGAGCGTCCGCCTCCCCCCCCTTCCGTTCCGTGCCACCAACATAATCTGCGGCGTACCCCAGGGCTCATCCCTCAGCCCAACGCTGATCAACGTCTACATGGCCCCCCTCTCACAAGTGGCCTGCCAACACGACCTCAACATCATCTCCTACGCCGACAACACCCAGCTCATCCTCTCCCTCACCAAGGACCCGCACACCGCCAAAACCAAACTCCGCGAGGGAAGGAAGGCCGTCGCCGATTGGATGAGGAGCAGCCGTCTGAAGCTGAACTCGGACAAGACGGAGGTCCTCATCCTCGGACCCACCCCCTCTGCCTGGGACGAGTCCTGGTGGCCAACCACGCTGGGAACAGCACCAACACCCACTGACCACGCACGCAACCTATGATTCATCCTCGACTCCTCCCTCTCCATGTCGAAGCAGGTCAACGCCGTCTCCTCCTCCTGCTACAGCACCCTCCGCATGCTCCCCAGGATCTACAAGTGGATCCCTACCAAAACAAGAAGAACAGTGACACAGGCCCTCGTCAGCAGCAGGCTGGACTACGGCAACGCTCTCTATACAGAAATCCCGGCCAAACACCTGCGATGACTACAACGCATCCAAAACACCTCTGCCCGACTGATCCTCAACGTCCCCCGCCACAGTCACATCACCCCCCACCTGAGAGACCTACACTGGCTCCCCGTCGACAAGAGGATCAACTTCAACCTCCTTCACGCACACAAGGCACTCCACAACACCGGTCAGCCTACCTCAATAGCCGACTCAGCTTCTACACCCCCACCCGCCAGCTCCGATCCGCCAGCCTCGCCCTCGCCGCTGTCCCCCGCATCCAACGAACAACCTCCGGCGGCAGAGCCTTTTCCTTCCTCGCTGCCAAGACCTGGAACTCCCTCCCTACCCACCTATGACAGACCCAAGACCTGCTCTCCTTCAGAAGACTCCTTAAGACCTGGCTCTTCGAGCAGTAGCGGCACCCCCCCCCTCCAGCGCCTTGAGACCCTCACGGGTATGTAGTGCGCTCTACAAGTACATTGATTGATTGAAGGAAGGCAGTTCAGAACTCAAGAAAATAAACGGCAGCACCAATTTTGCAGTTGGAGAAAATTATGTCACAGCTTTATTCAGACCAGGTAATGTGTTAACTTATGGGCGATCCAAGGGGATCCAGTGATTAAGGAATCACCTAGGCTGACTGCCCTCTTGATTAAAAATACCTATAGAGAAGCGCTCCTAACTTTACTGCACTGGGCTCATTGAGAGGTAGTACTCGCCACACCTACACTCCACTCTACTCTACTTTGGTCGAGTAAGGGTCCTAGGACTATCCAATCCTACAGTCCTCTCCCATAATCTATTTTTTATTGTCTCAATCCTGTCCACGAATAAAGGGATACCTCGGAGTGGATGAGGGATTTTTACCCTACAGTTATGCCCCCTAGTCTTTTTCTTTCAAGAGCTCCTTGAAATACTGTGGAGCCCACCCTGATCTTTAGGTGTCAGTGTGAACCCAATGATGAAGTATGCCACTACTAGAGTGCGTGAGGGATACATTTGAAAAAGGATTGTCTTTTCCTTCTCCACTCCGAGTAGAGTGGAGTCTAGTTGTAGTGAGCACTTCCTCTCATTGCACCCAGTGCAGAAAAGTTAGGAGGGATACTCTGTTGGCAGGGCCGGACTAGCCGTAGCCGGTACCGGGCATTTCCCCGAGGGGCTGCCAGGGTGGCGGCTGATTTTAGACCCTGTGGGGCCATTTTTGTTACCAGGGGCCGCCAATTAATTATTTATTTAATTTCCCCTCGTTGTCGTCTATCGAAATCCCCCCACCACCCGGCCCCAATGCCCCACCGGTCTTACCTGTACGGTCCGCGGCTGCACTTGTAGACCAGACTCCAGAGGAAAATAGCTCCTACCAAGGTGAAGTGATCACAGGCTGGCCCGCCGCCCTCCCCAGCTGCTCAAGCATGCAACTAACAGGGATGCTGTCTCTTTCAACAACGACCTCAGGTGAATTGCTTTACTTCCCCCTCTCCTGGGCACTGTTTCTTGTTTGATTTGTTAACTACAAGGCCATTGGATTGCCCTATAATTCTGCTGAACCTTTAGCTGCAGCTGCTGTAGAAACTGGGCCCCCATCACATATGATCATCTGCTAGTGATAACCCATTAGCTCCAGTGCATCTTGTAAATCCCATAGGAAACGATTAGTTTCAATGTCTTACAAGGGGTCCCCATCCCCTGCAAAGCATCTCTTTACTTGATCATTGTTGAGGTTATGTCAGAACCCAGGCTCATGCTGATTGGGAACTGCATGGTGTTGTTCACCCACCTGAGCTGGAGCTTGATGACTGCGACAGACTGGGCTGCATGCCAACATCTGCAGCATATCATTTGTGACCATGCCAACATGCAGAGCCCATGTCATTTGTTTATGTGACAAATGGGAGGAAGGGTGCTTGGAGTTCTGCGTCATGGAAATGCAGTGCTACAGAGCCACCTGCCAACCATGTATCGGGCAGCCAAATTCCTTTTACAACAACAATGCTCAAAATAGAAGACAGGGAAACATGGAGAAACTAATATATGTTACACCTGAACAGACAGTAAAACCTAAAGTCAAGAACACCATCACAAAAAATGAATCCTGTGCAAGTGAACTGAAAAGGATGTCTTGCAACCATGCATGTGCTGTAGACGGTGCCGTTTTTAAAGAAACAATTGGACAGCTCCATTCTGAGCTGTTCATGTTATGGCCCCTGTGTTAGACCAAATATGGACCCTTGCTTCTAGTCAGGGCAAGGGGGAAACACACTTTAGATAACCACTTCTCACCCCCTTGCTAGCTTGGCATGAGCAGACAGGCTTATCCCCAAGGCAATATGTAAAGTATTTGTATCAACACTCACAGTAACACAGTGAAACACCACAAATGGACACCACACATGTTTAGAAAAATAAAAGTTATCTTTATCTAAATTAGGCAAGACCAAAACGACAAAACAATCCAACATACACAATTAAGGCTTTCACTTTGAAATGTTTTCTAAGGTTCTGTATTTCACAGATGTGACCAAAAATAAACTTGTAGTGGTAGTAGTTTTTTTAGGCAAATAGAATGTGATAAAACAGTCTCCAACATACAGCACTTGCAGGGACTGTATTCTTTAGGGTATTCCCACAAATTATCACTAGTCAGTTATCCTAGGCACCTGCCCGCGGCGCTCTTATGGTTGGGAAACTCTCCCCCACGAGCCCGCTGGCAGACTAACACTGTCCCCAACAGGCCTCGGAAACCAGGCTCAGGCTGTGGGCAGCCCCACTGACTCCCCACCCGCTCAAGGCAACACCACATGCAGCAGTGCGGATCGGAGAGGTTACCTGGACCACCGGTTTTGGGCTGCATCCACTTACGACAGGAGCCCCTCTCCTTAAAGGGCGCTTCACGGGGGAACAGGTGCCACCTTCCTGCAATAGAGCATGGCTTCCCTTCTCCTCGGGCTGGCGACCTGCTGGGCGGGGCACGACAAGCGCCGGCTTTCCCTTCATTGCTAGGTGACGCCTCGCAACTTCCTGTTGCAGCGCAGCCTCTTCTCCGAACTCTGGTTGCTGTTGGTGAAAGCAGGCACGCAGCACTTTGTGGATCACGGCTCAGGCCGGCGGTGGTGAAAGCGGACACACAGATGATCGCAGCCCTTCGGTGATTACGCTGTTGGCCTCACGCCGGTCACGGTGCTCCTCAGTGCAGGCAGAACCGTGTGCAAACAAAGGCACACAGCATCAAGGTTGGAGAAGCTCATGATCTTCAAACAGTACGGCAGGCTTCACAGAGGTCACCAGCTGTAGGCAGACACACGCTTACAGCTGCGCAGCAACGGTCTTGGGAACTTTGATATGCCTGAGTTCCCACAACAGGGGGCCAGCTCTCCTCAGGCCCTTCAAGACGTTTTACTTCAGGACACAGCACACAGCACACAGCAAAGTCCTCTTTCTCAAGCAGGGGGACACAGCACACAGCAAAGTCCCTTGTCCTCTCCTTATCAGACCAGCACACTGCTGGCCAGCCCCAGACACACAGCAAGGGTAGTACTTCTGCTCAGTCTCTTCAGCTGTCTTCTTTGGGAATAGGTTCCTCTTGATCACGAAGTAGTCTAAATTACAGGGGTTTCAGCTCTCATTTTTATACCCCAAAAGTCATTGTTCTCCATGTGTTAGGGGTCCTGGATCCAGTCCAAACCAGTTCTGGGTGCACTCTGCCAAAGCACAACTTCTTCCTTTGTGAATGTGGGCCAAGGTCTTCAGACGCACCGCAGGAGGTGGAGCTAGTCTTTTGTGGAAGGTAGGCACAGCCCTAGTCAGGGACAGATACTACTCCTCCCACTACTCCAAATGCAGATTGGCCTATTCAGCTCAGGCTGACTCACCCAGACTCCTGGAGTCACCCCAGCCCCTGTCAAGCCAAAGCCAAACAGTCAATCCACAACCAGGCCTAGGCATACAGAAAGGTTGATCAAGAAATAGCCACTTTCTAAAAGTGCTATTTTCAAACACAGAATTTAAAAAACATCTTTACTAAAAGATGTGTTATTAAATTCTGAGTTCATGGATGCCAGACTCCAATTTTCTATCTCACTCCTATGGGAAGATATGCAGGTACAAATATTGTTACACAGCATTCCCCATTCTGTCCTATGGGGAAGATGGCCTTTCAATAGTGAAAAACGAAATTGGCAGTATTTCACTATCAGGACATGGTACACACACCAGTGCATGTCCTACCTTTTACATACACTGCACCCTGCCCAGGGGGGTACCTTGGGCCTACCGTATGGGTGCCCTATGTGTAAGAGAAGGGAAGGGTAAGGCCTGGCAAGTGGGTACACTGGCCAGGTCAAAATGACAGTTAGCAAACTGCGCACTGGCACTGCGGTGGCAGGCCTGAGACATCTCTTTGGGGCTACTCATGTGGGTGGCACAAGCAGGGCTGCAGGCCCGCTAGTAGCATTTGATTTATCAGCCCTGGCACGTGTAGTGCACTTTACTAGGGACCTACTGATAAACAAATATGCCAATCAGGGAGAACCAATCACAATATCAATTTATACAGGGAGCACTTGCACTTTGACACTGATCAGCAGTGGCAAAGTGCCCAAAGCATCAAAATCAGCAAAAGCGAAATCTAGCACAGCATCAAAAACACAGGAGGTAGAGGCAAAAAGTCAGGGAAAACCATGCCAAGGATGTCAGGTCTAACACCCCAGAGAATCTTAAGTGTCTTCAACCAATATGCTTGGCTTGCAAGCATTCCTTTGTACCAGAGCTTTTCTAAGCTTGGCATTAGGCAAACATTCTGAGATATGAGCTAGACTTTCTTAGTTTACATTTGTGACATGGAGTGAGAGGTCAGGTATAAGATTGGCTCAACTCACCAAATCAACCGTGGCCAAAGTATCACTGTTACAGGGGACCTGTGATCAACGGGCAGATGCAGGCTCGGACCAATATCACACAGGTGACCTCTTCTGAAGAGACAGTATGGAATTTGCCCAATATCTGATAAGAAGTAGAGACATACTGTGGACAAAAATGGCCATTAGCAGACAGGTGACCAAGGAAAGGCTTTTTTCTTATGCAGTTTTATGGTCTGTGTAGGCGTGACATAGTGCCATGGAGAATAAATTTTGACAGGGGCAGATATGGGCCTTGCTTAGTACCACACAGGAGACATTTTATCAGGGTGAGGTACAAGGAATACCAAATATCACACATGTGATCTGTGGTCTGAGTGGAGGGATGGACATGTCTTCCAATATTAAGCTGTTGACCTGTGGCCAGATGGGAGGTACCGGCCTAGCTCAATGTCACAAATAATAGGGGGGATTATTCAAATAGGCATTTTGGAGTATGTAAAGTAGTACTCCTTGAGCACTCTAACATACTCTTACCTCCCTTTAATTGCCCTAAATGTGTCCTAAAACATCTCAAATGGGAAGAAAATGGGAATGTGCAAATAATATTCATACACAATTAGAACAAATAGAAAGGACTGTGCCCTCTTTGCACTTTTAATAATACAGAGTTGTAGGTTTCGGTGTTGAGTCACAAAGGTATGTAAGAATGCCTAAAATAGTACTCTGGTTATACTACTTCCCATACTCATAAAGGCTGTTGGTAAATGCTTTTGTATATAGCTGATGGCAATGCAACATATAAATGTAATATCACAACCATTGACAAAAAAGTCCTTAGTTGCCTTCTTCCTACAACTCCAGACAACATTTCTCGTGTAGGAATTGATTCAACTAAATATTACCATATATTGGGGGCATATCAACAAGGGCTTTATCTCTGCTTTTTTGGCTTTAAAAGCCAAAAAAGGAGAGATAAAACTAGCATCCTATCAACAACAGGGTGCTAACATGCAAATTTGCATGTTAGCACCCTTTTACTCTACGCTTCCCCTTGCATCTCTAATGAGATGCAAAGGGGGCGTTCCAGAGTAAAATAATAGGAGAAATGTCGCTAAGCGACATTTCTCCTATTATCAAGAATGTCGCTAACCCTGTTAGAGACAAAAAAAGCAGCGCTAACCGCGGTTAACACTGCTTTTTTACGTCTGGTATTTTTCTGACTTAGCCATGATATCCTATGGAAGGAGGATATCATGGCTAAATTTGCCTGTCCCAATCAACAAGGTAACGTGAGATTATCGCTGGGTTTCCAGCGATAATCTCACGTTAGCCTGTTAGCGTGAGGATTTTTATCGTTATTGAGATAAGCGTTGTTAATAGCACGCTATCTCAGCGATAAAAATTCACGCTAGCCGGCGATAATTATCCTAGCGCTAAGTGCGCTTAGAGATAATTATCGCCGGTTGTTGTTGATATGCCCCTTAAACACTTTACAATTGGCATATGTGGAGCAGACATAAAGGTGTTACTACCTATAGCATACATATCTCTAAGCAACATAAATATTTCAGGACACAGTGTATGAATTCACTGCATGGTGTTTATTTATGAAACTTGATTTATGTCTCCAAGGCACCCCACCCCTGCCCAGTGAACACTTTGGTGTGATCAAATGTCGATTACGTCCTTCAGAACCTGTACATCCTCTAGCCAACAGTGCTTTCCTGTCTTTACTGCTGTTTGACATATAGGGCCAGTGTCAGGGCATTTCATTCATTCTAACCGAAAAGGGCCCCGCAATGCTTAATTCGACCCTGTGGTTGCCAGTGGAGCTCAGGACACTCATTTTTGGGGACCGGAATTCATTTTTAATCATCAGAAATTGACAAGTGGTAAAGAAGTTGGAAGACAAAGACGGATACACCGGCATGAAGGGAGAAAGCAGGGACCGGCAAGAGGTAGATAAAGGGACAGCAATGTCTGGTAGTCAGGGCCACTGGAAATATGCAATTGTGCGGCCACAGCATTTTTCGCATAATTATAGATTTGCACCATTTGCCACATAATCCACCATCTGCTGCAAAATCTGCCGACTTTTACAACAAAAATGTGGGGGCATATTATCAAGAAACGGCGTTAAAATTATCGCTGCTTTAGCGGCAGAAAACTGCCGCTAAAGCGGCGATAATGGGCGTGATAATATGCCTTTATGAATTCCCGTAGAAGCCCATGTTCCGGGGTCAACATGGGCTTCTATTGGAATTCTAAAAAGGCATATTATCAAGCCCATTATCGCCGCTTTAGCGGCAGTTTTCTGCCGCCAAAGCGGCAATAATTTTAATGGTGTGCTTGATAATATGCCCCGTGGTTTCTCGCTCAACCTGTTCAAAAGTTACTAAAAGCGCAGCGATATGTGTTGCTGCGCAGTGGCAGACCGTTTCCGAGGATTAACTGATCACCTTTTCGTTGTTTAGTGCTGTGTATGATTGTTAATCTGTATCAAACGAGGGACAACTAATTCCCAGACAGTGTTAATAAGTGTAAGAATGACAAAATAATGAAAAAACACTATCGTAAAATCTACCTATTACGTCGTATAATTTGCCTTTTTTTGCGGCATAATTTACTCAACCCTGCCGCATAATTTAGCCCTCACCGGCCGCATAATTCCAGTGGCCCTGCTGGTAGTGAATTAAAAAGGCCTGAGGTGAATTCAAGTGTTCTCGAACTTGGTATTCGGCGCACCGATTTTAAATAGCACGGCCAGTGCAGATCTTTCGGCACCCGCATTCCTTTACTGGCCTGCCTGGATTCCCCTGGCTTTATGTTTTTAAGTGTTTTGTTATACTGACTACGGTATTTGTTAGCGCCCACCTACCAGTTGAATGTTGACGTCTATTTGAAATGGGCAGCTGTTTACCTTCCGCGAGCCCTCCCTGTGCACATCTTATTAATTCAAGCCACGATCGCTTTCCGTCCCCCACCCGGAACTCCCCTCTCGTTCCTCGGTGACCGCGAGCGCGCTCGCGAAAGCCAAGGAGAGAATGATGGAATCCTAATTTCATTAAAAGGCGCCGGCAGCCTGGAGTTATTACTCGTCACGAGCTGAGCCAGAGCGAACGGTGTCGCTGCTGGGGCCGCGGACCTAGGAATAGATCAGGGATGGGGGAAGGGCAGTATCCAAGATCTCCAGTAATGAATCATCGACCGAGATGAAATGCTGAGAAAATGCGCCACAGATCCCTCTCTGTTATGCCACGAGAGTCCATATCACTTACACATGCTTATGTGAAGGAATGAAACGGGGCCTACTTGATGTGGGAGCTGTCTTCCAGCAGGCCTCGGAGTTCTAAGCGCACCTTTCTCTTTTATGGAACTGTGTTCTCGTGGACACATCAATCTAGCTCTCCGTGCAAGCATTCCTTATTTGCAAAAATGCAGACGCCCTTACAAATAGGCTGTTGCATAGAATTAAGGAGTCCAGAAAGTAGGGCATTTGGACCCTCGTTGCAAGTGTCAGGGTGCGGAATTAATGTAGATTCCGGGATGAACCAGAAAATTTCCTGAGGAAACAGAAATTACCAGGAAATCAGCAATTCTGGGTTTGATTCCGCCGGCAATTCCTCTTTAGGGCTAGAAGATCTCAAATGATTTAAGAAGCGATAATCCCCAGGGGAAATGATCTGGCCCTTGGGTTTACCACATAACTCATAATCCTCATGGGCCCGGCAACTCCTGTTCCCTTCCATTCTCAGCAGCATCAGGTTCTCAGGCCAGAGGCGTAGCTAGAGCTTGTGGCGCCCGGGGCTATCCCTCAGATTGCCGCCCCTGGGGGAGGGGTGCTGGGGAAAAAGGACGGCGAGCACTTGAAAGAGGTCCGAGAGACGCGTAGTATCGCTGCTAACAGTTACCTCGATCATGCAAGTTACATGCACATACATGACACGGTCCAAGTCTACACAGTTGAATACACCGGTGACAGGCAGTACAAAGGAGAACACACACACTGCATGATCTATCTGGGGACTCAGAAAAACTGCATGTGACATCCATCAGAGAGCTGCGTGAGCAATTACAACACGAAAGGAGTGCATACCACACATCAGCCCTACATGAAGTTAGAATTTTTGAAATCCTGTTTTATGCTGTGAAAATTGAGGAATCTCAATTTTATGCTGTCTGAAAAATTTCCCAAGGTAAGTTTCTCTTTGCCTCAATTACGAGTTTGCATTAAATTCTGCTATGTGCGGTAACTCCGGGAACCACACTTATTGGGCTTATGAGTTTTGGAATGAAACCATGTTCCCTTGATAAATGCTTTCAGGTCAAACCTACTGATATCTATCAGGGGAAAACCGGAAGATGGCATTTAGGTGCAGTAAGCAGCAAGATCTGGAAGTTAGTCCTCATTACTGGGGGAATAACCACTCGTAATGAAGGGTATAGCAACAACAAAACAACAACAACAAAAAAACTATTCAAAATCCTTCCCTTCTATCCCTCCACTATCCTTTTTCAATCCAAATAACAGACTAACATGTCCACTACTCAAATAAATTTCCTATTTCACTATACTAATTCACCACTAATCATTTTTGGGTTCCGGAGTAGCGCGCTACTCGCCGAAAAAGCACATTAACACCTCAACGGGTTAGCAAGCGCTATATAAATGCAAACCTTTTTACCTCTTCTACCCCTTCGGTATCCTTCTTAATCCAAATAATTGACTAACATACCGACCACTCAAATTATTAAAAATGACTTGCATATTTCATTATACTAATTCACCACTAATCCTTTATGGGTTCCGGCGTTGCGCGCTACTCGCCGAAAAACACTTCAACCCCCCCATCAGAGGTAGCAAGCGCTATATAAATGCAAACCATTTTTCCCTTCTCCATACCCTTCTCAATCCACATAATCTGACTAACATATTCACCACTCACCTTACTTTCATATTTTCACTATATTAATTCACCACTATTCCTTTCTGGGTTCTGAAGTAACGTGCCACTCGCCAAAAAAGCGCTTTAACACCTCATCAAGGGTAGCAAGCGCTATATAAATGCAAACCTTTTTCCCTCTTCTATCCCTCCACTATCCTTCTCAGTCCTTCTCAATCCAAATAACTGACTAACATATACACCACTCAAATTACTTTCAAATTTTCACTATACTAATTCACCACTAATCATTTATGGGTTCCGGAGTAGCGTTCCACTCACTGAAAAAGCGCTTCGATGCCTCATTATGGGTAGTGAGTACTAGATAAATGAAATTACAATACAATACAAAAAATAATTGCAAAAGTGCCATCAACACCCTCAAGCAACCAGGCAAGGGGAAACCATGCAACCAAATTTAAACCCATTCTTCCAAACTCCCGACCTCCACAAAGAAGGTAGGTCCATATCAGTGTGTCAAAGGCAATATTGGAGCTACATGAAATCAACCACATCTGGCCCACCTTCTGGGTTAAACAAGACTTTAGGTTAAAGTTGTTAGATATATGAGGTCCTGCACCTCAGCCTCCTCTAAGATATGTTGCAGCTTTGTGCCAAACCACAGAGAGCAATTGCTGATAATGCAAGAAAACAGAAGCCAAGGGGTTCACAGGAGGAGACCGAAAAAATTTAAAGGATATCAGCAAATAAAATCAAAAATCCTGTGTGCCTGGGAAGCAGTTGGAAACACACAGGAAAATGACTTAAACACCATTATTATTCACAGAACAATATGGACCTCACAGACCTCCCCAGTGCCCAGTTGGCAATGTCCTTCTGTGCTGTAGTGTGACATTGTATCTCAGGTTGAGGCAGGCTGAACTAAGGTACGAAGCCATGGCAGGAGTAGAGTCTTGGCTTCTGGTGGGGGCTGGGCTTATCAGTAAGACTGAGTGAGGGCCCAATTTGGTTAAAACTGAGTAAAGACCAATGTCCCTATGCCCAGACCTAGCCTAGACCTTTTTTTCCTTGAATTGTTCTTCTTCAAATCACTGCAGAGATGCAGGCTTCAAAACTGGTGACGGATCACACTACTTGCTAGTGGAACAGTTCAGTTTAAGAGCAACAAAGCATTATGGGAAAGGAGGGACACAGTACTTCATATCTTCAAGTGACCCTTTGACATCAGTGACACCTTCATCAAATCCTGCTTTTGTGACAAACAGCACTTTGCTTTCTGGTGTTCTAGGATCCACAGAAGCAAAGGGGTCTTGGCTAAAAAGCCAATATTGGATGAAGGCGTCACTTATGACAATGGGTGGTTAACACGCTTACTACTTTATTAGGATTAGCAGGATAGGGTGCCATCTTACAGATTCTTCCACCGATAGCAGGCACCTGATCACATAAAAATTCCCGCGACGGAAGCACCGTTTCTGCTCCACTGCACCACTTGCCCACGGACTTAATTAAGATCATTGAGAATTCATGATGTGATTGTGCACCCAGACCAACTGGTACCCCCCCCCCCCACCCCCCCAAGCTCTCTTCAAATGGAATACATCTACATTGGCAAGTTCTCTGGCTGTGATTTGTTACTTTTTTTAATCTTGAAATGCGCCATTCGCTTTTCTAACTGGTAAATATGTTAGATGCATGCTTTTTACATATTTATGCTTTTATATAACTAATAAACGTTTGCTAGTCACTTGAACTGTTCATAGACATGACTGGATAACAAGGATGCGCTGTCCTGGGGCTCTGAAAAAAAACACACAGACACACACACACACACCACACAGACACACACACACACACACACACACACAGACACACACCACACACATAGACACACACCACACACAGACACGCACAAAACACACACAGACACACACACAGACACACACACACACACACAAACAAACATCACACACAGACACACACACACAGAGGATGGAAGCCCTATTATGCAGGGTGTGTAATTACTTTGCACTGAACTAATGTTATATATGAGTAAGAAATCTTAGATTAGAAAGATGATTCCGCGTTTCCTGCTGCAATCATTTGAAGGGAGGAGACAGCACAATGCGACACCATGCATGTATCGGAGATGTGGGACACCCAGCTGCTGCCCACAGACATGAATTGACGGGGCTGCTGTATTCTGTTTCTGTTTGTTAATCACCGGGGGTCAGAGACCATAGGCCGCTTCCTTTCCACATGTTGGGGTAGGGGGCGGAGTCAGGGGAGTTGACAGACCGACGATAATGAGGAAATATAACATTAAAAAAGGGAACAACTTACTTTGCGCTCCCGCATCGATGAGTGGCACACACAATGGCGGGAGTAGAAAAGACATGCAGTGGGGGAGCGGGAATCTGCCCCGCCGGTTAATTTTCTGGCTCTCGCCTTGTCTTCTGGTATTAAAGGGAACTCCCTGGCCCTGCCCCCAGAGGAGCTGCGGAGGGCTATTCCGGGCTGCCGGCGCCAGGCCTGACCTCGCTGCCCTGGGCAGCCTGGGTCTCACAGGTCGCGAGCAGGAGGCCTTCCTCGCTGTGCCCTCTAACAGGCCACCAGTGACGCGCGGCCGCCGCCCGCAAAATAGTGCCGCCTGGGGCGGACCGCCCCCACCGCCCCCCCCTAGCTACGCCACTGTCTCAGGCAGAATAGCACTGAACACCTGCATTCCCAGATGTTCATGCTTTTAGTAGCACTGACGGTGCTTCTGCCTTGTGTGTGTACCCTATTCAGGGCCGGCTTTAGTGCTGGTGGCGCAAACTCAGTTAGTGCCTGGTTCTCGCACACACATCAAACAATGCATTTTAAGCCCTTTGTCACTGTCTGTTCTTCCAAAGTTGTGCAATTTCCTCCTTCTGTACAGCACTCTATTGCTATGTGGGTCGCCTCATTCTCTTTAGTCATCATACATACATACATGAGATGGTGTAAACCCTGAATATCGACTCCAGGATATCGATAGGGCACAATATAAAGGACAAAATATTGGAAAAACAAATTGACAGGTAAGTAAGTGTAGATTTTCTATACCTAACTCCCCATATATGTATCTATGTGGTACAAACATCTTCAAGGCACTTAAAAAATAGTAAATCTATGCTTCCTTATGGTAAACAACCTTTACGACGCAACTTTTACAACGCACTACCATTATAACAAAACTTTTACAACGCAAGTGGATTTACAACGCATGCCATTACAACGCAAGTCTTTACATCGACTTGCGCTAGATGGCGTGCTAACATTACAAATAGTGTAGTTTACTATCCCAACACCTTCCCTACTGTTAAGTGGACTGGAGTTGGAATAGTAAATTACACTTTTCTAATGTTAGTACGCCATCTAGCGCAAGTCGATGTAAAGACTTGCGTTGTAATGGCATAGCGTAGTAACATCGCAGCCGTTGTAACGACCGCGATGTAACTGCACGCGTTGTAATGACTCGCTTTGTTACGTCATACATCCCTTCCTTATATGCACTTACGGTTCAGTATTTTGTCCCTCTGTGTTCTGTCCTTGATATTCCAGTACCACGATATTCTGAGGGCCGATATTAAGTAGTAGAGCCACATAAGATGCAGGCACCGCCGGCAGAGGTAAGAGCTGTGGGGTGGGCCGGGGTGGGTGGGATCGACAGACGACGGGATAGGTAAAATTAAATAAAAAAATAAATAAAACCACTTACTTTGCACTCGCTGCATCACCGACTCGATGTGGCGAGTGCAAGGTAAGCGGTTTTATTTTATTTTTTATTTAATTTTACCAATCCCGTAGTCTGGCAACTTCCACCCCCACCCCGCCCCGTCTCACCGCTTTTAAATGTGCCGGCCATGCCTGATAAGATGTACAGGTCTTCTTCCATCCATACTTGGATGGAGAAGACCTGTCTGTGGCTATGTACAAATGTAAGGCATCTAAAGTGTTAAAATGAGGACAACCTATTCAAACACCATTCCAGTAATATAATCCTGTTGATGGCTCAGTTGATACGTTTCTTACATTTTGGTTCTATGACTGCACGGTGCATCTTAACTCCGAACGTGGTCTAGCACAACTTCAAATGCCCCACATGTTGCTAGCTTGCAGTTTTGCGGCAATTACGCTTTAACTGCACTCAGGAACGGATCTAGGGTGGTGCGATCAGTACCACAGCACTGGGCGCTGACTGGGGGTGGGGGCGTCATGTTCATCGTTTTAAAAGCACCTGATACCGCGTACACTGTCCCAGCATTTTCAGGCATCAATAAAAATAACAACTCCGGTGATTAATGTTCTTCCTGGAGAGAGACAGGAGCTTCGTCTAGTGAGTTTTTACTCATAATAGCAGGGCACAAGTCCTAAAAAAAGAAGTGGGAGGACGCTGACGTTACAACAGCAAGTGACGTCACGAAAGCTGGCTTGCACCATCAGACTCATTGCCTCCCCTCGCTCACCCAGTAGATGCGATTGCATCAGAGAAGCCAGCGCGTAAGCAGCGTTCTGAATGAGCTACGATCTCGCCCCAGAGAGGCCAAAGAGTGAATGTGTGGCTCCATTTGCTCCAGTTATCGAGCTCTCAGTAAAATAAGTGGGGGGATGCCGTCCACCCGCGTGGTACCCCGACTCGAGCCCTGCATAATAGCGCAGAGGGTTAATATGCCTGCTGCAAAGAACGTGTCCCATTCACATCACAAAGTGCACATAATATAAATAGGTCACTGGGTTACTGTTTTTTGTCAGAGATCCTTTTGTTACTTGCAGTTTATAAGTTAAAATTATAGTATAGAGCAGTGAGCTATTAACTGCTATCAAAGAGCTGCATGTAAACTGCAAGGAAAATATTAGAGCCATATATATTTTTCCCAGTGTTCCGTTGTCCTAATATCGCAAAAGGGGTTATTTTGGGTAGAAATCAATTCCTATTATTAAAGAAAAACCCTAACTATGGTGTTACATTTTAAATTCTGAATTTGTGCTTTTCCAGTCCAAGGACTCTTAAACTACACCGCCTACTAGTATGGATAAAATGTTACTCCTACTCTTTGTAGGCCTCTGTCTTATGTAACATTTCCCATACACTGTTTTACACACCTATGATTGATTGTCTCTGTGCAATGCGTGTGTGATATAAAGTGTTCTGACATCTTAAACTGGTATGAGTGGCGCTATAACACTGAATTAATCTAAGAGACAGTGGTTATTGAGACTTGAGGGGCACTGTCAACTAGTGGTAGTGAGGGAATCCGTGGCGGAGGTGGTCATGGGGGGGGGCACCAACAAACATTGTTGCACAGGGTGCCATCAGTGCTAAAGCCGGCCCTTACTGCACTTATCATCAGTACCAATGTCTGCCTCTTATGGGGCACGGAGAACAAAAGGCAGTAATATAAGCATTGAACCCTAAACTCAAATCTACCCGATGCCAACATTGTGGAGGCAGGAGGAGGGTAGGGGCGATGAGCAACAGAATACCTGACACAAAGAAAAGGTTGCAATTATAATAAAGAATAGAACAGCTACGTGCAGGAGAGAACAGCAGCTGCATGTGTCATAGCTCAAGTAAAGGCTTAGGTTAACTTATCTGTTTATGTATCCTTCCAATCACCCTTCTATGCATTCATCACCTTCCCCAATGACGCTGCTTTCAGAGTCTATGTGTAAATTTCACCCCTGAGCTTGACGCCCTGTGCAAAGGCACAGCCTGCACTAACCTAAAGCCGGCCATGGCCCTATCATTGTTCTAGACAATGCAAGTCAGCAAAAGTGGGCACCTTCTACAGTCACCGGAAATGCCATATTGCAGTTCACCAAGGTTCGAAATAGCCACAGGTAACAGACAACCAGCATTCTCTAACAGGGAATGTGGCAATCAAGATTCAATTTGCACACACTCGTAGTTGATAGTGTCAGCCAGGCTTGCGAATTTGGTACATACATGAGAGTGTTTGTGGAAAACTGGATATCTGCCCTGAGGCCACTGATTTAGCAAATCTTGTGATCAGCCACTGAGGGGTGTGTTTGGCCAGAAGTTGCCATGGATCACCAGGACGTCTGGAAAGATCAGCCCTAACATAATACAATCATGGTATACAAAGAACGTATATAGAATGATCAGCCAAGAATTCATACAGTCAGTTCAAGTACAGAATGATCGACTCAAACATCGAATAAAAAATATGTAAAATCATCAGCAAAGGCATCATGCAACAAGTTCATGTATGAAATGATCATCCCAGACATGGGACAGTCAGTGCATGTGTAAAACGATCAGTCGCAGCATTGTACAACCAATGCATATATACAATGATCAGTCCAGACTTCTCAAAGCCAGTGTATATAGAGAATTCTTATCTCAGATGCTGTACAACAAGAGAACATATACAATCAGTGCACTGATACCATTACTTTTAGTAACGTGCTTTATGGTTGTGAAAACCAAATAAAGTTTTTCTTGGCTGACAGTGCGCTGATATCAGTTCAGTTCAGTAAATCTTTATTTTGATGATTAAAAATCATCATAAAAATACATTTGGTATAATTTACATTTCTGAACTCCATTGGAATAAAAGCAACACCATACCAGAAAAATATTATATACATCATTGCTTAATCCCTTGTGTTCCTTAACCTTACTGCTACTTTCAAAAAGCTTATCACTGAACATAAAGTGCGCATATCATTTGCTCTTTGAAGAAACAGTAATGCGGATTTAGCATGACGGAATTTTCCCTCTCTTAAGATATCAACCAAGAACGTGTGCCGGGGGATACGATAAAAAGGACACAATAATACAAAATGAAGGGTGTCCTGCGGAGACATACTGTCGCAGCCGCAGGCACCCTTCTGCTCAATAGTTACAGTAAAACCAGATGGATAAGATAAAATATCGGGTAACAAATTGAGCCTAAAACGACACATTAAAAACCTGTCCTGTTGATTATACATCAGAAATAAATATGGTTCCATCCCCTCCCCATTTTTGAGCAAACAATGAGCCGCTACTGAGCGCTTTAGTAATGCGGGGGCTGCTCTGTCAGTTTCTAGTTTTTCCAACAGAAGTTTTTTAATTTGTGGATTCCGAGTCGTAGACATTGTACACGGATTGCTAAAGAGAATATGCTGGTCTATAGACTCTAGTGTTGTTTTGACATATTTCAGCAAGGGGATTTGCATCCCCTTATCCCTTTGCAAACAATCTTTGCGCTGATATCATCATTAGATTGAAGAGGAAGGGTAACTCTCAGGGCCAGTGCTATGAGCAAGGACAAGGCTTTTTTGAAAGAAACATGGGAGATTCTGCATCAGCTTCAGATGCAAGAAGTGAAATGTGGCACCACAGCCAATTTCTCAAATAATCCATACACAATGTCTGATTTACAGTGCAGGGATCCCAGAATTCCTCTGATTTCTGGAGGAGGTGCTTAATCTGGAGGAGAATCCACCAGTGGAACCGTCGTGGTCCATGTGATGGATTTTCAGTAAATTGGTGTGAGCCAATAAAGGGTGGTTTTGGAAAACCTGTTGATACCCTACTTATGGTCCAAACATTTGTGTTCTCTCCCTCTTCTGACATGTACCAGTTACCCTTGACAGCTCACAGAGGCACGGGAGAGCAGAAAAAACAGGAAGAAACACACAGAACCGATAAACTGGAATACAAGGAAGTAGCCTGTCTCCCTCCAAAAAGGGCGCACACAGACATCAATAGGGGATCTGAAACCAATTAAAGCTCACTTTCATTAAAGAAAGCCTTAAGGCTAATTACATTTAGAGAGAGCATATTTATACTGCCAACGTGGCCGCTAGACTGCGGCTCCAGGGGCACACAACAACACAGTGGTATAGGTTAATGACAAACTCAGCTGCTCATTAAATTAAGTATGTAAGTAGTATATTTATAGAGCACACTTTTAACCGAAAGGTCTCTAAACCCTGTGCGCCAGCTCCCATGGGTTCTCTTGGGAAGCGGGTATTAGTGAGCATTAAATGTAAGCCCATTTTTGTAAAGCATGAGCTACTCACCCTTACAGGTCTCAATGCGCTGGGGGCCGTCGTGGAAATTAAGCGAACTATTGCCCAGAGTCACATGGTGCTGAGCTGACGCCGCAGGGATCGAACCGTGAACCCTGTGTTCCGAAGTCAGCTGCCCTGGCTGCTGCACCACACCTCTCCACTAGAGCATTCTCTATGGTTCTCTGGTTTGATGTTCTGTCTAGAGTGAAGCTGTCAGGTAGTTCCAAAGTTTTGAAGTAGAGGTGGAAAAGATCCAGTCTCCGTGCCTGGGAATCAGACCAGATCAGTAGTTTGAGAATGGAGGAAGTATTCGAGATTTATTCTGGGGCAGTTCAGGACAGGGCCTTGCACAAAAGGCACACACATTTGAAGTTGATTGTGTCCTCTACTTTCAGCCTGTGAAGTTCGATCAGGGAAAGGTTAACATGCCTTCATTTTCTAAAGTTCGTGATGATTCAAACCCCCGAGATCTGAGTCATCTGTGTGCTGGTGACTACATGCTGTGCATGCACACATGCATGAATGTTGGTGTGTTGGTGCTAAACTTTGGTGGACTCTACCACAAGCTGTCCCCTACTCTCACAACGGGCATATGTACAAGGAAAGTGGTGATGCGCGTCGTTAAGCCAAGAAGGCTAACGACACGCTCATTCACTTTAGAAACGCAGAGCTGCACCATATTGACAAGACTATGGTTCAGCCCTGTGTTTCCCCCTGCACTGGTGATAAATTTAGCTGCCTAGCGCCAATGCAGGTGCCCTTGCACAAGAGTGCAAGGGTGCCTGCGTTGAGGGGAGTGATTGTTTACATGCAGGAAGGGATACCTTCCTGCACATAAACAATCCAAGACGTTCTGCTGTTTCTATGTGTGCTGCACGACGCAGCACACATGGAAACAGAAAAAACGAGGAGAAATTAAACATTTCTCCTCATTTCATCAGGGTAAACCAGGTTTTCCCTGGATTAAATTTTGGCACTGCCTCATATTTACGCCACCCTTGTAAATATGGGGCTGCACCAAAATCAATGGACATTGCAGTGGAATGTCCACAGCAACACCCATTGCCCTCCCCTTTCACGCTAAGTATAGCGTGAAAGGGTGCCTAATTTACAAGGCAGCGTTAGCCGATCTTAAGTGGCTTAATGCTGCCTTGTAAATAAGGTGAAGCCCTGGTCACCATCACAACGTCAGAAAAAGTGGCGTTGTGGTGGCAATAGGTTTTGTAAATATCCCCCAACATTCCTTAATTTGCAGTTGAAGGGCTTCTGCTGTGATCCATGCACCCTTAAATCTAGCACTTGCAGGACATTGGCAGTGCATTAGTCAACAAAGCTAGCCTTGTCTCCAGTTTCCATTTTTTTCCTGTAAAGGTCTCACAAAAATGCTTTTGCATGCAATAACACATTTGAGAAAGCACTGGTATATTTTAGAGATACCTGTATCTTGATTCTCAGACTCAAATGTCAACCTAGTAATTTGTGTTTAGCTGAGGTGTTCTGGAGAAGTAACCCTGGCTGTGAAAACATAACATAACATAATATAACATACCATATAACAAAGCCTGTTATTTATCAATGCCTGTTTCAAACTATAACTTTTTTGGGTCACAATCTGTAATTAAATGATTATGTGAGGCATTGCTTAATTTTGCTTTCCTAGGATGGTGTCTGTTAATAGCTTAGAATGACCCCACTGGATTTAAAGAGCTCTAACGCCCTCTGGTTCTTACACCAGGGTGCAGGGGTAAGGCAACCATCATCAGGGTCGGACTATGACAGAAAATAGGTGTGTGCACCAAATTAAAAGTGGCCTCCATTAGCAAATCAGATAGCTGAACAAGTGGCTCACATTTGCAAATCAGGGCAGTTTTAAACGTGTACAAGTATTTTTCAAGGGAATAAAATACTGCATGCATTTGTGGTTGATGCAGGTAATGTTTATATCAATATCGAAGATAACAATAAAAAACAGCCTAACCGACCATAAAACAGGCCTACAAACATCAAAAACCCGACCCATGTACTAAACAGTAACACCAGCCCTTCGGGCACTTCCAGATTACCCTATAGGCCACTCCAACCATGACTATCCTGAGTAATCCTTAGATGAGTGCAAGGATCCTTCATGCTTCGGATCACATGTCATAAGGATTTGGAGTGCTTGATAAAGGTTCCATAGGGAGCAGGGTCAAGACTGATTTGCATGCGATAGAGATGCTAATTGCTGAGAACATCGAGGGTGCAGATATCCTGGGAGCAACGCTCTGTTCCCAGGGTGCCTGCCTAATCCTACTGGTGGTATACCGCCCCCCTCGCACGACCCACATGTTCATCGAGCTTTTTTACTGAGTTAGTCAGCAATCTCCACTCCCGGTATCAGTGCCTCTTGGTGATGGAGGATTTTAACTATCACTGGGATCAGGTGCCCGGAGACTCACATGTTACACAGTTGGAGGAGGCGCTGACCACCATGGGACTTCAACAACTTTTAAACGCCCCCACCCATGATAAGGGACACACCCTCGACCTGGTGTTGACCACCCAGCCATTGGCCAGCCTGATGGATATCAGTCCTTGCGCCTGGTCTGACCATTACCTGATCAGGTGCCTGATCCCGCTCGCGGGTCGAGCGGCACATCCACCCCCAGAGTGGAAAGTCCTGCGCGGCTGGAACAAAATAAAGGAATGTGACCTAGTGGGGATGCTGGGCAAATCATCCCCAAAAAGGCAAATACAGGGAATCCTTGATCAGGAAAGCAAGGCCATATTACTCAGGTTAAGTAAAGCCATTGACAAGGTAGCACCTGCACGTAGGGAAAGAGTCAGGAATAAAGGCAAGGGGGCCCCCTGGTTTAATGAGGCTTTGAGAGGGAAGGAACAAGTGCTGCGCCAATTTAAAAGGGCCTGGCGTACGATCCAGGGGCTCTTACTGAATATAAAGCCATGTTTGCAACTTATAAAAAAGCCATTATAGCCAGGAAGATGGAATACTTCGAATCTAGGACCCTGGCCGCCGACAACAAACAGAAAGAGACCTTTCAAATATTAAAGGAACTGAGGCAGTCACAAGAACAGAAACCCCCTGCCTGCCCTGAGGACTGTAACAAGTTCCAGTCCTTCTTCCTTCACAAAGTCAATAACCTTTTGATGGTCATTCACAACAAGCCTGTTGTCCATTGCCCTCTGGTGGTGGACCCTACACTGCTCACCTATGGCAAGCCCCTCACCATCTTTCCAAAGCTCAATCAGGACTTCCTAAGCCTCCAAATGGGCCGTGTCAAATTAGGATCACCAGCGAACCCCTGTCCCCCAAGGGTGTTTCGAATGGTCCTTCCCGGGGTAGAGAGCGAGGTCCTCAACCTGCTCAACCGGTCACTAGAAATGGGCTATGTTCCAACCAACTTCAAGGAAGCTAGAGTTATACCCCTGCTGAAAAAACCAGGGGCGGATGCAGCCAACCTTAAAAATTTTAGGCTAATCTCCCAGCTTCCTTTTCTGGCAAAGGTGCTGGAACAACATGTGTTGAAAACCCTATCATGCTACACAGAGGAAGGTCAACTACTCCACATGAAGCAGGCAGGTTTCAGGGCTCACCACAGCATAGAACTGGTAATGCTGGCAGTGATGGACGAATTTAGACTCATGGCCAATAGCAGGAAGCCATGCGCCCTGGTCCTGCTAGACCAGTCAAAGGCATTCGACACGGTCAAACATGACTAACTATTGTCGCGGGCTTCAGAGTTGGGTATCCAGGGGCTGGCACATCAATGGCTTTCGTCCTTCTTGTCAGGTCGATCCCAAAGGATCCAGTTGGCAGACCGGGTGTCTAATATTGGCACTCTAACGTGCTGTGTCTCTCAGGGTTCTGCGCTGTCTCCCCTCCTTTCCAATATCTATCTACAGCCTCTGGTGGCAGCATTGGCCCGCATGGAGTGCCAAGTTTTCAATTACGCAGATGATACACAAATTATCATCCGGATTGACAACTCTCCCTCGCACAAATGCAAAACATACTGAGGTACACAGTCAATTGGATGACAGCCAATTCTCTCAAGATTAACCCTGATAAAACCAAGGTACTGGCCATCACCACGGGTAACAACCCATGGAGTGACTTTTTTTGGCCATGAGAGCTAGGCACCACTCCCATGCCAGCCCTGGTCGTAAAAAGTCTTGACATAAAAATAGATGCCACGCTCTCTATGTTATGCCAGGTATCCACTGTGGCAGGGACATGTGTGGTCCTACTGAGACAGCTACGGAGACTCGCCCCCCTTCTTTCATTTACGGCACTACATATGGCTGTGTTGGCAATGATTATGTCAAGGTTAGATTATGGTAACTCTGTATATTGGCCTTCCTGAGAAGCTGCTAATAAAACTCCAAGTGATTATGAATGACGCTGCCAGACTGATTTTCAGGCTCCCAAGGAGGGCACATGCCACCCCTCTACTGCAGCAGCTGAATTTGCTCCCGATCAAACAGAGAACCAGGTTCAAAGGTCTATGCATAGCCCATAAAGCCATCCACGGCTGGACCCCAGCCTACATTAAGGACCGCCTCGTAAACTATGTACCAGGGCGTACCCTTCGATCATCCGATGCTGGCCTTTTGGCCTGCCCCCACTTTAATACATCCTCCAAAGGAGGCAGAGCCTTTTCCACAATGATCCCTCAACTCTGGAATAAGCTGCCGGCAAGCCTTCGCAGGGAACCCACCCTTCTTCCATTTAGGAAAAAACTTAAAACACTTATTTTTACTGAAGCCTGGGGCACAACCTAGGCTAAGTTTCGGTGCATATACATGCGGATGTGGTGAGGTTGGGCTCTCTCTCATAGCGCTAAGAGACCTGTCGGTGATTATGAGCTCTAGAAATCCCAGTTAACATTAACATATGGCTGGGTCTTAACTGGAATGGAATGTGGAGCAAAAAAGCTATGGATTTCAGCCCAGATCTCTGTACTGGAGTGAATGTTTAACATTTTTCAGCATTCTGTCCATCAATTGTTCATTTTGCATTTGTCACCCCAATTGGGACGGGTACGCCCAGACGTGGGTCCTGTGCTCTCCATGCCACTGGAGTCAAGCTAGCCTGGCTGATGAGGAGTGAAATCCCAAAACCGGTCCTAGGATGCTGTTTCCAGTCCTGGGAGGACCTGGCCTGGCAGTTCGGGCTGGACTGTTTGCATTGGGTGCAGGGTCAAGACTGATTTGCATATGGCTGGGTCTAAACTGGAATGGCAAGGGGAGCAAAAAAACAATGGATTTTGGCCCAGATATCTGTACTGGGGTGAATGTTTGACATTGTTCAACATTCTGTTCATCAACTGTTCTTTTTGCATTTGATAAAGGTTCCATAGCACATCAGCTTGTCCAGTTGGCTTAAGCACACTAAAGAGGACCTTCTGCCCAGATATCGCAAGTGAAAGAGGCCACATTGTTCATATAAGATGGAATGCCAGAGATGCAGCATTTGGTGTGGACAGTCCAACTTCCGAAGGAGAGCGTTTGAGACCATGGAGAACAACACTCATTGCCCCAGTGCCATTAGCACATATAAGTGTGTGTTCTTCTCCCGGGGTAAACAAAGCTGACAAAGGCCAGAGGCTGCATTTATTTACAATGCTGTAGTCCAGGCATGTCCAAGGAAGCTACAATAGAACAAGATCCAGGCCAAGTTTTGAGAAGCACCTCAACTGACAGGGATCTGACCCTCCAGGATCTATGCTGGCTCCCACTGCTTTAGGCACAGCAGGAAGTGTGGGGGCTGGGCAGGAAAGCTTGGAAGGGGTATACAGAGTTTCCACTTCTGTCACTGTAAGAGACATTCTCCCAGGGTGGCACATGAAAAGGCCAGGTCAACAGATGCTACTTGACCTGGAAACTGCTGCTGTGTAAAGTAGGATGGAATTTCCATGGGAATTAGTAATTCTGGTCATTCAGCACAAGCCGGGTACTATCTGGGTGTTCTGTTCCTTTCCCCAAACAAGCCACATGGTTCTGGCCTTGTTGCAGTTGAAAGAATATGTTCTTGGGAAGCTCCAGGTACACGTACTTGCAGGAGTGCAACTGGACCCGAACTTCGGAAGGGCTAACACTCCCAGCAATGGGGTTAGATAAGCATTTCCAGAAATGGGGTTGGAGCTAACCTCATAGCCATTATATGACAAATTGTGCAATTTAAACATATTGGATCAACCTGATATTATAACAAACATATGTTTTGCAGATTTGACACTGTTCCAAGGCTTCAACTCATTACAAGTCCAGAAAAATGCTCCTGACCCATTGCTGACGAAAGGTACAGTTTTAGTGTGCGCATTGAGATCTTGTAAAGTATTCATGGGTAAGACTGCCCTTAAGTACAGGTGTCAAAATATTAGGCTTAGTAGCAGTGCTTAATTTGAGCCAGTAGTTGCAGGTGGAACCCACTGGCACTCATTTTCAGGATCCCACACATATTTTTCCTCATCAGACTTTGTTACAGAACAAGGGAGAAAAAAAACAAAAGAAGACAGAAGGAAGGGAAATATGGCTAAATTGTGACAAAGGAAGAAAGCAAAAGTAAAAAATGACCTGCAAGAGTGAGATAAAAGGGCAGGGAGTGTCAGGTGGTGGATGAAAGTGGTACACAGTAGAATCACGTCTAAGCAGTCTTGGAACAGGTCTCTCACAAAATTTTAAATTGCTAGGTAAAGGCTCCTGAGCAAAACTTTGAACCCTGGCATTTATTATTTTACAAATTAGGGACTGCTTAGTGGGTTACAACAAGTTATGTTGGGGTGTGTGACTGATAAGTCACAGATTAATTTCCAAAAATACCATTCCCATTCCTTCTTTCTCAGTTAATTGTGTGCAAAGAGTTTTTAATATTGCTGCCTGTAAATGCACTGCCACTCAAGTGTGTTACACTAAATTAAAATCCAATAGCTATTGTTACCATGCCACATTGAGCAGTTCCTGTATATGTAGCATGTTGAACCACATCCATGCAGGAAAGCACCAGGCTGCTAGTGATGAGCTGGCAAAAAGAAGTTGCCAACTTTTGAGTATTATGGGCATAGGTGCCAGCCTCGATGATAGAGGTCTAGCTAGAATACAGATACAAACGTATTTGTTTAGGAAGATTGGTCCAATTCCCTGTAGAGATGTAAAGCATCAAAGGCACAAGAGAGGTCAAGGATAGGTGTTCCGGTTCTCCATTTGACTCCCTTGCAGTATTTAAATCACCCCGCGTAGAAGTCAATGCTGTTTTTTATGCCACAGCCATACCAGAATCTGATTTGGTAATCTGAGAGAAGGTTACATTCTTTGATGAATGTAGATATTTGTCTTGAATCCGATCTTTCAATCTTTTTGCCTATAAACAATTTGTTATTGACCAGAAGAAGTCAGAAGAAGCCTTTGTTTAAATACATTTTTGTTTTAGGGAGTTCTTTTGGAAATAGACATTTAGCCCATGAGCTGTTGATATTTCTGGCTGGATTGGCTGCAAAGCTATTAATGAGGATATTCTTGCATATATGTGCAGGACATGCGTCTGCCAGTGATCATGCTGGCCTACAAGCTTTTGCAGCTGTGATGAAGTCCTGTGCAGTCATGAAGCTAAAAGTGAGTATCTGTGGTTGTTTTTATGATTGGTTCTCTAGTAAACTGCACCGCACTGCTGAAATTGTGATTGAGCAATGACAAAGCAATGGAGAGGGAAGCAGGTATCTAAAATTATTTGGAATGCAGGTGTGCCAGGCACACAGCAAGGGCAAGTGGTGAGGCATTTGACTGTGCTGCCAAGGCATCAGGATGTCCTAAGATACTGCCACTTCAGGTAATGTGGTTGCAGGACCCCTTTTCCAGTGAATGATTCCAGCAGGTCTGCTTTTGTGACCTTGATGCCTATCATCATCTCTCCTTGTTCAGATCTACTGTCTCATGTTACAGTCTCTTGACCACTGCCCACTCTTTAGGCCAGCTTTCCAGGACATAGGGCAGGTTACTCTGAAGCAAGGCAGGGATCAGTTCTCATGGTGTTTCTGGCTCCAGTCATGGTTTCCTGCTTCCTACTCCTGGGTTGCTCTTCAGAAAAGAAAACTAAACATCCATGCTGCTCACCAGCTATTCCTCTGGGTGTGTGCTGTATAGACATTGGCAATTATTGGAAAGAATATATATTTACTCCAATGATTATACACCGAGACACAAATATGCATCAGTTTAGTATCCATGCAATTACACATTTATCGGAGTCCACTAAACAAACCATAAGACAGCCCATATTAATTTAAAGAAAACATAATGTTGCATGAATGTGCTCTACTAGAAATGATATATATAGTCTGAAAGGACAACAGTGCACTGTGCACTACCTTGCTCCTTGTAGTCACTGTCATCCATTTACTAAGATTTCAATGAGTCAAAGGCACAATGTGTGCAGACAGGAACTGTGCAAGATTATTGGCAATAAATGAAAACAATGTGATTTTGAATAAAACAGAGTATCATAAAACCACTGTGCTGCTTCCGAATAGTGACTAATACTCTACAACCAATGACATAACTCAATGCGTCAGTCTGGAAAAGGTAAGATACTTGTATAGTGTTCTGATGTGCTTTTTTTAAAAAAACACTGTAGTTTCTAAAGCACCATAGTTAATGGATGTGTTTCAGAACTTCTGAGATTCAGAGTTTTACTGCTTAGGTCTGGCTGCACATTGCAGCAGTCACCTGACCATATGTGATCAACAGAAAAGAGCTTTGAGAAGCACACCCAAAAGAGGGTCTTTGTCTCTACCCACAAGCCGGTTGGTTGAGTACAATGTTCTATTGGGCAGAAGGCATGTGCTGCCATCAAGAAACAGTGCTTGTCATACTCCTGTTGGCTCCTGAAGGGAGTTTAGTCACCTAGAAAAAGTAATGATGTGGCATTTTGCAATAGGAAGAGTCATTTACCGTGTGGTAATAGTATTGGTTAATAATATTCCTACAGCATCATGGCATGCTCACTGTGTGCATTAACTACCCTGTGGACCGTGTTTTCATCGATAGGCTACTGCTATTGGTAAATAGAGGTTTTCATTAACAATGTTCCCTCATTCAAATTGGCAGAGTCATCCACATTAATGCTGCAAAGGCGTCTGTGCAGATTTTTTCTTCCCCATTTAAGTTTGTGCTGTAAAGAATAAGCCATTGGATCTGCCCATCCATTCCAGTATTCTGATGGACATGCCTGTTGATGCAGCCCCAGCATGCCTCATGCTGATCCTTCCTGCCGCATCAATGCACTGTCTCAGTTTGCTCTTCCCAACTGCAGCTGCCCGCACACATGCAGCTCCCCCAAGCCATGGGAGCCAGACTCATCGTTATTGGGATAGCCCGGACCACATGGCTCAATTTTGACTATAAACTGGGAAAAAATATGGATAGATTAAGAGACCAACAGGCTTAGCCACTTTTTAAATGTAAGCAATTATATCCATTTTATGATTAGACAATGCTGTTATTTCATTGCAGAATCTCTTCTCACGTACTTCTTGCAAAGATAGAGCACACTCTACTCTTAAACTGTCCCCTCTGCACCCTGCAAATTTTGCTCACTAGTGCAGGCTAAAGATTTATGTCAGTGGTGGGGTGTGATATTTCCCCCAAATTCCAGCAAGCAAAACAAGTAAATAGACTTCTTGTAGGTGGTTTCAGGGAGCATAGGCTTCTCCACAGAGAACTGTTTGAAACTGTTGGTGTTTGCTGAAATGCCACAGACACTTAAAGGGCATTCATAAAATATTCCAAATATATCAGTACTTTTATGATGCTCCAGGGAAGTCTGGCCTTTCCTAGGAGTAGATCCCAATTTTTCAAATGTCATAAGTCAGAAATTACTTCCAATATAACAAGGTCAAAATTATTTCATTGGTGAGCTGCTTATGCCAAGGAGTACGTACACAATGACAGTGCCAGAAATTTGCCATCGATACTTCAGCCATAGTCATGGATACCTCTAAAAATTGCCTCCAATATACAAGTGTCAGCATTTTGCCATTGACACTCCTCTTAAAACGAGCATGAGACCTCTTGTGACATCAATTACCTCAAATATCAGTTCCAGCATTTTGCCATGGATCCACCCCATACTCTAAGAATTGGGTTTCTCATGTCAGGGCCTTTGGCCAGGTGTGTTGGTGTATGTTCTGTACTACTGCCACCGGGTATGGCTGGGCTAGCAGCTTTCTGAGTTAGACAGCTTGAGTCTCCACAGCCAATGATGGTGTCTTAATAAAAGCATGTCAGTGCCTGCAGTTTACCATGGGTAGCACCACCGTCCATATGCTATCAGTGCCCTTGTCCACAAGGCAAGAATAACCTCCAGTATGCCAGATCAAAAGCACACTTGCAAGCATAACACACATACACTCACACACAACACATACTCACACACACACATTCTCTCACACCTGTTTCACACACTCTCACACTCATTCTCAATAGATCTCTTGCACTCTTTCGTACATTTTTACTCTATCACACACACCCACATGCACACACACACACACACACCTTAGTCAATCTGCTTTTATTGTATTAGAAAAGCTGGCTCTGCTGCTTCTGCTATACCTGATTTATTTTTTAATGAAGTTTAATAGAAATGTATTCTCTGTACAGTATTAAAAAATAATAACATATCGCCTCGTCAATGTTGTTATCATGTGAATGAAAAGTGCACTTCCTTAAAATAGTTGGGCAGGGCTTACATTTGGTTCCACACGCGGATCAAGCAGTTTCAGTATTGGAAATGAATGAATTCACTTTCTATTATGTAATATCGCAGCATCCAATTGATCTAACAAAATGCTTGACTTCTTCGGCAGCCATGGATTACGTCCAGTAACATATTGCATTTGGGGATTTTCAGACCCAATTTACAATATAAAGAAAATATATTTCCCAGAATGAAGCATTGTGGTGAATGGACAGCCGAGAATAGCTGAAGGTGTCACACGATCCTCAATCCAGCACCACTCCCCAAAACCGCAGACCTAGGTGCCGATCACGATCCGGTAAAAAATATCCCCGTGCGACTCGTATCCGGTCTTTTTACCGTACGAATCGTACAAGTGCCGTACGAACTGGCAATCACGATTCGCATGGTAAAAAGTCCATACGAACCGCATTGGGAATCATTCCCCACACGTCCTCGGGTCGGAAAATGTGTCCGACACGTCCTCGTACGATTCACCGTACAAACGTGAAAGGTGAAGTCCGACCGAGGAATCATGATCCATCCCGGGCGTCCGAATGTACAACCGTATGGTTAAAAGACTGTCCGCACCGAACTCCCATAACAACCATGGAGACGTCCAAACAGGTGCCCGGTACGTGCCGTACCCCCCCCAGCCCCCGCATGTACGTGCCGTACCCCCCCAGCCCCCGTAGGTATGCGCCGACCCCCCCCCCCCAGCCCCCGTAGGTACGCGCCGACCCCCCCCCAGCCCCCGTAGGTACGCGCATGGTGAGCAGTGTGAGTGTAGGCTGAACAGTGTGCTCATGTGACCACAGGGTAAGTAGAGGGAAAACAGCATGAGTTCATGGCTAGTGGTGTGAGTGCAGTGTGGTCACTGTGAGTGCAGGTTGATTGGTGTGATCTTGTGAGCGCAGGGTAAGAGGAGGATGAATAGTGTGAGTTGAGGATAAAAGAGTGAGTACATGGTGAGCAGTGTGTGTGCAGTGTGATCGCTGTGAGTGCAGAGTTAGGGATGAAAGTGGCAAGTGAGTGGAGTGTTATGTGCGTGCAAGGTGAGAGGTGTGCTTGTGTGAGTGCAGGGTAGGAGAAGGGTGCATGGTGTGACTATTTGGTGAGCAGTGTGAGTGTAGTGTGATATCTGTGAGTGCAGGGTGAATGTGAAAATGAAGGGTGAGTGGTGAGAATGAGGAGTAAGTTGTCTGAATGCAGGATGTGTTCCTGAACACTTGCAGTAATTCTGCATTTTAATGACGGTTGGTGAGTAGGGTTTCAGATACAAATTAAACTATCGCTATTATGGATATCAACCAGGGTTGCAGGTTGGATGAAATAAATAATTTGCTGATCCTGCAACAAACTTTCAGTCTCATGATTAGTGTTGCCAGGTGACGGATTTTCTACCGGCACAACCGGTATGTTCCGGCCAGTACAAAAATAAGCAAAATCACATCAAGCTGGTATTTTAAGCTCTTATTTATTTATTTATTTATTTATTAGCCGGGTCAGTGGCGCCGTGGACAAATGCATCCACTGTAGGTCCCTGTGTTCGACCTCATAGTCACAGATTCTAATCCCGGCGGGTCCACTCAGCCTTTCATCCATCTGAGGTCGATAAAATGAGTACCATTGAGTTGGGTAACAATATACATCTGTTATTTAGCGCCTTGAGACCTTTGGGTGATACGTGCGCTATACAAAAGTACAGGTTATGTTATTTATGCATATTTCAAATAGCAAATATAAATAGATATTTTTTTTAAATGTGTTCTAGAGCTAGGTTACTCATCTCTGACTAATAATAAAAGGAAACAAAGACAGAAAGGTCATGTTACAAATCAACACATGCGATTTTGCAGCACTATTTAGTATCACGTCCCAGCCTTTGCAGAGTCCTAAAACAATAGCAAAAGACTGGGTATTTTCTCGTGCATATGTGGCAACCCAGTTTATGATATGCCTTTTCATGAAATGCATTCTCCAACTGCGGCAGCCCGTTAGCCAGTTTCCAAAGGCATGTAAATGGTCTTTTAAAGACCTGTGAAATACTCTGATGAGGCTGAGATAAGATGCCAGACACTGCCCAGCCGAGCCCACAGCAGGAGCTTAGGAACTGTGGGGCATATTTATTAAGAAATCATGCAGCACAGCAAGTCACCTTGCAGCCCTGCTTAACGGGGAAAGGGAAGGAATGCGCCGTACTTAACAATATACAATGCTTTCCTGTCATTTCCCAGCACTGCTGCACAATGTGCTGCCTAGCGCCAATGCAGGCACCCTTGCACCATGGTACAAGGGTGCCTGCGTTGTAAGCAGGATGCTTTTTGTGCAGGAAGAGGAAAATATTTGGAGAAATAAATATATTTCTCCTCGTTAAACCTCCCCTGGGGAGACATAGCATTTTGACACATTCCCAGGTTTACCATTGTTGGCAAATCTGGGGCCGGACCAAAATCGGTGGTGGCTGCTCCGCTAAGGCGGAGGAGTATTGCCCCACTGCTTTTAGCAGTGGAAAAAAAGGAAAACAAAATGATAATAACTCTAGGTTGTCATCATATTTTTTCAGCTGCAGCGTCTTGGCGAGCGAGGCAGGCAGATCTGCTCTGCTCTCACAGCAGGGGTAGGAGTGGTGGGCACTATGTAAGTGCACATGAATGTTTGACCGGCCCTCTGGAGCCGGCCAAACATTCGTGTGCACTTTACATGTTCTCCATGCAGGCTGAATTATAGCTATAGCCTGTATGGAGACAATGTCCAGCCTCCCATTCTCTGGCTAAGCGTCGATCCATGGTGCTACACTGCAACATTGGGATTGGCTATCGGAAGGGTGGGAGCCGGATGCTTCCTGCTTCCTTTGCAGAGAAGAAGCCAGGAAGAGGACGTAGGAGAGGTGGCGGCGGCCGACCAGTAGGTCAGCTGGCAGGTAAGAGTTTTTACTTAAAATAAAACCTCCTCCCTCTCTCCCCACTCCCGGCTGCTGCTTACTAGGAGCAGCCGCTACTGACCAAAATCCATGGGTGGATGCGTGGGGGTAAAGCCCTTTGAGCCCTGTGGGCGTCGCGCACCATTCTACTTGCAGTGAATCAAATCAAAAAGTGATGGATGGAAACACAAATTAATCTTTCCCTTTAGTAAGTGCTTTGGGCACAATTCATTTCCTCATTTTTTACTCATTGTTCTATAGCGGACAGACACCAATCATATACAAGCAAGTCTTAGACCTGTCCCAAAATGCACAGTCCAGGCTGAGCTGATAAGCCACTTGCTCTATGGACAGCATGAATTCTTAGTTTTTCTGTGTATCCTCCAGGTACATACTAATCTCTAAACAAAATATCTTTTAGAGTGTAACATAAGTTTCAAATAATAATTGGACATTTGGGACACTGTTGATCTTTGCGAGACCCCACATGTCTTGCAGTGTTGCTCTGATTTAGCCTATCCTATTTAAATCCCTTGGTATCTCTGAGAAAATAAAGGCTGCCTTATTGATTCAGGGCAGTAGTGTAGCATGATTGATTGTATCAAATGCCAACGACAGGTGAAGGGCTATAAGGAGGCCTTCCTCCTGAAGGACTGTACATCCACATTACAATAGGAGACCTGTGCTGTGCAGGAGGCTGCATAGGCGAGGGTGGTGTTACCCCACCCCAAAGGGACAATATTTTTGTAATTGATAATCAGGCATTGCTTTTATATATGCGGCATTCTGATAGGGTTGCTAATCTCCTTTGATTCCTTGTACTCATCTTTTATGAACCTGAACCCACAACAGCAGAAGTTGGATAAAACAGTATGGGTTTCCGGCATTAGCTTTAAGCAGCTGCACCCCTGGGTGTGCATCAACAGCAGGGGTGACTCAGCAGTGGAAAACAATCTACTGCCCCTCCCCTCCACTTCTCACCCCACAGATAGTCAGTTCAACAGATGTGTCATGAGGACTATTCTGACTAAATAGTCCCCCAATGCAGCATTCGTCAATGTACTTCTTCCCCCAGAGTCTATGAATATTTCACATGGACACTGCTGGGTGAAAACAATAACACAGTGGGCGGCGTAGGGCTCACTGCAGAGGTCTGCTCTCTAACCATCCATCTTTCATGAGCCCCACCTGCCTTTGTGCTCGCTGACAGTGCCATCTCTAGAAAGGTTTTTAGGGGAAGAAGCTTGCATTTTCTGACATGAATACACACACAGCACTATAAAAACTAAGAAAGAAGGCAAGTACAGAAAGATTGTATTTAGTATCTTCAGCTCTGTACTCTACTTTTTGAGTTTTACATATTCAACCACTTTTTGACAAGTGGGCCATATTTATCAAGGTTTTGTGCTGTTCTTGTGTCGCTCTTGTGCAATGCAAGGGGATGCAAAGGCACGGCAAAACCGAAATGAGATTTACCAAGCCACGCAAGGCCATGGCTTGATATATGTAGAGTAATGGAAGGCAGTTCAAATTGCTGCCTTGTGTTACTCTAGGGCAGCAAGGTGTGCCATGGGTGGAGCATGGGTGTTCCCACGCATCCATCCATTCATTTTGACACATTCCCAGATTTACTAACACTAGTAGACCTGGGTATGAGTCAGAATTGTACACCTCCCCACAATGAGGAGAAATATCTTTATTTTTTCTTGTTGTTTTGTCTTTTTAAGTATGCTGCATTCTGCAGCAGACTTGGAAACAGGAAAATGCCTGTGGGCCAAATACCGGGGGCATGCTAAAAATAGAGGAGGCGTAACATAGGGTCCCCATCCTAGGGTTTAATTGAACCCTGGGCACCATCACCTGTTTTACATACATTGAAAGCGGGGGCCGTGCGGCCCCCCATGCAGCCCTGGGGATAGCACCTCCCAGGACTTATTTGTTTAATAAATGGGGGGGCCTCATGGACCTCCTCCCAGCCCAGGGACCACCCAGGGGCTTTTCAATAAAAAAAAGAGCAAGGGGGCCGCGTGGACTCCCTGGCACCCCAGGGGCTGCCACCTCCCCTGGGTTTTAATTGTCATTAGTGGGCAGCCCACATGGTTCCCCCAAATCCCGGGAGCCGCCACCTCCCCGGGGCTTTACATATATTGAATACGGGGCCCCTTGGCTCATGAGGGTCCATGGCATCCAACTATCCCTCCTGTTACCTCCAGTAAATCCCAGGGAGCAGGATTGCTAAGAGGTCTTCGGAGCCCACTACCCCTTTTTTCACCACCCTGAAACACGGCTCCTGGTGCAATACTGGTTGGGGGATAAAGTCCACTTTACTCCTAAGGGATCTAGGGGGCCAAGAAGCCTTCCTGGTACCTCCTGTAAGTCCTACACAGAGTGAATCCTGACGACTGTTCGGAGGCCTTGTCCACTTTCTTCACCACTCTGCAGACTTGACTACTACTTAAAAAACATTGAAATTCACCGAACAAAACAAAAGGTTACAGAGATGTTACAGATAGGAATTATCATTTAAAAACTTAGAAATTCACTAAATAAACCAGACGTTACAGATACATTATAGTTAGGAAATATAATCTAAAAGAAATTCACTGAAAAAAACAAATGTTACAGGGATGTTATAGCTAGGCTCAGGTTTCAATCGTGCAAAACCAGTGAAATTCAGCTGTTATAGTTAGTGAGCTAACTATAACTCATGCCCCTACAATGCACTGCTTATGACCTCACACATACTACACCACTCATGACATGGTCAGTGACATCACTGATGACATCACTGTCAATGTAAGAATCTGCTACAGGCATTCTGCCCATCGTAATGAGCCCCTTTGTATCTGTATTCTACCTAGACCTCTACCATTGAGGCTGGCACCTCTGCCCATAATAATACTCAACAGTCGGCAACCTTTTTTTGCCAGCTAGTCAATGACAGCCTTGTGCATTCCTGCATGGATGCGGTTCAATATGCAACATATACAGGAACTGCTCAATGTGGCATGGTAAACAATAACTATTGGACTTGTATTTAGTGTAGCACAGGTGATATCACTGATGACATCTAAAATGACATCACTGATGACATCATCCAGTGACTGTGAGTGTTTTTGAAAAGTTTATGAGTGTTAAACAAATAAATACCAAGGTGTACTGAGGAATCAGTGGGTGTATTAGTGCCTGAAAAGATCATTGAGTGGGTGCTTGACTGACTGTATAAGTAAGTAATTAGATGTCTTAGTAAATGTATCGGTGAGTAATTGGTTGTGTGAATGTCTGTATCAGTCTGTCAGTTGGTGTCTAAGTGGCTGTATGAAAGTGTGAATCGGTTTGTGAGTGGCTGTATGGGTGATTTATTGGTTGTCTAAGTACCTGTATGAGTGTCTGAGTGTCTGTGTGGGTGGGTGAGCAGATGTGTCAGTGGTATATTGGTGAGTAACTGAGTATGTGAAAGGCAGTATAGGTTAGTGATGGATTATATGATTGACTGTATGGTTGAGTGTGTGAATTGGAGAGTGGCTTATGGGTTAGTGTGTGCTTGTGTCAGTGACTGTATAGGTGAGTGAGTATGTGTTATTATCTATATGAGTAAGTAAGTGGGTGTGTGTGTAACTGTATGGGGGAGTAAGTGGATGTGTGCTTGTCTGTATGAGTAAATGAGTAGGTGTGTGAGTAGCTTTATGGGTGACTGACTCAGTGAGTGAGTGGCTGTATGGGTGTATGAGTGGATATGTCAGTGGCATAAATTAAGGATTCAAAATATTTGCATACCTGGGCGGTTGGGTCAGTGAGAGGCTGAAGAGATTCTCGCTGAAGTGCCAATTTTAAAATGGAGCATTCTGATTGGCTCCGAGAGCTTTTTTTCCCTTGGACCAATTTGCTCCCACTGGAGTCAGACTCCTGCGGGAGCGAGCACTCTGAATGACTGCCAGCAATATCAAAAAATTATTGCTAGAGCCATTACAGGACTCGACTTAGTCCTGAAATGATAAATAAAAATAAATATACAGGGGCTAGTTAGGGACATTCTACCCCCCCTAGACCCAATAGGAGAGCCAGAGGGACCCCTCACAGGGCCCCAAAAAAATCAGAAATTTTGCTGCAATCCTGCAAGACTCCAGTGGAATTGAAAAAAAAGAAAACAAAATGGTGCTTTGGACGCTTTCTTTAATTAAGGAGAGGTGCATACAGCCCCCCTCTCAGAGCCATTATAGGCCTGGGGAACCCACCCCTGGGGCAACATTCAATAAGGGGAGGGGGACGCACCATTATAGGCCCTGGTGGGCACAACCTCAGTGCCTAAAACATCAAAAAAGGAGGGGCATGCGGCACCCTTCCAAAACCATCATAGGCCTCCTGGGAGCCAACACCTGGGGCTAAAAGTAACAAAAAAGGTGAGTGGGCTGCATGGCCTCTCTCCCCTAGACATCAAAGGCCTGGGGAGTCCACTCACTGTGCCAAAATGTAATCAAAAGGGTGAGGGTCAACTTGGCTTCCTCCCGAGCCTTGTAAAGGCCCTGGGGACCGCATCCCCAGAGCCGCTACCTTATTAAAAAGGGAGGATTGCCACACAAGTCCCATCCCTGAGCCTTTACAGGCCCCATGGACCCCATCTCCCGGGGCAGACTCACTTGCTGTATCTAGGGAGAAACAGCAGATTCCCTGCCAGCACTGGCACAGGCAGGGAAACGTGTTTGCTCCCACCTGGCGGGAGCATTTTTTTTAACTCCCCCCGTGGGGTGGGGCCACAGGGCCATTAAGGACTCAAGGAGGGAGAACGTGGAAAGTTTATAAAGGGCGTTTTCAAGGCTTGGGGAGGGAGTTCATGTTCCCCCTCCTCCTTTTTGGTGAGTTTTTGGGGTGGGCTCCACAGGGCCCATATTGGCTAGGGCAGGGAGCCCGCATGCCCCCCTTTGACCTTTTTGGGTAAATTTTGGCCCTGGGGTTGGGCTCCCCAGGACCTACAATGGCTCTGGGAAGGAAGCCGTACTGCTCCCTCACTTTTGAAAATGGTAGATGTCCTAGGGGGTGAGGTCTCCAGGGGTGTTTCAAGGCTCGGGGAGGGGTGCTGCATGGCCCCTTCCCCTTTTCTGAGAATTTCGGGGAGGGGGCTGTATGGTTATCTCCATCCCTTTTTGTAAAGGAATTTAGCCCCAGGGTTAGGCTCCACAAGGCCTATAATTGCCCAGGAAGGGGTCTGCATGTCCCCCCTTAAAAAATACTTTGGACCCCAGGAGATGGGGTCCCTGGGGCTGAATATGGCATGGATAGGGGAGGCACATGCTCCCTCCACTAAATTACTACACTGGGCCCTGGAGGATAGGGTTCCTGTGCTAAAAGGGATGTGGGAGGGGGCCACACCCCACCTTAACATATTAGTTTAATTGGGCCCCGGGGAATGGGGTGTCCAAGTGAATGGCTTGGGTTGTGGGGCTGTGTGCCCCCTCCCTTGTTAGTTACATTTTGACCCTGGGGATGGGGTCCCTGTGGCCCAATTAGACTCAGGAAGGGGGCTGCATGCCCCCATCTTTTATTATCTACTGGGCCCCGGGGGATAGGGTCTCCGGGGCATAATAATGCTCGGGGAAGGAGGTCTCCTGGCCGCCTCCTATTTTTAATAAAATACAGTCCTATGGGATGGGGTCCCTGGGGTTAATGAGGCTTGGAGAGGGGGCCACTCAGCCCCCTATCCCCATTTTATAATGTAACACAGCACTGGGGGATAAGGTCCCCGGGGCCTAGTTAGGCTCGGAGAGGGGGGCTACATGGCTCTCTTTCCCCTTTTAGGAAATGGATGGCCTTTGGGGCGGGTTCCCTGGGGCTAAAGGAGGCTCAGTGAGGGGAGCCACCATGGTCCCCCTCCCCTTTATAATGTAATGAGGCCCCGAAGGATAGGTTCACCATGGGCTAATGAGGCTTGGGGAGGGGGCCACACTGCCCTCTTTCCTTTTTTAAGCAACAGACAGCCCTGGGGGATTTTGCATTTTAAACTTAGCGCACTTTTGCTCTTTGCCGGTCCCGGCCCTGGTCCACCGTGGCTGTTGCCGATTGCCTGGAGGGCGGAGACCAATCATTTGCCCTGCCCCTTGCTGGTGACGCATTTCCGGGACATGGAGGAAGCAGGCTTATTTCGCCACTCCCCACCATTTAACCCGAATGCCACTGCGGACACGCAGCATACGCACGCAGCGGGCGCGCCTAAGGCAAGCCCATCTGTGCCCATTCACGCCTGTACATCACCAGGTGCCAGGACCCCTGGTCGGGGGTCTTCTTACAGACAAATTTACCCACGGTAACTTCTGCTCGCCCTGCAACCTAAAGAGCTGTGTGAGCACTATAAATGGCACTAGGACATTCTCCAGAAACCGAGCAATAAATGTGGGTTTCAAATCATGGCGGGTCCCAGGCTTCCCCATAAGGTTTCAGTCTTAACTCATATCAGTATTTACAGCCTTAACTGCAGGTCACTTGTAAAACACCATGCTGATATATTTGATCTTCTCCAGGACTCCACCCCAGACATTTCATTTTTGATGGAAACCTGGCTAACCGCTGATTCTGTGGTGATCCATGCCTTGGCTCTTCCTGCAGGCTGCGTACACAGAACAGGCCTTGCGGGAGGGGGGTGGCTTAGCGGTTATATTCAAGTCCACTTTTCATTGTACACTCTCCACACAGACTATTTCAGAATGCGAAAGTGCCCTGTTTAAAATTACTATATCCCATAATTTTACCTCTACTGGGCTTCTCATGTATCGCCCACCAGCCCAAGCCAGGGCTATCCAGGAAGCCTTGGCACAGATTGTTTCCACTCTTGTCCTAGAGTCAGCCAATCTGAATATTTTAGGTGATCTTAACTTACACCTGAACGCCGGGACTCCCAGGAGATTTCCAACTTCCTGGGCGACATGGATGCCTGCCAACTAACTCAGTTAGTGGAGGGACCATCACACCTGGCAGGCCACTTACTTAATCCGATATTCTCGAATGTTCAAACTTTGACTGTTAACACACCCCTCCCTCTGACATGGACGGACCACTTTCTTATCTCAAAGCGTATCGATATTGTAGGCGCTCATCTTATCAGTCATCATTGAAGCGTCCTTGGCACAAATCGGACGAGCCTACCTTTGTATCTATCTTAAATCGTCCTGCCCAGATTGGCTTACCTACTTGGAGGCAGCCGACAGAGCCTTTAGGGGCTGGATAAACAATATGCTTGACCACTGCATCCCGGAGAAACTTTCCGGTGCTAAGTGTACGCAAACGCACGCCTGGTGCAATGAGACCCTGTTGGCAAATAAAGAAAAACGGTAACATTTTGGAGCGAGCTTTGAGGCGCAACTATGACGCCACTGCAAAAAATGCCTATAGGAAGGCAATAAAAGCCTACCATAAATCAGTCCAAAAGACTAAAGCCTCGTTCTATGCTAATTAGATTTTGTTGAGCTCCAACCCCTCTAAAACTATTTTTTCCTTCATGAAAGATATGTTAAAATCCCTGACAGGAACCAATGATACTATATCCACTAATACACAATGTAATTCTCTGGAGAGGTATTTCACTAAGGTAGAATGCATCTACACTGCACTCGACATGAGGCGGGATGTCTCTGAATTTTTGGTGACCTCCACCTCAACATTTCCTTCCTACTCCCTACAAAATCTGCCACCCATGTCTCTTAAAGACTTGGATGTCTTGGCAGCTAAGGTTAAATCAGGTTTCCCTGACGATCCCATAAAACCGGACATCTTCAGGAAATTCTATGACTGTCTTCTGATTGAGGGTAGGGAACTCATCAATAAATCGCTCCTGTCAGCAGGGATCCCTAAGTCTTGGAAAATGCTAAGGTGGTTCTTTTGCTAAAAAAGCCCACACTAGACACTTCCCCTGCCGGAGAACTTTCGGCCAATCTATCTGCTCACATATTTGGCCAAGATTATGGAGTCCCATGTTAACATCACTCTGACCAAATATTTGGAAGCTAATGAGATTCTAGACAGCTCCCAAAATGGGTTCCGGTCCAGACACAGCACAGAATCAGCACTTCTGACGGTCACAGAACAGCTGTGGGCCACGCTAGATGAAGGTAACACGTCGGCACTATTTTTACTTGACCTCAGGGCAGCCTTCGACACGGTCTCCCATAAGATTTTACTCCAACGGCTAGAGGTAATTGGGGTCAAAGGAAAGGCCTTGGCCTGGTTTGCCTCTTTTCTATCCGAGGGCTCCTTTCAGGTCGAAGCCCCTCCCTATCTGTCTAATATATACCCCCTTAGATGCTGTGTTCCTCAGGACTCTGTCTTGAGTTCCACCTTGTTCAACGTTTAAGTCCACCCACTAGCGCTCCTGGCCAAAGCACGGAACATCAATATTGTATCCTATGCTGATGATACCCAATTGGTATTCACTCTCTATAACAATCCTGCACAGGACCAACTAAAATTCCGTGAGGATGTCTTGGCCATCTCTGACTGGATGGTGGACAACTATCTACAACTTAATTCCGCCTAGACGGAGGTGCACTTAGTAAGCCATGATACCCATAAATGGGACTACCAATGGTGGCACACAGCTCTGGGTACCCCTCTCCAGCCCAAAATTGCAGTCAATGACTTAGGGGTCCTGATCAATAACACCCTCTCATTGGAGACTCACGCAAAAAAAGTGTCTGGTACATGTTTTGGCCTTCTATGTGTCCTAAAACCCATTTTGGGTTTTTTCGATGCCCCTACCCGCCAATTAGTTTTTCAATCGGTAGTCCAATCACGTCTAGATTACTGCAATAGACTCTTGCCGGGCGTAAATAAAACAGTTATTAAAAGACTCCAGGGGGCACAGAATGCGGCAGCCCGCATTCTTTTTGCCCTACCTAAGTACTGTCACACCTCCAATCTTCTTTCTCGTCTTCACTGGCTGCCAATCAAACACAGAATCCAGTTTAAAAATCTCTGCATCACACATAAGATTCTACATGGTCAGGATTCCCTAATTCTACAGGGAATGTGCACTTCATATGTTCCTTCGCGTGCACTGTGCCTTGCTGACCTGCATCTGGTCTGCACTCCCCGGGTGCGTAGATGTAGAGCAGGGGGACGCTCCTTTAAGGCTCAAGCCCTTGCCTTATGGAATTCTATTCCACTGGCTGCCCGCAGTACACAAGATCATTGGGCTTGCAGGAAACTGATTAAAAATTGGCTCTTCTCTTCCATCTAGTCTTTTTCTCTCTGTCCACCTGTCTGCTAGCGTTGGGGTGCTCTGTTGCTGGGGCAGCCATGCACTTTACAAATGAACCTAACATAACATAATATAACATTTTCTGCAGGCTAAAGGAAGCGTGGGGCATCCCCTTTTAAAAACAGACGACCCTGCGGTGTGTGGCACCCAGTACCTGAGAAGGCACAAAATGGGGGGCCACTCAGCCTCCCTCTCCTTTCAAAAAAATGAAGAGCGCTGGATTTGGGGTCCTTAGGCCTTATAAGGCTCTTGGGGGGGGTTGCACAACCTCCTTCCCTGTTTAATTGTATCTGGTCCTGTGGAATAGGGTCACTGGTGACTTTAAAGCTTGGGGAGGGAGGCCACATGGCCCACTCCACTTTCTATTTGAACTGAGTCGGGGAGGGGGCTGCATGCCCCTCACCCCTTAATATATATATTTTGCCGTAGTGAATGTGGTCCTCGGAGACCGAAGGCCAACCCTACGCTGCACATGCCAAAAGCTGTGAGTGGTGTGGGGCTAGGAGCCTGCTGGGGGTTTGGCTACAGGGCCAACATCCTGCTTCACATGGCCAAAGGCTTTGTGCGGCTGGTGGTTAGCTGCCTGTGGAGAGTTGGACACAAGCCTGGCAGCAAGCCAGGCTCTGCGGTCAACCCCATGCTGTGCGATGAAAGGCCATGCACAGCGTGGGGTTGGCTGCCTGCGGGGGCAATTTGACTGCCTCTGGGTGGGTATCCAACCCCACTACTGCCTGCTTCTCAATTTCTTTTCATGCAGAGTGTAAAATAATGCTTATCTAGTTGCAGACCTCAAACGTCAGGCTTGCTGTCACTGAATGCACCCCTTGTGACTCTGACCTACCTGACTCTGCCACTTCCCGATCCTCTGGCCCGCCCTCCTTACTCCTGCCGTCACAGTCTCCCTATTTGAGGGTTATCAGAGTTATTTTTTTACAATCACAGCACTAGGTGGATAGAGAAATAATATCACAATTGTTCAATGGCACTTTTTAAAATACTTTTTCCCCACTGTGAAACTCCTTTCCCCATACACACATCCTTTGTTTAAATTATACTATTTCAATGTAAAAACATGTAAAATATACACTATCCACATATTAACATTTAAAAACCTAATAAATAGTATTTGCAATTAAAACAATATAAGTGGAACGTATTTCACAATCAAAATAATAACACTGAAAACCAGTTATATTAATAATCTTTTTCCCTACCATGTGGAGTACCGCAGGGGTCATCCCTTAGCCCTACACTTTTTAATGTTTATGTATCGTCCTTGGCGGCCTTGAGCAGTTCCTTCAGCTTCTGTCTTACTTCCTATGCAGATGACACGCAAATTGTTGTGTCTCTGCTGCCAGGACAGGAACCGGGAAAAAGTAAAAGGTTCCATGACTGTATGGAATCGGTCAGGATGTGGATGACACAGAATTGCCTGGAGCTTAACTCAGACAAAACTGAGATCATCTTGTTTGGAAACAATGCCAACTTTTGGACCCCCAATTGGTGGCTGTAAGAAATGGGCTCTCTTCCTAAACCTAGTAGGAAAGCTAAAAACTTGGGAGTCATAGTTGATGACAAACTAAGTTCCTGTGATCAGATAAATGCTGTTGCTTCAGCGACATTTTATTCACGTCGAATGATTAAGAAAATAGTGCAATTCCTACCGGGGGAACAGTCAGCGTTAAGTTGTTACATCACTTATTTTATCAAAGTTGGACTACTGTAGCAGCCTCTACCTAAACATTCAAGAACGATATCTGAATAAACTTCAACTCTTGCAAAACGCGGCAGCAAGACTGCTTACTGGCACACCTAAATTTGTTTCAATTTCCAAGGAAATCAATAGACTTGATTGGCTACCAATTAGAAAATGGGTGTGTTTTAAATCCTTATGCACCGCTTTAAAGGCCCTACAAGGAATAGGACCAGAATATCTAAAGCAGCGGTTTCAATGGTATTTTCCCAAAAGAACCCTTTGTTTGAGCTAAGATGGTGACAGTACCCCCTATTAAAAAAGTCACGTGGGGAAGGAGGAGCTCTATCACTTGCACGGCAAAGGCCCGGAATGACCTTCCATTCGATCTTAGAAATGCCACAGACTTCATGGCATTTAGGAAGGGACTAAAAACCTGGCTTTTTAACCTGTAGTATTTACACAAAAATCTGGGCTAAGAGGGTAGTAGCCAGGGCCAGGACACCTTCGGGTAAATGCTGCACTTTAGAAAGATATATAATATAACATAACATTAGCCATCCCACTCTCTAAGAATTCATTGTGCATTCTAGATATCCTAATAAGCCATCTACTACACTCAGATCACTAAATTGCTCTACAAATATGCATTCATTGGCACAGCTCTAGAGATCTGCATGGAGTAATCAGTATATGTACCTTTCACCAGCCTCCACAAACAGACAGTATTCCCTGTTAGATTCCTATCAATCATAAAGAGGGGATATTCCTAACAAACAAAATACACACTTTCAATGTGCCTCTGGTGCTAGTGGAAGGTTTAGACATTGTGGGACTGTCAATACTCTATCATTATAAAGTGGATGCTTTAGATCTTATTGGTGCTGGACAGCGGGAGCCACTTCACATGATGCGTTCTTTACTATCACAATGAAGAGCCTGCTGAAGCTTAGGCTCATATTAAAATAGGAAGATTCGAATTATAACAATCTGAGGTAATAAGCTAGCCCCTCTGTGGTGCACAGAATCAGCCAGATTTATCAAGAGTTTCCACTGATGTTGTGTCACAAAAAGTAACGCAAACCAGGGCACAGTCCTGAATTGGGATTTACGTTCCAGAACGTGGGATGCCCTCTAGAGCTGAAATCTTGATTTGCACTGGAAAGTAGCTCTAAAGTAACATCAAGAGTGTGCCTAATGGGTGGAACATGGGCGTTCCAATGCAACCTCCTATGGTTTTTGATACAAAGACCTATCAACTAAAAAAGGTAGGCATGCATTTGCACCAACTATATATGCCTCCTTGATGCAGGCATAACATTTGTGAAAGGCTTTGTTTTCTCAAAACGTTTCTTAAGTACAGCAAACATGTTAGAAAAAATGAAAACAATTTCTCAGTATAGTATTTTGTACTGAAAGGATACCCTTGCAGAACAAAACCTATGCTAGTCATCACACACACACACACCCGTGCACCATTGGGCAAGGATGCTTGTGTGTAGTTGAAAGCAGCCTAAATGCGCCAGTGTAGGAGTTGACAGCAGAAGTGCCTTATGGTAGTAGATATGGCTGTCTCCCTTTCAAGGAGCACAGCAGAGCAACTTTGGTTGCTACATTGTGTGAAAAAATAGCAATTTTGGCTCATTCTCTAACCAATCTGCTATCACCCTGGTTAGTATTAGTTCTAAGACATATGGTAGAAGGGAATCTGAAGGCACATCGACTATTTCACATTCAAACTTGAGTATAGCAGTCAGGGCTGCACCCCAAACAGCAGTTTATGTTCATATTGTTTCTATTGAAGTAGGCTGCCCAAATCTCAGAATCTTTCTCCAAAATTTTTATTTTGGGCATCAAGTCTATTTTTCACATCCCATAGCCAATCAAGGGCACCATATATGGCCACTGCGTGCACTTTAGCATGGAAGGCTTTTCCAACAGCGACCATGGGGCTAGCATACTTCAAGGGCCAGATTGTCTTCATTTTGGAGTCTTACACTTGTAAATCAAATGATTTGTGCATGTAAATGGGACTTAAGGCCATAAGTACAAAAATTAGGAATAGTGCATTACAATTGTGATTCTTACTTAATTGCACTTTGGAAATTGCAATTCCTACTGTACTAAAGAAAATATTTTAAAATAGCGATTCCTAATGGGGTTACAAATCAGCCTACCTCATAAATGTTAATGAGGTTGGTAGCAATTTGTGACCCACTAGGATCACACCAATCACTGGGATGATGGCCTGCTGGGATCAGCAGACCCCCATGCCTGTGATCGCTTTTTAATAAAGCAAACCTTTCTTCTTTGAAATGCTGCCAGTTTTCCTTAAAGGAAACTGGGATGGGTTTTAAAAGAAAAAGAAAACTTTTAAGTTTCATTTTTAAGAACAGGCAGTGGTCCGTGGGACCAATGCCTGGTCTTCACAAATACATATTTGTTGAATTCTCAAATGTAGAAGGGGTCCCAAGGGGATTCCTTCCCATTTACAAATGGTTACTTTTAGGCCTGGCATCTTTTGGTGTGGTTTCCCCTGTATTTTTGCTTCTGACCTCCTGTTTTGATTGTGTGCTGAACTTTGTTTTTGCTGGTTTTAGGACTCTGGACACTTTACCACTGATAACCAGTGCTAAAGTGCATGTGTTTTGTGTCTAAAATATATTGGCATTTTGTTTCTCCATATATTTGATTTGCTAGTAAGTCCCTAGTACAGTGCACTACATGTGCCCAGGTCCTGAAAATCAAATGCTACTAGTGGACCTGCAGCACTGTTTGTGCCATCCACCTAAGTAGCCCTTCAAACAAGTCTCAGGCCTGCCACTGCAGAGCATCTGTGTGAAGTTTTAAACTTACATGTTCACCTACTTGCTAGACCGATACCTTTTCTTTTACTACATGTAAGGCACCACTAAGGTAGGCCATCGGTTGTCCCATGGCCAGGGTGCAATGTATTTCAAAGGTAGGACATGTACTTTTGAGTTTTGACATGTCCTGGTAGTGAAAAACTGCTAAATTCGTGTTTCACTACAGCAAGGCATATCTCTCCCCTAAGTTAGCATAGGAGCTGCCTTGTAAAACTTTAGAAGTATATCTTCCATTTAGGAGCAGGTAGAAAATTGGAGCTTGGTATCTTTGTAATCACAATTTAAAAACACATCTTTTAGTGAAGTTGGTTTTTAAATTGCAGGTCTGAAAATGCAACTATTAGAAAGTTGGTTACTTTAACCATTCTGTGCCTCTGCCTGTCCCTAGAATACACGTCTGGATCAGATGACAGTTGGGCTGTGTTAATTCACTCTAGACAGTCACACACAAAGGGAGCTGAGGTGTGGCCTGTATATCCTGATGGCCCATCACCAAGACAATGGGCCTTCCTGAGCTAGAGTGGCGGGAGGAGTTGCCACTTGCACCTGAATATGGTTGTGCCTGTCCCCACACAAGGAGCTGCATACCCCCCTGTAGTGTGTCTGGAGCCAGAGTCAGTAAGGGCAGGGTCTTGGGTACTACAAAACCTTTTTTTGAAGTCTCCCTACTTCAAAGGCTAAAATGGGTATACGTACTGGACCTCTGACAACATGGACTCAGAACACTTCTGGACTGAAGACATTCTGCCAGGAAGAAGATATGTCGTGCTGCCAGGAGGGAATGCCACTTTGCTGTGTTGGCGGCTGCCTGCTGCTTCTTGCCTGGGAGTGAGAGCACTGGACTTTACTCTCAAAGGGCCACATGCATCAAAGTCAGGATTGGCTGACCAACCTTTTAAATACAAAACTTAAATGAAAATTAAAGTGGAAATCTAATTTACAGAATCCTTTTCGGACTTATCTTTTTCGTGCACCCCCGTTTCTCAATTTCTATCTGACATTTGATCTGGAGCACAGTGGCGCCACACAGCGGCTGGCGTTTTTGGGGTGTTGTGCATGATAACCCTACAGTTTTCGCAGGAACTGATGTGAGGTGCGGCAAGAGGGGCCCGCCGCTGTTTTCAGTTTGAACAAAGTCAGGATTTGCTAATCCTAAATAGCGAATTTTAAGAAATCGCTATTTAGGATTCGTGAATCTCTATGCATGTAGGAAATGAAAAAACAATTGCGATTCCTACATATTCCTTAATTGCAACTAGAGCAAGAGCAAGAGCAAGAGCAAGAGCGACCATTGTGCCTTCCTAGGCCAGGCCGCCCCCACGCTCCTCCTGCTGCTCGCTCCTGCCTCCTGTGCCTCCTGTGACCTTCCGCCGCTGCCTCCTGCATTTCTACCGCTGCAGGCGACCCAGCCGCCGCTGAGCCGCCCGCACTCGTGTCCCCGCTTTTCCCGCCGCTGCCTTCCCTGCGGCCGCACCCCCCGCCAGCCGATTGGGCACCCCGCTCCCGCCACCCAGCGGACCCTTCCCACCGGCTCCCTTCTTAAGGGGACTCTGCTCTGCGTTCGGGAGCGACCATTGTGCCTTCCTAGTCCAGGCCGCCCACACGCTCCTCCTGCTGCTCGTTCCTGCCTCCTGTGCCTCCTGTGACCTTCCGCCGCTGCCCCCTGCATTTCTACCGCTGCAGGTGACCCAGCCGCCGCTGAGCCGCCCACACTCATGTCCCTGCTTTTCCCGCTGCTGCCTTCCCTGCGGCCCCGCCCCCTGCCAGCCGATTGGGCACCCCGCTCCCGCCACCCAGCGGACCCTCCCTACCGGCTCCCTTCTTATGATGCCTCCCCGCACGCGCAGCGGGTGCGCCGATGGTGCGCCGAAGGCATGCCAAAGGCTAGCCCGTCTGCACCCGTCCGTGCCTGGACCGCGCCCAGCGCCAGGACCCCTGGACCCCACCGCCGAGGCAAGACTACACGACAGACCTACGACGCCGCAACCCTCCACGCACTCAATGCCGGCCGGAACCCTGCCTGCTACCGCGCCACCCCGAGGCGCACCCACGGACCCTTCGCCTGCAGAGCCTGCCGATTCACCTGCTACCGGACCTGTACCACTCCCACCGAGTCCAACACCAACAGCAACCACCTGAAATGCCTCCTGCTCAACACCCGCTCCGTCCACAGGCACGCCGTGGAACTCTGGGACCTGCTCGACGCGACAGCACCTGACGTCACCTTCCTCACCGAAACCTGGATGAACGCCTCCTCAGCGCCCGACATCGCCATAGCCATCCCGGACGGCTACAAGATCACCCGGAGGGACCGCGTGAACCAGACGGGAGGAGGCGTTGCCATCGTACACAAGAACACCATCCGCATCTCGACTAACTCCGACGAAACCTTCACTGCCGCCGAACACCTGCACTTCCAGATACACACTGACCCCAAGACCACCCTCAGAGGCACCCTCATCTACAGACCACTGGGACCACGCACACAATTCAGCGAAGACATCGCAGACTTCATCAGCCCACACACCCTTCCCTCCGCTGACTACATCCTGCTAGGGGACCTTAACTTTCACCTGGAGAACAACAACAGAAACACCACCGCCCTGCTGGACAACCTCGCCAACCTCGGCCTCAAGCAACTGGTGAACACCCCCACCCACTACGCCGGCCACACGTTTGACCCCGTCTTCTCATCCAGCAAGCATATCTCCTTCAGCCACGCCACCGGACTCCACTGGACCGACCACAGCTGCGTCCACTTCAGCTTCAGAAGAACTACGACCCACCACCACCCACAACAGGTTCCCCGCCGAAGCTGGAGCAAGATCACCTCCGAGCAGCTCACCGCCTCCCTCAGCCAGAACACTCCGACCAGCACAACGGACCCCAACGAAGAAGCCAGCAACCTCACCAAGTGGCTGACCGCCTGCGCCAATGACCTCGCACCACTAAAGAACCCTCCCAGCAGGCCCGGCAGCAAGAAAACCCCCTGGTTCACCAACAAACTCAAGGAACCCAAGAAGAACTGCCGCACCCTCGAGAAAGCCTGGCGCCTCGACCACACCACAGACAACAGGACCGCCCTCAAGCACGCCATCTGCAAACACCATCAGCTGATCCGCGCCACCAAGAAGACGGCACTCAAAGAACGACTGGACAACAACACCCACGACAGCAAGGAACTCTTCAGCATCGTCAAAGAGTTCTCCAACCCCAGCGCCGGAAACAACGACATCACTCCCTCGCAACACCTCTGCAACTCACTCGCCTCGTTCTTCCACCGCAAGATCGCCGACATACACAACAGCTTCGACGCACAGACCACGCACCCTACCACCGAACCAGAGCCTGCCACAACCACCCTCTGCAACTGGACCCCGATCAGCACCGAAGACACCACCCGCACGATGAACACCATCCACTCCGGATCACCAACCGACCTGTGCCCACACCACGTCTTCAACAAAGCCGACACCACCATCGCACCCCATCTCAGAGACACCATCAACTCCTCCTTCCACACCGCCACCTTCCCGGAGAGCTGGAAGCACGCCGAGCTGACCGCCCTCCTGAAGAAACCAACGGCGGACCCCACCGACCTCAAGAACTACCGTCCCATCTCACTCCTTCCTTTTCCGGCAAAAGTCATCGAAAAGACCGTCAACAAACAGCTTGCCGCCTTCCTCGAGACGAACGGACCCTCGACCCCTCGCAGTCCGGGTTTCGGGCCAACCTCAGCACCGAGACCGCCCTCATCGCCGCCACCGACGACATCAGAACCCTGATCGACAACGGGGAAACAGCGGCCCTCATCCTCCTGGACCTCTCTGCAGCATTCGACACCGTCTGCCACCGCATCCTAGTGAAGCGCCTCAACAACGTCGGAATCCGAGAGAAAGCGCTGGAGTGGATCATCTCGTTCCTCACCGGAAGAACCCAGAGAGTCCGCCTCCCTCCGTTCAGATCCGAGGCCACCGAAGTCATCTGCGGCGTACCACAAGGATCTTCACTCAGCCCAACCCTCTTCAACGTCTACATGAGCCCCCTCGCTGCCATCGCACGCCAGCACAACCTCAACATCATCTCCTACGCCGACGACACCCAGCTCATCCTCTCCCTCACCAACGACCCCACCACCGCCAGAGCCAACCTACACGAAGGGATGAAAGACGTCGCCGACTGGATGAGAAACAGCCGCCTTAAACTGAACTCAGACAAGACGGAAGTCCTCATCCTGGGATCATCACCCTCCGCCTGGGACGACTCCTGGTGGCCCCCGGCCCTGGGCACCACTCCCAAACCAACGGACCACGCACGAAACCTGGGCTTCATCCTGGACTCCTCCCTGTCAATGACCAGACAAGTCAACGCCGTCTCATCCTCGTGCTTCAACACTCTGCGCATGCTTCGCAAGATCTTCAGATGGATCCCCACGGAAACCAGGAAGACCGTCACCCAAGCACTCGTCACCAGCCGACTAGACTACGGGAACACCCTCTACGCCGGAACCACCGCCAAACTCCAAAAAAGACTCCAACGCATCCAGAACGCCTCCGCACGACTCATCCTCGACATCCCCCGACACAGCCACATCACCGGACACCTGAGAGACCTGCACTGGCTCCCCGTCAGCAAGAGAATCACGTTCAGACTCCTCACCCACGCACACAAGGCCCTCCACAACCTGGGCCCCAAGTACCTCAACGACCGCATGACCTTCTACACGCCCACCCGCCAGCTACGATCGACCAGCCACGCACTCGCCACCGTACCACGCATCCGCAAAGCCACCGCCGGAGGAAGATCCTTCTCCTACCTGGCAGCCAAGACTTGGAACTCCCTCCCCACCCACCTTCGGCGAACCCAAGACCATCTCTCCTTCAGGAAGCAGCTCAAGACCTGGCTGTTCGAGCAGTGACCTACCCCTCCCCCAGCGCCTTGAGACCCTCCCGGGTGAGTAGCGCGCTATACAAATGTCATGATTGATTGATTGAACTCGCAAATTGTGAATCACAATTAAGGAATAGCTACCCATTCATTCCTATGGGCCAAGAGACCCATAGGAATGAATGGGAATTGCATGCGCAATTTGTGAGTACCAAATTGGTACTCACAAATTGCGCATGCAATTTCAAGGGTGCCAAAAGGACACCCTGTTGAACCCCTGAAATTGCCATGTTACCACATGTTGCGCACATACATGTCCCAAGGGCATGTGTGTATGTAACATGAAACTTTCCAAAATGCACTTTAGTGTATTATTCAAAGTTTTTGCAAATTACCATCAAGTGCAAATTGATGGTAATTTGCGATCCCTAATTGCGAATTCGCAATTTGAAATTGCATCATGCATTGCATTTAGGGATTCGCAGTTTGCGATTCCCTAAATGCATTCGCAATTTAGTTAATGACAAATTTTGCGAAAACTTAAATTGCGATTTTGCATTTGGGTTGATGCATCCCAAATGCAAAAATACCACTCGCAAAGGGGCAGATTTGGCAATCTGCCCATTTGCTATCGGTATTTTCGTTGATGCATGTGCCCCTAAATCCTGCTTTCTAAGGTTCTCCAAGGACTTGACTGAACTTGCCTCCTGGAACATCAAAGACATCACCTGCATCTTGCTACCAGCTCCTGGGTTCCCTTGATGTGAGTCCTGACCTGCCAAGTGGTGTCAAAACCTGTCCTGGGCCTCTGTAAGTGGATTTGGTGCTGCAACCAAGAATTCAACACATCGACCCAAAGCGTCAGTTCAGAACCAGCGCATCCCTGCAAAACTGATGCATCATGCTGGCTGCACCGCAGCTGTGTACACCGCTCGCCAGGTGCATGACGCGACAACCTCGACTTTCACCGCAGCACTGACTTTGCCAATGTAGCTCCTCCCCAAAGTCTGTGATGCACTGCTCCAACTCAACCCTGCGTGGTCTTCGACTGACGCATCACCTTCAGCCCAGTGGTTCGACTTTGATGCTGTTAAATCAACGCACCAGGCTCTTGACATCGGCGCATCATCGACACTGCGTTACCTTCAGGAACAAAGGCGTCTCACAGCAACTGATACATCACCTCCTCTGCACAACGCATCGTCCTGAAGCAACAAAGCTTCAATGATCCTGCACCGCCTTAAGGAATTGATCCATCACCTGCATCTGCAACGCCTCACCTCCTCTGCGTGATACATCTTCTTTGAGTTCCAATCCATGCAAGGTATTGTCAGGGGTCTGCGTGATTCCTGTCCAGCCCACACTCCATCGTGGTCGGACTGAAGTTTTGGATTTGTCCCCGTTAAGCGCGACCAGATAGCTCCTGTTGGAGCTATAGGCATCTAAGCACAGCATTTTGATTTAATCTTTAAAAATTGATATCTTGACTTGTGTATGTTGGATTTTTTGTCATTTTTGTCTTGTTGACTTTTGTGGTGTTTTCACTGTGTTACTATGTTTGTGTGTGTGTGTTTGTGTGTGCACAAATACTTTACACATTGCCTCTTTAGTTTAACCTAAATGTTCTGAGCTAAGCTACCAGAGGGTGAGCACAGGTACACTTAGAGTGTACTACACTTACCCTGACTAGATTGTGGATGCCTACTTGGACAGGGTGCACGCTATTGCCAACTAGAGACCCCATTTCTAACAATTACCACTGCCTTTCAGTAGCCAGTTAAAAATTAATGTTTTGCAACCACAATTCGACCGCAAAACATTAATACATACCACTTTGACTTGGTATTTGGAAGAGACGCCCTAAACACTCTCCTCCCAAATATCAAACTGCAAACCCAAATTGCAATTAGGTAACAAGTTACAGTCTCACAATTTGGCTTTTGTACATTTAAAAATGTGATTCCGTGAATCGGTCCATTTGCAACCTCCACAAAAGTGTTGTAGTTTTCTTGCATCATGCATGGTGACACAAGACAGCACAAAGGCTTCAGTAAGGTTTAGGCCATGTAAGACAACACAATGGCTCTGTATTGGGTTACATTTCATAGTGGTAGGCATTCCATGGGTGGAGCATGGGTGCTCCACCAATTAAATTTCACCCAATCCCATATTTATTGAAATCAGCAACACCTGGGATTGCACCAAAATGGTACGCCTCCCCTACTATGGTGTAATGAGGAGAAATGTGTTAATTTTGTTTTGTTACTTCCTCTTGATTTGCATTATGCATTCCTCTTCTGTTCTTTTCACACTACGCAGCACAGTAGCTTTGCTGGCTGGCCTGCGTTGCGTGAATCTTTAGTCAATATGACCCATAAAGACTTGGGTGAAGCCCTTGTGTATTATGGTTGGTGAGTTTTTGTTTGACTCCGCTTTTGGTACTGATTCTCAGACACATGTTCTCATACCAACTGAATCGTCCATCTTTGTACGCAGGGCCACCATTAAACTAGAACAAACAAGATACATCTTACAGAAATTTTGTCTGGCAGAAATGATGTCTGGCAGCTTTGCACCAATGATTAAATACAGCTAACATATGCCAAGGGAGCAGAGAGTACCGAAATATTGCAATCCAAACCTTTCCCTATAGGATACCGTGGGTCACAGGGCTTTGTGTAATTTGTGCTTTAGGGCTTTCCTCCTTAAGTCATAAGTGCTGTAAATGTGTCTGTCTGGGAACGTATTTCAACCTCAGAAGTTGCTAGATCCGTTCAGTATTTTATGTTATGACTACCCTAATTCCCTCTTTGTGAATAATAGGCATATTGTTTTTCAGATATCAGCTGCATTTTGACATTTGTTTTGTCAGCTCACAGTAGTGTAGAAGTGTAGCTCACTGGTTAGTGGAGGCATACCCTGAAGCAGAGGTCAGACCCGGGACCTGGGTTTGATTCCCGACGCGGCAGGGTCCAGAGCCCACTTGTCCACGGACTTGATAATTCTCGCTTCGGTGCCCACTCTAAGCATGAGTTCACACTATGCAGTTCTGGGCAACAAGCTTGCTTAATCTCCACAACGGCCCCCCCACGGCGCGATGCCTGGCTTTCACCTTGGGGATGCCCAGTACAGGTTATCTCACAGGGAAAAACCAGGACGGGTTCCCAATGCAAGCGCCGAGATGCCCAAGGGTAAGTCGAGCGCTATATAAGAACACACATACATTTTGTGGTTCATAATTAATTATGCCCAGCATACACTCTTTTGTAGCTGTGCTTTAAAGTGTTTTTAAAATGTATGTACTGTTATGTTCAGGTTTTATTAAATAAAGCAATAAGCTTTGACTTTTGTATGCCATACAAAGTTTTCGTGAGATGATTTTCTCGCAAAACCTTCTCAAAGAGAAAAAGTTTTTTGCAAGCCCAAGAGATCTTGACTTTATAATGCGAGTACCGAGCTGTTGGCTTTGCCAAATATTTCCTGTAAAGTATTATTTAGAAACAGCAAAAGAAATATTGGTTGAAACACAAACGCACAAGTTATGGCATCTTAAACTGTACATTGAATACAATGTTTTTAACCTTTATAAAAGGTGTGGTTTATATTTCAAATACTTTTCACTTGGGAAATGCTGAACAAAATGTAAAAAAAAAAATAGGAAAGTTTTAGCATGTAAAACGAACTCTTTCCCAATGTTTAATCTACTTTCTAAAGGATTGAGCCTTTTCGTCCTCTGTAATAGCCCAAGGAGCAGCTTTATGTGCCTTCAGAAGTGCAATGCTAAGTAAACCTACCACTTCGAATGCCAGTTGAGTGCAACAGAAGGCCCTTCCCTGAGTGCCACGAAAGCCATTGTGTGCCAAATATTTTGCCTTCATGCATTATGTGGGGTGCAAGAAAAAAATAATTTAAAAAAACTCTTACAATAGGCTCTTCAACCACACCCCAGAAAAATATCCTTGTTGCTGTGCTTTCACAGAAAAGCTAAGAGGGTGGGGAGCAACCCAGCACGGGGTGTGTATTTTATCACAAAAGGGAGAGAGAGCTGGAAAACACATGAACTCTCTCTCATGGAGTGATGAATGAAAAATAAATAAGTAGTTCCCTGAATCTGAGCTTTGAAAGGATACAAATCGGCCGGTAAAAAAGGAATGTTAAAGAGGCTAAGCTCCACAAGAGGAACAAACCCAGAAAGAGGGAGACAAGCAAATAAGATTGACATTAAGGTCAACCAAAGCTATGCAAAGGGCAGGCTGTAAGCCCAGTGTAAGTTCAAAATAGGTCTTTCACAACCATACAGCTTTTGCTGTCTAATATGCAACACCCAAAAAGACTTTTGGGTATATTCACAAGAACGTGTGATAGCTACCGCAAGAGTAGTGTAATGCAACTTTCAATATCACAGCCCATCGCGAAAAAATAACCCTGTCACAACGTGGGATTCACAACAAGGCGGTAGCATGCGATAGTCACCAGATTACGCGTCAAATCTCCGTGTCCAAATCAACACCACTCCACCTAAATGCGAAACGCGAATGCTAAAAACATGTGATGAGGCCAACCGTGGTACAAAAAGTAGCGAAAACCAGCCACAGCTTGGCAAATGCCACGCGGCTGGCGGAACAATGCACTATAAAAACCACAGAAAAAATACACCTAAAAAAATCCAAAGTGCGTAGCAACATGGATTCACCCTGACACAGTGCAGGGGCCAACCCAAACCCCACAATCCCCACAGACTACCAGCAAGGAACAACGGGGCCGGGGAAGGCCAAGGAGAAGAGGTAGTGGAAGACGGGGTGCAGACCGCAGGAAAACATGACCAGCGTCACGGAGGTGACAGAACACCACCAGCAACTGACCCACAAGCAGACCACCTGGATTGCAGGGCGAGTGCCAAGGAGGCCAATCCAGGAGGCCAATAGGTGCCGGCACTACGTGACTACCTAAACCAGGCACAAACCCGCTGCCAACAGGAAGGCAGCAACGGCGACAGGAGGTGGCAGTCCAGCGCCAGCGGAGGAGCAGAAGGAAACCCTGGCCACAGTCGTCAGTGTGGAGACGGTGGAAGGAGTAGGGAGTACGGACACAGCTCGAGAGGACCTGACACAACATCAACAGGGACTGGGGGGACGGGGTAGTGGGCACAATGGCACACATGCACAATGAGGTGTAGCACACTGCACACCCACAATCACCCAGGTCCATGGGCCCGATCCCCTTGGCACCCTGCAGCACACACACATAGCACAAACAGCACACCCATATTGACGACAACGAGGAATAACGCGCATAGCGGACACTGCAGAACAGAGGACACAACTGGCTCCGCACATGCACAGAAACATGCCTACTACATCTGACGGATCCGAACACTGTGAAAGGGATATGTACGGTTACAACATCACATCCGTCCTGTAGACAAATCTACACTGTCCCGCACAAGAATCCAGCACCCCACAAACAGTCACAATGTACATTGCCATACAGTCTGCATGCAAACCTGCACAATGCGCCAACATATGTCAAAACAAAGTCAATACGCACCTCCCCTTCACATCGTAGAGGGGCACATAGCACCTTCAGCAGAGCATGGAATACAACACATCAGTGATGCTGGAGAGGATTACCACACCATCGACACCGACGCCCTATAACAGCACATGGATATCCCACGCAACCCCCCACCAGGACCCGGACAGCCAAGCTACTCAGAGGAGAACACCCAGCCTGCAACAGACCACACAGCAGGAAGCACCAGCAATGTACAGTGATGCCTGTGCTGGATGTGTGTGGGGTGAGTGTAAGCAAGCACGCACGGAATGTCTGGTGCTGGCAACCACTTGAACATTGGACACCGGTGCAGCGGAAACAGAAAGCACATGCATTAAAGAGTCAACTGCTGAGCAACATTCAGGTAGCCGGAGATAGTCCAGAGGACAGCCAACATGCAAACAGAAGTGTCCGTGAGTTGAAGTGCGCTGGGGATGGGACACTAGAGATGAACGCGCCCACGTGCAGATAAAGTCTAGGATCGTGTGCCTCCGACAGACACCTGATGCAGATGCAGTGGGGTGTGTCATACCTGCATCATCTTCCCCATCAACGTCTCAAGGCCCCCACACTGTTTGCGGTGACTTAACTGTACAACCTCTCCACAGCTCATAACTCAATCAGTAACGGAAAATGGCTTGCGGTGCACTGAGTCACTGGCACCTGGAGTGCTGAGCAGGGTATCAGGACGATGATGGCATCCACGACAGGTCTGGGCAACTCCGTAAGTCTGTCAGGACCACTGTTTCGACTCTGGCAGAAGGCTGTTGGAGGTGGTCCTTGTGGTGGTGGTGTGTGCCACCTGTGGTGATGCCATGTCTGGGCAGGTCCGGAGTCGATTTGGTGTTTGACCCATGGTGGGACGCTGTTGGGCCCGGAGGCTGCGTACAGCGCAGGGCCACATAGAAATGGCATTGATGACCCCCAGGCCAACGCTTCAGGGGCAATCCAATATCTCAGAAGGGGTCCCGGACCTGACCAGCACAGAGTTAGTGGCCCCGGATGCACAGCAGCCGGCACAGGCAACCAGCCACAGGACGGTGACTTTCGGTGCAGTCAGATGGGCCATGCGACCTGAGCGGGCCACCATCAATGTCTGAGGTGTATGTTGCGGAGGGTATCGGGGGACAGAGGAAGGTGTCCTCCAGGGCATGATGCCGAAATGTTTGATTTTATCCAGAAGCAGCAAATGGGGGAGTGGAATGCGGCAGCCACGTTGCCACCACCAATTAGGTATCAGCTACATGAAGATGAAAACTGCCCCCTAGTCCATAGGCTCAGACGCCACCAAAATTCGACCAGAGAGTGTCCATGATTGTGAGGGAACAGACTTAGTGGCACCGGGGCTGAGAGGGGATGCTGTCTGCGATGATGCCGCTACGCTGATATGAACTCAGCCATTGCAAATCAAAGACTCTGTGACCTACTGGACCGCAGTGTAGGCCGGAGGCAGTGGTCAGCAGTGGCCCACAGCCATGTGTCGTTGGCTGGCGCAGCACAGAGTTAGTGACACAAGGGCAGTTGTGGGCAGTGTCCGATCACCTCCGTAACGATGATCTTGTTCCCTCCGGACTGCAACGCGTCATCCTCTTACGCCTCTCCGTGCGTGCGATGACATGTATTATGCCTTTTGAATGACCGATGTTCAGTCCCAAATGTGTGACCTACCTGACCGTGGTGTAGGCCTGAGGCAGCAGTCAGCACGGCCCATTCACCGAGTGTCACCGGCATAGGTTGAATGGCCCCACCGGCCTGCGTAGTTCAGGTTCATTGGCACCATGTGTTGGGACATCTCCGTGTATGTGACCCGGGTTTCGTCCGGACTGAGCCACATCTTCCTCTTCCTCCTCTCTGGTGTGGACTCTGCCATTCGTGATTTGTGCCTAGGTGCTTGATGTGTGGTACAAAAGGGGGTGGTGATGGACGGAGCATCAGAACCAATCAAACACTCACACCCAGTCAACAGATCTGGCTTTGATCCATCACCGTTCTTTAGCCCACTCTGCCACCCCAGTTCAGACATGGCCATATGCAAATCCGTCTGACCCTGTGCCTCATGGGAACAGTCCAGCCCGAAATGCCAAGCCATGCCTTCTCTGGACCGGAAACAAGCTTCCTTGGACCGGTTTCTGGCATTTCAGCCGTCTTAAGCCAGGCTTGCTTGAATCCAGTGGCAAAGTGAGCAAGGGACTCACGTCTGAGCATACCCTGCCAACTTATGGCAAACAAAGCGGTACAAAAGGGGGTGGTGATGGATGGAGCATCAGAACCAATCAAACACTCACACCCAGTCAACAGATCTGGGTTTGATCCATCACCGTTCTTCAGCCCACTCTGCCACCCCAGTTCAGACATGGCCATATGCAAATCAGTCTGACCCTGTGCCTCATGGGAACAGTCCAGCCCGAACTGCCAACCCATGCCTTCTCTGGACCGGAAACAAGCTTCCTAGGACCGGTTTCTGGCATTTCAGCCGTCTTCAGCCAGGCTTGCTTGAATCCAGTGGCAAAGTGAGCAAGGGACTCACGTCTGAGCATACCCTGCCAACTTATGGCGAACAAAGCGGTACAAAAGGGGGTGGTGATGGACGGAGCATCAGAACCAATCAAACACTCACACCCAGTCAACAGATCTGGGTTTGATCCATCACCGTTCTTTAGCCCACTCTGCCACCCCAGTTCAGACATGGCCATATGCAAATCAGTCTGACCCTGTGCCTCATGGGAACAGTCCAGCCCGAACTGCCAAGCCATGCCTTCTCTGGACCGGAAACAAGCTTCCTAGGACCGGTTTCTGGCATTTCAGCCGTCTTCAGCCAGGCTTGCTTGAATCCAGTGGCAAAGTGAGCAAGGGACTCACGTCTGAGCATACCCTGCCAACTTATGGTGAACAAAGCGGTACAAAAGGGGGTGGTGATGGACGGAGCATCAGAACCAATCAAACACTCACACCCAGTCAACAGATCTGGGTTTGATCCATCACCGTTCTTTAGCCCACTCTGCCACCCCAGTTCAGACATGGCCATATGCAAATCAGTCTGACCCTGTGACTCATGGGAACAGTCCAGCCCGAACTGCCAAGCCATGCCTTCTCTGGACCGGAAACAAGCTTCCTAGGACCGGTTTCTGGCATTTCAGCCGTCTTCACCCAGGCTTGCTTGAATCCAGTGGCAAAGTGAGCCAGGGACTCACGTCTGAGCATACCCTGCCAACTTATGGCGAACAAAGCGGTACAAAAGGGGGTGGTGATGGACGGAGCATCAGAACCAATCAAACACTCACACCCAGTCAACAGATCTGGGTTTGATCCATCACCGTTCTTTAGCCCACTCTGCCACCCCAGTTCAGACATGGCCATATGCAAATCAGTCTGACCCTGTGCCTCATGGGAACAGTCCAGCCCGAACTGCCAAGCCATGCCTTCTCTGGACCGGAAACAAGCTTCCTAGGACCGGTTTCTGGCATTTCAGCCGTCTTCAGCCAGGCTTGCTTGAATCCAGTGGCAGGGTAGTCCTGGTCCCTTATCCACGTATCGCCGGCTGGCGTTGAACAGGGTTAGTGGCACCATGTGTCGCCGGCTGGCGTTGAACAGGGTTAGTGGCACCACATGTCGCAAGTAGCCCATATGGAACTATGCCTCACTGATCAAAGGAAGTCTGGTGCTGTTGCCGGTGGCCCAGATTTGGGGTCACTGCCTTTCATACACAGTTTCACACATGGGACCTACTGGGCCGAGGAGTAGGCCTGAGGCGGCAGTAGAGTACGTCAACGAAAAAGGACTCAAGCGGGCCCGTGTTGTGGAGGCCGTGATGGTCTGAGGAGGCTGCCAAGGTCGCGGGACTCTGGCCTGGAGCTTGAGCCTGAACGTGGTGGGCCTTCCTTGACACATGCCGTTGTTGACAGGGGATCAGTGAGGCCTGGCTCTGCAGGGGCGGGCCTGACGGGTTTGTAAACTGGCAGGCGCACAGCATCGCAGGCAACTCCGCTCTAGAAGATGACATCGGCCTCGTGGCGGCGTGAGAGGCACCGCCCTGGCAGAGACGTTGGGCTTTTCAGAAGAGGACCACGCCCAGGGCTACATGCTACTTATTCACACCCCTACACTGGCGTGGCGTACGCCGGGCCATCCCACTCCGGTCACGCTTAGGGGGGGGGGCTTAACAGGCAAGATTTCTGCGCGGTCCCCCATTGGCTGTGGTGACATGGTTGCATCCACTGTCCACTACACTCCATACACCAGAGGTGTATGTCGCCATGGATATAGGTGTGGGCTGCATACTGCGGTCTGTCCAGCACATCTTCGTCACTCTTGGCATTGTGTACTTTCCCAATCATAGTACTACTGCCTCCTTCACACTTGCCTGTTTGCCACCTCTCCCCACATTCGGCTGTTGTGTGGCTGAGGTGCCATGCTGTTGATGGATCATGTTCACGGCTTGGACAGGTAACCATTGAGAGTTGTTCTTTTGTGTCTGGTGTGTGGTCATGTTGTTTTGCATGTTGGTAGTAATTTAGTGACGTGTGTATTGCCAGAGTTGTGAGTTGCATGGTTGTGGAGTTGAGGTGAGTAGGGTGTCCATTTAAAACTTGCCATGGGGTGGTGCATTTCCATTGTTGCCATCCCGGGTAGGCTGGTTGCTGATGGACTGTCGGAGGGTGAAGGAATCGTGCACAGTGGCAGGGTGTTTGGAGGCGACATTATTGGGGGATCCGCTGTAATCTGTTGTTGCCTGCACATTGATGTGACACGTGTGCTTCCTGGTGCGGTGATTGTGTGCTGTGTCTCCAGGGGGCACAGGTAGGACATGTGTGCTGTGGGTTGCCACCAACAAGTGTGTGCATCCTGCTGGGGCGTATGGTCCTTGCTTGGTGTCCAGCGTGACCTGCACATTGTGTTGGATGTATGGGGACTGGGGTACCAGGGTGATGGTGATGTCCAGGACGGTGTGGGGGACTTGGATGTGGCTGGCTGTGAGACTCCTCTGACTCTGGCGAGTGTTGTAGGGGGGGTGCCAGGGGCCAACAGGTGCAGCCAATCCAGCAGCTTGGTGTGAGGTGGGATGTTGGTTGTCCACTGTCTTGGTGCCATAGGCCTGTTAGGCGATGATGGTCAGGATGCGTAGGATGGGTGTCCCTTTCAGCCTGTAGTATAGAGTGACATTATCAGATGTTGGGTCTGTGAGGCTGGTGCATTTCCTGGGGGTCCGCTGTCTTTGTCGGCGCTGCCTCTGCGGTTGTCCGGGGGGGTTCCGGGTGTGGGGTGGGGTCTTGGGGTGGTGTTGGTGGGTGTTGTGGCCCACTTGGGTGTCCAGGCAACATGATGAGTGACTCCTTGGCATCTGTTGCACTTCCGATGTGGCCCTGGGCTGTGCTCCCTTTTGTGGTGCTGGCTGCCGTCCGACTTAACACCAGGTCAGAGCAGGTGTAGATTTACTGGTGCTAACGTGCCTTATCGCCTGTTTTGTGTTTGTTCTGTCTGGTCGTTGAGAATGTTGAGGAGTAGTGTGGTCGCGGCTTTTGGCACTGGAACGCCCACTCTGCATCTCATTAGCGATAGTTGCGGGGGTCATCTGTGGCAATGTTTTTTGCGGCTGATATCGCGGGTAAACTGGTGCTGTGGGCTGTTAGCACCAGCTTGTAAATGGGGAGGTAAATTTATCACGACTTTGACTGCGATAAAGTGCCGTTAATTTGGCAATAGCTCCTTGTGAATATGCCCCTTTATATCCCTGCAATAATCCTCTGCATTGTCCAGGTTGCAGGTGCAGTTGCAATTTCGCTCTGAGCCATTCCTCCAGAGTCACCCAATCGCACAGAGAGAATGTATTCTTTTCCATGTGTGATGCCTTTTACTTATGAGTGAATGGCTTGTAAGCCCTTTGCTATATCAATATCTAATTGTAGATATTACAATGTCTTTATCACTAAAACAGTCACTTCAGCAACCTTGTCCTACAGGAGGAAGGCTTTGCTTTCCCCACCATTCCTTTTAAATTATGGGCTGGGGGTCCCTCTTGGGAGACGAAAAGTCATATCACAAAGGGGCACAATGTTCTGGTGAGGAGGACTGAAGTTTCCTCCACTGCTTCACAGGGTGAAAAATATGTAGTAAAGGGCACAAATGTTTGCAAATGTATCTATCTTTTGGCCTTCATCTGAAAGTTCCTCACCTACCTAAATCCCCTCTGTAGGTTTGCCTTGTTTAGTTTATACATTTTTAATTTCCCATTCAGGATTTATTGTTAAGAAAAAAGCAAAACAGAACATTTTTGTATTCATTTTTCTCTAAGATTCCTTACAAGTGCGACCTTTAATGCTTGGCTTGATTGAATACAGTTATTGCGAAAACACTACTGAATATACAATTGTTTCTTCTTAGAAGGAATTGTTTCCTAACTCACTGGAATATTTTCGGTGTGCTCGCAATGTGTAGCATTTTACTTATAAGATGTAAGAAAGCATGAGCTAAAATGTTCTTAAAGGGGACCCTAGCTAAATTATTTTATTTAAGTCAGGGGGATTTATAAAAATAACTGTGAAGATCACTGCTTAAAAACATCCAGATTTAGAAGTGACAATTGAAAGCTTCCATTTGCAATTTCCTAGGACTTCATTTCTGTCCTCATATTCTGAGACATGCATTTTTCTGGTTGTAAGGCTCTTGAATCATGTGTCATTTCTAAGATATCAGTTCTCAATGTGAGTGGATTTCTATTTCTCTCTCAATTCCCCAAACTGCTGAGACCACCCAATCATTGAGCTTACAAGGTCTCCCCGCTGTATCAGATCAACCACAAACCTCTTGCTAGCCCATATGCCAACCAAAGCTGCAGATGATAAGCTTTGGATCTCTGTGCGAGCTCATCCACAAAACCTGTGGTGCCTCATGGGTGATCAACATTTCCTGAGTCCATTCAGTCTTAGAGGTGAATGGCTCTTCTTTAGCTACCAGACATATGGGCAATTTAAGGCTAGACGTGATGAGGTGTGTATCCCAGTGCCAGCTCATACACAAAATGGATGCCATTGAGGAGACAATGGATTCTACCAATCCTATGGACCATGAAATACTAGAGGAGGCAAACTGTGTTTAATCCACTGCCAGTTCCATGGACCCGCCCCTAGGTGTACAAGGCTATATAGAGACCTATGTCAATTGCTTGGCCATACACAGCAACCTAATGTAGTAATACAGAACCCAGGCATCCCAATACTCTGGGTTGGAGGAATTCCCAGTATTTCCACAACATTATGAATTGGATTCTTCTGTATGGGAATTAGGTACAGGAGTCAATATTTGTGTGTTCTTTCTTGCATGTTTTTCTGCTTTCCTAAAGGTTTTCTCTGAGCATATTTTGCCAGTTTTCACCTTGAAATTGTGCATGGAAAACATCAAGAGCGTGCTATTCCAGTACAATTTGCAATCACAGTTCAGGAACTCCAAATCCTGGCCAAATCAGGATTACCCTGATGATCTTACTCATATAGAGGGTCTTAGAAGTGACAGATGCAGGACCTCATTCCAAGTTAGAATAAAATCCCAGTTGGGCTGGCCAAGAGAGAAACTGGATGAATTTGGGATTGAGAGGTTCTCAGAAAAATAGCACCTCTTGATTTTTTTTTCTCACAAACAATTCATCAGAAAAAGCTTGCAAAAAGTACAGGTCAAAAATGGTCTGAAATGAGGAGTTCAAACACATAAGAGGTGATGGAAGAAATGCTTGCACCCAAAGAGGCAGAAACTGGCCTTGAGTTGCTCGTGGTCCAGTTCAGAGAGAATTTGGCTTGGCCGTTTGGGTAGGATTGTTTCTTTTGGAGCAGGATCTGTGTCTAATCTGAGGTGGCATGGTGGGGATCAAAAGAATTCATGGGTTGGAATGCTACTATTTGTAAGCATTCATCATATCACCATTTGAGTGTTTGATGTTAAACACTAAGGGCCTCATTTATGAAAAGTGACGCATCACTGCGTGAAAACAGTGATGCGCCACTTTTCACTGCGCCCTCCCTGCGACTCCAGTGATGCGTCATATTTACAGTATGACGCATCATGTCGCAAGGAGTCACAGATACATCAGTATTTCTGACGTATCTGTAGGCGCAAAAGTGACGCATCGCTGGAGTGTGTCACAAAAGTGACGCAACTCCAGCAATGTGTCCTTTCACATGGGGCAAGCCCCATGTGAAAGGGCCTGCGTCAGTCTTACGCCTGCTGTGAGGCAGGCGCAAGAAATTGACGCATTTGCACACTAGAAGTGGCGCAGTGAAATCTCGTAGATTTCACTGCGTCACTTCTACGACCCTTTTTTGCGTCAAAACGCCCCCCTTGCATACATTATACCTGGCGCAGGTATAATGTGGCGCAGGGGTTTATAAAGTGACGCATCTACCTAGATGCGTCACTTTGTAAATATGGCGCAACATGGCGCATGTTTTATGCCACTGGTGCGTCCCAAAAAGTGACGCACCGGCGGCGCAAAAGTGACGCAGGGGCTCATAAATGAGCCCCTAAGTGGCCAACAGTCTGCCCAGTTGATGGTCCCACACTCGCTGTGCCACTAAAACCAAGCTGCACGAGATTAAAGAGGCCCAAATTGGATGAAACTGGTCTTGAGTTGCTTGTGTTCTGGTTCGTAGAAGACCCATCATGGCAATTTGGGCTGGACTGGTCCTATTGCACAGGGATCAAGACTGAGTTGAATATATCTGGATCTATTATGAGGTGGAACAGTGGGAAAAAAATGATGGGTGCAATGCCACCTCAAGCGATTTCTAGTGGTTACATTCTTGGAAAGCATTCCTCCCATCACTTTTTGTGATTTTCCTGAAATGAGGAATTACCATTAAAACCAAGGGTCAGATGTACGACCTTTACAATTTGGGACTCGCAAATTGGAATTTATAACAGTGTCTCAGACACTGTTTGTGATTCCTAATGGGGTCGCAACTTGCATGCCTCATTAATATTCATGAGGTAGGTGCAATTTGCGACCCCATTGGGAACAGCTAGCACTCCCAGGGATGGTGGCCTGCTGGGGTCAGCAGACCACCATGTCTGTGACTGCTTTTGAAATAAAGCAGGTTTTGTTTTTTAAAATGCAGACCATTTTCCTTAAAGGAAAACGGGATACATTTAAAAAAGAAAAATTAAACGTTTCTGTTCCATTTTTTAAGAGTAAGCAGTGGTCCGTGGGACCACTGCCTGCTTTTAAAAAATATTTTTGCATCCATTCACAAAGGAGAAGGGGAGCCTGGGGACACCTTTCCATTTGTGAGTGGCTTACCAACTACTTGAAGTAGGTGGCAAACTGCGAGTATTTTGTGACCACAATTGTGGTCGCAAAAAACAATTGTACATTAAAGTGAGAGTCGCTATTAGGAAGAGATGCCCTTGGCACACCCCTTCCTAATAGCGAGTGGCAACCCCTATTTTGCAAGTCGGTTATAGGTTACTGACTGGCAAAATAGGGTTTGCACATGGGGCAGACCAATTTTGTGGTCGCAAACGGACCGATTTCCCGTTAGCGACCGCAAAAAACAGTCGTACCTCTGGCCTCAAATGTAAAAATGTAGAAACAGAACTGGGATTCCTATAGTAATTCCCCATTTTTCAGTGTACAATTTGGATTGCCACAGAATTCCCACACCTCAAAATGACTGATCCTCCAGGTATCAGTAATTCCAAGAGCTGGAATACTGTATCGTTATTTCTTAGTACACTGGAATGAAGGGTCCAGCATCCATCTGTAGGGTGAGTACAAATTTGTGTCACCCTATTAATGTGTGTTTTATATTTTATCACATGTGATGATGGACAATTCCCATCATTTGAGAGGGACATATATAATTTTTATAAATATTATTTTCGTTCTTCAGACTTCAAATGTAATGTATTCTGTTTTGCCAGTAGAATGGGTGGCTTAAATGAGCCACAACTTCAACTCAGTATCCATGCAGCATTCTCCCTTCAGTCACTTCATGTCACTTTCCACATTCTTTTTCACCTAAGATATTCTTTTCCACATTCTTTAAAAATCATGTTTAAAAGATTTTCCTACTGCTGCATGCAAATTATCTCGTCGAGAAACCTTTTGCTTCCTCAAGCGATGCGACCAAGCCAGCACTAATAGGGCACTTGGGACCAGAGAGGTGATAGTTCATTCTTCTACAAAATGTTGGCTGCACGCAGTATCCCTCAGAATATTTCAAAGGGAACTGAGCGATAAACATAAAGAGATAGGTCAGACACCCTAGGATGTCAAAATAGCGTGTATTGTTCTAAATTTCCAAATAGCATTACTTTACCCCAGGGACCACACCGGTGGCTAACAGAATCCACACTTTACCATCTAAAGTGGGAGTTGCTATTGGAACTGATTACCTGATAATCTAGGTTCCACTGAAACATTTAGGTGCCGATTAGGATCCTGGAAAAAATTTCCCTAACCGAATTGAATCTGGACTTTTTTCCGTACAAATGGTAAAAGCGCCGTACAAACTGCTAAGTACGATTCGTATGGGAAAAAGTCCATACAAATCGCATTGGGAAAATTCCCCCACACGTCCTCGGGTCGGGAAAAGTCTCCGACACGTCCCCGGACATTTTTACGTACAAATGGGAAAACTGAAGTCCCAATGCGCAATTACGATCCATCCCATCCGTCCGATTGTACAACTGTATGGAAAAAAGACCGTCCGGAGCGAACTCCCATAGCAACCATGGAGATGTCCAAACAAGTGCCTGGTACGCGCCGTACCCCCCCCGCCCCGTATGTTCGCGCCGTACCCCCGTACCCCCCAGCCCCCGTATGTACGGAGCGTACCCCCGTACCCCCCAGCCCCCGGTATGTACGGAGCGTACCCCCCAGCCCCCCGTATGTACGGAGCGTACCCCAGTACCCCCCAGCCCCCGGTATGTACGGAGCATACCCCCCAGCCCCCACTCCGTACATACGGGGGGCTGGGGGGTACGGGGGTATGCTCCGTACATACGGGGGCTGGGGGGTATGCTCCGTACATACCGGGGGCTGGGGGTACGGGGGTACGCTCCGTACATACGGGGGGCTGGGGGGTACGCTCCGTACATACGGGGGCTGGGGGGTACGGGGGTACGCTCCATACATACGGGGGCTGGGGGGTACCGGGGTACGCTCCGTACATATGGGGGTTGGGGGGGGGGTACGGCGCATTCCGGGCCCCCTAATCAGCTCGCATCGTTGCGTACTTAGCTTTTCCGGCACTTTTTAGGTGCCGTAAAAATTTTCCCATCCGGACTGCAGTCGGTGCGAATCGTAATTGCTGGTACGTAAAAACATGCCTAACTCCGTCCGGACGTCACGTCCGCGGTGTCCCGGATCACATTTGTATGTATTTTTCTGTCGGTTGGTCTTTTTTCCTAATCGTACGGGAATGGTGTTTCCGTACGAATCGTAATTGCATGTTTGTAAAGTTTTACAACCCGGTACGAGTCGGACGGAGAAAAAGCTCCGACCCACAGTTTGTACCGGGTTTTTCCAGGATCGTAATCGGCCCCTTAGTAGGCTTTTGCGCTCTTCTTTCTGACATTAAAAAGCTCATAAAATGCTGCACCGGAATACAATGGCAGAGTTTACAGGTAGAGGTCAGGGACCGTTAAGTAAAGGGAGTTCAGTGAAGGAGACAAGTAATCAAAATAAGGAAAAAGGGACAGGGAGAGCAACATAAACAAACCACAATTGTTAAGAGAAATGAAAGGGAAAAAAACTGAGAGAACAGAAAAAAATGAAGGTAGGTAGGAACTGCAAGGAGGAAGGGGAGGAGGAAAGTAGGAAGCATGGTTGAAAGAAAGAAAAGTCTAGTGAAAGGAATGAAGGAAACATAAAAGGAAGGGGGAAAAGGTGAAAGGAAGGGTAAAAATAACAAAGGAAGAAAGTGTGCAAGGGTGCAAGGAATTAATGGCTATAAAGGTTAACTGATGCATGGTAGTGGGAAAGGTTCACCCTTGAGAAAGAATGGAATGGAAGGAAGAATGCATGGATGAAAGAATTGAAGGGTGGATAACTGGGCAGAAATATGCATGCAAAGGTGAAAGGATAAATGGATGGAAGAGTGAAAGGGTGGTTGGGTTCAACAAGTGGGATTCCACTCCAGCAAATTCCATCAATTTGCATAGTTTCCCATATCTACCAAGTCAAAGGCAAAGGAGAGGTCCATAAAAGCCACGTTAAGGGGGCCTCCTCAGGCCTTGATGTACTTTCCCATGATGAGGGATAGTTTGAATGCTTGCTCAGTGGTCCCTAGACCTGGGGGTTAACCATATTAAACCTTGGAAATCAATGAATTTTATTCGCCTGTCGGAGCCCGGAGGAGGCTGGGTCCCCCCCTTAACACCTCCATAACGATCATCGTAGTATAATGGGCTAGAAGAAGAAACTCCATGCGCCTTCTGAGGAGGTATCTTTAACATCTTTAGATTCTTTTTTGGCTAAATCGACCACTGCGCTAGCAAAGGAGATTGCACTCACAGAAAGGAGGCTCTCTTTGGGCCCTGCTGACAATAACAGAGGGCCAATATTGTCAATTTATAATGTAAATCCCAAAACTCAGCGGGTAGGATTTATAGAACCCCCTGGGAGAGGCCCGACAAGGATCAATACATCTTACCAGCAAACTTCTACCCCTGGAAAAAAAACCCTTGTCCTGAATTTACCCGCAGATGCATGCCCTTTCATCTTAATGTTGGTTAATGTCCCAATTCTAAGAGCTGTAGAAAAAAGAATCTACACTCCAACTAATAGACAAAGCCAGGAATTGGCTAGCACAATTTTCAAGGATGGGTGATGTCATACATGAACATTTGGTCATGGCCAGAAGAATTGCTTGGGTTGGTCCTGCGTTAAAAACAATTGCGAGTGACTGTGTGGTTCTTAATTTTGATAACTTTTGAATGGTAGGGGATGTGTTAATGCAATTACTAGCAGCCCCCTCATAGCCTACGCAGATATATACTGTACCATTAGGTTTTTGCTGTCAACCATCATATCGGCGCATACGTAATATACAAGGGTTACCTACATAATATAGACACTCAAATTGTGTCTCAAATTGTGCCTTTTGGAGGGAAAATCTTGTAATACCTATCTCAAATGGGTTCTCCTCATTGGAGGACATGGACAGCTGCGATTGACTTGTTTCCCGAGCAAGTCATTGTTCCTCTTAAATAACATGGACTGTAATGTTCATAACATAGTAGACAATTTAGCAGGGACAAACAAACTAGAACATACAGCCCAAAACGTTGATAATCCACAGTGCTAACTGGCTGTCAATTACTCTGCGGTGAATCCATCTGTGATAGGTCCCGTTGGTGATTATTTACTTATTTTATGGAATGCAGCAGGCTATAAAAATAAAAATAAAGTGTCGATTGGCATAGAGAGATGCTTAGTTTCATTATTCATTAAATCAGATATTGTCCCAGTGATAATAAGTCAAAACAAACTACCTTTCATTTCCTGATGTGTTGTTCGTTTTATAAAACTCAGAGGAAAAGGTTCATTATCCCTGTATTGCAAAAATTAGATCTATGTTCTTACAGTGTAGCCCTAGCAGTACAACAACAACTGGAAACGCCATTTATATGTTTTATCATTGCTTCGTATTTTCAGGCTGTTTAAAATCTAGAAGGTCCGCTGGCACAATGATTTCTTAATGAGAGAAAGATAACATATAGCCTAAGGGATTGAATATAGGAATTGAATATAGGGAGCGAATGTTTGTAACAAGAATACAGAGATCTGCTTCATAGTTATCCTATTTAGATAGTATATTTCTTTTTATGTTTAGAAGGGTTTTTAATGGGTCTTTATCATAAAGCAAATGAAATCTGGTTTTTATATATACTCAATATTTTTTAAAGATTTAAAGAATTTTGATTGATTTTAATTGATACTTTGATTCAATGTGAAATTTGCAATTGTACAAACCTTTATGCATTTTTTCTAATGTGAAATAAAGTATTGACTTGAAGTAAGTAAATAAATTAATAATAGCTAAATAATCTCCATTGCCTAACTTTAAACTTTAATGGAAAGTGTAAAATAATTGATTTTATTTACATTTGCCTAACACAGGAATTATCAAGAGTGCAAACCAGAAAATCACAAGATAAAAATAATAAATTTACCTTTTCAAAGCATCAACTTCACTAAAAAACATCACACATTTAGACAATGTAAGGTTGCATAAAACCAAACAAACCCAATCATTTTTTAAAATAAAACAAACATAAAGCTAACCCTAAAACTACGCAAAACAATGTTTTAAATATACACTGCTAACATGCGTTCTTTTTGTACAACATAAGACAACATCAAATCTCTAAGTTTGAAATGTATAGAATTGAAATACCTTTCTAAATATTAATGAAAAATAAAAATATTATTATTACAAACAATACATGATTCTAAAATCCATAGATATAATTGATAAAGAGCCACTTACATCACACCTCAGAAAGGAAAACTGTTATTACCTCACATGGATTATGCTTACAGTCGAGAGAGCACAAGCACAGAAAATATAAATGGGAAATGTACAAGGTTTTATTTAAATGCTTGTTATTGAAGGGATATGATTACAAATAATGTGGTAGTTAACTTTAGTGAGAATATTCACACCACAAACGTAACTGAAATACAAGTTAGAAATGTTGTATCAGACCTTGGACAAGCAAGCACTAGTTCGCAAGAACCTTCAGGAATAATTAAAAAACATATCTTTCAAAAGGTTCCTGACTGTACTACAGTACAGGTCTCAGGTCTCCCAATCTTCAAAAGACTGACAGCACACCAGAAGATTTACAGCAGAAACACCTGCTGCTCCGAAATGAATCTAATTTCTAAGACATTAATATCCCTGGTAATTTAACGTCAACACATAGCGAAGAACCCTTCTGTATGTATTAAAGACAAACAACAAAAGAATAATTATTCATGCTACAGAAAATAGCCTGCTAAGATTAACAGAAAGCTAGAAGTGGATGATGGATATCAAATTTAAATTGTACTCTTCATCCTTCACATAAACCTATACCATTCAAGGTGAATACTCTAATACAAACATACCTTTATATGCATACTTTATGCATTTTTTTCTAATAGGCACAGTGCTGCATATTTCAAATTACAAACTTATGTCAAATCTAAAACAAACAACTACTGCACCTAAAAATGATCATTGACTTGGAATAAGCAAATAGTGATTCCTTATTAACAATCTACCCACATACAGCTATACTCTTCCAAAAATCGATACAAGTATAGAACACTCAACACATTTCCAATTTGCCTACGAACTAAAAATTAAACTAATAACCCTAGCACATGTACCAGTTAGAGAAGCAGCAAACTACAACCCTCTGATGGAATCCCTATTACCAAAAAAATTAAGTTCCGTAATGGACTATTTTGAAGATACTTGGGATGGCAGGTTGCAGGGTCCAGCTACAGACTACAACTCATGTATCATATACCATGGCAAAATTTATATGACACAAACACAATAAGATGATGGACAGTGCACTGAAACCTTTCAGACACTCACTCCCAGTCACTATTAGATCTGGGTTTAATCAATCATCGTTATTTAACTCACTTCGTAACCCCAATTCAGACCCAGCCATATGCATATCAGTCTTGACCCTATTCCTCATGAGAACAGTCCAGCCCGAACTACCAAGCCAAGTCTTCCCTGGACCACTAAAAAGCATCCTAGGACCGGTTTCGGGGTAACACCCGTCGTCACCCAGGCTAGTTGAAACCAGTGGCAAAGTGAGAAAGGGACCCACGTCTGGGCAAACCCTGCTAACTTAGGACAAACAATGCATTCACAATAAGATGATGGTTGGAGCACTGAAACTTTTCAGACACTATCCCCCACTTACTATTAGATCTAGGTTAAATCCATCATCGTTATTTAGCTCACTTCGCCACCCCAGTTTTGATTTTACCCAGCCATTTGAAAATCAGTCTTGTCCCTGTTCCTCATGGGAACAGTCCAGCCCAAACTGCCAAACCAGGTCTTCCCTGGACTGAAAACATACATCCTGGAAGTGGTTTCGGGGTAACACCTCACATCAGTCAGGCTAGAAAAATTGTTTACTCAAATGAAATGAAAAATATTGAAACGGAACAGAAGGGTCTAGGTTCAACGGTGATGGCCAGAAGCGGATAGGTCCCGTGCTTCAGAGGACCTCTAGTTGAGTTCTTCTTCTCTCGCATATTGAGAGTACCCTGGACATCACAGTTGGGGCCAATAGACCCCCCCCTTCTATGTGTTTTCCAGAAGGTATATATCACTCTACCTCATTCCATTTTTTATCTTACACATGGGACTACTGCGCAAGTCCAGACTGTAGGGGTTGGGACTTCCATCATCTATACCCATACCGTCTCCTCCAGCGTAGATGAGGATTCCCTGGTCCTGATGAAATGCCAAGATCCCTCTGGATGATATAGGGCATGACATGTTGACCACCTTCACACCACATACATCACCCTGAGCTCAAGCAGGTATAATTTCCCCTTCAGCCAAGACTTATTAGTCAGTTGTTTTTACTCATAGCATAGGAACCCAGCGAATACAGTTATTTTTGGGGGAGTCTGATAGCTATTTTAAAACAACACTCACCTTTTCCAATCTCTACTCACCACTACTTTTTAGCTTCACGTTGGCAACCAGAGAAGACCTCATGCAAAGAGCCCCCCTGCAGGGCCTGTTGGGCATTGCAGCAGCAGCCCAACGAGGAGCTGCCCGATGATGAAGCAAGACCCCCTTCGGGGTGTTTTAGGTATGGAGCTATTCCACCCCCATCTTTTCTTCGCCTTACAAACACCTGGTAATTCCCCCCAAAAAACCTTCCTCCTCATCCCCTTAGAAACTGCATACCCTTGCTTTTTTCATGACAGTAATGTAAACATGTATGAAACAAATACATTTTTCCCATTCATAACAAATGAAAGAAAATATAACTTACAATTTTGTCCCTGATGTCCAAGAACTGGAATTAACCCTCAAAAGTTAAATTCAAAATAAGGGATAAAAAGCCCCCCCCCAAAATGCAAACATTGAAGACAAAAAAAACCCAATCCACCAGAAAATGTCTTACTTCTCAAAAACCATTAAAACCTCCAACAATTAAATACAAAAAAATCCTCCTGTAAAGCTATAAACTGCAGGAAATAAAAAGTAATGTTAGTTAAAATATAACTAACCTTATTTCATTTAGATTTTTTTTTTTAAAAATATAGAAACTCCTCCAGTTCGGCCAAACACCTGTCAGAAAACACAACATATCCACTTAGAGAAAACAAATACCCCAAGAGCATTTCAATTAAAATAATAATTATAATAAAACCACAGTATACCAAAGTAAAATTAAACATTATACCAAACGACACATAATATCGTAAGGCCTTCGGCACCGCACTCCAAAAAATACTGCAACCTAACATAAAGCCACTAAACATAACAAAACGCAAGGGTATGCTAACTTCACTAACTATAAACACATTCCAGCTACACCCAAATTCCCAAAAAGTAATTTAAAATTAGTCGTGCCTGATCCATAGATCAGCAACAAGGAACTACTATTGCCAGGAACCAGGAACAATCCAAAATAATGCAATTAGATTACAAACTGAAAATGGCCACTAAATAAAATTGAAAAAGTCTACCGATCCATTGACAAGAATGGTTAATAATAAATACACTTTAGTATTTATTTATAATTGGTTTACAAAATTGATTAAAAAAAGGCTGAAAAAGCAAAATACAACTGTACCAAATATACCAAAATAATGAGCTGTAAATGTATTCAAAAGTACTATTAAAAGTATTTTGTTAAAGTATGATGTTATTTACATATTAGCTATACATATGTTAACAAAAATGTTTAAAAAATGTTATGCTAAAAATGAAATTTATGTTTGAATTGTTTTCAAAATGTGTTAACAAATATTACAAATGTGAACATGTCAAATGTTTTCTTTAAAAAGTAAAATTATAAACATGTAACTGAAATGTAACTTCAAATGTATAAATATATATTATGTTCACTTTGTGTAAAAATTGTTACAAAACAAATGAGCAATAAGAAAGAATAGAAATGCAATACTATTCGAAAAAATAAAATCTAAATATGTAAAAATAAAATTAGAATGAAAAAACAATGTGTAACAATTATTTGTAATAACACAACAAAACTACACTACAGCCAACATGGAGAAAACTATAAACTTTTTAATAAACTTTTATTTCTTATTCCTACTCCAATCAAACGTACAATGCAAAAGTGTAGGACTTTCATGGGGTTACATTTACTATGCCCAATCCAACCTAAGCTGCATTAGGAAAAGTGATGGACTTTAACAAAGGCAGATTTATATTCCAACTGCAGAGTAAAAGACAGTGGGTAAGGTGCTGGCCTTTGAAGCAGTTACATTTACTATTTCCACTCTAATCTAAGTTACATTGAGCAGGGTGTTGGGTTTTAAAGGTTACATTTACTATTCACAGTCCATGTTAAGCTACAGTGGGGAATCTTCAGGTCTGTGAAGAGTTTACATTTACTTTTCCAGCTCCAATTTAACCTACATTGGGGAAGGTCCTAGGAGTTTAAAGATGTTACATTTACTATTCCCACCTCAGTGTAAGATGCATTGGGAAATATATCCAACTTTAAAAAGGGTAGATTTACTATTTCCACTACAATCTAAGCAACACTAGGGAAGCTACTGCACTTTGAAGGAGTTACATTTACTATACCCATTCCAATCTAACCTATATGAGGAAGGTGTTGGACTTTTACACAGTTACATTTACTTTTCCTATTCCATTCTAATCTACATTGGGAAGGTGATGGAGTTTAAGGGGGTACATTTATGTATTCCCACGTTAATATAAGCTAAATCAGGAAAATAGTTAAGTATAACTGGGTGTCAATTATCTAAACCCAATTTAATTAAACAATAAATGAAATACAGTATAATTGAGAAAAACTTAAAATAATCACTAATTTAATTTAAAATAATATTCAAATTACCAAAGGTTTAATTAAAAAAAGTTGCAATATACAATAAAATATACAGCAAAAAACCTCAAGTAAAATAAACGGAATAGACCAAAACAGTGACTACGTGAAAATCTCATTGACAACATATTGACTTCACACAGTCCAAGTTTTAACCTGTTTCTGTTGTAGATGATGGGCCAACACAGACTAGTGGGGCACTGTTTTTATCAGGGAACAGTGATTAGTTTGAGCTGGTGATTTCAGGTGCTCGGCACTAGCACTTAGGACCTCATTTTGATGTTGGGCGGATGGCCTTAAGCCCGATATCCAGGGCATCAGTCCGACGGCTGGATTACAATACCAGTGGTTGGAGCTAGGATTTCAGAGGAAAGACCGCCGACTCCGACAGGCTGAGGGAGCCCGTCGGGCAGTGGTCGGACTCCTATCCCTACCATGAGGGTGGTGCCTGCACTGGAATAGCCGTGGAGATTAGGATATCCCTTTCCACCTGCCTTTTTATGGCAGTCCCACTGCTATAGAAAGGCAGCCAGAAAGGGACTTTGGGAGTTTCAAGCAGGACACTCATCCCTCGCAGGCCATTGCTAAGTGGCCGGGGGGCACATGTAGTGCCCCCAAACATCCATGCACTGTGTGCCAGGCACCACATGGTGCCTGGCACAAGGTGCATGGATGTTTGAGAAATTACTTTTTCTGCTGCAGCTTGTGCTCTGGCCCATTTCCAGAATGCAGCACAAGCTGCAGTACAAAAAGGCAGTTACCGATCACCTCCACAGCGGTCTAATCAAATTATGGTGGGTGGTCTCATTCTCACTGCGATGGCGGTCAGACGCTCATCCAACCGTCATAAAAATGAGGCCCTTAATTGTTAGCCCTGGACCTTGTGACAGTCTGCCACATCATGGCGCTGTCTGCCAGATTTAGGTATGAGCACAACAACAGCTCTTTATTAATATAAAATACATCAACAATCACCAATACATCTCACCCAAGCCATTCTTATAGCTTTGGGGGCTTCAAAAAGTCTGAATTGCCATACTTGTAGGAGTGTGATGGTTAGAAGTTGTGTTGGTACTGTAATTCGCAGGGGCAATGGATGATGCAAGTTGCTGTGTCTTCCTGACGAGGGCCCTGGCCCTTTTTGTTTTACAAATAACCACTGGCAGGAGAAGAGTGGGAATTCTGGGTGGTAGGATTTTTTTTTATACCCATGGATTCCAGAACTTTCCCTCAGAGAATGTTAGGCAAATCTGTGATTATTGCGAAAGTTTGACGTATGCATGGCATTCTTGTTAAGAAAACAAAGTGGAATCTATGCAGGTCACACAACCCTTCACACTCCTTTGTGTCTAGCTTTCAGAAATGTCTGAGGCTTCCATGGGTGGCAGCTGAGCATGAGCCAAAGTACCTCAGTTGCCCAATTAGGCAGAATCATTGAATGTGAAGGGAAACATCTTGATGCCTATAGGGCCTTTCCCATTGTGGGTGAAAGGCCCAGCCAAATAAGTGAACTGCTGTTTACATGGCAAGAATGTAGAAATACAGAATAGTAGAACATTTGTTATTAGCCATTGAATTTCTCTCCAATTTGGCTTCTAAATGTGCTTTGAATCACTAGATATTATAGATAAACCCAAATTCAGAATTGTACCAATTACCACTACTCCTAAACTTAATATTTTGGGTATTTTATAAATGCCTAGGTTTCCTTCATGCTCATTTTTTATTTGTTACATTTTACCATACAACTTGATGCATTGTTGGTACACAATGAAAAATCATAATAAGCTAAGTTCATGATTCTGGATATCATGTTTTTTAGAATGAGCACCAAACTCTATATATACCAGTGACCAGAAAAGTCTGATGGACATAATGGCATATAACATTAGTAGAGTGACCATTGTGGGGAAAAATACAGATGAAAACATTGTCAACTATTTCCATTTTTGCACAATGACCTTTGATGCAAATGACACAAATTACCCTGGATACCAATGACCCTTTGCTGAATTTTATATTGTGTCCTATTTTCAGAAATATATACCTTTCCGGGTTAACCAATGGGTTTCTCTTATTTCTACCATGAACTGCAGCAGGTAGAAACCACACAAACAGTAAAACAGCACAGCATATTTTTTCATACTTTTCCAATTAAAAAAAAAATCTTCATTTTGGCTATTTTCTTGATTCCCTCTAGGTGCTGCCAAAATCCCTGTGTTTCCTTAGACTCTCCAACAAGTGGGGAAAAGGGTGCACATTTTCCTAGGATACATTTTATAGGAAAGAAGTTATAAAGCCTTAAGCACCTGAACACCCCAAACATCGAAAAGAAAGTGCTGGGACAAGCCTGTACACTCAAGGGAATAATATAAAACTGACAATCAATTATGTAATCAGTGATTTCAGTGATGATGTCATAAGAGATGTCATCAATTATGTCACTTATGATGTCCTCAATGATGTTGTGCGTGAAGTCATACACAATGCACCGGGTGGCGTGAGTTTGGGTGTGATGGTCCCGTCGTTGCTGCGGTGTTGGATTCCCCACCCGCCTAGCTGGCAGTCCACCAGCCGAATTACAATATTGGCAGGTTACTGAAGGGAAGACCGCTGGAGTATCACTGACGCCGCCAGACTTTCGCAGACAGCTGCGATGGCAGCATGGGTAAGGCAGTTGTCAGAGGGTGGTACAGACAAGGTTATCACTGTCCAGATTACAATTTGCCTTTCCATTTGAGCGGCAATCTCACCCATAACCTTTCTTTCCCTTCAGTCGTACTTGTGGATTCCTTCCTCTAGGACCACTCTATTATACAGCAGCAACTTGACCCGGAGGAAAACTATCGTGTCGGTGCCTAAATCTAGGTAAGTCCGTATTCGCACTTATCACCCATTGACTGGACTGGGCACATATGGTCCGGACCTCAGCAATGGCAATGTACTCGTACTAGGTATATTTACACATCATGCATATGTGTACATTTAACACTTGTGCAGTCAAAATGTACCCACCTGCATCGACACATATGGAAAAATATTCCCTGCCATCAGAAACACGACCGCCAGGCCAGCAGAAACATCATAATATGGCAGGTGAGAGACTGCTGACTTGGTGGTGCACTTAAAACCACCGCTGTGGTGGTATGACGCTAAGACCAACAAACTTGTAATCAGGCCCTTAGTTTCTAACTGTGCTTTTCAGTGAGTATACATGTGTGTGTTTGTGTGTGTGCGTGTGTGTGTGTGTGTGCATGCACGCATGTGTGTGGATACTGAGAAACACACAGTGAAAAACTTCAAGACATTCAAGAATCAATTTCCCTGATGTGTGCCACATCTGCACTACAGCTGTATCGGGCATGTAAAACTTTACTCTAAGTCATCGAGAGAAGAATCTTCAAAGGTATAAATCAAGATATATTTGGATCTGAATACGAAGCACCCCATGGCTATGATATGGATGAAGAGCTAGCAATACATCTTGGCTAGAAGGAACTACGTGTACAATTGGTTATCATGCCCTTTTTATTTTGGTGGATACCTCACTTAAGATTAACGATTTGATTTAGAGTTCGGAGTACCCGTACTCCAAATTTAGAGATGACCACTGGCCAAAAGGACATCTCGAGTCATTGATAGGAGCCGCTGTCATGGAGTTCCTGTCAATGAGTTGAACATTTGATGGATGGTACCTTCGAAATGACGTTTGCGTCCATCAAACTTTTACGTTGATTTTGTTTTTGAAATTAAAAACACAAATCAGGCTCTTGTTTATGAATAAACTAAAACGAATGACCTCCACACCATGGGAGATTTCTCCCTTTCATAGCAGTAACAGATAGTAAAAACTGGGCATTCGACTGCCCACTCTAAATCGGGTCGGCGGCTAAATAGCCAAACCTCTGATGGCCCTTACTCCGTTGTCCCATCAGCAGAGTATGTCAGTTACGTAGATGGAGTAGTCACCATCGCTCACATATTTAAGGTCCGCCCGACTGTAAATCAGGCACATGGATGTTCAGTTAGGTGAGGAGGGTACTCTGTCGCCGTTGTGAGTTCCCTCATTGCCAAAGTCAACATCAGTCCTTAATTGATCTATAGCTGTATTAAGTTATGGCTGGCCTCTTGAATTAGCCAGTATCAATTTTAAGAAATATGTAAGTTTATCACTGACTACTATCTGTTAATTTACCCACTGGAGATTGAGTTTTGAATTGCTATTGATTTATGACTGTGGGGCAATAGTATTTAAAAGCATCAGCAGTACTGATTATGTTATTTTTAGATATGTCCCACTAGAGGTTCATGTTGCTTCTTAAGAGTCAAATAACTTTCTTTTTTTTTACTAGAGGGCACCACAAATGACAAATATAGAGGACATAAAAAATCAGAAAGTGCAACATGTGTCAAATAAAATACACATAACTATTAATCATAAGGAGACAATCCATAAAATACCATATGTTATAGGGGTGACAGCTCAGGGCAGCCAATGCCTCTGACATCCACCCACTTAAGGGGTCCCAAATGTCGTTTTATCTAGTTCAATGCCTATCATTATCTAAGATGGACATTTCAAGTAAGCAAACTTTTAAACATTCTTGCCATCATGTCTTGAGGTCGGGTGCTCTGAGTAGCAGCCAACGTCAGGCCAAGACCAGTCTAGCCAAGGGAAATAGCAACAAAAAAATATACCAGTTACTGCAGATAGAATAACAAGGTAGTGCCCAAGTATCAACGACTTATGGCCCTGTTGCAGCGCGGAAACCTGGGTAACGGGAATCGGGACAAAACCCCATACCTAATATCCTCCCTTCATCACAGACCAAATATCACATTAACACATTCACTCGTACAATCATTGGTGGGGCCCATAACACCAACATTCACTCTTCTCTTCTCACTGGTCTGCACTTACAGGAGAAATGAAAGGAATACCTTATAACCTATAGAGAGAAAATGATTTACATTTCTATACACTAATACCCTTATCACTGCACATCATAAACCTAAACATTAAGATACTCCTCCTACGTGATCGATGGATCAATTAGTTGATTTGATATTGATGATTTAGTCCAGCTAAAGCATACTCAAAGATCCTGATCTACCCCCTTTCAATAAACGACCAAACACATTTTCAGTTAATCAATATTTTTGTTTATCTAAATAATGCAAGAATTTTAGTTCCATCTAGTAAATTTATTAATAATTACGCAAATCACAGAACACCATATTTACCTATTCTGGCTATCGGTCGTCCTCTAAGTCATCAAGTTTAGTAATCAGCACGCTACAGTCCCAAAGATCGGGTCAAGGACCAGAGACGTGCAAGTATCGATCAGTGCCCATAGATTTTTGGAAGTCCTTAGTTCATCAAGAAATTGGGCAGCAATTCAGTCTGTCAAAGATTCAGGAGTACAGCCGTCACGTAGCGTCACCGTCGTCTACGTCAGCAAAGGAAACACGCAATCCCAATAATCCTCTCTATTCTAACGTCACTTTTATAGTGGAAATAAGGTCTAAAAGATACAATTTAGAGAATTTGGGCTCATCCCATTGCTTGGTTGGGATCGTCCGGTGAGGTTTCACACAATTCAGGAGGTTAGGTCATCCTACATGTTCCATCCGGTTTTTATAAAAGTCTTTTGTCGAAAAACTTGGCAGGCATCCCGTCGTGACCTTGCTTGGGCACATCGAGTCTAGGGTCATGTCGAGGCCACTGGTACATGGGGTTGGCGCAGGCGCTCTTCGTCTGAAACCTTGTGGAATAGTGGCCATCGCATCGAGTATGTCAGGCGGCCATCTTGATTTTAGGCCCAAAGGACAACTAGAGCGAAACAAACACAAAAAGTAATTAAAACATAGAAATAACAAATAAAATGTTAAAGCCTCACTAATTCCCCTATGTGCTTGTAATTATCTAGCATATGGCGACATTTAAAGCGTTCATATTCACCCATTGATGTCATCTGGTGCAACATATGATAACGTCACAAAAGCAACATATATCATGCAATATTCTATTTTCCTAGTATTAGTATGCATACATATGTTAATTACAGATTATTTTAGCCATGCAAAATGCAAATCCCACGTATATTTCGTACATTAGTAATGTTGGTTAAACTTCACACAAACACATTTATAGTATTATAATTAATAGATTATTCTAATTAGTATAAACATGCAGAATAGGGGGAGTATACAAAATGTTGTACTACCCGCTCCATCAATCCCCCCTTTGGTGATTATATCACCACACCATTAAAATTTTGTATTACTTTTTATGGAGTCGAAGTGAGTTCTTGCTTTTATTCATAACTCAGACTCCCCAGTCTCTTCTCTTTTTGCTGTCTTATACATATTTTCCTTATCTTCTTCTAATTCTATTTCTTCAAATTCACTCTCTTATTTCTTATCTTTTCACTTTAAATTTTGTCTTTTTCACTTTTTCTTAATTTTCTTTTTTTTATGAAAAAGACACCCTAATCTTAATATCAATACTAGGAAAATCACACATGTTAATGGAAATAAGATTTTACCTAAAAAGGTACTACCTAGGTCTACTAAGAAATTCTTAATAGCAGATATTTTCTTTCCAATCTTTTCCCAAACGCCTTCAACCTCCAGTGGTGCAATTTCGTCATGCAGTTCAGTTATATTTTTAATATAAATTTTCAAATCTTTACTTTTGCCTGGAATGTAAGTGCAACAATGTAGAGCTTTCAGCATTCCACAGACTCCACCCTCCTTTCCCAATAATATATCAAGGGCAAGTCGATTTTGCATTACCATGGCACGCATGGCAACCATTTCTGTGTTTACCAATAAAAATCCTCTAGCGGTGCTTGTTGACAAGCGATCCACTACTGTTGATAGCCTTCTAATTTTGTTTGCATTCAGAGATATTCCCACTGCTGGTATCAATGCTCCAAAGATATCACCCACAATTTCTGACCAAGATTCTCTCTTCCTACGTGCTAAATAACTACCTAAATTATGTACACCATCTTCTCCTCTTCCCACATGAAAAATCTTCAGGAAAACCAGGCCCACATAACATGTGCCATACCAATGGTCTGGCAAATGATAATACGCCTTGTTCCCGCAAATAAAGTATAATCCAGGAAAAACTGGATCATTTCCTCCTTTAAATCCCCATCCACCCATGATTCGGTATGTATCATGGCACTCACTATTACCTACAAAGTAATTATCATATGCAGTTTGATTCCTTCTAATACACGATTTCCCTTTTTGAGGCCAATCTAAAGCCATAGTTGGACTAGCTTCTCCTTTCAAGTGTTTTTCCATTTCTACATCCCAGACTGTCTTTTCCACCTTTCCTTCACATGCCTTCCTTTGCATTTTCAATCTCCTTTCTTCAACCATATCCAAAAATGTATTTTCTTCTTTCTTTAAACTACAAGTCAAATTGTTTCTAAATATATATTCTAATGTTAGTTCTTTAGTCTCTAAGAAAAATTCACCTAATACCTTTGCAGGTTTTACCTTGTTTAGCTTGTTAATTGATGGTACTTGTGAAAATATGTTATCTACATCTGAAAAATAATACTCTAACTTCCCTGTTTGGTAAAATAAACTAGCTATTACACTACATGTTATTCCATAAGTTACTGGAAGGTGGTGATAAGTCACTCCCTCCGATACAGATGCAGGTAACTGCATACAAACGTAGCAGTCCCTTACGTCCATTGTCTTTACATATTCATACAATAATTTCGAAAAAATATTATTAGAAAAATCAGTTAAAGACCTATCTATATGCAAATAGTTTCTATCTATTCTAGTTGGAACTACCTTTTGAATCTTTTCTATATTAGTTTTATTTTCACTATGTCCTTCTATTGTATCTATAGTAACCTTAAATAAGATCATAAGAGCAAGTATACGCCATAGAAGCATTAATAATCCTGTACAACAACAACACATTTTAAACCATCTTTTCAAAAATATACATCTACCTTTTCTACTATCTGTGTTTGCCATTTTTGTTAAAATGAACAGTGTCTTTTGACTTAGCCTCTTCTACTTCACAACTAGTTTGTCTAACCCCAAGGCTCTAAGCACCTACTTGGTTCTACCAGTTTTTGGCTTTTTCCCGTATTTTATTGTCTTTCCATTAGCAGCTTCCTTGTCTCATTCAGTTTGGCATCTCATCATCTTTCACCTTTCCTTCGTGATCTGAATACAGAATGTCCTGAACATCCGCTTCTTCTCCAATATCGGACAAGGTAACTCTCAGGATTTCCGATTCTTCGTCCTCCTCAACCACTTCCGGTACAATCACATCTGGATTTCCTTGGCTATCCGCCTCTTCTTTTACTTCAGGCAGGGCCACATACGTCCATTCAGGCGACTTATACTTCTGGTTAGGTTTCCTTGTTCTTTTGCTTTCTTTAATTACAACTATTTCTTCGTCTTTTGATTTCTCTTGACTCGTTACTTCATTCACTTGTTCAGCTCTTGGTGAATTTACGCTTCTTTTTCCGCCACTTCTTTAGTTTTCCCTACTTTTGTCCCTCCTCGAATCTCCGGCACGCAATCTTCCTGCTGACTACTTGTCCCTACTTCTAACTGGAGGTTGGAGTTCCCTACACCTCCTCGGGGGTCTTCCGCAGAAATCTTTCCCTCTCTCTCTGTATCTGGGACCTGTCCATCTAAATTGGTTATTTCAGGTGGAATTTCTCTCAATCTTTCATCTGGAACTTCTCTTTCAGTAATTTCTTTAATTGCCTTTTCACTGTCTTTTTCTTTTCTCAAACATTGAGTTCCTTGTTCAGTCTCTGAGTCTGAGCTGGTATCAGAAATCTGTAGCCTTCTTCTCAAGGAAATACTTCTGGGGACGAAAGTTAGATTTGTCTCTGATTCCCCCCTTTCAGGGTTTTCTTTTGTTCTTGTCTCTTCGCCATCTGATTCAGTACTAGATTCTGATTTGTCAAAATATTCCTTTTCTGTGCTATCCACTGGATTTGGAAATCTCAATGTGTGACTTGCATGAATCCAGTTTTTCAGTCCAGCAAACTTCACAGCTGTTGTTGTAGTCAAAATAACTTGTTGTGGTTTTCCCCACCTTGGAACCAGACAGTTTCTTCTTCTGTGTACTTTGATTCTTACCCAGTCCCCTGGGCTCAGATCATGGGCATGCTACTTTTCAAGGGTGGTGGCATCCGCTCCAACCTGATGAAACACAGAACAAACTGCGTCAGCCAGGCTTTTACAGTAATCCAACACCATGTCATCAGTTATAGACATCAGCTTGTTGACTGGTATGAACACATGACGCATTGCTCTACCCATGATGATTTCATGGGGGCTCAACCCTGTAGTTCTGTCTGGAATTAATCTAATAGTCATGAGTACTAGAGGCAAGACATCAGGCCATTTCATACCTGTGGCTAAACACATTTTCCCTATCCTGTTTTTGATAGAACCATTCATCTGTTCCACCACACCAGAAGCCTCTGGGCGATAGGCGCAATGTAGTTTTTGTCGTACATTCATTGTTTCACAAATCAATTTTATGATCTCATTATGGAAATGTCTTTCTCGGTCTGATTCAATTGTTACTGGGAACCCGAATCTAGGGATAAATTCCCTCAAAAGTAATTTTGCTACTGTGATTCCATCATTTCTCCTTGTTGGGAATGCTTCCACCCATCTAGAAAACAAACAGACCATAACTAGAACATACTTCAACCTATTATAGGGAGGCATCTCAATGAAATCCACTTGCATTCTGGCCCTCCTTCTGAGCCTATTGTTCCTAGGCTCATTACTTTCTTTCTTCCAGGGTTGTATTACTGACATATAAGGCATCTTTGACAAAGACTCTCTGCTACAAGTCTAAATTTTGCATTGTACCAGGTCTGCTTGAACAACCTGATCATAGCATCTCTCCCTATGTATCCCTGGCCATGATACATCCGTGCCATCGCAGACATCATGCTATCAGGCATAACTGGTCTTCCATCCCGATAGACCGACACATGGTCCTTTTCCCTTGGTGCACATCCTGCTTTTACCCACTGCTTCATTTCCTCATCTCCTGCTTCTTCCTGCAATTGCCTTACTTCTTCCCAGGTACCTACAGTGTTATTAAACATCAAGGTGCAAGAAATCACTTCCTTCTCCTTCGCCCTGTTTATCGAATTCTGATTATGTGCACAGTATTGAGCCATATCATTGGCGTACTTGTTACCAATGGCGATGTAATCACAAGTCTGACTGTGGGCAGCACACTTCACAACAGCAAATTGCCTAGGCAGCTGTATCGCCTCAAGCAATTTCCCAACCACCTCAGCATTCTTAATGGGAGTTCCACTTGATGTCAAAAACCCTCTCTGCAGCCATATTTGGCCGAAATGGTGCACCATACTGAATCCGTATTGGCTGTCAGTTATCACTGTCACTCTCACACTCTTCCCAATCTTACATGCTCTAGTTAAAGCGACAAGTTCAGCTACTTGGGCCAATTTAACTCCTTTCAGGTAGGATGCTTCCATTACTGCTGCAACTGTGCATATTGCATATGCTGCACTCAACATTCCATCATCTGTTCTCAAGCAGGACCCATCTACAAACATCACGAAATCACTTTCTGGTAATGGTACATCTTTTATGTCAGGATGTGGTTTGGTACAGAAATCGAGTACATCCAGACAATCATGATCTGCTTCATCTCTGACTTCCACATTCTCAGCATCAGGCAGCAACGTTGAAGGATTCACATTCAAGCATCTCATAAGACTTACATTCGTTGCACCTAATATGACTTTCTCATACTTAGTCAGCCGGCTATGTGTCATGTACTGAGTGCGACTCCTTGTTAAAAGTATTGCCACATCATGAGGTACAAACACTTTCACAGGATGTCCCATCACAATTCCTTCACTCTGTTCCAAACTCCGACAGGTAGCAGCCACTGCTTTCAAGCACCCAGGTAATGATACAGCTACTGGGTCTAGCATTGATGAGAAGTATGCAATTGGTCTCCTCAGTTTTCCATGCTTCTGTATTAGAACAAAGAGTGCACATCCATTTCTCTCACTGCAATACAACTCAAATTCCTTTTCATAATCAGGCATACCTAATGCAACGCATCTCTCAATCGCTTAAAAGCTGCCAATTCTTCTTTGTTCAAATCAATGGGATCTCTCACATCACTTCTTGTCAAACGTACCAAAGGGTTTGCAATCAGGGAGAAATTGCTAATCCACTGGCGACAGTATCCAACCATTCCAAGAAACATTCTAACCTCTCTTTGAGCCATGGGAGCTCTCATTCCTTTTATGATCCTGATTCTGTCTATTGTTATCTTTCTCAGTCCTTTTTCAATATCTTGGCCCAAATAATGTACTTCTTTCTTGCAAAATTGTAATTTTGATGGTGACACTTTTAAGTCCTCCATCAGCCAGATGATTCCGCAAGGCTATTGTGTCTATTTCACAAGCCTCACGGGTTTTCAACGCCACAAGAAGGTCATCGATATATTGGACTAACACTGAATTTTTGGGCATTTCTAAACTCTCTAAGGATTTCTTCAATATCTGATTAAATATTGAGGGGCTTTCTGTATACCCCTGTGGAATTCGGCACCAAGCCAAAATACGTTCGCCAAAACAAAACGCAAAAATCTGCTGACTGTCATAGTGCAATGGAATGGAAAAGAAAGCATGGCATAGATGAATCACTGTATACCATTCTGCATCATGGGGAATCTGATACAAAATCACAGATGGATTTGGTACAATGAGGCAGCATGATACAACAATTTTATTTCTTTTTCTCAAATCTTGCACTATCCTGAACTTTCCATTAGGCTTTTTCAGTCCCATAATCGGGGAATTACATGGACTACTCATTATTTCTCTCAGAACGCCTTGTTTTTATCATCTTTTCAATCACAGGAGTAACTCTTTCAATTATCTCAGGTGTCAATTTATATTGAGGGAAATTTGGATAGCTTACCCCTTCCTTCACTGTTATTTTTACTGGATCTACATTTCTCATTAGTCCCACATCTTCTCCTGTGAAATCCCAGACTTCTGCTTTTACGGACTGTTTAAATTCTTTGGGTAATTTATCAGGGTTAAATACAGCATAAGTTTCAGTAACCTCCTTTTCCCTGTTTGCCATAGTCATTTTCTACAGCACATCTTCATCAGGATTTTTAAACGCTATCCCATCAGGGGTACAGAATATAGGGCAATTTATTTTACACAGCAAATCCCTACCTAACAAATTCACAGGACTTGGATCGCACACGACAAAGCGGTGCATTTCTGAGAATTTCCCTATGCTAACTTTCACTGGTTCTGTAAGATAAGTTTTAATCTGTCTGTTGGATACACCAACTACTTGGATCGTTTCATCCGAGAGAGGAAGATTCTTAACATCAGCTGACCTAACAGTTGATCGAGTAGCGCCAGTATCAACTAGGAAAGTAATATTTTCATTATTTATCTTCCCATCCACAAATGGGCCTGTCTGGTCTACTTCTTCAGTTGCGCCAAGTACGCACTCTTCTTCCTCCCTTCGGCACCGTCAATAACCCTCTTCCGAATTGCTCTTATCGCGTTGTAGCCAATACTGCGAAACAGCGCTAGCGCACGGCAGCTTAGTTACCTGTTCTTTGTTTTAGAATCCTGTCTCATTATTGTATTTCTGTGAGTTTTTGCTTTGTGGAAAAGGCGGTTTTGGCACCTGATTCTGTTGGGTAACAACCTGCTGCTGTCGCTGCGGTTGACCACTCACCTCATTCTGCACATGTGGATTCAATGATGCATTTTCATTGTTAGTTCTTGGGGGAAATTTACACTCGGATTTCCAATGTCCTACTCTACCGCAATTATGACATGGGAATTTCTTTTTAGCTTCTTCTATATTAAAATTTCCCTTAACTTTCCCAGGAATTAATTTTTGTCTGGGGCCTGTATTATTCACTTGTTCCGCTAACTGAGCTTCCTGCCTTTCTGCCACTTTTACTTGTGCCCACATAGCTTTCGTTTTTTAATTTACGCTGTTTTGCTTCAATCTCATCACTGAAATATTTTGCATGTCTCAATACTTCATCTATTTTCTTATTTTGCCAATCTACAGAATGTTGTTTGATCATCTCACTAATCTCTGGACGTAGACCATATACAAATCTGTATACAAAATGACTTAAATCCTGTTCACTCAAATTTTCATCACCACTGAACTGTTTAAAGGCCAAAATCAGCCTTTCGTAATAGGCATGTACCGACTCCTTGCTTTCCTGATGAGTTCTGTCAATTTTACCCAATCTGTTTCTTTAGGAGGTACTTTATTTTTCAGAAAGGCAATAACCTGTTCATATTTCTTCATAACCTCTGGATCAGGGGCTCCTGTCTTTGGATCCCTAGGGTATTCCTGTGTTGGCCAATTTATCATAAGCTTGCACTTTGTCCATAAATCTGCTGGTACTATTATGTCAAATAGGCTATTCAGATCAATCCATAATACTTTAGATAACTTCACAAATCTGTCCACTTGCCTATACCACTCGACAGGCTTATCGTGTAGTCGAGGAAAATCCTTTGTAAATGACAAAATATCTTGTCTAGTCCATGGAACATGTACATATCCTCCTCCTGGAATTTCTCTCATGGGGCATTCTATTACTATCTTTTCCTTTTCTCGCAATGCTGCAAATGTTTTATCTGAGGCATCATCTCGTTTCCGGTACCACCTGCTTCTCCATTTATCTACATCTCCCCATTTTCTCAACAAAATAATTATATCCTTAATCTGACTTATCCGTCCTGTGGTTTTCAAATTTTCAATATCTTTTTCAGTAAAATCTATTCGATATGGTTTTTGTAAAGCTTTCACCTTTTCAATATCTATACCCATTTCATTTGCTACTTCTTCTAGTCTTTCATGCAGATTTTCTGCTCTCCATGTTGCACTTTTTCACAAACACAGTAACTCCTCATCCTGATAAGTTCTCTGTGGGGACAGTTCCTACTATTAACTCTTCCAGTATCATTCGTAATTTAGCCACATCTATTGATTGGGATTCTTTGTCTTTTCTCTGCAAGCTTCTCAACCATGCACTCAATTCTTCTGAAGATGGACCTACTGGTTTCTCTTCATTACTTTGTTCTGAGTCCCTTTGTGTCTCTAATACTGATACCATTGTCATTGTATGTCTTTCTGCTACATTTGGACCTATAAATGGGTTACTCGAAACATTTGGTTCGATCATACTCATTGTCTGTCTCCATGGATTTTCATTTAGGCTCTGCTTTGGCTTTTCGATTTGTTTATTGCTATTATAAGGAACTGTTAAACAATGTTCACTATCTTTCTGTTTATCAAAAATAGGCATCACAGGGCCTATAGTCACTGGAACAGTTACAGCTTCTAAATTTTTAGTCAATTCTCTTATCTTTTCAGTTAATTCTAAAGTTGTTTTTGCTAATTCTGCCGAATTTTCACCACTCATTTTATCATCTGATTTTCTCTCTATCTCTCTGATGACATTATTTTTCCCTAATTCTTGGGGTACTGGTTCAGTCCTAATGATTCGCAAAGTTTCTCTCATTGGGGCACTTGGTGTCAGCATTTCAGATTCTGGTTGATACGGAGGGGGATTTTTATAAAACATGTAATCAAGAACATCATCCTCCGATTCATTCACTCCATACCCTCTTGATTCTATATTATGTCTTTTTTATGTACATTTTCTACCTTCAACTTCTTCAGCAGTTCTTACAGGAAACAGACCTTCAGTCATACTCGCATTCTGCCACCTTCTCATTCTCTCATCATGAGTGTCATACCCATATCTACCAAACATGTACTTATACCTTCCGCCACTCCTCTGTCTCGCTCTGTCATGCATTTCATCTTCCCATTCGGTCAATGCTTCAAACTGTGTCGGTTTAGGTCTCGGTTCTAGGATCATCATTCTTTCTCTCAAATTTCTCAAAACCGCTAAATTAATTAACCTTGCTCTGGAAATGCCAAAACTCCGTCATTCTTAGTGTATTTTACCCAATTGTCTAACCAAATACAAGTATGATATCCGTATTTCGCAACCATGAAGGATGCAGGCGATTTCGGCGGGGGAAGCAACTGTCCTTCCCTAGTCACAATCTGTTTGTCCTTTTTAAACCATTTCTTAATTTTCCCAAACCAGGACTTTTTCTCCTTTTCAGGTGGATCGTAATACATTATTTCGTGTTTCGTGTATTGCTAGTCTTCTCCTTACGTCTTGTTCTGTTATTTTAACCAATCGTAGCGCGACTCTCACTAACGCACCAATCCGGAGCGTCTATGTCACTTTTGCAATTCTCCAATCTCAGCGCGACTCACACTAACGCACCAATCCGGAGCGTCTATGTCACCCTGTAATTCTCCACTCCTAGTGCGGTATACACTAACGCACCAATCAGGAGCGTCTACATCTCTAGCTGACTGGCCAATCCCAGAGCGGTCTTTCTGACGTCAGCAACTGCTGCCACAGTGCTGGAGCGGGTTATGCAAAATTTTGCATACCCACCCCATTTTGCATGTCGTTTTATTAATTAGATTAATTAATTAATTATAATCGTACTAATGGTTTGGAGTGATGTCGAAATAATTAATCAACCTTATTAATGACTGAAATACACATGGGATTTGCATCTGCATGGCCTAATTAATGACGTGAACTAAATTTCGTACGCATACTAATGATAGATAATTAGAACATTGCATGATATATGTCGCTTTGGTGATGTAATTGTGATTCGTGCTTTATTTAGTAAGTATAGACCGCATTGAGTGATGCTTTTGGCTAGATAAATACACACACATATGGGTATTAGCGAAGGAATAACATTTAATTAGTCATTTCTATGTATTAATTAAGTTTTTCTGTTTCTTTGCTTAAGTTGACTATTCTGGCCTATCGAATGATGGCTGCTTTTGGTGCCTAACCCGACTGCCGACGTTGAACCAGGCTTGGGTGAAGCGCGCCTGCGCTAAAAGATGAGCAACAATGGCCCTGTCCTGACCCCAGGCAAGCTGTACTTATCGAGGCCACTGGGAAAGGTGCCAGCGCTACAGACAAAAGACTTTATTAAAGAACCGGAACCAGCAAGTATGCTGACAACATGGACTAAACCTTATGGGAACGGAGAGGTTGACCCCTGATCAGCCAATCAGAACAGTTTAAAACTCAATTTTGTTACATTTTGCAATTGAAATTATTATGAAACCCATAGAATAGAGAGGTCGGGTTGTCGCTCCTTCGATTTCTTGATGATATGCTGACGGAGAGGACGGTGACACTGCAGGACAGCTGTTAGCCTGAATCTTTGATGGACTGAATTAATGCCCAAACTCCTGATGAACTGAATCTGCTAAAATTGATGGGCATAGATTTGCGAGACTGCCAGATTTGACATAGAGGACGACTTTAGCCAGAATAGGTAAATATGAATGGCAACTTGATCAAATGAATGATTTCATCTGTAATATTAATATAAAATTGGATTTGAACATCTACAGAAATGAGTTGGGTTGTTTATTCATTGAAATGTGTTAATGAAAAGGATAATTAGAGTATTAGAAATTCACTTAAATCTACAACTAACAGATCCGTCCCGGTTATGAGGGGAATACCAAATGTGGAATCTAGGGCCTAATGAGTATAAGAAGGGTTTGTAGGTTTGTTGCTCATTAGGGTAAAAGTGGTATCTTCCTCCCTCATTATTCAGCGCTTGGAAGGATAATCGCCTCTCGCACGGACTGATGGTGAGTGTATGTTGGTGTTATGGGCCCCACCAGCGAATGTATGGATAGTGTGTGAAATCTTTTAGTCCGTGACAGTAGGGAAGGATTTTGCACTCCGCGCTGCATCAACAGCTCCTGCTCCTGTTGACCCCTCCTTTACAAAATTCTTTCGGTAAGCTTTTTACGTTCTTCCAATTCACAAATCTGTTAATAACGACATAAAAACGCCACCATTGTCCGCTTCGCTAACCAAAGAACAGTCAATGACCTTTCTCACAAGAATTCCGTCTTTCACGAGAGCAGCGCTTTCCTCTGCCCTACTACGGAATCGTTACTTCAGTTGATAAAGTAGCACATCCCTCTACCTTACCCTTCTAACAAGCATCAGCTAACCGTTTCTCCAGAATTAAGACACCTAGTTGGAGACGCTCGGCTCCTGAGAAATGCCTTTTCTTTCACGCACTTTCACACGGAAAAATGTAGTACATTCACACAGAATTCTGTCTTTCCCGAGAACAGCGAACAGTCTGTCCTACTACAGAATTATAACACACGTTAATAAAGTAGCACTTTCCTCTACTTTATCCTTCTAGCACGCTTTAGGGAAGACCTATTACCTTTCTAGTGATAAGCGTTATCAGAGCTCCTTCTGGACTCCTGGTACCTAAGACCAAAATTTCACAGGTGACCTTCGCTACCATACACTTCTTTCATACAGGAGATATTTCTAATGGCAACACACGACGATGTCACCGAATCGAACCCAGACAATGCGTTGTGCAACTTCAATCGTTACACGTTTCCCCTGTGTACCTACAGGGCAACAACAATTCCGTCTTTCCAGAGAGCAGCGCTTACCTCTGCTCTACTACGGAACTGTCACAAACTTCCAACTTCCTACACCCCAGAAGTCGTGCAAACAACATAGAACCTGAAGCGACTCCACATAGAGTGTTAATACATAAACCAATACCAATCAATAAGCAATAAGCAATGTACAAGCAATGTACAAGCAATAATACCCAAACCAAAACAATAATAACCATCATCTTGCTACCAGAAAAACTGTTGCAGCGCGGAAACCTGGGTAACGGGAATCAGGACAAAACCCCGTACCTAATATCCTCCCTTCATCACAGACCAAATATCACATTAACACATTCACTCGTACAATCATTGGTAGGGCCCATAACACCAACATTCAGTCTTCTCTTCTCAATGGTCTGCACTTACAGGAGAAATGAATGTTCCAAGCGCTGACATGAAAGGAATACCTTATAACCTATTGAGAGAAAATTATTTACATTTCTATAAACTAATACCCTTATCACTGCACATCATAAACCTAAACATTAAGATACTCCTCCCACATGATCGATGGATCAATTAGTTGATTTGATATTGATGATTTAATCCAGCTAAAGCATACTCAAATATCCTGATCTACCCCCTTTCAATAAAGGACCAAACACATTTTCTGTTAATCAATATTTTTGTTTATCTAAATAATGCAAGAATTTAATTCCATCTAGTAAATTTATTAATCATTACGCAAATCACAGAATACCATATTAACCTATTCTGGCTATCGGTTGTCCTCTAACTTATCAAATATAGTCGTCAGCACGCTACAGTCCCAAAGATCGGGTCAAGGACCAGAGACGTGCAAGTATCGATCAGTGCCCATTGTTTTTTGGAAGTCCTTAGTTCATCAAGAAATTGGGCAGCAATTCAGTCTGTCAAAGATTCGGGAATACAGCCGTCACGTAGCATCACCGTTGTCTCCGTCAGCAAAGGAAACACGCAATCCCAATAATCCTCTCTATTCTAACGTCACTTTTATAATGGAAATAAGGTCTAAAAGATACAATTTAGGGAATTTGGGCTCAACCCATTGGTTGGTTGGGATCGTCCGGTGAGGTTTCACACAATTCAGGAGGTTAGGTCATCCTACATGTTCCATCCGGTTTTTATAAAAGTCTTTTGTCGAAACACTTGGCAGGCATCCCGTCGTGACCTTGCTTGGGCACATCGAGTCTAGGGTCATGTCGAGGCCACTGGTACATGGGGTTGGCGCAGGCGCACTTCGTCTGAAACCTCGTGGAATGGTGGCCATCGCATCGAGTATGTCAGGCGGCCATCTTGGTTTTAGGCCCAAAGGACAACTTAAGCGAGACAAACACAAAAAGTAATTAAAACATAGAAATAACAAATAAAATGTTAAACCCTCACTAATTCCCCTATGTGCTTGTAATTATCTAGCATATGGCGACATTTAAAGCGTTCATATTCAGCCATTGATGTCATCTGGTGCAACATATGATAACGTCACAAAAGCAACATATATCATGCGATACTCTACTTTCCTAGTATTAGTATGCGTACATATGTTAATTACAGATTATTTTAGCCATGCAAAATGCAAATCCCACGTATATTTCGTACATTAGTAATGTTGGTTAAACTTCACACAAACACATTAATAGTATTATAATTAATAGATTATTCTAATTAGTATAAACATGCAGAATAGGGGGGTATACAAAATTGTGTACTACCCGCTCCATCAGCCCCATATAAGATGTGTGTGAAAAATACTATTTTGTTTCTGAAACATATAGTCCCAATACCCATGTATACAAGTTCATGCAGCAAAGACATGGACCACTCTCGACCCATCAACCCCAAATCGGAAACATTGACTGTCTTTGTTCTGTGTAAGCGATACAATGTATACTAGGAAAATTAAAACGGTGAGCCTTTACTCGAGACACATTCAGAATTGCCATTGCCAGAATGTTACTACTCTCAATATCGTGAGGCGTCACCTCAGATCCTAGGTGACGTCTCCATATCTCCGCCCTTAGTCGAAATACATAGGTTCTCCCCTCAAATTCAGCTGCAAGAATAATTTTATAGGACAAACTTATATTCCCCTCACAAGTCAATTCCATAAGAAACTACAGAAAGGTCCTCTGCACACAATTTACCTCTTCCACCCAGAGACGCTTTAAGGCATGGGCAAAGTGGGCTCTGGCGCACGGCCCCATCTTAAAGGGACCCCTAGTTAAACTTTCAAGACAGCTTCCACACTGTCTAGAGTTAAAAAAATAACCAGTGTATTTACTTACTTTCTTGTGTGTTTTGAGCCAGCTGGCTGTCTGGCCAATCCGACCCCTGCCTGAAAGAGAGAGAGAGACTTAAAGAAAATACCTCTTTTGTTCTGGGTTGACTCAGCAGCATGCTTTTTTTATTTTTGGTATTGGTAATGGATTTTATTACGAATTTAAACAAAACTAACAAAGTAATTTACATTTTCAATATGAGTCCTAAATTTAAAATATTGCATGTATGTAAAAACATATGCAATAATTGAATTTATTGCAATTTTATTAAAAAACATAAAGAGAGGAAGAAAGAGTAGGAAAAAGGAACAAGAAAGTAAAAAGAAAAGGAAAGCTAGAGAAGAGACAAAGGAGGAAAGAAGTAATTAATGTATTGAGGAGTGCAATTAGCTAAAAGAAGTAAAGGGTAACCAATATAAATCAGACGTAATCTTCTGATGTAAAGGTATTGAAGATACAACTTTTAAGAGTGCATAGCGCCTTTATCTATATCCAGCATGTGGACAATGGGCCTGGGCTAGGCTCGCGGAGTTTCGCTCTGTGGAATTCCACAGAGATGCCAAAAAACTCCACCAAATTCTGCAGACTTCCGTGAGCAGGCAGAGTATTGCTCATCCACCCCAAATGATGTCTCCTTGGCTGCTGTGGGTCGTTGAGGTGCCAAGAACCCCTATTGTTGCAACAAGAAAGTCCCTCACAGCCAGATTGCTGAGACGTGGTTGAAGGTCCTGCTCCCTTTTTCAACCACTCTGCACAGGGGCATCCTGGCCCACTACTGGTTGGGGGGTGAAGTCCCCTTGGCTCCTGAGGGTCGTTGGGGGTCAAGAACCCCGGCCTAATGAGACATGGTAGGAGGCCCCCACTTTCTCAACCACTGTCTCATTGTGCTTCTGCTCGTCCGAGCGCACCAAACATTCCGTTGCTTTGCGGCGTTTATCAGTTAATCTTTATTCTCCACAGAACGCGGAGTTGCCGAATTCCACAAACTCTCCGAGCGGAGAGGAATTTTACGCCCGAGCATGGGTACATTTAGGGACAGATTTACATTTCTTTCATGCAACACAGCTCCAATATTATTCTTGCATTCAGGCATGTACTAGTATACAATTGAAATGAGTGACTTACTAGGAACATATCAATCCGAGAGAGGGACTTGTGGGGTGATGAGTCAGAGGTGAAGTCAGGCTCCTCTTATCTACAACACCGCCAGACATCCATCAATGCATAAGAACTCATAAAGTGTCTCAATGCATCTCTGAGATTTCTTCCCCCCTCCTCACTTGTCGGGTTACGAGATCCCCTCAACATAGAGTTGACCCCTGGGCAAAGAGTACTGTTAAAATCTCCATATAACACTATGGGCTCAACCATTTATGTAATTCAGACAACAAGTAATCGAAGATAGAATGATTTTCCTTGTTTGGACTATAAATATTGTGCAGATAGTGAGCTGAATGTCTCCTTTCTGGATTACTGCAATCAACCACTGCCCACCTAGATCAAACTTGGTTTCGACTAAGAGCAAGTTAGGATAACTTACTAAAAAGTCTACACAACTCTGAGCTGAAGTATAGCCAGAAGCACTCAGAACCCTATACCCTAGCACTCTTAATAAGGGAGTTTGTTCACGAGACAGGTGAGTTTTCTGCATACAATGTGCGGCTTAAGAGTGTGTAGCTCCTCCTTAATGAGTTGATGCTTATTTTTTGGTGTACCCCCTGGTCTGCCATTGACGTTGAGTTAGGGGTATGCACTGATCGATAGTTTTCTGAGAGAGACCTAATAAGGAGACGACTGTTAGGACTGGGGAGAATTGGGATGAGCCAGTGTCAATTGCTGGTCTGCCCTACCCCTGCACCTTATCACTTTCCACCAGGTGAATGATCTCCATTGAGGGCTCCAAGGCAATCTGACCAGAAATGCTTAATTTCTCTGTCTTTATTTTCTTATCCCTCTTCTATGCCTTAAATGAGGGCCCTCTCCCCACTGCTAAAAACTTGAGAAATGCCTCGTTGGGTCTCCCCTGCCTCTGGAGGCCATTGTTGCAAGTCTCCAGAGGCCAAAACCTAGACTGCTCACAAATGTTGTATAAATGTTGTGGACAGGACGGTCAATGCGTGTATGAAATTCTGCCTTCCTACTGGTCGTGGCGTCTGCCAGAGCTGAAAATGGGAGTATGCAGCCAATAGATTTGCCAATTGCTGTCAGTACACCCCCCTTAATAAGTTGGGAAGAACTAAGTTGATCCCACAATCCTGGACACAAACCAAGGCAGAATGCAGGCTTACTCAGAGCAGCCTTCTGTGCTTTTGCTGACATTGCTACCGACTAGTACGCTTGCAGCAAATGCCTTCCTTCTGTGCTCTCTGATGCAGGCATGACACATCCCATCTAACTGCTGAGAGGCACAGTAGTGGCCGGTATCTGGGAAGAGCTGCGGGCAGGGGGGGGTGGCCAGGGGGCAGGGGTGGGGGGACGGTGGACAGACGGACAACAAAAATAAATAAAACCAAAAACGTACCTGCCGTATCACCAGATCGCCTCATCGCTCTCTTCTAAGCTCCTCTCCTCCGCAGGCACAGGCTCCACTGGCAAGTACTGCTCTCGTGCCTGCTGTCTCCAACCCAGCAATGCAGCTCAGTGTGGAGACAGCTTCAGTACGCATGACAGTTTGGCCGTCCTGAGACTGCCCTCCAAACCATCATGAGCACTGATACCATTGCGAAACACTTCCTCTTGTGCCTGCCCCCCACTCCGCCTGCCCCCAAAACTCGTCCACTAGAAGAAAAAGTAAAATGATAATAAACCTGGTTTATTATCATTTTATTTTTCATGTATGAGGCTGCTGGCAGGGAGGCCATCGCTCCTCCACCATAGCGGAGGAGCCACTGCTGGAGAAGTAGAACAACAATGCCGCTGGCCAGCCCAGTCGTCTGCCCGCCACCGCTCTTCTTCACCACGTTCTCTGCTCCACTCCTCCCTCCACACCACAGGACACTTCCCAAAACCCCAACTGCCGCCGCCACAATCCCCTCAATGAAATATTTAAATTAAAAATGCGTTGAATAACTTTCACACGAGGGTGTATGAATAGTATGTCAAGCCTACTTACCTAGACTATTTACAGCATCTCTATAGCAAATATTAGTTTTGTGCATATTGGGATCAGATGCATTAAGACAGTATTATGATGAGGCAGATATGATGATAGAATATGATAGTGGTACAGGACATAGGAACGTGTGGGCAACCTGTGGCTCTAATATTTACACATCATTTTGTCCATCCCTTGATTTGTATGATTACTTTATGTCTGTTTGTATAGTGGCCTTCAGAATCAGCGTACACCTTGACAGATGTGACATCTCTCCAGTTCTCATTAACAGCTGAAATGTCATCGAAAATGCTTTAGTTGACTTCAAGTCCCCCTTCAAATGAACAAAAAATGTCAGCTATCCACCTGCAGAGAAGGGCCAATTGTGAGACCTAAGAGGGTTCATCTGGAGAGCACGTTTTATCTTGATTATTTACAAACCTCAGTTTCCCAGTTTGTTGTCTCTGTGCCTCAGTTGTTCTGGCATAAAGCTGTGAACAGTGCCGTGGCTCACGTATTTTATCCGTGAGCTTGGAAGATTATATATTTTGTCTGTCTGAGGTCAGTGATGGTATGTTATGCTATCTGTGCTTGAGATGCATATATTGTTCAACAGCTTTTGGTGGTTAATTAGGATCCATGCAGTAACTGAGACTGATAGAGCACTATCTACCCGTGTTTACTGATGTGGAGGAAGTGGGATTTCATTGGATATCCCAAGAGCTGTGCAGTCATTGATAACCAATAGAGCTGCTCGTAATGTGTTCCAGAACATAGCAGCCTCAGCAGAAATGCTCTTGCCCCTGAGGTATATTGATACCTGCACTGTGAGTTTCCTTTTCAATTTTCAGATCAAGAATTATTCAGGATTGACAGAGCCTCATTGATAATTAATTTTGTAGTACTAGTAAGTTACACCTGAATTCCAGGAGAAGGCAGGGAGTAAGTCAGATGTAGTACCAGAGTAAATCACAACAAAATCTAATTCGTAAAGTGCACATATAATTGTTTTGTATTGTAATTGCATTTATATAGCGCTAACTACCCCTGACGAGGCGTCAAAGTGCTTTTTCGGCAAGTGTGCTATTCTGGAACCCAAAAGGATTAGTGGTGAATTAGTATAGTGAAATATGAAATTAATTTGAGTGGTGGATATGTTAGTCTGTTATTTGGATTGAGAAGGATAGTGGAGGGATAGAAGAGGGAAAGGTTTGTGTTTATATATCGCTTGCTACCCCTGGTGAGGTATTGAAGCGCTTTTCGGCGAGTAGCACGCTACTTCGGACCCCAAGAAGCATTAGTGGTGAATTAGTGTAGAGAACTAGGCAATTAATTTGAGTGGTGGACATGATAGTCTGTTATTTGGATTGTAAAAGGATAGTAGTGGGATCGAAGAGGATAAGGTTTGCATTTATATAGCACTTGCTACCCCTGATGAGGTATTAAAGCACTTTTTGTTGGGTAGCACGCTACTCCAGAACCCAAACAGGGATAGTGGGGAATTAGTATAGGGAAATATGAACTATCACATATGGATGTGCCTCTCATAAAAATAAAAAAGAACACTTTGTTCAGGATGGCCTGCATGCATGCATGAAAGAACCCCTTCACTACAATCGCAAAGGCTCTTCAGCTTGATGTTGTCTTTCATGATTTTGATCTCTGCATTTCTATCCTGGAGCAGATTGCCATCTGCACAAAGCATAATTTTCCTTTCTAGCTTGCTCTGAGGTTTTGATCATGCTCTCAATGCCTTTCCCTGTTTAGATTTGCCAATCGCCTCCTATGTGCTTTGTTGGTAATTTTCTCTTCAAATGTCTTTAGAGTGGTGTGCATATGCTAGGTCTGTTGTTCAGCCCCTCTGCAAGCAGACAAGCTCATAAAATGCAAAGCTCACACCAGGATGAATTTTAATATCATTCTATCCCTGAATAAAACGAATTTATTTTAGTGTGATGGGCAAAGTTCACAGCTTCGAAACTTTTTTGCCAGATGTAAAGTTGAATCAGCTGGACTGGCCAGAGATAATTACGGTGATTAGAATGAATACAACTCTTTACAATTTTCTGTAAATAAAACTATCTAACATTTGATTCAAGTACATTAGGTGCCTACTTCTTCTGTACTGCTCAGATGTCATCAGGTAAGATATCAGGCAGGCCCTATGACTGCAGGAATATGGCTGCCAGGTAGATTTCACAGTTTTCAAATAAAAACAATTCTCAAAGTAGTCACCTGTCAAACACCTCTCCTTTCCTCTCATGGCAGACCTGTGGAGGAAAATCACTAAAAGATGATCTGTCCTAAAGAAGGTGGGCCTATCACCACTGTGACCAATCAGTCTGCCAGGTGAAGGGTTTGTAATGGCGGAGCCGGGTGAGGCTCTGTTTCTGGCAATCTGTGGACAACTTGATTATAGATGGGGAACCACAAGTTTGGCAGGTCGGGAGCACTTGTGATGGCGCTCATGTGTAGCTGCCCTGTAAATAAAGCCCTTAGCCTCATTCATGTTACCTAAATTTTAATGGAATTGCTGAGCTTACCCATGAATGATACTGTAACCACAGTGTAGCCCCGCCTTCCACTGTACAGCCAATGCCGGGCAACGCTCGTCTTCAGTTCAAAGTATGGGGACGGTGTATTCTGACCGAGCAGTGGGAGCAGGACCACAGAGCACCCCAGAGATTCATAATCTATTGCTAGCAAATGCGTTTCATCATAAGTGATCAGAAAATCTGATCATAATTCCACACAGCCCCTCTGCTCCCTTCAACTCTATTGCTAACCTATCTGGCCAACTCAGTGCTTAATTTGTAAAATAATAAGTGCCAGGTGCCTTACCAAGCCTCCACTGCAGCTTGCACCATCCATTGGCATTTTCATCACTGCTAATGGCGGTACCAAAACAACTACTAGCCATCTCTCTCACCTGCAAGAACAACAGTTCAAATTATTCCAGGTCCTCAAAGCTAAAGGAATGGCTGAGGAGGCAGGTATTATTTATTTTTCAGTTCATTGTATTCATAAACAAACTTTGTTCCGCTCATCTCTAAAATAGATGAGCAGTCCAACCATGTGGACGACTGTCACAAGTACAATGTTGACAATAAAGTGCTGGTACCGAGCCCCGGAAACTACCGGCTCAAATTAAGCACTGGTCCAACTTACATTATTCAAACTTCATCATAAATTTCCATTCAGGTATTTCACCCAAACAGGTAATTATTACACTTCTACACCAGACAACGCTGCAGCTCTCATCAAAGGACGGACCGGCTTGCACAACAGTCAGGACAACCCAGCTCTACAAAGCTGCACTTTGGGAACTCCCGAGAAGGACATTCCAGGAACTTACCTCTTTCAGTAGGGTGCCTACAAATACAGCAAGTTTAGCCTTTTCCTAAATGACCAGCAGTAAATAAAGGTGGTACATTGATTCAACAGAGGTCACTGTAAATACGTGAGAATTTCACCATTAAATTCTCAGTTTACCATCCATCAGGTTTCAAATAGCCATACGGTATATTACGTATGTTGAATGTATCTAGATGCCAGAAATGTACTTGTGAAGCAGAGTGGATTTAGTCTGTTGTACCCTGATTAGTTCAAGAGAGATAAAGGCTATTAAAGTGATAAAGATCATCATAGGGTAGGTTATAGATACCTATAATTGAAGTAACAAAATGGGTTGCGTAACCTGTATTTGTTAGCAGTCGAGACTTCTACTGGAACAAGAAAACAAGGCCCCCAATACTCACATATCTCAGAGTTCAATACCACTCTTATTAACGGCGTACCATACATAGTCAAGGACGTGTAAGGATGTATAAAATGGCTTCCCCTCAGGAGCACATGAGCATGTCTTCTGAGACAAGTTATCAGGCATGTGAAAGAGAGTGAATGAGAGTTTATGGTACCCTGTAGTCTCCTTACGGATCCAGATGGCAATTCACCATGGTAACTTTTATTAGAAGTGGAGGTGCACTCTGTTTTTCTATGTTTATAAGTATAATTAAGCTTATCCAAGGGTGCTGCACTACTATGATGTGTTGACAGCACACGCTACTTAAACTGTATAGCATACAGGAAAGAACCTGAATGTAGTGCACACTTTTCCTGATGAACATAAAGTTCTGAAACCTACTTTTTGTAATTATTTATACCACAACAATTATTCCATCAATAACATTTTTTATTTGCTCAATGAATTTGTTATTGGATCATTATAAAAAATCATAATGTATTTCACCAAATTAACATCCGTTTTTTGTATAACCATATAAACTTGATGGTTGCTCAAACATTTAAATTTTTGAATTGAATAACATCATGTTGTACATTCCAAATAATTATAATACAATACAAGGTTTGATATCACATTGAATATTTCACTCATTGCGTAATTCTTAGAATGCCCCGTGATTCTTAGAAAGCCCAATGCATTTCGGGACTCACAGGTCCCTTCTTCAGGGGCGAGCTTCTGAATACAAAAGATATATACAACGTATTTTACTGACAATGTAAAATCAAGTAGATTAGAAAAATCATGTATCGTTTTGAGAGAAGGAGAGTCCCTTGCCGAAGGATATCGTACTTGTAAATGAGAGAAGGTGATATTAGAGATACATTTGTTCGGGTTAAAGTTGAGATGTCACGCCAAAAGTGCTTGAGCCATTAACATGCTGTATCGAAAAACCTAAAACTGTGTTAGTAAGTGTGGTATATTGTAAAAGAAACCACAAGAATTAATAAAATCCCAGTTAAATGGTGCTGAGTATATACCTGTGTGATACCGATGTGCCTCAGAATTTGAGACTACAATGAGCAGTTCGAAAGCCGAAAAAAGACCTATGGAGAAAGTAAATGAATGTTGATGCGGAAGCAGAAACCTGGCTAGTGGAATGCTGGCATTGTCTACATTGTAATCGTTTCTGCTTCATTGTAACTGAGTATCAAGCTACACAAAATAGTGGTCTAGTGGATACCAGTATTAATTCTTATACGTTAGCGCTAAAAATGCAAGTGCGTGCACTCACCGGAGTTGCCGGTTGCAGATCGTGTGTGGAGGTATTCTGGAGATGAACAGCTGGACGGGTGAGGGGTGGGTGGATGGTATTAATTTAAGAATAGATGACAATAAAGACGTTCAGCTATGTGGAGCAAATGGTCTGAATGCACTGATCAAGTGGTGGTGCACAGGTTTTCATTTTAGCTTCTACATTAATAATATCACCTTCCCCAAACACTACCACCACCAATTCTTGTGACACATGGAGGTATTCAACACAGTGCTCTAATTTAGCACCTCAAAAAAATATTTAAGTGCTGACACGACCCTTGCTACCCATGGTTTCAGAATTCATGAAGGCAGAAGCAGAAACAGAATGTAGACAGGGCTCAAGAACCATCTTTATTTTGAATAGTTTCCACGTCCATGTCCCTCCTCTAGATCCCTAGTTACAGATAGAAGGTTGTTTATAACCAGGGCAATGGGAATTATGCAATTCTGCGGCCATGTCTTTTTCTGCATAATCATGGATGTGCCACATTTGCCACATAATCCATCATCTGCTCCATAGTCTGTGGATTTTTAAAAAAATGGTTTCTAGCTCAAACACATCAAAAGTTACTAAAACACTGCTACGTGTGTTCGCAAGAGTTAATTGGTCATCTTTCAGTTGCTTATTTCTGTATTTGGTTGTTAAAGTGGCACTAATGAGGTGAAATATTTGCCCATACAGTATTACCAAGAGTAAAAATTGCAAAATAACGAACCAATGGCATCTAAAACGTGTCACATTGTGCCGTGTAATTTGCCTTTTCTTGCCACATAATGTAGTGCTCCCACCACATAATTTGGTGCTCCCCTGCCGCATAATTCCATTACCCTGTTTATAATCTACGTGTGGATCTGGGGCCAAACTGTACGTGATATCAGTTATACTGGCACAGGAATTTTTGTGAATTAGTGTCTATGATTTTAAAGTTTCAAGCTTTAGACAGCATTGCTACCTCTGGAATTATGCAGGTTTTACAGACGCCTGCTTGAGACAGCAGAGCTATCCCTCGGGTTGGACAGATTGATCATCCTTCTGACTGGAGACATATCCGTCATGCTGAATGGATGTTGCAGAAAGAAGCCTCGGACAGCAAAGTTTCCCTCTTGACGTCAGGATTGCTGGGGACTCGGACAGCAGAGAGAGTCTCAGCTTCGCAGATTTAGGCGAGATCTCCCCGTGCAAGTGCGGGGGAGGCCAGAGGTTGAAGCAGAAAGAGGATTGGTTCTATTCTGAGAAGCGGTCTCCTCACATCTCCTGAAGGCCTCTTTGGGGTATTCCGCCTCCAAGTATCGACCAATCACGCGTTGTGGTCTGTCAGAAACGGCTAAAGGCTCCAAGGAGAACTGAAGTGATTTTCTACATCAAACCTGAACGCAGCTATTTTTAGAGATTGTGAGCGCGCCTGCGGCATTACATTACTTGTGTAGCTCCAGTAATCTCTCACATCACTGCCATGAGCCCTATTTCCATCTCTCTTCTCATCATCTTCCTCTTTGCTTCTCTTTACCCTCAGTATGGTTGTATTTTACTCTCTGCCCTACTTTGCCACACTTTCCCTACCCCATCTAACACACTAACTTTACTTTCCATAGCCCCATCTTTTCTTCTGTTTCTTATTTGCTCTTTCTCACTCTTCCCTCTTCACTTACCCTCCTCCCGTTCCAACACCTTTTCTTTTTCTCCTTCTATTTTTCTTTCCTTTTCTCTCTTCCCTCCGTTTTTTTAATTTACGTTTTCCCTTTCCTCAACCGCCTGTTTTCTTCTCTTTCCCTCAACTTTAGTTCCCATAATTTTGTTGCATCCCCGAGTCTCCTTCATTTTCCTGCTTTGTCTAATTCCTTATTTCCTTCTGTTAGTTTCACCTTCTCGCACAGCCCTTTTCTTTTCATGTCACTCCTTTTACAACTGTTCCGTCTCCCATTTTGACTTGATCCCATATATCAATATTTTGTTTCACCTCACCCTATGTCCCCATTGTTCTTTTTTTCACACTCTGGGGGATATTCTCAAGAACGTGTGATAACCAATGTTCCCTCTAATTTTTTTCCTCTGTGTGCGGCAGTATAGGTTCTCTGTGCGCTGCAGCCATGGCTATGTGCGCCAGGAACCAGATCGCGCGGCAGCTCCCAAATATCCCTACAAACTTTTGTTTCACAAACTGAAAACAACGGTGCATTTCCACACATACAGCGCTACGTTAAGGGTCTTAAGGCAGATTTGCAATTTGGATACACACGCCATACATGAATTGGTTACACAGGCAAGTACACTTCAGGTTTAGAACAGCACAAGACTACATCGGTGGTACCATAATAAGATTTTACTAAAGATTTTTAACTGGAGCACTGTTTATTGGGTGGGGAAATGTTGAGAGCCTATAAAAGACTACATATACACATTAAGTTGTGGAATGGAATCTTCTTGCTGTAGTCTGCAACGTTCATCTTCATCTGGCAACTTCAACTATTGCCAAATACTGCAGGAAACAGTGCTTAATTTGTAAAACAATAAGTGCCAGGGCTCAAAGCTTAGCTCAGAAGCTGTACGTTGTTTTTCTCTCTGTGGCCCTGGATGAAAATTAGTTGAGGAAAAATATGTAATGATCCCCAGGGTGCAGTAATGATGGAATCCACAAAGGTTCAGTGGACTCTGGTGCCCCAGAGTTGTCTCTTAGAAGGTCTGGAAGGAGAGCAATCCCACCTGCTTACGTAGGGGAGTATTTAAGATAGATCTACTCTTTACATATTAAGAAACATGCAACATGAAACCTTTTTCGCATTTATCTTTTCCCATGTATATATTTATATATATTTGTATTATAAGTTGTGTTGTGGTTAAAGTTATTAAGGAAGGTGGGTGTGTGGCATTTTAGAAGCTTAAGTTTGTTTAAATCTGCGGAGTGAAGGTAACCATGTTTATGGAATGAGCCTATGTCATCTAGAATGCTTAGGGGTGTGGATACTGGCATCTGGCCAGCAGCTGATGGGAACAGCTCCTGTACTTCATACGCAAAGGTCTAGCTCGTTTCACCCTTCTTAACTTATATGTGGGTTGATCAGTGCAAGATTGCTGATAAAACACTCCCTGGAAAGCAATATGATGTTAGAAACTAATGATTTGGATGCACTATTTTCGACAGAAACATGGGCCTCGCGAGACTCTGCTATAGATTTTGGTTGGGCTTGTGCTCCGGGCTGTAAAGTTCTACATAGATGACTGGAGGCCAGGAAAGGGGGGTGAGTGGCAGCAATTTTCAAAGAAAGTTGAAATATTGCCATGTTATACCTAGATGAACTGGTATTGGCACAATTAATTGCCTTTATGTTAAAAGAAGGATCAAGTTATATATTCTCTTGAATCTTATGTTACCACCTACCAGGCTTGGTGGGCTGTTAACTACAATCATAGAGTTTATTTCGCCCATGGCCCTTACACATTCAAACTTTTTCATTCTGGGGGGACTTTAATATGTGTGTGGAGGGGGAATCGTCACAATATTTTAGAGAACTTCAAGGATCCTGTGAAATATTTGGGCTGCAACAACTAGTTTAAGGGCCAACACATCAGGAAGGACATACATTAGATCTTATTTTTGCACCAGAAGATCTAATTTTGGTTGAGGCTATTACTCCCCTGTGTTGAACTGACCATGCATTGGTGGCTTTTCATATAATGAGAAAAGAACTCCAAACCCAGAATAGGAACTTTGCCAAGGCGAGGAGACGCAGAGCTTGGCAGAAACTATCCCAAAACAAGGGAATGTTTTCTGCCTGGTAATATGTTTTGATACCTTGAAGACAGTAGATGAGAACTATGACTCCATATACAATAAGATCTTAGAGACACTAGATAAGGAAATACCCATCAAAAATAGCAAAACCCATCAAAGGCCTCCAGCACCTTTGAACTGTTAATTTGTTTTTAAAAACATGCAAACGTTAGAAAGGAAATTGTGCAAACTCTACCTAGAAGAGGATAAACAATTATTAAAGAACACCATAAATTAATACAAAAAAGATGCACGGGAGGCAAAAGCAAATTACTATACTACAGTAATTCTAGAGGCAACAAATGGATTTGGGATAAATGAGAGAGTGGATGTAGAGGATATATTGATGGATGTATAGGGTGAGAAATAGGGTAGTGAATTGGAAAGAGTAGTAGAAAGAAGTTTGAGATGAGTCAGAAAGTTGGACTAGACGACATATTGAGAGAAGGAAGAGTACTAGAGGAATAATAACAAACAATGGGGACTGTTCATGAAGGATGGAGAGAGGGGAATACGGGAAAAGGAGAAGGGGAGAGACGGCCGGTTTGCTCATCCGGAATCTTAATTTTCCATTGGTACAAATTCGGTAATTTTTCTCCATCCCAGCGGTAAAGGTCTGTAGGTAAGCTCCTCTGAGGTAGGGTGGTTCTATCACTCTTGGACAGTGATTAAAGGTATTGGGGTCTGTGTTGCAGCGTGGGTGAGTTGGGCTTCACCTTTGAAGGGTCACCAGTAGGCAAGCAGCCTATCTGTGGAGGTGCTTCAGGGCGTGCATCTCCGGCGGGAGTGGCTTGTGCACCTCACAGGTATTCTGTGTGTGCCTTCAACGCTGGCGTACTTGTTAGCACCAGTCCGCTCTGACTGAGGTGCGAAGTCGTCGCCGGGAGGTGCAGTGACCAAGTTACACTTGGGTTCAGGATCTGTGCATCCGGCATTACGATCGCAGAAGAGCTGTCATATGATCATGAGAAAGAGGTCTTAGTAGTGTGCTTTAAGGAGCCTTCTTGCAGTTTTCCTCTAGCCATATTTGGTTCAGGGGCTGTCCAGACACTTCCCGGGAGAGTTCCTAGGGTTTTACATTGGGCCATCTAACAGGTCTTGCGATGCGGGTTCTACTGCCTATTTAGGGCCCACTGCAAGGGGAGATGCATATTTGAGCATGGTTAATAGCCAGGGTGTGTGTACTCGATAACCATCGCGTGGAGCGTCTGGAGATTGATTTTAGCGCGTGCACGGCGGCAAACTCAGTCTGGGGTAAAAGGTCGCAAACATTGTGTGAAAAGAGGTCCATGTGGCAGTCGAGTCCGGCGGGGACAGTGTTGTATGTGAATAAGTCGCATCCGGGGTGGCGCCAACGGGCTCGCGACGGGGGGACGTGGAGTGATGTTTTATCTTCCCACTTAATGCATTTTAAAGCCTCGCGCTATCACTGTGATTTCCGCCACCCTACACTGTTCGAAAACAGGATAAGATGTTTGCAAAACAAAGACAGGCTGCTTGGAAAATAGATACAAGGCGTGTGCAATAAAAAAGGAGCTGCAAAAGGTACAATTATGGAAAGGTTTCTGGGAAATCGAATGCGAATAACTTTTATAGCCGTGAAATGAGCGCTGCTTCCCAGAGATGTCGGATTACCTCTGTTTACAAGCAGTCTAATCTGGCTGCAGGAGCAGCGATACTCACGTAGGTCCCTGGCCTCAGTTCAAATACAGTCACTCAAATGATGAGAGCGGGACAATCATTCCTAAAAGCTAAAACAGAGGCCTTCGTTGACAAATGGTGTATACCGAAGTGTACATGTGTCAGGCGCGCAACACCCATCGAACTCAAAGGGCTTCAGCCCCACCCCCCGAAATCAGCTCCACTCTGCCTATTGCTTAAAGATTCAGCCCCCCCCGAAAAATTCTTAGCCCCCCCCCCTCCCCGAAATTTGGCTCTAGTTGCGCCTCTGACATGCATACATAGCGCTGCTTCTGTATTTAGTTAGGTGTGGTTGCAGCACTGCTTCGTACTTTATGGAAAGTGGGGGTGTATTGTTGAGTCCACAATAGACTTGTTTTCATTCACGCTCAGTGGGTAAATACATTGGTTGCTGACAAGTGTGCACTCCTGCAGCCCAAAAGTTTGAATCTAACCGGACTCACTCACGCTTTAATTTCTTTCATTCTTCGAATGTGATGAGAATGAAAACCATTGTTATGTGTAATTGTACCCCTCTATAAAAGGCAAGTGTAGTTTAAATAGAAATACTGTGTAAAGAAACGGGGGTTACGAACCTTGAGTGCCCACCTTTAGTGGATGTACTATGATTGTATTCCACTTTTGCAAAGCGGACAAAGGTATCAAGAAAATACAATCTTGGTGGAACAAAGATGTGCACATGCACTTCCAGCGCACGATCAGGATAGGATGAATCAGCTTGTTTTCCTTTTACAGTTTGTGGGATTTCAAGCCTTGTGTACTCACGCTTGTTGGTTCTTCGGGCCTGTTGTTCTGATTTTACATTGCCCCCCACCCTCTCAGTGGGGCTGGCTTGACAAAGTATTTCCTGCACAGTGTGTGGCTTGACAAATTTTCGGTGCAAAGATTTGTTAAGGCCGCGATTTATGCAGGCGGCATCTGTAACTTTTCAGGGAGGGGATCACTTAACAGTGCACAGCCGCGGGGATGATTGTGGGCCTTTGAGTTAGTATTCATGCTAACTGCAGTGCACACGGGCTGCAAGTAACATGAATACTAACTTGAACACAATCAGCCCCGCAGCGATGCACTTTAAGGAAAGGAATGCAGCAAGTGCAAGGGCCACTTGCTCGTGAACTCGAGCCCTCCCAAAACCCAGAGCCATATGGGAGACACTTATCTGCCGCTCCCTCATGTTCTTTTCCTCCCCCGCAACCAGGAAATGACTGGTTTTCGCGCCGCTCGCGTTGTAAAAGTGGCGGCGCGAACAGTCTCTGGATGTACGCGCTAAATAATGCACACTGCGCGCTTGGGGTGACATCTGTGCGCGCGCGCACACGCGCGCAGGTTATTGGGAACGGTGGTGATAACCATCGCAAAAGTTACTTAACGCAACCTTCAACACGACAGTCTATCGCGGGAAAATTACGCTGTGTTAATGAAGCATTCTCAACACTGCGGCACCATGCGATATTCCCCAGATAACGCGCCAACTGACTGCGTTAAAATCAATGGCATACCACAAAAATGTGAAATGCGAGTGCAAAAAAAGCTGTGATGAGGCCAATCGTGATACAAAAATCAGCAAAAAACAGCTACAGGCCTGCAATTCACACGCATCAGGCTGGAAAAATCACCATAAAAGTAGGAAAAAAACTGACAAACAAATGCCAAACAACAGCCAAGCACAACAGATGTTGCTGGAGCAAGTACGGAGGAGAACCAGAACCCCACAAGCCCCCAGAGGACCTGCCTGGGACCTCAGGGTCAGGGAAGGGCAAGCAGAAGAAGAGTAGGGAGAAGCGCTTGAGTCCGCAGGAAAACAGGATCCTGATAACGGAGGTGGTCGAACACTATCAACAACTGTTCTTTACCTCCACTGTGTCATTGGCAACAAAAAATGGACTATGGCAGTCCATCGTGGACAAGGTGAATGCAGTCGGAGTGCTGAAGAGGACAATGGAAGAGGTCAAGAGGCGCTGGAATGACGTCAAGCGCAAAACAAAGCTGAAACTTGCAAACAACCAGAAGGCAGCAATGCAGAATGGAGGTTGGAGTCCTGCGCCACAGGAGAAGCTGGACGCCATGGAGGAAATGGTGTCCACATCATCAGTGGGGAGACGGTGGCTGGAGTTGGGGGACTGGACACTTCTCAACATGACCGGATACAACAGCACCAGGGTGAGTAACGACCAGGGACTAGGGGGATGGGGCAGATGAGCACAATGGCACACATGCACAATTGAGCTGAGCAGATTTGCGGACAAACCATGCCCCAGACCCCAACTCCAACCAAGAGAACAATGTACCCAAGTATGCTACATGTCTGCACTGTACAAGCACAGAAATAAAAGGCACACCACATGAAAGGAATAAGGGGCAGCAAAACAGAGCAGCAGGGCCAACCCCCCAATGCAGCACACACACATAACATGCAGAGCACATCAACTCTAACAACAAAGTGGCACAAACCGCAACACGTCCACAACAGAACACAGGACACAACTGGCGCCTACTGGGCGTAGTTACTGGCCAATCACAAGTGGCATTGCAGGGAAATGTGAGTATACAATGTACAAGTTCAAACACACATCTGTGATGTTTTCGAAATGTCCACTGTCCCACAGCAAATAGGCAGCCACTCCAAAACAGCCATGATGTACACAGTCATGCAGTCTGTATGTGAACATGTACAATCCGACAACACACATGCGAACACATTGTCAAACTGCATCTCCCCTTTACATTGAAGAGGGACAATCAACACCTCCTGCAGAGCAGCCCGAACCTCTCTTCTCGGATAACGAAGAGGACCACCACAACTTCAACTTTGACGCCCTCCAAGAGTTCATTGACAGTCTCCGCAGTCCACCTCCAGGAGCATGGCAGCCCAGCTGCAATGGGGATATCCCACCCCCTGCACAGACCACACAGCAGGCAGCACCCACCAACACGGCTGCCTCCCAGGACCCCCACGAAGAACACATGGCCTTCAAATGCCATGTGTTGGGATGCCAGGAGCAGCTGGCTGAACAGGTGCTGGTGGGCTCCGACCAAAATGGCAGACAAACTAGATGCCATACGTGGGTATCTAAGTCCCATCAGGGACCACTCACAGTCCCTAACGGACACCCACAGTCCGCTCCATGCTCTCCAACGAACCATGACTGACATCGCCAGAGTCCTGACTCTGAGACAAGAACCACTGTCTAATCAGAGTGGCTCCAGCGAGCTCGGCCGGGAGTTAAGACTCATGTGGAGGCTCATGGAGACCATGGAGCGGGCCAATGCGGAAAGAGCGGCTGTCACGGCTGCACACCGGTGAGAGGTAGCTGGGTTCCACAATGACCTCAAAACCATCCTCATGGCATTGCTGCCACAAGGCCTGGCACCGATGCATGCTGCTGCTACCACTACATCCACATCTCCGCCCCCTGAAGTGTCAGTGGCACACAGTGCGGCAGACATTCCACCTCCAGCTCCTGAGGTGTCACTGCCACACAGTGCTGGAGAAAGACCAGCACCACCCACACATGAGGCACATGAGACAGCAGAGGTCGAAGATGCGGATGAAACCGCCTTACTGGTACGGAGAAAACTGTAGCATTCATCTCCGCCATATGGCCGGTTTCAGCTTGCCCTCTGCATAATCACCTTCCACTGTCCCCCGATACACTCTGTGACACTCACCTTGTACCTCGCAGTGGACTGCCATATTCTGTGTGATCGCCAATGACACAGCTAACAGACTGCGGACTGAACTCATCCTCTTCCTTTGGACTTGTCATTTCCTGAAGGACTCTGATTGGCCCTCCATGGACCAACATTGTAAGTCGGCTTTGCATGGCCCTGTACTGCTCCAGATGCAACACTCCACTGAATGTGCATTAAACATTCCGAATCACACAGATGTGTCGTGTCTATGGTCTTTCATGTGTGGTAGTATGGACGAATGTAGTAGGGTCAGTGAATTCCTCGTACATCCATGTGGCTCATGTCGTTGGACTTGGGTCACAGGGTGACACATTGCCGAATGTTGTCAGGGTGGGGCTGACGCAACAACAGCGACACACGCATTTGTTACTTCCTTGTCCAGACCCGTACAGAACAATGCCCAGAGCCCCGGGGTCATTGTTTAAACTCTTACGCTGGACTGGCATACACCAGTCCAGCCCACTCTGCTTACGCATACAAGGGGGGGACAACAACGCTACATGTCCCTGTAGGGATCTGCTGCTCACAGGTCTCGTTGTCAGCATGCCACAGCCACTCCCTCACGGCTGGTGTACACACACACCACACCCATTCAACACACACGTCACAGCACATGTTACCCTGCCAATAAAAAGGGCCGGGCGCACGTGCTCAACGCCATTTCCTACCTCTCTCAGGGTGTATCTGTGTGGTGTGCATGTAGGCATGGGGGCACTGGGGCCTGCGGCATCTTATGCCACAGGCCCGGAGGTGACATGATGGCGTCTGCACCACGATACCCAATCATAGAGGGTCCATGACTTGCGGGGCACAGACTTAGTGTCACCTGATACACTGCGGCCGGCACAGGCACACCACCATGGGATGGTGACCTTTGGTGCACTGAGGTAGGGGCACCTTAAGTGTTGAGCGGGTGTGCAGCCTGCGATGATGCCCAGTCCCGGCAGTCCGGACTGCTCAGGTTTTGTGTGCCCTACTGGCCCGCAGTGTAGGCCTGAGCCAGAGGACAGCGGGGGCCTACCGCCATGTGCCGTGGCCTCGCGGGTCACAGAGTTAGTGGCACCTCAAGGGCTGAGTGAGTGTGCAGCCTGTGATGATGCCCTGTGCACTGGTATGTCCTCTGCCATGGCGAAATCAAGACGCAGCATCAAAAGTGAGACCTGGTGGCCTGTGGAGCGGGGCTGCATGATGTGGAGGGTGCCATGTCCGCTGGCCCCGGACTTGTGGCTTGCAGCGGCACGTGGTGGGCCCACTTTTCTACACATGGGTGGCGGAAGGAGAGCAGTGAGGCCTGGGTGTGAAGGGGCGGGCATGCACCGCTGGGCGGCAGGAGGGGCTGGGGTGCTTCTGCCTGGGAGCGCAGAGGCAGGCATGCACCGCTGGGCGGCAGGAGGGGCTGGGGTGCTTCTGCCTGGGAGCGCAGAGGCAGGCATGCACCGCTGGGTGGCAGGAGGGGCTGGGGTGCATCTGCCTGGGGGCATCTGCCTGGGTGCGCACGGTCGGTAGGCGATTATGTGTTGTAAAATTGTATGTACTGTGCTATTCATGTATCAGGACTCTGTTTCAGATGACAGGTCTGTCTCCAATGTGGGTCCTGGTGAACGGCACTACATACCGGCACAAGGTTGGAGACACATCGGTGGCAGCAGGTGAACAGTGTGGCCAGGGTGCACAGTGTCGGCACTTTCTCTCCCTGTCCCTCTCTTCTTTTCTCTCTCTCTCCCCCTCTCTGTCCATCTATCTCTCTCTCTCCCTCTCTGTCCATCTATCTCTCTCTCCCTCTCTTCCTCTCTCTCACCTTCTCTCTCTCGCTGTCCCTTGATGTGTGCAAGTCACACCTTCTCATCATGAATTTTGTCTTGCAGGCTGTGACCTACGGAATGTCCCGAGGGGAGCCGCCATGTGTCTTCATGTCTGTTCTGTGTTTATTTTAATACATTTTCATTTGTTGCTTCAAAGGTGAATGTGTGATGCTCATTTTTGTGACGACACACGCATGTCACCAGATGTGATTGTGCGACATCAGGAGGATTATTTGGTGCATGATTCCGTGTAGTTGATGTGGCAGGTCTTTGGCCGGGGGGATAGTGCCGGAGAGGGGGGGTCCTGGGGGTGGTGGCGTTGGGTGTTGGGTCCCTCTTGGGTGTCCGGCACGCATGTTCAGTGGCTCGATGGCATCTGTTGTTCTTCTGGCGTGGCTCTGGACTGGGCTCCCTTTTGTGGTGCAGGCTGCCGTCTGACTTTGCACCAGGTCAGAGCAGGTTTTAATTTTCTGCTGCTAACGCGCCTTATCGCATGTTTCTTGGTCTTTTTGCCGATCTGGCTGCTCTTTGAGAATGTTGTGGAGTGGTGTTGTCGTGGCTTTTTGCACGGGAACGCCTACTCTGCATCTCATTAGTGATAGTTGCCGGGGTCATCTGTGGCGATGTTTTATGCGGCTGCTATCACAGGTAAACTGGTGCTATGGGCTGTTAGCACTAGCTTGTGAATGGGGTGATAAATTGATCGCGACTTTGGCTGCGTTAAAGTGCTGTTAACTCGGCGATAGCTCCTTGAGAATATGCCCCTCGGTCTCTTCCCAGTCTTTCTTCCTCGCCTCTCTGCTTTTTAGCTTTGACTTATAACTGTACTCTTTATTCAACAGGGGACACTACTGCTTTACTGGGACAATAATACCAGAACAACCGCCTGACCTTCCACCAGCCTACTAGACACCAGTGGTCTGCCTCCCTGGCCCTCGACACCCTACCCCGCATCCATCGTACCCGAGTCGGAGGAAGCTCCTTCTCTCATCTCACTGCCAAGGCCTGAAACAACCACCCCATCCTCCTCCGAACCTCTACCTCCCTCGTCGAATTCAGGAGTGGCCTTAAGATCTGGCTGTTCGAGTAGCAGCACCCCACAAAGTGCCTGGATTCCTTCGGGGTGATTAGCACGCTATAAAAATACTGATTGATTGACTGATAGCCATGTTGCCTTAGGGCAGCTTTGGAGTGATTATTGTCGGGTTCAGGTACAAGAACCACTGTTTCTGTATGCTGGTAACTGTCACACATATATCGCGCTCTACAAATATTCTAAATAAAAAAATTGCCTCCTAATTCTCCAACGCTCGCAGTGAGGTTTGTGCCAATACATTCGAGATCACTAAAGCAAGACAGGATTTCCAAATCAAAGAGCTCAGGGAAGCTCCATTGATATTTTGGAATCGCAGGTTAGAAATAGTATAAAATTGACAAAAGACCTGGAGGAAGCAGGTGTTAGGAGGAAGCTGTCAGAGGGACACCTATCTACCTTCTAGGATAACGCAATGGCTGTGATGCCAAATGATGTCTACAATATACTTATTAGCCATAGGGGGTCTAGTGGACTCCAGAAAAGTTAAAGCACTGTGGCAAAAATTAGACATTGCCCACATATCAAAACCGATAGGGCCAGATGTATCAAAAGAGCATTTTGCGATTCTCAAATAGCGAGATTTACAGATTCATTAACATTACCTAATAGCGATTCAGTAAATAGCGAATTACTGTTAGGTCATAAGACTCCATTCAGTCCATAGGTGTGAATGGTTTTCCATTAGCTAAAGTGCCATTAACTAATTGGTAATTGCAAATCAGTGAATGCAAAGCCAAGGCTGCCCGGGACCTTAGGCCCCCCTGAAGCACCCTAAAATTTGAATTGTACACATGTAAAGTACACACATGTCCTCGGGACATGTCTGTGCAACATGGCCCTTTGAAAAATGCATTTTTGTACACTTTTCAAAATGAGTACATGGCTACCATCAACTTGAAGTTGATGGTAATTAGCGTTTCCTAAATGCACAGTTCACATTTAGAAAAAGGCTTCTTATCTGTGCATTAGGGATTCACAAACTGCAATTCCCTATTTGCATTTGCAATTTAGGTAATTGCAAAAAATTGCGAATACAAAGCCTTTCATACATAACAAAAGGCTTTTTTGCATGAATATAGTATGTTACTACGCATGCTATTACATTGCGTTTCATTACAACGCGGTCGTTATAACGACTGCGTAGTTAGAACGCGATACCTTTACATCGCAAGTCATTAGATCGACTTGCTGTAGGGGGCGCGCTGGACTTAGGAATAGTATAATTTACTATTCCAACTCCAGCATGCGCAACAGTAGGGAAGGTGTTGGAATAGTAAATTATACTATTCCTTAGGTTAGAGCGCCCCCTACAGCAAGTCGATCTAATGACTTGGGATGTAAGGTATTGCGTTCTAACAATGCGGTCGATGCAACAACCGTGAAAGGAACACAATGTAATTGCAGCATTGCAAACGCTGTTTCCCTTTTTGCATTCGCAAACTGCTAAATTTTGTGATTCGCACCATTTGTGAACGCAAAATACTTTCATACATCTGTTCCTAAGTCTTTAGGAACAAACTGTTAAAAGGGAAATAACAGATCATGGCATGGATGTATAAAAAGAGGGAATTGTGCTCACCAAAGAATGATGTCTAGTCATAGTAACTTGCCTTTTACAATTGATTCTATAGTCATTGGAGCCAGCATAAAAGAAGTCAACAGGGTTTATGCTAAAAATTCAGAATGATGGTGTAAAGACATATTGTATCTAACATAGGCTTCAAGTGGAGTTCGGGCCCACCCTTCCTCATGATTCAATGGTTTTCTTGTCTGTCTCAAATCTTGGCTCTTGATTCAAAGGCTTTCTACCCTATTCTTGTGTTTGTACCCAATGATCATTTTAGTCTCACAATCTTCTGATGAGTTGTTTTACTGTTGACATCAGGACCTTGAATGACAGTGCACAAGGAACTATTTTTTCACCCTCACTCTCCTTGGTCTACATGGTTCCCCACCGATTTCTCACCCGCTGTCTTTATTATGCAATAGCTCTGCCAAGCAGGTGCTTTTTGCCTGTCACCCCTGCTCCATTTGCCTGTGGCTGCTGTATTGACAGGGGGCCATGTGGAAGAAAGCATTGGCAAACCCAATAGGTCGATAGGTCTGCTCCCCGGTGCCACAGGCAAGACTTATTGACTGTGCCAATCCATATTGGCTGTGACAATACTTGTAAATTTTTCACAACAGTTTAAAGAGGTTCATAACTAATAGGGATATCACAAGCTGCAGATTTGTGAATTATGTCATCCCTTGGGTGAGCCCTGAGAGAGGAGGCTCACCTTGGTCTCCCATCCATTGTCCTAATGGAATACTTCCAAGTAGGCTTAGCAGTCGAAGCCCTTCCTTACAAAAACTAACACCAAAAAACAAAAAACACTGGAATTCAACAGTATACTTTACTGAGCTAATTATGCACTGCCATGCACTGCTTAGGATCTCATGTATTACATTACTCATGACATGCTAAATTAGATAATTGAGATATTATGACTGAGTTTCCAAAGGAAATTATTTTTTTTGTTTTGCCAATGAAATTAGCGCCGCTAGATGAATCCTTGTGAAATTTTCAAAACTAGTTTGCTATTCACTTCAGCTGCAGTCTTGAAATTTTCATGGGTGGTCCATCAAGCTGGGCCAAGAAAAAGGGGGGTCCCAAACGCATTTTCCCCATGCAATTTCCAATAGCGATTTTGATCAAGACTACAGCCCGAACCGCTGGACGGAATTACACAAAATTTGTCAGAAAGCTAGCTCTTGGTCTGGAGAGAGACCATTTTGTGGTTTGGTATAAATCTGTCTAGTAGTTTGTGAGATATTAAATATTAAAGAAAAAAAACAAATATAGATATCTTGGGGTGCAAATCCTTTGCAGATCCGCCACGGGAGATCCGGTGATCCCCTTTGCCAAAGCAAGGTCTTGCCGCAACCTGAGAGAAAAGTTGCGGCCGCCATTTTGTGTACCGGCTCGGTGTGATGTGGAAAAGTACAAGTGAAAAGTGAGATAAAGGGTCAGGATAGAGGTATCCTTACCCCATAGGACAGATGGAGAGGTCCCTGAGGGGCCCCTTTTTGGAAATGGCCCTTTTTGCAGGTGTTAGAAAGTGGTTCTGGCATTATGGTCTGCCCGGATTTTTCGCTTTTTGAGCACCGAATTGGTGAGCTTTTACTGTGGGGGATCCTCATAGGTTGGGACTCACCCACAGTGACCTCAGTATGAAAGAGGCTGCCTGGGAATCTTACTGGTGTCCCCCTGGCTTGACCAGGCCACTACGCAGCAGCTGGAGTAAGGGACACCGGGTTGGTTACATGCAGACACAGGTGTACATGCGTGTGCACACGTGTAGGGGCTGCGCAGGGGAGATGCCTAGCGTACACAGTCCAGGAGCAGCTACAGAGTGAATGGTGTGGCAGGACTTATGCAGAATTGGGTGGTGACATGGAATAGGCTTTATATAGTGGGAAGAGAAATGCCAGGGAAAGTCAGTGTGTTTTACTGTTTTTCACTTCTTTATTTCCCTATGGGGATGTGGAGCCCATGGGCTACAGTAACTTTCATAAGGCCCACAGATTCCAGACAAGCACTAAAGTCCACTGTAGCGCATGTGAAAAGAAGTATTCTGCAGAGTCCAAAGTCCTATTTGTACTGCTTTTGGGTCATTCAGAACTGTCATATTTCTCTGATTCACTGGCTGGGGCCTGGCCCTAGCAGGTTAGATTAATGACCTTTCTTCCCAGAGCGAAGATCTTCCCTCCAAGGAGAGAAGATGGGTGGGGCTACTGGCTCATTCATCACTGGGTGCCAGGCACCAGGCTGCACCAAGGAGGGAAGGCAGCGTGGAGGGAAGAGGCTTCAGAGACCATGTGGCCAGAGACCCTGGACGACGCCATTTTGAACCAACCCAGAGGCTGGACAAGAAGGAGGAAGCAGGGGCAGGGAAGTGATGTGTTGCTGTTTGATAGGACCAACAGAGACTTCCTGCCATCCCCCTACTCAACTTTTAAAAATTGCTTGCACAGGAAGAGAAGCTCTCTCTGGGGTGTGGTCCGCTGAGGCGGAAGGTGCTGGAGCCTGGCAATGGGCAGTTGGAAGGAGAAACCCCCTGACTGCCCCCCAGGATCCTAACAGCACCAGAAGAAGAGCTCAGGACCTGTGCGCAGAAGCAGGGGCCTCTGCGCAGGGAGAAGAGAGGCCCAGGAGGAGAGCCAGGCAAAAGGCTGGCGCAGGGAGCCAGTGAAGACTGCTCCCTGCAGACTGCACCCTCTTGGAGACCTGGAGGGCAAAGGAGTGGCTGGGGGACACCACCAGGAGTAAGAAGACGCGAAAATGGGGCAGATCGGACCCCCAGGGGCTGAGATATGGCCCCCGGATGGTAGGCGACCTTTGACCCCTAAGAAGACCGACGACGAAGCGCGTGGGGCTCCGCCGCCGGTCTCAGAGATGCCCCCGGGGTGGGTCAGGTCCCGGGGGCTGCCCCCAAGGAGAAGTAAAGATGGAGAGCATCGTAGTGCTCCCCGTGAAGGTGCCCTGCATGGGGGCCAGGAGCCCACCCTGGCCCCCACCGAAGATGGAGGCGGGGGAGCGCCATCGTACCCCCTGCAAAGAGGGAAGCCAGGGAGCACCGTTGTGCTCCCCATGAAAATGCCCACACGGGGTGCCAGGAGCCAACCCTGGCCCCTTACGAGAATGGTGATTGTGACGCGCAACCCTGTCAAGATGAGGAGGGGCACGGGACCCCATCTCCAGACCCCGCAGTGGCAGAGTGAGGGGGAGCGCCGTCACACCCCCTGAAGGAGTCCGGGGGCCTGGGACCCTATCCCTGGACCCCGAAGTCAAGGAGAAGAAGGGGGAGTGCCGCTGCACTCCCCCAAGGCCAGCGGGAGCCGCGCTGGCCTCAGAACTGCAGGGCTGGCTCCTGCGGCAGCACGCAAGGGTGCTGGCTGAGCGGGAAGCCGGCATGGGCAGCCGGGGGTGGGCTCCCCGGGCTGCCCTCCAATGGATACAAGGCAGGCGGGGGTCCCGGGTGGGACCGGGACCCCGAAAGAGGAGACGTGGTGCACAGGCCCGGTTAGGACCGGGCCCCAGAAAATTAGCTGATTGGCAGGGGTGGGCTCCCCAAACCGTCAACCTCACCTGGGGGTCCGGGTGGGACCGGGCCCCCCCACCGAGACCCAGGAAGGTGGCGAAGCGCCAGCGAGGCTCTACCCGGCACAGCAGGAGAGCCGCTCATATATTATTCAAGAAAGGAGCCTGAAGCGCCCCATAATGCTTTGCAAGGCATGGGCAAAGGATTGTTTCGGTGCTTGGTGGCCCCCCCCCGAGGTGGGGGACACCCTCAATTGAGAAAAGGTGCTGGGGGAGCTACTGGAGAAGCACAGTCTACCCCCCAACATGAAGAGGAGTCCCTCCCTAAGTCACATGGGGACTTGAAAAGAATAACCCCTCAAGGGCTCAGCCAGCATTTAAATACCTTCTAGGCTGGAGCATTTGTTCTGCAGCTGAGGGTGTCTTGCAAAGTGCATCATGGAATGTAGGGCTGAGTTGGGGATGTCTTGAGAAGGGCATCTCCTGGAGGTGAAGAGGTGTAATTGCACAAAATGCATTTACTAATGGGTATATCTTTTAGGAGGACTGATGTTCACAGGTGATGTCATAAACGAAAGGGGGTTATGCTGCCAGACATTCCTGCTAGGGTGTCTGGCTGTATATACGTAATCCTGTGATTTCATCTGTGATACCTTTAGAGGCTGAAATTGCAAAGCATTCTAATGATACCCAAATGTAATGAGTACTGTTATTCTAAAGTGTGCTTAAACATGTATTCTTGCTGCTGCCCTTAGGTGAAGACCCCAGACTGATAGCCCTTTAGAGATAGAGGTGCATACTTTATGGTCAGTAGGAAATGCTCAGTCAGGGTTATGTGTCACCTAGGCAGGTGTACCCATTTTTAATGCTTGTTGAGGTAAAGGGGTGGGTCACCACTGGGATGGTGCCAGTGCGCAGGGCCCACACCCCAGGTTATGTTTAACTAACTGCATTGGGGGCAAGATGATGTGCATACATGGGAGTGGTGGTACTAGACCCCACCCCCCCTGCGGGAGGGGTGGAGATGTTAAGCAATGTCACAAGGTAATTTCAACAGCTTATGTGAATTTGTAAATTGGTGCATAGTATTGAGTAGTGTGTGTGTTTAATAAATGTACTCTTACTTTTATAAAGCAAAGTACAGACTGGACAATCAATGATTGAGTGTTATTTCTCCGCACCTGCAAATGGCAATTACTAGCCCACACCACCTCCCTTGAGTAAGCCTCAGACTGCTCTGCAACGCTACCCACTGAGAGTCAGGCGATACAATTGGGTGTTTGGTTCCCAGTGAAAGACAAATGTATTCATGTTTTTTGTGCAGGCCTCACAGATGCTGCCTTGTTTTCCAAGAGCAGGGTAACCCCTAAACTTTTTGCTTCTTCCTCCAATTTTTTCCTGACCTGCTGTTGTTGGTTTTAGGACTCTAGGCACTTTACCACTGCTATTCAGTGCTAAAGTGCATATGCTCTCTGTGTAAATTGCGTTATGCATTGGTGTTTCCATGATTGGATGATTTGATTTACTAGTCAGTCCCTAGTACAGTGCACCGTGTGTGCCCACGGCCAGTAAGTCAAATGCTGCCAGTGGGCTTGCAGAACAGGTTGTGCCATCCACACAAGCAGCCTGTAAATGTAACACTGGCCTGCCATTGCAGAGCCGGTGTGCAGTCTGGTACTGCCATGTCGACTTGGCAAGTGCACCCACTCGCCAGACTCTAACCTTCCCTTTTCTTGCATGTTAGTCACCCCTAAGGTAGGCCCAAGGTACCACTGTGGGCAGGGTGCAGTGTATGTGAAAGGTAGGACATGCCCTGGTATGTGTGGCATGTCCTGATAGTGAATTACTGCCAATTTTGTTTTTCACTATTGCAAGGCTACCTGTTCCCATAGGACAGAATGGGGAGTTTGTTTATTAACATCTTATAACCATAACTTCCCCTGGGAACAAGGTAGAGAAATAATGTTTAGTGTGCCTGAATTCAGAATCTAAAGATGCATCTTTTAGTTAAGGTGATTTTTACATTCTGTGTTTGAAAATACCACTTTTAGAATGTAGGTATTTTCTTGCTCAGCCATCCAGTGTGCCTCTGCTGGGTTTGTGGATTCATTGTCTGGCTTTGGGATGACAGGGGCTGGGGAGGAGCAGTGTCTCCAGAGAGCCTAGGTGGGTCAGGGATGGGCTTAATAGACCTGGGCTGCATTTAAAGTAGGGGGAGGAGATTTCCTTTCACCTGAATGGGCCTGGTCTGCCTCTGACAATGGTGTCTCCACCTCCTGCCAGGAAGCTGCACCAGAAAGGACAGAACTGGTCCTGGCTGGGCACAGACACTTTCTTCCTGAGAGGACAAAGCATTTTTGACTATAAAGAGTGGGGCCCAAACCCCTAAACTTTAGAACACTTTTGGAACCAAGAAGACTCCCAAGAAGAAGAGCTGGAGAAACTGTGAGGAGGGACTGCTACTCTGCTGTGTGCTTTGCTATGTTGGCCTGCAGTGGCTGCTTCTGTCTTGGACTGGACTGAATTTTCTGCAATTTATTTCTGTGAGTTTCTCCAAGGGATTGAGGTAGAGCTTGCCTCCTGTTTAAGAAGTCTCAGGAACAGCAAAGACTTCAAGTTCTTCTGACCTCAGCACTGGGGACTGTGTGTTTTTTGCTGCAACAGAAGAAAAAGCAATCGGATGCCGTCTACAACGCCGCTGCCGACTCCGTGTCCTGAAGGCACCGCAGAGGGCACTGTCGCACCGCAACCCTGGTCTCACCGACGACGCCACCTGACGCCGCCACCGAGTCGATGCTTGCACTTCGACCTGTGGGCACCGCAGCACCTGGCTTCACGCCATCGCCTTGGTAGCCCCGACGCCGCCGCTTCACTCCGACATCGACGCCACTGCTTGCACCGTGGTTCTAGGGTACTACTCATAAGTTACATGACACACCGTCCTCATCCCGCACCCCAGACGGAGCTATTGACTTCAAGGATCTTTATCCTCAATGGATCGATGGATAAAAAAAAACATTACACACCTTCTCTCAACCAACCCCGCATGGGTTTGGCAGCACACAGGGGAGGTTAGAAGCACATGGGAGGTTGTGGCCAGGCCCTGCAGCCAACCCCCCGCTGCTTTAAAAAAACATAGAAGTTCACCGGGAAAAATATAAAGGTTATAGGAACGTTATAGTTAGGAATTAGCATTTAAAAATCCTTAGAAATTCACTGGAAAAAACTAAAGTTACACAGACGCTATAGTTAGGTTCTGAATTTACACTCAGAAAACTATAGAAATTCAGCTGCTATAGTTAGTTATTTCAAGTAAATATAACTCGGATCCTAAGGTAACTATAAGTTACGCCCTCACCATGGATAGCTAACTACCCCACATATTACATCATGGATGACATTTTCTATGGCATCATTAGTATTATCACTGCAACATTTAAAATGAAATTATTGGTGAGAAAACTGTGCATGGAGAGGGCGCGAGTTATAGTCACAGTATGGCACGAGTTATAGTTACTTGAAATAACTCTAACTATATCAGCTGAACTTTAAGTTTTTTTTGCATGTAAATTCAGAATCTAACTATAACGTCCCTGTAATCTTTGTTTTTTTCATTAAAAATATATATTTTATTATATATAAAGTCCTCTAACCTTAACAAACATTAAACTGCACAAAGTATTAAAATGAACCTTTTTCAAAATTGTTTATAAAAATTTAAGTTAGTATACGTTTTGCAAAGTAAATAAGAAGTATTCCCTACAAAGGACAAATGCACCCCTCCCCCCGATTCCCCTTCTTCATACTGCTCAATCCTTCTTTTATCTGGTCTGACGCGATACACAAGATTCCACTGAAGTAACTCATGGAGGGTTCACTTGCAGCACCTTCAGAGAGACATACGCTCTTGGTATACCTGACACCTCTCTGCGGAGGAAAACTTGAGTATAGCCCGATTGGCTTGTTTTCTTAAGTTAAGAGAAGCTCTGGGCATTGATTGGGGTTCTGATAACTGGTCACATTTGTGAATATAAACTGGACTTAACTTGCATGTAAATTATCATTTTCTGGACATGCACCTCCCTTGACCTCTTGTTGTTTTGTACATATATAATGTAAAGATGGTCTTCTGGTAACTCCCTCCTGGCTAGGACTATGTCAAGGTCTTACATAAGCTCTGCTTGCATGCCATGTGTTGCTCTTCTTATAGCTCAACATGGAGGCTAAACTCCAGCTTATGGAGTCCTTACCTGCTGAACAGAATCTGAGACTCTTGTACTACCAGCAGAGAAGAAGGCAGGCTTTTGAAGATTCAGCCTCCTCTTGAGATCGCTGCACCTCCATTGCACCCCCAAATATGGGCACAAAGTCTGAGCCACTGATCGCTTGCTTTGCAGCTACTGTTGACAGTTGTATTTTTATATTTAACTGCTCACAAACATCTAGAATATCTCTTTATGGTTGGGCAGACTATGATGTTCTATTTTCAATAGCAATGTTTGTAGTTATAAAGCTTTTCACACATTAGCTGTTTGTGTAGTTTGTTACCTTTGCCATACAGTATCTGTACTACTTGCTTAAGTTCAGTGCATATTCCTTTCCATGTATGCTGCTGGGTAGACGATCAATAGAGATTAGTGAACATTATGTAGTATTTATACTGTGTCCCTGAATTCAAGTACCCCTCATGATATTACCATTCGCTTAATGAGATTGCAGCCTAAGTGTTACATTACTGTATATCTCTGGGTATTTCACTTGATATTGGGTACTATTGTGTTTTGTGTACTTTCTAAATTGTATTTGGATTCTGTTTATAATGTTAATATATTTAAAATATATGATGTATTATTAACAGGGATGAGTTCACACAACGATTGCCTGGACATCCATACTTAATTTTACTGTGGTGACTGTGTAGCACTGTACCTAAACTCACCCCACTCACCCTCTTTTGAGTTAAGCATTGGATTGCTTTGGTATCCCAACCCACGAGAAAATAAGTGCAGAAACGAAAGTATAGATTTAGTATTCTTAACACCAAATCCACGTACCTTGTAGATATATATATTGTCACAGTGCACATTAGGTTTGCATGGAACCGTGCCTCACAAGTGGTTCAGAAGGTAAAATGTGTTCCATGCCCTGCCTCCAGAAATAAGCTGATGAGTGAGAGGGAGATCAAGGATTCAGCAGCTTCCACAGCAAGCTTTCCTGTGTGACCAAAGTTGGCGTCCTTCATCCAGTGTACAATTAAGACAAATGATAGAGAGCGTTCACCGCACACAGCACAGCAAGTGACTGATAGGTTGTCAGATGTGAGTTATGAGGACAGGCTAGACTCATGAAAAAAGGTTGGCCTAGAACAAAGGAGATTAACAAAGTGATATCATTGGTGAGCCTGTGCCCAGGATTTCAAAAGCACAGACAGATGTAGTAAACAACTTTGATTTATGTAAGCTGTTGAGATATTTTGAAGGACCAAGAGACACTGGGTTGAGAAATGACAGAATTTGAAAGTAATAAACATAATTTCACAGAGGGGGAACAACTCCATTAAAGGGCTCTTAAAAATACAGCATGCAAAACAAATATCTATTCATTTCAATTTCTATTGAAGGACAGAATTTATATAAGAGGTTATTTCAGGGAGCATGAGGAATGAGAGCACCCTACATGCATGTTGATTCATAAAAATCCCAGGGAACTAATATTTCACACCCAGAACCTTTTGTAGAGTTCGGCATGCGTGGGGCATTCGCCATACAGAAGCAGCTGTCTTGTCTGCCCTACAGAGAGTGTATAGACATTAATACAATCTAAATAGGACAAATGGGACATCCATCACTTTAAGCCAGAGGTCTCCAAACTTTTGGATGCCGAGACCCCTCTGTCAAAATTTTCAGGCCTAAGGACCCCTGACAAAAATTTCTAAACCTGTAGGTTGGGCCACTGGAATTATGAGGAAGGTGAGGACCACATTACACGACAGGCTTGACTAAATTGTGTGGGAAGAAAATGTAACTAATGTTATGTGATGCCACATATTTTGGGATAGCATTGCTTCATTATTTTGACATTGTTTACACAAAATAACACTGAGGAAAAATTTCACCCCATCAGTACCAGTTTATAACCAAAATACAGCAATTAATATCAGAAAGATGTCTAGTCAACCTTTGTGAAGGGCCTTCCACTCCGCAGGAATACGTGCTTCCACATTAGAAGCTCACCTGGCCCTGGCCGGGAGCAACAGGTGTCCCTTAAAACCCTGGCGATCTTGTGCAGAGTTAAGCAGTTTACACATGCCGTTTTCCTTTCATCCCCTCCCTTCCATCCCTTTCTCCTCTCCTCTCCCAACCCCGGCTCCCTCTCTCACTTTGCAGGCCATTTTCTTTCACCCCTTTTTACAACTTCTGAACTCTCCCCATTCAACCTCTCACTTCACCTTTAATCACCTCTTGCCATTCTGTCTTTTCACTGCCCTCATCTCTAACAGTCTCTCGCATTTATCTCATGGCCTCTCTGGCCCCGTCACCTCCCGTGCCCCTCAGCACTTCTCATTCACCTCAAGTCTCTCCATTCAAATTTAAATGCATTCTCACACTGCAGCATTAAATTTAAAATACAAATGTAAGGAATAGGCAGAGTGGGGGCCCAGTGGGTACTGGAACCAGAATACAACCTAAGCCTCTGTAACCAGTTTACAAAGGCATGTAGATAGATAGATAATGACTTTATTTCGGATATTTTTCAATCCATAAAAGTACACATCAATAAACAGTTCATATTAAAAACATCACATTAATTACAAAATCAATCACAAAAACATACAATACATAAATTCCATAAAAGAGTGCAAAGGCAAAACAGTGCAGAAAAAAAAGTGCATTAGTGCAATGGGCTACTGATAGTTCAAAGAAAGTTACAGTTACTCATCTAAACATTTTCTAAATCTCAGTGTCAATTTTAAAAATTCTAACACCTGGAGGACACTATCCGAGTGCAGCAGCTGTAAATACATAAAGGCAGGTCTAATTTGTTTAAAATTTAATTTCTTTAAAAGAGTAACAAGGTATCGCCTACGGGGATATTCATAAAATGTACATAAAAACATAAAATGCAGCATATCCTGTGGAGACTTCCCGTCGCAGCCACAGGGAGCTGCAGGTTTCTTAAAAATATCTGACGTGGGTCTAATTAAGAGATGATGGAAAATGTTAAACCTGAATCGGGTCAGCAGACATTTCTCATGTGAGGTAAAGGAGCATGTTAGATACTTTTCCATAGAGTCACAGGTACTCAGCATAATATACTTTCTAACATTAGGTTTTAAAAGCTCAACTTCATCTCTTAGAGCAATACAATTCATAGAAAAAACTTTCTTAATTGCTGCTACATCACCCTTAACTATATTGTGGTAAATAAAATATATTTATCCATTATCGATCGGAATTTCAGGCTGGAACTTAAACAAATAGCTCAGAATAATGAGAGGCAGAATCCGTGGTATAAGAGGTTTCTGAATGGGCTTTATTCCAAAATGGCCGACTCGAGTGGCGGACTTCAGGTTCCGTCACCAAGAAGGTTCAGGAAGTGAAGTACAATTCTTTATTGATTGACATACATTTTTATAGTTATTACATTATAATGAAAACGAATGTAGGAGGCGTAACATTTGATAAGAAAAGTGACATATTAATGACGTAAACGAAACTAGGCGTAATAAGGAGTAAAAAGAAACATAATTGGTTAACGTTATCAAATATAGGTGGTTCTATAAGATAATACTTGACATAGATGCGCGCGCAGCAGCATGACGTGCATTTGACGGGTAACTAGGGGGGTGAAGGGACCTCGTCACTAACTCTACGTGTGGAGACGAAAAGTCTAAGAGGTCAAGTCAACCTAATCCTAAATCATATCTAACATCCTATGTTAAAAGAACTATGTTATCCACAAGGAAGGACTGAAGGACTTTCGAACAGAATCTATTCTATACTGACTGTGTGCGTGCACAAACGCCTAAGTGTCTATGTGAGATGCAAGAGGCAGAAAACTTTCCATGGCAACTGGGCTATGAATTACTTGCAGGAGGACAGCCCTTTGCCCGAGAGCTAAAGGAAATGTTTACCTAAATCACTAGACAGGAATGCATCGGCTGAAGAGCAAAGTAGATAATTCGAAGGTGAAATACAGCTTCTTGGCAGACAGGCTAAACTGGCCGAGGCAGGCACCGTTAGCTGTACAGGAAATAGGACAAAGTTCATGGATACAGATGCAAGCTCAAGCTGACGCTTGTCAGAGACAGAGAGCAGGGAAAGGCTTTGAGGACAGAATCGGGCCTACTTGCCTGAACTGCAAAAATGGAGTAACTGAGCCATATAAAGTCGGTGGCCTTTCCTACTTAGGAATCGACTATCCAGCCCATTGATGGCGGATCTGACAGAGAACATGTTGACGGTGGACGCACATGTATTTGCGTCTTCAAAACTGGAACTGGAGAGAACATACATGTACTTGTAACATGCATATAGAACCGTTGGGGTCCAAGATAGGGGACATAACTGATCAGGGAAATCCACTTTTCCACATTCCCTCCTTGTCCCCTTACTTGCCCGTCAAGAAACATCAATCTTCATTAATCCATCGATTTGCTCATGGAGCATCATTTCTTCTTCTTTCTTCTTCCGAGATTTTGAACGAAAACCTTGATGTGGAATACACGATGTGGCACACAGACCACAAATCGCTGGTCCACATTGCAGGCATAAGCAACAACTGAATAGTATAAGAAGGCCAATACCTAGGAAGGATAGAACTCTCCATCCCCAGGCTGATATCAGACTCCAAAACCACCCGGACCAAGTCCAAGTGCCTGGATCTTCGTGTATCTGGCTCACAATCTTATGAAGGCGGGTTATAGCTTTATATACAGATGGCGAATTTTCTGGTATGAATACGCAGCAGCTGGATCCGATGACCCTACAAGCTCCGCCCCTATCGGCCAGGATGACGTCAAGGACAAGTCGATTTTGAAGGACAACGATCCTCATCACTGATTGTTCCTCTGTCAGATTGCCTAGGGCAGCTATAGTCTCATTCACTACGGCTTCAAGAGTCTTGGTTAGTCTACGTATTAGCTTACTATTTGCAATTGTACCTATATATGGGAAGATACCTTTATTGAAATCTACATACTTATCCCACGCTGTCTCAGTATAATCGACAACTGGGATATCTCTTCGCTCTCTATTGTGTGCTAAACGAGTATTTCGATAATAGTCGGGAGGAGCTAAGAAAACAGGTGGCAGAAGGAATGCAATGTAACAGGTACCATCCCAATCTAGAGGTAGACGCATGTATGCCGTCTGACCACATATAAAGTAGGAATGGCGAGAAGCTCTAAATGTAGATTTTCCTTCATCACTATATTCTACTGTAGTAACACATTTGCTATGGCCCATAGGTATGGAACCAACTTTTCTTACACATAATTCACCTTTAACTGGGAATACTGACATAGTGGGCAAAATTAGCTCAACTTCGGATTTGACATTCAGAATCATGAGATTAGGTGTAAAATTACCTAATCTATACACTTCGTTTTCTAGGTCAGTTCCTGTTCTACTAGGGTGACCCTCCTTGTCAGGGTGACAGACTTTGTATAACACTATATTCAGATTTCCCCATATCCAATGGTGTTGATAAACTGCTGTGTTTGAATCTATAGAATTCAATAAACTAAACCATGCTCCACAGGTGCCATTATATGTGAACGGATGTGGAAAGAAAGGCAGAACTCCTTTGTTATTCTGATAGGGAGGGAGTCGACCACACACCCAACAATTAGTGGCATTACTAGTCTGGTGGGAATGATGCAACATACTAATGAAAGTGTTATTACGCAGCGCAAGTCTGTAGGACAACTCATGTGGGGGTAGGTCACTAAAAGAATGTTCATCAGTTATATTAATAGCACGCCTAGAAACAGGATAATACATATGCAATAATATACTTGCAGTAACTATTATAAAACTTAAGAAAAACAAAATTAATAAAGTCACAATACAGTGGCTACGCAGTAATTTACAGTATGTATGTCTTTTCATTATGATTCGGGACTCTTCATGATTCAGACCTAAAGGAGACATGTCAGGACAGATTCAACCGCTTCACCTTGGAGAGGACTTAAACAATCAAATCGTCCGACAGTGTAGGCCTGGGCCTAAGTTTTTGCTTATAAAGTTCGGAGCTACTGGCCTCAGCCAAAGGTAGCTTTGAGTCAATGGGAGAAGATGCACGGGGAGTATTGTTCATATCAGGAGGAAGTCCATGAAATTTCTTTATATGGCTGGAATGGACCCAGCCCTTCCTCCCTTCGATCTTCACGGCTGTTCTTGTTGTCAACAGGACCTGTTTGGGGAGCTTCCACCTGGGGTCCAATTGGCTTTTCCTATCGAAATTCCGAACGAGGACGAAATCCCCGGGGACCACGTCATGGGGTTTCACCTCAGTGTTGTCAGGAAAAGCTGCGACCACCTGTGAACGAGAAGATTGTAGTGCAGACATCAAGGAAGCCAGGTAATCTGTCAGCATATTACAGTCAACATCAGTTATTTTACGTGGTATAGGCGTCCCCCACATATTTGGTGGTCTGCCAAAGATCACCTCATACGGGGATAGCCCTGTTCGAGAGTGTGGTACCATTCTCATGTAAAATAGTGCAACTGGTAAGGCTACTATCCAGTCAACACCTTTTTCCTGACATATTTTTGACAATCTGATTTTCAAAAGTTGATTATGTCGTTCCACGAGACCTGCTGCCTCGGGGTGTCGGACACAGTGGAATTTCCACTGATATCCCAGCAGAAGCGAAACATGTTTCATTAATTCGGATGAGAAGGGTTGGCCGTTATCTGAATATACCACACGTGGTAAACCATACCGTGGGAAGAATTCTCGAACTAGCTGTTTGGCAGTAGTTGGGGCAGTGTAATCTGATACAGGATACGCCTCTGTCCAACGGGAGAGAGCGCAAACAACTACGAGAACATATTTGAATCCTCGACAACGTTCCATCTGAATATAATCCATCTGGAGGACTTCAAAAGGATGATCAGGAGGCTGAAATCCACCCTGTTCTACGGGGACACTCTTCCCTGGATTAAACTGACAACATATCATACAGGTACGGACTTTCTGCTTAGCAGCTGCTCGTAAATGTTTGTTAAACCAAATGTGCTGAATGCTGTCTAACATGGCCTTTTCTCCTAAATGTGCGGGACTGTGAACTGTAGCTATAATGACTTGAACCATGGAATCAGGGAGAAACCATACAGATTTTCCCTTCGTCATCCATCCTTGATCTGTCTGAATCCCTCCTAGTTCAGTCCACTTCTTTATTTCTTCCTCTGTGGCATGTGTCTGTATGTCAATTACGTCAAGTGCGGGATCCTTAATTGTCATACACTGTGTTGGTGTCTGAACTATCGGCTTTGTCATGTCGGATGTACGAGTCTGAGCAGTCTGTTTGGCTGTTCTGTCAGCTAAATCATTGCCTTGAGAAATGATATCAGTAACCTTCGTGTGTGCTTTACATTTCATAATTGATATTGCAGTCGGTAAATGAATTGCGTCTAACAAAGCATGAATGAGAGACCCGTGCTGAATATGGGTTCCATGAGAAGTCAAATAACCTCTCTCTCTCCAAAGTACCCCGAAGTCATGTACGACTCCAAATGCATAACGTGAATCAGTATATATGTTGACTTTCTTGTCTGTGGCTTGAATACAGGCTTGTGTTAGAGCAACAAGTTCTGCTGCTTGAGCTGACAAAGTATCTATACAGTTTGTTTCAATGACTTCGGTGTCTGTAGTGACTGCGTATGCGGCAACTAAATTTCCTGTACTTGTCCTCATACACGAACCGTCTACATACAACGTCAGGTCTGGATCTAACAGTGGAACGTCTGTTAAGTCTTGTCTGGGTTTTGTCTTTATTTCGATAACTTCGACACAATCATGAGCTAGTGGGTCGGTTCCAATTACTGGCAAAAGTGTAGCAGGATTCAGTGTATTACAACGTCTGATTTCTATGTGTGGCTGAAACAGTGTCAGTTCGTAACCAGTAAGTCTTGCTATGGTCAAGTGTTGTGTTTGCGTTCGGTTCACGAGAACCTCTACTGCATGTGGTACTTGTACTGTCAATGGATGTCCTAACACTATGGCATCGCTTTGTCTGATTGCTAAAGCTGTTGCTGCTACTGATTTCAGACACGCAGGCAAAGCCTGAGCTACGGGATCTAATGTACTGGAGAAATAAGCACATGGCTTACATGATCCTGCTTGTTCCTGAGTGAGTACTGACAAAGCAGTACCTGCACGCTCTGTAACAAAGAGTGTAAAATGTTTGCTGTAACATGGTGTCGCTAGAACAGGTGCTTGACATAGAGCTTTCTTTAAGCTCTCAAAAGCTAGTGTGTGTTCCTGAGTCCAAGGGAGGACAGTCGACGTGGCTGCCTCCTGTGATGTCAACTGAATGAGTGGCTTCGCTAGAAATGCATATTGAGGAATCCACTGCCTACAGTATGAAGTGAGGCCTATGAAAGCCCGTACTTCCTTTTGTGTCTGCGGTATTGGCATGTTTGCAATTAACTGAATGCGGTCAGGTGTAAGCTGCCTTCCCTCCTTGGACAGCGAGTGGCCAAGATAAATAACTCGCTGAACACAGAATTGCAGCTTAGAAGGGGACACCTTGTGCCCCTTGTCGGCTAGAAAATGTAAAACTGTCAGTGATGCTTTTTCACATTCGGGTTCGCTTCGTGCGGTGATCAGCAGATCATCGACGTATTGAAGCAATGCAGTGTTAACGGGCATGTGTATACTGTCAAGTTCTCGTTTCAGTGCTTGGCTATAGATGCTGGGGCTTTCTGTAAATCCTTGGGGAGCGCGTGTGAATTTAAAGCTTCGTCCATTTAAGCTAAATCCGAATAGGTATTGGCTTTCCGGATCTATTGGGACGCTGAAAAAGGCATTCTTGAGATCAATTACAGTAAAGAATGTAGCTTGAGAATCAATGGCTGTCAGTAATGATGAAATATCGGGGACCACGGGAAATTGTGGCACAATGCATTTGTTTAATTCACGCAAATCAATAACTAATCGATATACTGGTGGGGCCATAGGATCAGTTCGTTTAAGAATCGGAATTATCGGTGAATTACACACATTGGAGTTGGTTTCTACAACCACTCCTTGCGCAACTAGCTCGTCAATGATTTTCAGTAAAGCCGCTACAGCATCCGGAGGTAACTTGTATTGTCGCATTCGTGGCAATACTACTCCTGCCTTCAGTGTGACTCGATATGGTGTAATGTTCATGCAACCAACATCAGTAGGGCCTTGTGCCCATAGATGCGCTGGTAAGTTCTGTAATCGGGAATCCATGTCTCTGGATACATAATGACCTTTAAAATCACGTAAAAACAATCTTACTCCTTCCGGAGAACAACAAATAATAGCCCCTAGGGCTTTCAATGTCTTTATACCTAACAAATTTTCTGGACATGATTTGGTAAGCAATAAGTCAGTAGTTCGTGTCAAGGGACCAATCGTAAGCGGAAGTGGCTGTGTTACTTCATTAACAATAGGCTTTCCTGAAAAACCAAGGGAAATATTTTTAGAGCCTGAGAGGGGTGCCCCTGGAACTTCACTACTTTTTATGGTCGTTCGACTTGCCCCTGTATCGAGTAAAAATTTTCTGTCATGACCTAATAATTCACTATGGACATAAGGTCCTTCTTGATCTACCGGAATCTCGATAAGGGGTAAGTCAACTTCCCTCTCTAGGCTGCTTCATGCGTAACGTTGATACTCAGGGTATTCGTACTGTGCGGTCTGATACATTTGTCGTGAAGTTACTTGTGTGGCAGTAGCAGGCAACGGTGGTGCAGCTGGCACGAACTGTATGGGCTGTTGTGCGGCTGGCATAGACTGTTGCTGAACTGGCATGGACTGTCCATGCTGCATAGTTCCTTGTTCATTCTGGTCCTGTCTAACTAATCGTGGTCTCTCTTTTGCAATACCTGAGGCTATATTACGTTTCAGGACTTGACAATCGTGTACATGATGGCCTGGCTGTTTACAGTAATTGCAGGTTCCTTTTACAGGAACTGCAGAGTCTCCAGAATGTGTCGTACCCTTTTTGTGACCATCCGCTGGTACTGTCTGAGAAACTAGCATTTTCATTTTAGTATCCTTCATGCGTCTATGCTCGTGTTCTTGTTCATCCCTAATTCTATTGTGATGATACTGTAACATTTGTAGCATTTGTGACGGAGTATTACTTTGCCAGGTACTCTCGAATTTCAATATTCTATTCTTCACTGGAGGTAACGCATTTTCCACCAACTTAGTCACAAACAAATGTGGATATGAGTCACTGCTTGCCTTTATACCACTGTTTATACCAAAACATTTTTCAAATCGGGCATAATAATCACTTGTGTCTTCATCTTGTTTTTGTTTACAGGCTGAGATTGCACCCCAATCTTCCTTTTTCGTCGCTAGTAAACGTGGCAGTACCTGTACTAGTAAACCTGGTAACAGTTTAACTTTGTCCCCGAGCCCTGACCCTGCAGTTCGGTCCCTCTCCTCCGCTGCTAATGCTGTCCAATCTATCTTTTGGTCTCCCACTTCCCACTCCTTTTCTTTCAGTTTTTCATAAATGCCAGGAGGCAAAAGCACCTTTAATATTGTCATAATATCAGGAAAGGTGTACTCTCCCATCAGTAACATGTCTTTAATTTCTCGGTGGAAACCCGCTGGGTCTTTATCATGACTGGGCACTACTTTCTTCATTTCTAATAATTCCATTTTTGATATGGGTGTATAAACAAATACACGATGAAACTGATTGTCATCACCCTTTATTGGGTGGACTTCTCGTAAAGGATTCTGTCTATCCATATAGTACGGTGTTCCTTCTTTGTTGGGAATCGAGAAAGGATCCGCATTTACTAAAAGGATGTACTGTTTACGTGACATTAGTATTTCTTTGATTAACTTGTTACTGGATCCTCTCCATCTATTCGTGAGAAGTTCGGTTAACATATCAGGTAAGGGACCAGGATCAGCATGTTGGCTCTTATATTGTATAAGAAGTTGCTGGATCATATAAATCCCAGCTAAACATTGTTCGTCTGGACTGAGGTTCAAAAACGCGTGTGCGACTGTCACGTCACCATATTTACCGGGACTGTCCATCCAATGAACAGCTGCCCTTGCTAATTCTTGTTCGTCCATAGAATCGAGGAGGTGGTAACCCCTTCGTTCCCGGAGTATTTTATCTGCGGCTTGAAACAAACGCTCGGGAGATTTCATATTTATTATTGTTGGACGCGTAGAGTGTATCGGATCAGAAAAACCCCCGGTATTATTACAGGACCTTCCTCTGCCCACATAGGCTATGGTGTCTGCCTGTCTTCCTGACTCTCCTGATTCGAACTCTTCATCCTGCTCGAACTCGTCTGTTTCCAATCTCTCTGCATGTATGTGTTCTACTTCTTTCCTAATTTTTCGGCACATGGCTACTATACTTCCCTGTTTATCATGTTTTCCCTCGGATATATTCTGACTCCATCTAGTAAGAGTTTGCATTACTTCCGGGTCTACCCCCGGTCGGTCTTGATTTCTGATCACACAATTTATAAGAAAACGTAACAATTCTCCCTGTATCTCGACTTTCTGATATTCCATAGCTCTGTTAATACATTCAGGATCTTTCCCTGTTTGCACGAAATGATATATGTTATCTAGATGTGCGGCCATTCCTGGCAGCCTTCCTAAAAATGTCGCAGCTCGTCTAATACGTAATGATGTTATAATCATTTCATCCTCTCTACCAGGCACCGGATCATATCTACAATCCACCATAAGCTCCTTAAGCGTACGGTTATTTATAAGTTTGGGCGTACGTGCATGTGCTGATTCCAGGAAAGAAAATTTACTCCCTTTGGGTGGCGTAAAATGAAGGCTAGCAGCACCTCCAGTAGCCCCCTCTGAGGTGTCAGACGTGAAAGGATTCGTTGAACGTGCTACAGCCACTACAGGTGTAGACACGGCTGTGGAAACAGTTGCGGGGACAGACGCGGAAGCAGATGTGCTTGCCGGAGCTTGTGTCGTGACTTGTGTCGGAGCTTGCTGTGGTACCGGGACAGGAACTTGATCTTGATGTTGAACCCCCCCAGCAGCCGGTCTGTGCGGTGCGGGGTTAGCATATTCGGGAACTGTATCATCTAAATATGAGGAAAGAAAAATATCTTCTGCGGTTCTAGGATGTCCTTTAGGATGTACCTTTATTGGAAACAATGGGGGTGGCAAGTCTTTTGGTATGGCCGTGGTGGCTTGAGGCAATCCTTCGGCCAGAAGGGGATACATCCCTTTCATAAGGGCATTTCTTTGTCTCTCTGTTTGTTCTGTTTGTACTCTTGTACCTTCTTCAATCAACTGCTTTTCTCGAACCTTATTTGCACTTTCTTTACTTCTCTCTCCTTGTCTCAGCGCCTTTTCAGTGCGCCTATGCGACTCTTTACGCCATAATTCAATAGCGTCTTTCTGTGACTGTCTAGCTTTCCTCTTCCACAACTCTTCTTCTACTTTCATGATACAGTCTGCATCCCAGGTCCCAGCTACGGGCCATCTCTGATTCTCTGGTAATTCTTTGGTGTAGTCCACCCATAGATCTAGAAATAATATGGCATCTAAGCCATGTTTATGGTACATGAAATGCCCTGGAGTGTCCCTAGGAGGGATAGGGACTGCCTCTTCAAGCACCCCTTTTCGAGTAGTAATTTGTCTTAACTTTGAAAAGAGCGGCATATTGACAACAGCTAATCTGGTACTTACTCTTGAACGGAACTGATCTGATACTTAAACTTGAACACACTTAGTACAAAAACACAATAATAAACAAAGCACAGTAAAACAATCATTCATACCACAATATGCAGGACTTTTTAGCACGTTAAAAATAAAACACTAAACATTTGTTAAAAATAACCAACAATGATGACAGTCTGCATAACTAATCACCAAGCAGAATTCTTGATAATAACTAGATACTTCGGAATACTTGATATACGACTAAACCGTACATATACACTGCTAAACAGTGCAGACCGGATTTGTGTACCCAAATCCGTCTTGACCGGCACAACCTATGTGCACGTCAACACGCCTCCCCGGCGATGGTACTCACCGAGTAGCTCACAACGAAAGGCCTCGGACACTGGACTTGATTTCGGACATCGGACCCTCTGGACATCGGGACTTCGGAAACCTGGTGGGCCTCTGTATACCTCGGATCTTGCTCTCTCAGCTAGGCTCTGGTCGGGATACTTTGCGCTTCTCACCGCCTCGTCTGGGTTGATCGCAGCCTCAGTCGCCCCCGCTTGACCGGAGGGAGCTACAGGAAATCCTGCTGGTACGCGTTATGGTCCGTCCAGCTATGGCAGGAGACCGGGCCTGCAACGCACCGCCGGCGCGTGAGATGAGAAAGTGTCCCTGTTCGGGCGCCATTATGTGGTAAATAAAATATATTTATCCATTATCGATCGGAATTTCAGGCTGGAACTTAAACAAATAGCTCAGAATAATGAGAGGCAGAATCCGTGGTATAAGAGGTTTCTGAATGGGCTTTATTCCAAAATGGCCGACTCGAGTGGCGGACTTCAGGTTCCGTCACCAAGAAGGTTCAGGAAGTGAAGTACAATTCTTTATTGATTGACATACATTTTTATAGTTATTACATTATAATGAAAACGAATGTAGGAGGCGTAACATTTGATAAGAAAAGTGACATATTAATGACGTAAACGAAACTAGGCGTAATAAGGAGTAAAAAGAAACATAATTGGTTAACGTTATCAAATATAGGTGGTTCTATAAGATAATACTTGACATAGATGCGCGCGCAGCAGCATGACGTGCATTTGACGGGTAACTAGGGGGGTGAAGGGACCTCGTCACTAACTCTACGTGTGGAGACGAAAAGTCTAAGAGGTCAAGTCAACCTAATCCTAAATCATATCTAACATCCTATGTTAAAAGAACTATGTTATCCACAAGGAAGGACTGAAGGACTTTCGAACAGAATCTATTCTATACTGACTGTGTGCGTGCACAAACGCCTAAGTGTCTATGTGAGATGCAAGAGGCAGAAAACTTTCCATGGCAACTGGGCTATGAATTACTTGCAGGAGGACAGCCCTTTGCCCGAGAGCTAAAGGAAATGTTTACCTAAATCACTAGACAGGAATGCATCGGCTGAAGAGCAAAGTAGATAATTCGAAGGTGAAATACAGCTTCTTGGCAGACAGGCTAAACTGGCCGAGGCAGGCACCGTTAGCTGCACAGGAAATAGGACAAAGTTCATGGATACAGATGCAAGCTCAAGCTGACGCTTGTCAGAGACAGAGAGCAGGGAAAGGCTTTGAGGACAGAATCGGGCCTACTTGCCTGAACTGCAAAAATGGAGTAACTGAGCCATATAAAGTCGGTGGCCTTTCCTACTTAGGAATCGACTATCCAGCCCATTGATGGCGGATCTGACAGAGAACATGTTGACGGTGGACGCACATGTATTTGCGTCTTCAAAACTGGAACTGGAGAGAACATACATGTACTTGTAACATGCATATAGAACCGTTGGGGTCCAAGATAGGGGACATAACTGATCAGGGAAATCCACTTTTCCACAATATCCCTCGGTTTATCAAACAGATTCAGGCAGCCAAGTTTCAAAAATTGGGACTTCAAGTATTTAAGCCAAGGTACACACATGGCATGATCAAGTGATATAAGGTCTTCCACTATCAAATGTGTTAAAGGAATTTCATCACTTAACCATAGTTTTACCCAGCATAACAATGGTTTTAAACCAACAATGTCGGATAAATACTGGCAACCAAGTTCTTCATGTGCAATTAAATTCGAGGTGCTACCTGGAACACATAACAGACGCTTTAAAAAATTATTTTCAACTATTTGTAATTGTTCGCCATTTATGTAGCCCCATATCTCACTACCATATACTGCAGTGGCTATGGATTTAGAGTTATATAATTTCATCATAGCCACATTTGGTTTATTCCCCAGTTTAGAGGCAATATTGAAGATGGAGGCATTGACTCTAGTCATTTCCCCCTTTTTCTTGGCCAAGTGTGGAGCCCAATTAAGTTTGGTATCAAATAAGATACCTAGATAAGAGAATGTTTGGGTGGTAGGGATCAAAACATCATTCAATTTAAAATTGAACTTCTTTTTAGGTTGACGGCCAACATGCATTATATAGGATTTTGAATTGTTGACCTTAAGGTCCCTATCAGACATAAAGTTATTAAAAACATTCAAAGGCATGTAAAAATGCAAATGGTCTTTAAAGACCTGTTAAAAACTCGAGCGTGCTGGAGATAAGACTCCAGACACTGCTTAGCCAAGCCCACAGCAGCTCAAGCTGCACTGCAGCAGCCCAGGCTGAGACACACGACGGGGGAGGAGGGTGGCTGAAGCCCTTGTAATCCTGTGGGCCTGGGCAGAAGTGTGACTGGGAATGCACGACCGTCTTTGTATCACTCCATGGCCCCGCTGGGGGTCGCGCCCCACAGTTTGAAGACCCCTGCTTTAAGCACATGTTCACCATCCTTCAATCTATGAATCAGGCTTGAGACCCCCATGACAACTCAGTATTACCTATTTCTGTGGCACCCTTTCCCACTCTACAGACTCCTGTTTGCTGCTGTAGGATTAGGGCAATAGCAAGGAATTGTATTCACAGGGCATAACCAGGGCTTTTAGCCCCCTGTTCACTTTATGTTTTTGCCGGTGACCTCATGACACATCAGATTTGGGGTAGCTGCTGCTGCTCTAGTTATCCTAATTGATGTCCTTTTTTGCATGATTCATAATCAGAACTTGTGTGGATCGAAGGAAAGTTTTCATGAAAGAAGTAGAACAAACTGGATGTTCAATAAATTAACAGAAGGGCTGATTTAATTAATTTAATTTAGTTCCTTTTTAATTAACTGTGTACATTTGCCCTGATTCTCTGCCGTATATATGGCACTCCTGGATATATGTTGCACACTTTGAGGCTTACATCATGCATGTTTTCGGTGGATCTTGCCAAAACGTTAGTATTAAAAGTAAATTAAAAAACTATGAGGGCTGGCACAACTTTCCTGGATGTTCTCCATTAATCATTGGTCCAGATTCTGCACTTAAAAGCTGAAAGTAGCGAACTAAATGTGGCCATTAACACACTTTTGTGAATCATAGTGGCCATGGAGTGACTCCTGGTGCATTGTAAAAAGCATTTTCTTTTCACTTCTCTCATGCGAAGTTCCAAGAATGTCCAATGTCTGGGTGAAAGGACATTTCAGCAGATCTCACAATTCCAGTGGGAATGGTAACTATTATTACCAGCCAAAATATTTATGTTTCTGTGGGTCATAGTCTTGTTCGAATATGTTTCCAATGGCTAATACAGAGGAATATGCTGCAATGAATGTATGACAATACCACGCAAACATTTACAACGCATGCCTTTACATCGCAATTTTTACATCACAACATTCATTACAATGCCTGATTTTACATTGCATGCCATCACAACGCATTTTTAGAAACTACATTTACAATGCATTCCATTACAATGCATACCATTACAACGCATATTACTTTTAGGGCAACTGTAGGGTAAGTGTTGGATAGTGTAGGGCTAAAAATTACTATTCCCACTCCAGTGAGTGCAACAGTGGGGTAAGTGTTGGATAGTGTAGGGATAAAAATTACTATTCCTACTCCAGTGAGTGCAACAGTAGGGTAAGTGTTGGATAGTGTAGGGGCAAAAATTACTATTTCCACTCCAGTGAGTGCAACAGTAGGGTAAGTGTTGGATAGGGGAGGGGTAAAAATTACTATTCCCCATTACTTACCTTATATTGCGTGGTAATGGCATGCATTGCAGTGACATGCGTTGTAATGACATGCGTTGTAGTGACATGCGATGTAATGGCTGCATTGTAATGGCATGCGATGTAAAGGATGTTGCATTGTAATGACTGTGTTGCAAAAGTAGTGCAATGTAATGACTGCGTTGCCCAAAAATTAGAATTTGGGTGTTGTTAAATTGTACTTGTAATGAAGCAGGTTCTGACCTGCCAAAGCAGCCACTTTGAATTTGTTATGGACTTCTGCTGTGGTGGGGGACCCCTAATGGAGTCGTATCTATCGTAAGCTCTATGTTAAAAGTGAATTGAGGAGTCTCGTCTAATACTCATCTTTTCATATAAGGTATGCAGCTGGGCTAAGTGGCACTGTGCAAGTTACACGTCAACATGTGAGCACACCCATGTGCACTGCTGAGCAGAATGATCAAGAAATATTGTTTTCTGTCTCACCCTGCCATCTGTGCAGAGAGAGCATAGGTGCTGACATGACCCAGAGTAAATTGTTTGTGCCCTTTCAAGGACTTGGGATTGGGAATTAACCAAACAAATCCCCTTTATCTGTGGCAGAACTGTGAATCTGTAGTGTGTAAACTGGTGCTTTTGGTAGAGTGTACCTAAATTGTAAAGTTTGATCGAGACGCGGTACAAAGGTCATTGATGTGTACTTTCCTATCAATGCCTGGGTCCAAAACTCAAATGAAGAGTCCATTTTTCTACTATAGAATTTGTTCATGTCCTTATAGATTTTGTGTTCATGAGATTCGTGCTTTGAGCTGCCCTGATGGGAATTCTTTTACTGCAGATCAAAGCCCTCTTATTAGAAAGATTAGATTTCTTCTAGCATGGGAAGGGGCAGAAATTAAATTTTCGTAGGCTGATGAACAGCTCTTCCTTGTAAAGTAGTTCCCACACTGGACAATGTGCAAAACCAGACAGGCTTCTTGCTCCATTCACCTTGTGGGATATCTTTGAAGTCTTTGAAGGAAACCAGGTCTGGGTTTCACTGTGCATAGGGTTAGGCAGCCAGGAAGCTTATCCCAGAGGTGCCAGTTAGGGTGGAAGGCTGCCTTGACATCACTGGACTGCAAAGATTACTCCCATGTCCTAGAAATCTCCGCCTTCATTTTTAAACCTCTGATCAATGAAGAACAGTCGAAAAGAAGAGGAAAAAAGAAAGGAAGATGAACCAGCCCCACTGATGAACCACTGTGCGGGTATGGACGACCCCAACCTGGACTCAAACTTTAGTGGACTCTGGGCCTTATGTAGGTGGGCTTGCATTTACCACTTCATAAATACCGAATCATACCGATTCGGTATTTATGAAGTGGTAAATGCAATGTAGGTAATGAGTCGGTAAATATTACCGATTCGGAAAAATTCGATAATTACCGAATCGGTATTTACCGATTCGGTAATGAGGCATACCTTCCCATTGATGGGAAGGTATGCCTCATTACCGAATTGGTAAATACCGATTCGGTAATGGGGGAGCACATGCAAGGGTGGCAGGGTGTCACATTGACACCCTGTTGCACCTCTGATTCGGCCATGTGTGCACATGTGGCGCACATACATGCCCTAAGGGCATGTATGTCTGCCACATTGCACACTTAAACGTGCACAAAAATGCTTTTTGTCACCTATTCGTCATTTACCACCAACCTTTAGTTGGTGGTAAATAACGAATCCCCACACCCACCACACACTGCCCCTACATCTCATTTCATGATTCGGTATTTACCGAATCGGTAAATTTACCGAATCGGTAATATTACCGATTCGGTAATTTTACCGATTCGGTAAATACCGAATCATGAAATTCTCCCCCTACATCTCAAAAGCCAAAATACCGGTCGGTAACGGTATAATTACCGAAAATCGGCCGTTACCAACCGGTATTTGGCTTCCTACATGAGGCCCTCTGTCTCTTAGGCACTAGTGCTATGATTCTTTCTCAGGACCAGTAAAGGGTGGACTTGCTGGGTACCCTGAAGAAATGGGACTCCCTTCGACTTCTGTGCATTGGTCCTATTTGTGGGGACTCCAGGAGTGCTCCTACTGGCCACACAGGTACCCTGCAAGTCACTAAAGGCCTGAGTGCATAGGAAGTGCAGGCAGGGAAAGTGGCCAGACATGCAAATCTTGGGGTGCTGCAGCCAGGGAAACCTCACTTCAGCAGGCCAGCATGACTGGGCAGTAGAGCAGGTCCTGGCACCTAAAGTGAGACGCTACCAAGGAGGAGGAATTAGCCATGATAAGGGCTGGAGTAGTGGCCCCAACAATTCTCAAGCGTAGTTTTAGCGGTCAGGATGTCCCACATGCAGTGCCATGGTGATTAGAGGATGCCACATTGCCACAGAGCAGAAAACCACATCGAAATCAGCACAATGCAGCCAGAGATATTGGAAAAAGAAGAAGCCACATATATGGCAGTTCCGTAGATACATTGAATGCCCTGGAGGTGCAAGCCTTCCATGGGGAGTCTGTAGTGATGTGGGTCCTCCCAGGAGATCAGGGATGCATCCACTCCATCTTTAAAAATTGTCCTCAGCTTTAAAGGGTAGAGACAGCCAACTCCATATCGCTGCCTGGGAAGGCTATAGGCCTAACCTATGCGGCCACGTGAGGAGAGACAGGTGCCCAGGTACAATGAGGGCTGACTGTACACTGGTCTTCACTCCACACAATGGGAGTCAATTGCACAAGGAGAGAAGGACTAGGCAGTGTTCTCCACCCAGTGCTATGTGCTAAAGTGCTATGTGGACGGAAGCTCTAGCAGACCCTGCATCCTGCGGATACTCCATTGTCCGGGAGACAATGGGGCTTAATTACATGCCCCTTGTGCTATCGGTACGTCACTCTTCCCCATGTTAAAAGTGATGCACCGGCGGTGCAAGACGCTTGTAAGTAAATGTGTTTGGGTACTTTAGCCGGGGTGGTGCACCAACGTGGAGCTGCAATGCTAGCAGGTTTATTTAAAAAGTCCCAAAGATAAGCAAAGTGTTCAAGCCATGTTTGCCAAAGAGAATGCCTGAAACAAGCTCCTTAAGGGAAGGAACTTCCTATTACCCACTGGGGCTTTTACAGATGTGCATAGTACTTAGGAGAGAAGGTTTAAGAAAACCAGTGGCATTGCAAAGTCTTTTACTCTGGTCTGGGGGCTGTTTGGATCTGTGGCAGGTCCCATTGCAGGTAGATAAACACCACCCTAAATCTCTCATGGAGAAGAATTACTGACTCTAGAAGAAGCTTGCTTACTCCAAGGATTGAGTTTGTTTCTTGTTGTAGCAGTGCTGGGCCAATTGGGCCTCATTTACAAACTTTCCTGCTGTGGTGTCATACGTCAAAAGGGCAGGAATTTGCCGTATCTACAAGATTCCTGTCCTTCTCCCCTGCGCCTGCGCATAGACAGCAGCCGTGCACTAACGCACACTTCCTTGCATCATGTTGCGAGGGAGCCTGTGTTGTGGAGATGATTGTTTTTGTGCAGGAAGGGACACCTTCCTGCACAAAAACAATCATTGTTGGCATTTTCCTCTTTCTGTGAGGAAAAAAACAATGAGAAATAAAAGTATTTCTCCTCGTTGCGCCAAACCTACACCTCCCCTGGGGAGGCGTAGGATTCTGACACATGCCCAGGTTTACGATTCCTCGTAAATCTGGGAATGCTTCAGATTCCATTGGTGTTGCGTGGGAACATCCACAGCAACACACATGGAACGCCCCTCTCATGCAGTTTTCTGAGTAAAAGGGGCACATATTTACAAGGCCAAAAAAGTGGCTTTGTTGGCCTTATAAATATGCTGCGACACATTGTGCAACTGGAGCATTAAAAAAGTGATGCTCAGAAAGTGCAAAAGTGCTGCTATGGCATCGTAAATTAGGCCCATTGTTTTTAGAATGCTGCTAGGCATATTGGCAACACGGGGAGAAAGAAAAAATATCGATGTTCGTGCCCATTGTGAAATGCTGTCAAAACGAAAGGTCTGGCTTTGTGAGTGGACAATCTCATAAAGACAAGCACACTTGAAGGTTTAACATTGCTGACATTTCAATTTTTCCGTACTGATACATATGTGTCAAAGCCCATAGGTATTTCTTTTTTTATATAGCAAATGGCTAATGTTGATAGTGTTTAAGGAAACTAGATGCTGGTGGCTTTATCCATACAACATTTCATCTCAAGGCTTTTAGCCTCAATTTACTATCGGGAACAACATTAACAAAGCCAGTATTTTTTTATTTGTTCATAGTTGTGGGCTTTTGAATGATGTTCTTTAAGTACTGTTAGGGTTTCTTGTGGTGTTAGGCATTAAGGTTTGTTGCTGCACAAACCGATGAAAGTGCGTCAGAACTACAGGGTTCAGTCTGGGTTTGGAGAGTTACTTGCTCACTGCGACCCTTTTATGGTTACTCATTTTGCACCCCTGAAGTTCGTAAGAGCACTTTAGGCAGGCTTCCAGTTGGTTTTTCCATCAGCCATTTGGTAAATGTTTATAATTGTGTACCTAGTAGTTAGCTGTGCGTCTATTAAAGTATTTTTCTTTTTAAAGGCAAAAGCAATGATTGGACAAGGATTTCCGGAGTACAAAGGCCCTAAGGAAACAAGAGGCGAAAGTTCCCAATTGGCACTATTAGGATGCAGTAATATCTGATTGCCTTGGGATCCTCTGAACTGAATTTCTCATTGCACTTTTGATTGTTATTTTTGGGCAATATGCTTGTATGTATTATGTTGGTGCTGTTATGGTATAAATCCAGATAGGTAACAATTTAAGATTGTGTTGACCAGTAAAGGAGGGAGAAAGTTTTTCCAGTCGTGGTACTGTGACTGGATAAGCTGGAGGAGTATTTTTCTATGGTTGTTGGGGTGGTCCTTCAAGAGGTTGGTCGGACGGTCTAATCATAATGATTGAAGGAATGTTCTTATAAATTCTCTTTGCACAGGGGTGGAGACTTTGGGCATCATTTATGGGGTTTTGGCATAGGGCAGTGCAGCAAGTCACCTTGCTGCGCTGACCTACGTCAAAGTGAAAGGACAGGAATGCATCCAACACAGTGCATTCCTGTGATTTTCCCCTGCGCTGGCGCAGTTTCAGCAAACTAGCGCCAACACAAGCACACTTGCACGCTGGTGCAAAGTTGCCTCTGTTGTCAGCATGATTGGTTTTGTGCAAGAAGGGGCACCTGCTGCACAAAAACAATCCTGGGAGGCTTTTTCCTCTTTCTATGTGTGCTGCATGGAAAGAGGAAAAAAACAAATGAAATATAGGGGCGGTGTGAGGTTTTGGCGCATCCCCTGGTTTACATGGTTTTGTAATTCTGGAGAAGCATCACAATCGATGGGTGTTGCATGGGAACACCCACTGCAATGCCCATGGAATGCCTCTGTAGTGCAGAATAAGGCAACACAGTGGTTTGCTCTGCCTTGCCTCCCTCCATATCTATGAGGCCAACCAAAGCCAAGCAAAGTCGCTTTGTGTGGGCTCATAGATATGATTTTGTAGTTTACGGCGCCAGAGTGTCACATAAAGTGACCCCCTGGCGGCTCAAGGAGCTCATAAACCTGCCCCTTCGTTTTTGGCTGGGTAAGCTGGTGCAAAGATTCTTGGTGCTTTGTCGCTGAAGCAGCTGATTAGGTCTCGCCTGACCCAGCGCATGCGCTGGTCTGGCGAGACTTATTGAGAGGGCTCCAAAAAGGGCTACCAGGCCAGCCTAGAGCTACAGTGCATGTGCCCGGGCGCGCGCGCTGCGCTTGACCGCGATTACTTTCCCTTTCCCGGCCGCACCGCCGCTTGGCATAGCCAATAGGTCTCGATTTTGGGACCTTATAAGTATTTAGTTATGAAACTGTTGCATGGCTAAACACTTATAAGGTCCCAAAGGCACTGCAGGTATTTGTTAAGTACACACATTTAATGCTTCACAAAGTTGAAAATTTGTGTATGTTGCATCAGAAAAAGTTCCTACGCTTAAAATATTATTGCAGGAGATCCACTTGAACAATTTTCCTGCAGTACATTTTGTGTGAAAAAAATCTCCTCCTTTCCTATTTGTTTTCACCTACAAAACCCAGCAACAGTGTATTTTCCCACCCACTTTCTAAAACATAATGAAGTTGAATGAGCAACAGATTCACAACTCTACCCATTACTACTGAGAATGACAAAGATGAAGGACCTCTGGTAAATCACATTTAAATATATATCTGGAATAGCCAGTTTCATCCCTAGTAGCAAAAAGGAAAATGTTGCAAGTTTTGCTGAAGCTTGTAATTTGTCCTGTCGAAGTGGAGACAAGTTGAATCAATCATCTGTTAAAAAAATGGCAAAGTCAATCAAATATTAATATTTACTGTATATTGAATTCTTAAACCTTTATGGTGACACTGGAGCCCCAGTCACTTGGGCAGGTGTAGTTGTAGAAAAGAGATTGCCAGAGAACATCAGAAAACAGAACAAATTGAGGCTCCACCCCTGCTGTGATTGGACCCTTTTTTGTAAACTGGGGAGGCTCCACTAACCATGGGTATGAACTGATCATTGGCCAAATTGCATGTCAAGTAATGAATATTGATCAGGCTATTGGCACTCAAAGATTGAAGGCCAATTTAAATGTTTGGTCAGTGCTTTTTTTGTCTATCATGTAGTCCACCAGAATGGTGTCAGTTTCTCCATCACTTTTGTTGTAGCTATCATAAATGGGGACAATAGATGGGGAAACACTTAGGCAGAAGATCGAACAAGTACATCGCTGCTGCCAGAATTTACACCTACAAATATGGCCACTAGAAATATCCCAACAAGTTCAGGTACATTGTATCCACATATTTGCACCACCTAACATTCGGAATGAGGTTCCCAACTGTTGGAAACTCTACACTTTTCTTTTCCTGACAGTGAGTTGCCATTTCCATACCAGTTTTTTATGAAGTCAACACCACTACAGTGCCAGACCAGTCACTCTAGACTGGGCAGCTAATTTGCAACTGTGTCAGGTGGCGGGGGGAGATAACTCTGGGTCTCTTGAAGAAACCAGGGAAGAAGCCAGAGGAGTCACCAGGGGGGATATATTAATCTCGAGTACACTAAGGAGCCGATTCCGGTGTTATTCGGAAACTATTCCAAACTAATCGGTCTCGGAATCGTTTACAAACTAATCTGGTCCTGGGAGTACGAATGACCGATTACGATGTTTCCCAGCATTGTTCGGTCAGACTCACATTGACTTCAATGGGAGCCTGTGTTCCAAACAAGAACACAGGCTCCCATTAAAAAAAGGGTGGTTAGGGAAAACCTTGCACCCTGTGGAGGGCACCACATGGTGCCTGCCACATTGTGCATGGTTGGGAAGATGGGTCCCGTGGGTACCCCTACAGGCCCCAATCAGATGGCTCCAGCCCTCAAACTCAGATTCCAACTGGCCTTTCATGCCAGGCAGACTGAATCAGAACGGATGTCTGAATTGGTCATCGTAATCGCTCGTTCAGAAACAGTGTCCATAGAGCTGTACGTTTCGGCTCAGAAAGACTAGGGCAGTCCGAATGCCTTTCGGAACCGATTCGGACTGCCTGAACAGTTTCTGGGCATCGTAATCTGTTGTTGGGAAATGTGCAGGATTCATTCGGAAACAAGGGTTCAGAGCCTTTCTGAACGATCTCGGAATCCTCCCCTAAGTAGGTTGCCTCCAACAATGGTGTTACAGATAGGAAATCCACATTCTCTAGGAAGAATTACTGGTATTTCTTCTTTTCAAGTAGCCCATAAGTCTGGTGAGCATTATGAGGACCCCAATCCTTTGTTCATTCAAGCATAATTTCGATTTAGGATGATGGCACACTTCCTAAATAATAACAAGAAATACTTAAATAAAACAAATTGCACAAGTCCGAGATGTCATCCACTTCAGGGGGATCACAAATAGGAACCACAGCAGGAGAGATATATATCACAATATCTAACAAAAATGTTTTCTGACATAAATATTTTGGCCTAAATATCGTTTACAAAGCTATCTCTCCATTCAGTGTAGATTTTCTTTCTTATCAACTCCAATGGGGAGATATTTTTGGAAACAATATGAAGGACGCAATAATTATGTCAGAGGATATCTAAGCCACAATATTCTCAAACTATACCCAAAAGTAGAAATACGTGGCTAAATACATCTTTTATTTAAATTCCCTGAAAATATCTGTGTATTTCACAAATTCAGCTTACGAAATGCATACATTTAACCAAAAAGGCGGTCATATACATGATCTGTGGAAAGTGCTTCTCCTTCCCTTGCATAGAATGCATCAGCAAAATCATTGTAATTTGTGGAGAAAAAAAACTATGAAATAATGTTGAACTTATAGCGAAGGTGAAATAGAAGCACTAAGTTAAACGATCATTTGTTATTCTGAGGATGTACAAGAATGAGTCTTACAGACCACAGTCATTCACTTTAGTAAAAATATTGGTATTATTCTAGATACTGGTGAATATCCTAGCCCTTGAAAGGGATGAAGTCCTTTTAGAACTGATTTCTTCTTTAGACTGTATGCCTCACAGATATCTTTTGATTCATTTAATTACAGGTCTTGAGTCGGTGCTCTGAATCTAATTTGACCTTCTTTTCATCCATGAAGTTATTATATCAGAAAACATTTTGCACATCATTATGCCATTCGGTCCCTGAAGACAATTATCTAAACTGTTCAGTGTGTGAAATGACCTATCTTTGTACTATTGGTACTTAGTTAAGACATATCCAGCTGAATGATCCCCAGTGTTTCCCTCAAAGGTAAACATACATTCTATTTCAAATGAGTGATAATTGGAGAGTAAATGACTCATCTTTTGTAAAAAGGAAAAAGCTATCCTGTGTCTCTCGTCAGCAATGCTGCTCACAGTAACATTGCTCATTGCTGTGTCACTTTGAAAATCCCATCGCCTGCACATTAAAAATGTGTCTGAAATTGATCAAAACAACTCAAAAACATGAGCCTACCATGGCTTTTTTAAGATGGCGGGAGAGCGTTAAAATCTGGGGAGCATACTTCCATCATTTCCATGAGCGTCCACTTGCATCCAGAGAACCCCATACATCTTAGACTATATCTTTTAAAAACACATTCTTTAGCACCAGGCTGTCCTATAAAAGTCATAAATAAATATACATTTATTCATCCCAAACTCCACCTGTAATTCTTAACTTCAAGTATTTAATTCTAAACAATTGATGGGCACATTGTGTCAATAATAAGACTGTGAAGAGTGCATTTAAAGGTGTCATTGTAGCTGTCGACAGTGCTTTCTCAACAATAAGTTGGGAGGAAGTACCCCAAGCAGAGATCTATTCATAGGGGAGTCTCAGGGCTTTAGCAAATCTGGAGTGGAGTTGATAGAAACAGATTGCACGGTTGCAGAGGAGTACTTCAGTTGAGATGGTAGGAAATTGGCAAGAGTGTAAGTTGACTGGGCACAGAGACAAGGGTCCATTTTGCATAAAGTGCCCCGGGGACACAACAGGTGTTTGCGCCTGCTTTGCCTGCCCCGGGACACTTTGGTATTTCAGAAGGGGCTGCAGTCTTTTGTGCGGGCTGACATACGTAAAGCGTTAGTGCTATCTTCAAGGGGGAGTTGCCTCGTTTGCATGACGGTGTGTTCCATGCAAATGAGGGAATCCCTTTGCAAAGAAGCCCGCAGCAGCAGCACTAAGAGTGCGCCATCTAAAAGGTGGCGCACTATCAGTGCGCCCCCTGATGGCTGCCCTCTGGAGGGGTAAAAGGGGGTCCCATGGACCCCCAGACATCCCCTTGCAGGTGGATGCAGTCACTGACTGCACCCACCTGCAAGGGGATCTCTAATCCCCTTCAAAAGTGCAGGCGGGTTGCTGCCTGCACTGTGAAAACATGGAGTGTCTGTAAAGCAGCTGCTCCGTTTTTCACAGGAATGCGCTACACCCAGGGCAGCAAGAGTTCGCAGTTGCGCCGGGGGCAGTGCATTTATGGCAATAGAGCACATTTTCACAGTTTGGTGACCACCGCACCTTTTTTAAAGATGCGCCCGGCGCACACCATGAAAATGCGCAATTACCATAATACCGCCCAAAGTCTCTGAATCTACTACTTATGTAGAAGGCACTTTCTGGAAAAGGTGGCACTGACTCCTTAAACTACTTTACTGTGGCCATGTGGAAAGGCAGGCTTGGATGTTTCATCCCATGGGAATCTATGAAATAGGCGGTGCCATTTCAGCAAGTCCACTGAAGTAATTGTCACCAGCATGGATTTTTGTGCACGCCTGGCACTATACCTTGGGTGTCCTATTGCCTGCCAGCTTCTCTGAGTGACCCTATGATCAGTGAGGGTCAAAGGTGAAATGAGGCCTACTTTTTTCGCTAGGAGCACTGAGTAAGGTACGTAAGGCACTAGGTCTAGCATTTACGCGAGTTTGAGCTATTGACATTGCAAATAACAATGCCTTTTATTTTTATTTTAGTTTTTAGTACATAAATAAACAACAATGCCAAAGTCTTAAACTCGCGTAAATGCTAAACCTATTGCATTGCAAATGCTTGTTTAATTGCAGGACTCACAGACTGAGTCTCCAGTCCTGTAATGGCAGCCGCAAAAACCATTTCATGAGGCGAAAGCAAATCATATACTCCGGTCCTGTGGGGCTCCTGTGACACCAGCCAAATCAGCTCCAGATCTGGGGTGCACAGCCCGAGAAGAATTGATTTTGGGGGTGCATATTTGGTTGAAAAAAGGGGTTTTCAGGAGCAGAGTAGCTCCTTTATGTGATAATCTGGACCCCCTGGTCAGACAGCTGGAGGAGTGAGAGGGTAAGATTTTAAATACAGGCCAGCCAGTAGAAAGATGTATGTGTTGCCCGGACAAACACCCACTCCTCTCCCTGGAGGTTGGTAATGGATGAACCAGGCCCCTGGATGCCATTGCACATCTGCCCGTCGCCCCCGCCATCCCAGGCCACGGCAAGAAGCTGAGCAATGCACCGAACTCTGTAAACTCCTGGAAACAACAGTGTGTCAATGTCCTGCTAGTTCAGGAGTGTGTGCAGATATCAACACTATTTATAGAACAATAGAAGAAATACAACTTCTGCTTCTGGGGCTTAAAGGATTTATTGGCAGCAGAATGTGAAGTCTTTACTGAAGTATTGTTATAACACCATCCAGGCCCAACATCTCAGAGAGCCTTATATGGTTTCACAGGCAGACACTTGATTATTACTGTTGATTAGTACTGACAGAAATTTCCATCCATTTCCTTGTGTCGCATATATTAATTGACCAGGAAAATTTGGTAAAATAAGCTACAGCCAGTCTAAGTACCAGGGTACTGCAAAGGCAGCCCTGTCCTACAGAATCAGAGTAATGTGTGGAACACAGAAGAAACCAAAGCACAGCTCCTCAACACTGCTAACATATCAAGTCAAGTCCAATCAATGGTTTTTTGTATATGATTACTTAAAATCGTTACAATTTACAATTTAAAATAATTAGACAATAGCAACGAGATATGCGATTTTTAAAATCCGAACAGCATTAATGATGCGCATAAGATGTTAACTAAGAATTTAAACAATCTGCGAAAGTTCTATGATTCAGATTTTACAAGGAACTCAGGCGACTGAATTTGTCCAAGAAAATGAATTATCTAGGTCCTGTTAAGATAAAATGTGCCTAAAAAAGATGCAGAGCTTTACATTAAAATTAAAGCTAACTACAACATTTTCTATTATTCAAGTTATCCCATGATTGGAATGGCTTTTAGTTCGCTTGTTACGTGGGCTTTTTAAGTGCTGTCATGCTTGAACTAAACCCATGCCAACCAAATTCATGCTTTTTTGGTTTCCTCTAAATCGGCTTGCCGTAAATTTTTCCTTACTTTTGCCAGATATTTTACGCCCCGGCAGGCCAAGATTATGGAGGACCCTTTAAACCAACATATCACAGCTTGCCTGCATGTGCGAATGTTCAATTCATTAAAAATGGGTTTTAAAAGCAGTTTCCTCAAATCCTTGACTGCAGGGCATTAACATAGCAGGTGAGTTAGTGTTTCATTATGAAAACCACATAGGTGGCAGTGTGCTACTTGTTGCTTTTCCAGAATGGCTGTAGGTCTTTCGAATCGTGCATGCCCAACCGGTAATCTATAAAGTTCTTTTTTAACTCAACGCTGAAATGAGTTACTAAGTAGGCCTGACGCTTTATTGATGTGTAAGAGTTAATCACAGTCCACCCATGCCGACGCTTCGAAGTTGCAATTTTATCTTCCAAGAAAGACTTCTTCTTTGCTACGTTGTTAACCGATTTACCGAAATCAGCCCGGTCTGCCATGCTGTCCCATGTCATTTGTATGTCGATATCCACCAATGATTTTCTCAGATGGGCTCTCCATGAATTTGGAATGTCTTGATCCATCTGGTTTTTAATTTCTCTCCAGCATAGACTATTCAATGACCCAGGCTCAGATAAGCGAAATTTGTGGCATAACTTCACGAAGCCGCTCATGTCACGGAATTTCTGATTCTGAAGGCCGAATTCCAACGAACCTGAGCTGGGGAGGCAGACTTTGGTAGGTTGAAAACGGCCTTGTAAACATTTGTCTGGAGTTCGTTTAACAGATCAGCCTCTTTACCGCACCAGACGACAAGGGCATACGACAATGTGGAAAGAACTTGCGCTGCCATCACTTTTAAAAAATGGGTATGGTTCGGACAGCCTAATTTTTTAAACAATAATCTATATGCGAAGATTAATGGTTGTGTTTTTGCTTTTAAGTCCATTTTATGTTCCTTATATGTTGAACCCTACCCCAGTTTTAAGCTGAGATATTTGTAGGATGCTTGCTCTTCTACTATTGTCCTTTTTACAAACCATTTGCACTTGGTTTTTTTAGGGTCCACTAGGCGTACAACCTTAGTTTTCCCTTTATTTAGTTCCACATTTTCCAAAACACTGCTAACATATCATAATGCATATGTAGATTTTTAAACTGAGCACAGATGAAAGCCAACCATTTTCCTATCCACAATCTTTACAAACTCTGGTACCATGTGCTTGGCACCTTGTTGTAGCTTCTTTCTGTTATTTTGTAAAATGCACTTATCCCTCTGGGTTTCGTTTCCACTAAAAAAAGTGAATAAATAAATCCAGTGATCAATAATTGTGTTCATAACAGGGGTCACCGCGGATATCAACTCACTACTGTACTCTGTGTAACTTTGAATATTGTGTTATGTGGTCAGTTTTAGGGTGTTGCAATGTTTGACGGACATTGATGTGCACATTGAAACAAACATATGCATAGCTTAAGGAGGTGTTTGCGGCCACAAAGCACTTCAGTAGTTCGGTCTGTGTACATTTTTATGATCTATGGGTCGCTATGAACAGTATTTGGATCAGAGACAGTGGTCAGTAATGGTGGTAGTATTCTGGGTGGATGGATACCAGTGCATCACTAAGGGTTAGGCTGTGGCCAGCCATCGCCCTCCACTGCTGCTGCCCATGCCCGGTGTTCGGTGCAAGGTCTGTGTGGATACAGCCAATGTGCAATGTTGCTTCCCAGGTCCCTGCTCTCGTAGTATCCCACAAGTCCTCCAATCCCCGCTATTCCGATGTACCTATCTCTGGCTCTCGCAGATGGGGACATAAGAAGTCCTGTACCAGGCCTTTGTCCTGAAAGCGGAAAAACTCCAACAAGGAGCAGGACAATGCGCCATCTCACCAAGCCAGGGCACTACAGCCCTCGACTCCATGCAGCTCGGCCCGGCAGAGGTCTTGTTGTATCATAGGTTGGTACTTCCCTGGTAGCTTGCCTTTGAACTGCTACCAGCAAAATGAAACCAGAAGCTGTCAAATCCCCCAGCATCAGCTGCCCTGTGGCGTGCGCAGCTGAGCAGCCACAATCACAATATGCCGCTTTCCTGAGTGTATGTTGCCAACCATACGTGCAATTAATGATGAATAGACGGGTGAACTAACGACTTGTCAAACTTGAAGTGGCATTATTATATTAATGAATGTGTGTATGTAAACCATTTTTGTAGAAAGATTCATTTATTTTATGATGACAGCTGGGGCACAGCATAGGTTTGACAATGCATTTCAGTGCTGTAATGCAGAGTACCACACTGAAACTCGTTAGTCTGACATCGGAGCTGACCAGACACCCACCCACAGAGTAACACAAGCAGGAAACAAATAAAACAAGACTTCAGCAAGCCCAACCCCCCTTAAAAGGAAGCCCAAAACCAAATTAATAGCTTACCCAAAAAAAGCCCAGCTAACGGTGGAGATCAAAAAGTACCAAAAGGCTAAAACAATGCAATCAATGGATCGGGAGGTAAGGCGTGAGAGGCAGCACTAACACAACTGTGGCATTAAGAGGAGGTGAGAAAGAGGAATGCTATATTTTACATGTAAGCATCTATGGCATTGAAGCTGAACACAGGCAAACAGTAACAGAGCAGGAAACCAAGTAAAAATAGTCCCCCAAAGAACAGATAAAGAACCATAGCAGAATAGATATTACTTAGTACCTGCTCTGTGGGAGGAACAGAGAGAGAAAAGGAGGGACAAAGAGGCAGGACTGACCACTAGCAAAGAAGGATTTTTAAAGAACACTGAAAAAAAAAAATCGAAAGCAGGGGGATGGCTTTAATCCCATAAGAGGGGTATACTAAAGTATACAAGTGGTCGCATGCTTACGCTCGACCTAAAAACATATGGTCGATAATGTGTACTGCTCTAAAGTTTTTTAGAGTGTATTTGCATATAACTCATACCTCACCAACATTGTGTAATATGAAAGTAATTCTTTCATTTGAATATTCTGCTGATAAATGTATATCTATGGAGAAGTGAGTTTTTAAGATAGCTAACTAATGGTAATACTTTCATATAAACTTGTCATAGCACTGTTGCTTAACTAAGAGCCACAATTAGATGAAGAGGTTAGTTGAATAGTTTGGCATTTGCCTTCAAGCGAGGGGTGCATAGTGTGTGCCCGTACCTGACGAGTCAAGCGAGGGTTGCATTTTGTGTGCCCGTACCTGACGAGTCAGGTGGTACACCAAGGCCCCTACCTTAGTATACGATCTATGACTAGCTATTCACAAAACCTACGGGTTGATTTGCCAGAAATACAGCAACTCAACGCTGTGCCAAAAATTGCATTATTTTATTGGAATGAAAAAATGCTGCAACACTGTATTTACGTATGTCTTGTGTGCCAATAACGTCATCGGTCACACAAATACTAAAATACTTTGCCTGGCACCAAACATGATTTACCTTTGCACAACCCATAAAGGCAAGCCAGCAGCATCCTGTGTGAGATCTGTACTCAGGGGATACCCTCCATCTCAGTTTTCCTCGTGCAGATGACCACACATGGGTCACTCATGTAGTATGTGTAATGTTTACAAAAATTATAAGTTTCAAGTGTGGAAATATCCACAGATTTCATTTTACCCATTATTTGCACCTGCTTCCATTAGGCCATCTTATTCCAAGTAAAGCCAAGTTGCGCTGCTTTGCTTAACTTAAGTTGGTCTGACTCTGCTTAGACTACTAGAGGTGTTTTCCTTAGTCGTGCTTTATTATGCAAACTTTGCATATACTATTGATCATAATGCGGCGTAGTGCTGTGAAGTGATGTGCTTGGATCAGATAAGGCTGAAAACGTAATTTTTATAACAAAGTTCATCAACATTATCGTTTGCATCACTTAATATTGGGTACTGCTACTTTCCATTGCATGGTTGCATTAAAAAAACAAAGACAGCCTAGTACCAGATCTCTGGTCTAAACAAGCATTGACAAATCCAATATGTCTCGCCTTGCAGACTTATTGGTGCTGACAATGTTTTTCTTGGTCCTTTACAGCATCAAAGCAGATGCTGTATAGCATAAAGGATAGAAAAAAAATAATTTAAAAAAAAGAAGTATGACAATGCAGTTGCAGGCTGTATCATTTTGCAGGCATGCAAATACTTTAAATATGCATGCACGACTAAAAAAATGATGCAACCCTTTGGCCACATAATCGTGTTTTTTTTATTGTATATAGGGTGCAGTAGTAGGTACCGTCTGGGGGGGCACCAACATGATCTGGGTGTGGATGGAAAGGGCAGCAATACGGAAGAGAACAGTGGACGAACAAGAGCAACGTGTGGAATGTGAAGGGCACAGAGGCACATGCGTGTCAGGCAGAAATTAGCACAGGTGGGGGCCACAAGGACAATGGTGATAGAGTGCTGCAGCGGTCACTAAACTCAAAGCAGAGAGTTGGGGCGAGGGGACGACACAGTGAAGAGAGAGAGAGAGACACTGAGAGGGGCGAGAAGCACATTTTGGAAACAGCCTGGAAACACATGCAGTCTTCAACAAAAATAAAAAGTAACCCAGAAAGTGCAAGCAGTGGAAGGACACAAGTACTTGGGCCACGCTCCAGGGGAGGGCCAAACACAAGAAGAGGAAGTGAAGTTGGCATGCACTGACCAAAGAGTCTTAAACAAATAAGAGCAATCAATGGGAAGCGATGGGCAGGCTCAAAGCCCACTGTAAGCTAGCAAAATGTCTTGCAAGTGGAAGTGCTTGCGCTCTCCCAGTAAAAAACATAAAAGTATGAGACCTGCCATATGGCTTCTCTCAAAGTAAAGAAACAAAAAAGTGCTTCTGTCAGTAGTCAAATTACACAACAGGTTTATTAAATGCATACAAGCAAACTATATTTTTATAAAACAATGAAATTACTGGCTTTGGAGCCAGTCATTAACACTACAATAACACAATGCTACTCTAGAAAGTTTTTTTTTAATGTGAATCGAGCTAAGTGTCTGTATTCTGTCATCTAAACATTGTTTGACAATATTCAATTGATCTGTAAAAATCACATTTCCTCACTGAATTGTTGTTTGTTCATTGAGATTAAATATTTAAACATAAATAAAAAATTAAATTTTTATTCTTATACTTTGTTACAGGCTCTTATTAGAGTACATAGGAAGGAAACCTGCATGCAACAAATGAAACTTATAACAGAAACACAGAATAAAACGTTTCTTTTGTATAGTCCATGACTTTAATAAACCCTCACAAAAGAGACGCTACACTGTTCAGAATGATTATTTTCTAAGTAACTGATGAGAGTGGACTGTCTAAAAGATACTTAGAACTTACCCAAGACCTTGCTAGACAACGTAAAACATAATAGTATGTCATGTTTTCCAGATTCTTGTCAATTTGTGTTTTGCAATGTGTATTCCTGAACTTAAAATGAAAGGCATCAAAGCTGTAAAAAAGCCTTGCTGAGCATCTCTCACATGTCATTCGGCCATATTACCAACTCTGCATAAAACCTTAAATTACATCCCACTAGAAGGAATTTTAAAATGCACAATGTGTGGTGTGCATAAGATGCAAAGACTTTCATGCCTAGACTAGAAATAAATACCTGACTTATAATAAGAGGGACAGAGCTGTGGACATGCCGTCATGTCACGACTGTGATCTTCTGCCAATCATGACTTTGCGTCAACAAAACTAAGCATGTTGGGACTTGTAGTTTCAGTTGCTCCATCACATAGCTGTGGTTTAGTTTGAGTTTCCAGAAAATCGGGACAGCTTGAAAGACACACATGACATTGAGGTCTGTTGACTATAGATGTGTATGCTTTTAATAAAGTAACAACATTGAGGGTATGGATTCAAATTAACAATATCAGAGAAATCACATCCCATGTTTTGTCAATAGTGGAGCTGTTGTATGTTTCTTGAGCACAGGTCATTCTAATAGCATACAAACACACAAATAACAAACGTTGCCACGTTGCTTTACCTACAGACTATTCTTCATGTGTACTCAACGTAGATTTTATTAAATGTGCTTAACTGTTGGTGATTTGAATTAGAATCTCACTATTTATAACAACACCTCTAACCCCCGTTCACATCACAATAAATAACTGGATGCTAAGCCTTAAATGGCCAATTCTGCTGCATACCACTAAAGACCGCTGTCCATAGTCTGCTGGTCTCTGAGACTCCGAAATGGTGGCAGTGAACTTCACAGCTGAAGTGGTGCTGAGGTGGTGCTGAGCTGAAGCCAAGGCGGTGTTGTGCTGTAGCTGAGGTGGTGCTGCACTGGTGCCGAGGTGGTGCTGCACTGATGTGAGGGTGGTGCTGCACTGGTATTGAGGTGGTGCTGTGGATGAGGTGATGCTGACATGGTCCTGGACTATAGCTGAGCTAGTGCTGAAGTGATGCTGCACTGAAGCTGAGGTGGTGGTGCTGAGGTGGTGCTGCACTAGTGCTGAGATGGTGCTGCACTTGTGCTAATGTGGAGCACAAGTGGTGCAGTGCTGGTGCTGAGGTGCTGCTGCACTGGTGCTGCTTGTGATGCTGCACTGGTGCTGACATGGTGCAGATGTAGTGCTGATTGATTTTGAGGTAGAGTTGAGATGTTGCTCAGGTGGCACTGTGCTGATGCTGAAGTGGTGCTGTACTGGTGTCAAGATGGCACCGATGTGGTACTGTTGTGGTACTGAGTGATGCTGAGGTGGTGGCGGTGCTTTGCTGGTGCTGCGCTGATGCTGAGGTGGTGCTGCGTGGATGCTGTGCTAGTGCTGAGGTGGACTGCACTGGTGCTGAGGCAGTTCTGGGTGATGCTGAGGTGGTGCTAAGGTGGCAGTGTGCTCATTCAGAGTTGGTGCTCAGGTGTTGCTGAGTGATGCTGTGGTGGTGCTGAGTGATGCTGAGCTGGTGCTAAGTCATGCTGAGGTGGTGGTGCTGCTGTACTGGTGCTCACATGGTGCTGTGCTTGGGCTCGGGTGCAGCTGAGTGATGCTGAGTTAGTGCTGTGCTGGTGCTGAGGTGATGCTGCACTAATGCTGAGCTGGTGCTGCACTGATGCTGAAGTTGTGCTGTGCTGGTGCTGAGCTGGTGCTGAGGTGGTGCTGTGCTGAATCTGTGGTGGACTGTGCTAATGATAAGTTGGTGCTGCACTGGTGGTGGTGCACTGATGTGGAGGTGGGGCTATGCTGATGCTGAGATGGTGTTGTGCTGATGCTGAGGTGGTGTAGTGATGGTGCTGAGGTGGTACTGTGCTGATGATCAGGTGGTGATGTGGTGGTGCTAAGGTGGTGCTGTGCTGATGCTGAGGTGGTGCTATGCTGATGTTGAGGTGGTGCTGCACTGGTGTGGAAGAGGTGCTGAGTGATACTCAGGTGGTTCTGAGGTGGTGATGCTCAGGTGATGCTGAGTGATACTGAGGTGGTGTTAAGTGATGCTGTGGTGGTGCGGAGTCATGCTGAGGTGGCGGTACTGTGCTGGTTCTCAGTTGGTGCTGCGCAGGTGCCCAGGTGGGGCTCAGTGATGCTGAGTTGGTGGTGTGCTGGTGCTGAGGTGATGCTGCACTGGTGCTGAGGTGGTGGTGTACTGATGGTGAAATGGTGCAGTGTTGGTGCTCAGCCGCTTCTGAAGTTGTACTGTGCTGGTGATAACGTGGTGCCATGCTGGTGCTGAGGTGGCGCTGCATTGGTGCTGTCTTGAGGCTGCGCTGGTTCTGAGTTGGTGCCACAGTGGCGGTAGTGCACTGATTCGGAGTTGGTTCTGTGTTCAAACTCAGATGGTGCTGTGTTGATGCTGAGGTGGTGCAGTGCTGGTGCCCAGGTGGGCCTGAGTGATGCTGAGTTGGTGCTGCGCTGGTGCTGAAGTGATGCTGCTCTGGTGCTGAGGTGATGCTGCACTGGTGCTGAGGTGGTGATGCCGAGTGATACGGAGGTGGTGCTGAGTGACACTGAGGTGGTGCTGGGTGATGCTGTGTTTGTGCTAAGTGATGCTCTGGTGGTGCTGCAACATGCTAAGGTGGTGGTGCTGCGCTGGTGCTCAGGTGGTGCTGTGCTGGTGCCCAGGTGGGGCTGAGTGATGCTGAGTCGGTGCTGCCCTGGTGCTGAGGGCTGAGGTGATGCTGCACTGGTGCTTAGGAGGTGTTGCCCTGATGACGAAGTGGTGCTGTATTGGTGCTAAGGTAGTGCTGCACTGGTGCTGTGGTCAGGCTGCACTGGTTCTGAGTTGGTGGTGCACTGGTGGTGGTGCACTGATGAAGAGGTTGTACTGTGTTGAAGCTCATATGGTGCTGTGTTGATGCAGAGGTGGTGCGGTGGTGAAGCTGAGGTGGTACTGTGCTGATGCACAGGTGGTACTGTGGTGATGCTGAAGTGGTGCTTTAGTGATGCTGAGTGATGCAGAGAACATACTGTGCTGGTGCTGATGTGCTGCTGAGTGATGTTGTGGTGCCACTAAATTATGCTGAGGTGGTCCTGATTGATGATGAGGTGGTGCTGTGCTGATGCTGAGGTGGTGCTGCAGTGATGCTGAGGTAGCTCTGAGGTGGTGCTGTGGTAATGCTGAGGTGGTACTGTGCTGATGTTCCGGTGTTGCTGTGGTGGTGCTGAAGTGGTGCTTTGGTGATGCTGAGTGATGTGGAGAACATACTATGCTGGTGCTGATGTGGTGCTGAGTGATGTTGTTGTGGCACTGAATGATGCTGAGGTGGTGCTGATTGATGCTGAGGTGGTGCTGAGATGGTACTGCGCCGATGCTGAGTTGGTGGTGCTGTGCTGATATTGAGGTGGTGTTGTGCTGGTGCCGAGGTGGTGTTGTGCTGGTGCTGCATCTGTCTGAGGGTGCTGCACCGATGTGGAGTGGAGTGGCCTCGAGTGAAGTGGCAAAAAGTACAGTTATACAGAGTAAGTAGATTGGCATAGAGTGCAGTGCCTTAGAGTGCATTGGTTTTGAGTAAAATCATGTAGAGTGCATTGGCATAGAATGCAGTGACATAGAGTGGCGTAGAGTGCAGTGGCATAGAGCAGAGAAGTGCAGAGTAGATTGCAGTGGCATAGAGTAAAATTGCATAGATTGGAGTGCCACCGAGTGGAGTACAGGAGCATAGAGTGAACTGGTGTTGAGTGGTGGGGGCTAGAGTGGAGTAGTGCTGGGTAGAGTGCAGAGGCATAAAGTGCAGAAGTGTAGAGTGCAGTGTCACAGAATGCAGTGGTGCAGAGTGCAGTAGAGTTGCATAGAGTTGAGTGGTGCAGAGTAGAGTGCAGTGGCATAGAGAGCAGTGGCGTAGAGTTCAGTTACACAGAGTAGATTGTCAGAGTGCAGGGTCATAGATTGCAGGGTCTTAGGGCCCGATTCACAGAACAAACTTAAGACTAAATCCTAAACTTAGTACCATTCTGGTATTCACAGAATGCACTTAGTACTTCTGGTATTCACAGAATGAACTTACTACTTTTGCTATTCACAGAATGAACTTAGTACTTTTGCTATTCACAGAATGGATTTACGACTCCTAAACTTACGTCCGCACTCGGGCCGGAAATTCCGGCCCGGAGGCGGAGCTTCCGGGCCGGAGGCGGAGCTTCCGGGCCGGAGGCGGGGCTTCCGGGCCGGAGGCGGAGCTTCCGGGCCGGAGGTGGGGCTTCCGGCCGATTTAGCTATGGCTGAAATCTCCACCTCCGGGCCGGAAGCTCCGCCTCCGGCCCGGAAGCTCCGCCTCCGTGACGGAAGCTCCGCCTCCGGGCCGGAAGCTCCGCCTCCGGGCCGGAATTTCCGGCCCGAGTGCGGACGTAAGTTTAGGAGTCGTAAATCCATTCTGTGAATAGCAAAAGTACTAAGTTCATTCTGTGAATAGCAAAAGTAGTAAGTTCATTCTGTGAATACCAGAAGTACTAGGTGCATTCTGTGAATACCAGAATGGTACTAAGTTTAGGATTTAGTCTTAAGTTTGTTCTGTGAATCGGGCCCCAAGAGTGCAGGGTCGTAAAGTGTTGCAGGGTCATAGAGTGATGCAGAGTAGAGTGGTGCACAGTAGAGTGGTGCCGAGTACAGTGGTGCAGAGAACAGTGACAGAGTAGAGTGGCGTACAGTGCAGTGATGTAGAGTACAGTGCAGCACAGTAGAATAGAGTGGCATTGAGTGCAGTGACGTAGAGTGCAGTAATGTAGAGGGCAATGATATAGATTGACATAGTGTGAAGTGGTGTAGAGCTCAGTGTTGCAGAGTGCAGTGGTGAAGAGTGAAGTGGTGCATAGTAGAGTGGGGTAGATCCACTGGCAAAGAGTAGAGTGGTGCAGAGTAGAGTAGAGGTATATAGAGTGACGTGGCGTAGAGTGCAGTATCATAGAGCGCAGTGGTGTACAGAAGATTAGAGTGGCATTAAAGTATAGTAGAGTGGAGTAGAGTTGTGCAGAGTAGAGTGGCACAGAGGAGAGTGGCATAGAGCAGAGTGGCATAAAGTGGCATAGAGTAGAGTGGCTTAGAGTGCACTGGTGTAAAGTACAGTGATGCAAAGTAAAGTGACAGAGTGCAATAGTAGAGATTGGCGTAGACTATGGTGATGTACATTGCAGTGTTGCAGAGTAGATTGGCATAGAGTGCAGTGGCGTAAAGTGTATTGGCTTTGAGTAAAGTGGTATGGATAGCACTGGTGTAGAGTGCAGTGGTGTAGAATAGAGTGGTGTAGTGTGGAATGGTGCAGAATAGAATCGAGTTGCATACACTGCAGTGGCATAGATAAGATAGTTTCAGAGTAGAGTGAAGTGTTGTAGAATCCAGGGGTACAGAGTAGAGAGTCATAGAGTGCAGGGGTGCAGAGTAGATTAGAGTGGCTTAGAGTGGATTGGTGTAGAGTGCACAGTAAAAGAGAGTGATGCAGAGTGCAGTGGCACAGAATAGAATAGAGAGGGGTAGAGTGCAGTGACAAACTACAGTGGCGTAGAGTGCAGTGGTGCAGAGTAGATTGGCATAGAGTGCATTGGTTTTGAGTAAAGTCGTGGAGTGCACTTGCATAGAGCCCATTGGAGTGGAGTAGAGTGGAGTGGTGCTGAGTGCAGTGGTGCCAAGTACAGTGGAATAGAATAGATTGTATCAGAGTAGAGTGCAATGGGGATGGAGTAGATTAGAGTGGTGCAGAGGGGATTAGCGTAGAGTGTACTGGTGTACTGTGGAGTGATACAGAGTAGAGTGCATTGGCATAGATTGCACTGGCATAGAGTGCAGTGTTATAGAGTAGGGTGGCTTGGAGAGCCGAAGAGTGGTGTAGAGTGCAGTGGCGAAGAGTGCAGTGGTGCATAGTAAAGTAGTGTGGGGTTGAGGCCATTGGCATAGAATAAAGTGGAGTGGCTTAGTGCAGAGAGGCTTAGAGTGGGTCGAGCAGAGAAGAGTGCGTTGACACAGGTGGTGCGGAGTTGCGGAGGGGAAAGTGGTACAGAGTAAAGAGCAGTGGCATGGAATGGTGCAGAGTAGAGTAGATTGGGGTAATGTAGAGGATGCATGATATGGTAGCATACTGCCATTAGGGGAGCACATCTTCAATTGAAATGACCATTACATTTGCACTCACATACAGTTTTGCTGAAAAAAGTATACAGCACACAAATAATAATGTGTGGAAATGTCATCACCCAATGCACTGATTTGATCATCAGCACAGTTCATTTACAGACATTTAAATTTGTTGTGTGTTATAAAAAGAAAATACATCATACCGCTTTCCTCAAGCAGCCTCCATTAGCCAGCATGATTGTAACATAAATCCTCTCACTTTGAGTTGGAGAAAGAAAAATAAACACCAAGCTCCCTGGAAGGCACAGCCTGAAATTTGACCTCTGTTTTTAAATACACAGCAAATGTGACAAGATAAGAACAAGATTTAAAGTCCTGTTTACAGAAAGTGAGTTCTTGAAAAAAGACAGTAAACAAGGTTTGGGCAACGGGAGGGGCTAACTCGAGCTGGACAGGGTAAAGCAAATAAAGCCAGCAAGTAGAAAGCCAGAAAATGTACGTTATAAAGCCAATGGTAAGTAACTGGCAGAGAACATTCATAGGTTAACTTTCTGAATGTCCACAGTGTGGCTTTAGCAAAACAGACAGGTGTGCTGTCTGGTAGGCTGGGACCAGGGTCGGATTGGGATTGCAATTAGGCCCGGGCAGTCCCAAAAAAGTGGCCCACATTCACGGGTCGTGCCCTTTCAGAAAACATAATTTGATTAGTCTCATTTTACTAATTGTTAAAGAAATGTTTGGTAACCTAAGTATTTTAAAGCCTATAGAATTAGTAATATAGGTGAAAACTATAAGCACTGCATTTTGACCAGGTGGACAAGCTGAAATAAAATGGCCCAAGGGCCACAATACCTGATCTGGCTAGGGTTGCCACCTGGCTGTGTTTTTTTACCGACATGACCTATATTTTAATATCCAAGCCAGTGCAAAAATGTAGAAAAACGCAAACATCTCTATTATTTTCCTCTGATCAGTATGTAAACAGTCAACATAAGTTGAAAGCGCTTTAAAATATGTTCTAAAGCTGCTTTACTCAACCGTGACTAATAGTTAAACTAATAAAAGACAGAAAAGCCACGTTCATGTTAAGAATTAGTATGGATATTTTTATATAAAGAGTGCTCTCTAATTATCATGCTCTGGTCCTTGCAGAATCTTATGACCTAAATAAGTTGCCATTTTATTTTCTAATGGGTTTTTTATAGTGTAACATAAGGTGAACTCGGCGCTAGGTCATTTGGGCGATTTACATGATCAATATTTACACTACAGAAGAGCAAATAAATGTTTTCTTTAGGCATTGGGGGATTAAGTGATTTGCCTAGAATCACAGGATGTTGAGATGACAGTGGGACCGGAACCTGGTCTCCGACTGCCAAAGTAGGCAGCTTTTAACCACAAGGTCAGCTCCTCTCTAGTTTAATAAAAGCCTAATAAAGGTTACCTCACAGCCAGGCTTGTGCAAATACACACACACCCTCCAGTGACGTTTGTCTTAGTTCACTCCCATCCCAAGCCCTCAATAGCCTCAGGGTGATCGCCTTACAGGGGAGGGATCAAGAAAAAAGGACACAGCTACTGCTGCCCTGGTGGGGCCCCTGCATGCTCCCACCCGCCCTTATCCACCATTGCCTGAATATGATGGCCTGGCAGGGGAGGGGTCAGGGGCAAGGCACTGCTTCGCAGCCCCACTGGGGCGCCGAGGTAAAATTGACCCAACAAATATGCAGACGCTGAGGAGATGTACAGATGTGCCGGCATCGCCCGATCCTTCGTGCAGGAGGTCCCTACAGTGGTCGGGTCCCTCCCCCTTCGTCTATGAAGTAGTGTACCTCCTCCATTGAGGTGGAGACCTTTTACTGGTTCCACAATTGGGATCAGCTACACTTCGTTTGAACACCCTCTATCCACGGGGGGTACCCCGGTCCCATTTTATGGGGGGACCTTTGTCTTCTGCTTATAAAGGTCCTGATGTAGTGTTGCCCGACGTGTGGGCTTTTAGGGCACGAAACGTGTTGACCATGTACACATAAGATCAAATGGAGTGCTAGATTTACAACTACGCCGACGATACCCAAATTATCATTCAGATTGATAATTCTCCAATTGCCCATGCTAGAGTTCAGAACATACTTAAATTCACAGTCAACTGGATGACGGCCAATTCTCTGAAGATCAACCCAGATAAGACAGAGGTGCTGGCCATCACCACGATGCCAACCCTTGGAGCAATCTCTTTTGGCCTCAAGAGCTAGGCAAATACCCAGAGCCAGCCTTGGCTGTAAAAAGCCTGGGTATGAACATCGATGCCAAGCTATCCATGACCCAACAGGTGTCGGCAATTGTGGGCACTTGTATAGGCTTGCTGAGACAGCTACGTAAACTGCCCCCCCTTCTCACTTTTGACACCCTTAGACTAGCTGTATCAGCCCTAATTATATCAAGATTAGACTATGGCAACTCCCTCTACCTCGGCCTTCCAGGAAAGCTACTGGCAAGATTGCAGATAGTAATGAACGATGCCGCCAGACTGATCTTTAGAGTGCCCAGACAAACGCTTGCCACACCTCTCCTTCGCCAGTTACATTGGCTCCCAATCAGGCAGAAGATAAAGTTTAAAGGCCTCTGCATCGCACATAAAGCCATCTATGGCCAAGCCCTGAGATATATCAAAGACAGTCTAGCCAAATATAACCCAAGTAGAACGCTACGGTCATTGGTGGCCACTCTGCTGGTCTGTCCCTGCTCTTACCAGTCCTCCATTGGAGGAAGAGCGTTCTCCACTTGCATCCCCCAAATCTGGAACAAGTTGCCTGAGAATGTACGAAAGGAACACTCTCTGCTCCTGTTCAGGAAAAAGCTTAAGACAGTACTCTTTCAGGAGGCTTGGGGCACGCGGTAACATACTCCACTCCCAACTGGACAAAGGCAGCACCCTCTCACAGCGCTTAGAGACCGTACAGTGATAATGATGGAGCGAGTAAAATATTTTCTTTTATATACCCAATCCATTTATATAAGTTTATATTAAAACGAATAAAAAACGAATTCTAATGAATATTAGAGTGATGTGATGATAATTAATCAACCTTATTAACCAAGAGACTACACGTGGAATGCATTGGCATGGCTAAAATAATAAGTGAACTAAGTTTGCACGCATGTTAAAATGATAAGTGTTGCTTAGGCAATGTTATTGTAATTTGCGCTGAAATAAACCAGCATTAACGGCTTTAAATTTTGCATATGGCTAGATAAATGCATACACATAAGGGTATTAGTAAGGGAATAACACTGTTTTAAATCATTTCTATGTATTAATTATGATTTTGTGTTTCTTTGCTTAAGTTGACTATTATGGCCTACCAAAAGGTGGCTGCCGACTGAATCCTAACTAAAGTACATGACTTCATAAATTGAGCAATGGAGAAAGGCGCCTGCACCGACTTCGTTGTGGCCTTTCCATGAACTATCGGACCAGGTCCATGAAGACTACCCTGGGCGAGATGCCAATGTCCCTGAACATGGAGCAATTGTTGCCATTTGGGAACCAAAAGCCACCTATTCACAATAGACTGATACTTTCCTGACCTGGGAACAGCCTTTCCCATGCGCCTAGTTTATTCATCATCCACATGTGAAATTTGGAGAATGTTGCTTAAAAGTATTGGGATGTGGTTGAATTCAGCCAATCATTGGCCTGGAAATAAAGAAAATGTTACTGTTATATGTAAATTTTAGTGTAAATATTAGTAGTCTAGGGATGAAAATTAGCGCTCTCGTGACCCCTAGCTGATCGATGCTACTCTACGCGACACTCTATGCTGCTCTTCGCTAGGAGATCCTTATGCTGACGGAAGAGTACGGGACTTTAGGATTCTGATGAACTATCTGAGGACCGGTTCTGACTTAGAAAACGACAAATAGCCAGAATAGGTAAATATGACAAAAGATAATATGGCATTGTTAGGATTTTAACCTGCAATTTAATTAGATAAAGAAAAAATCATTATTTGAAGAACTGTGTCGGGTGATTATTTCTGGCAATGTTTTATTGATTGATATGAGAGTTAAAGTGGTTTCATCAAATTCCATTTCAACTAAATGATCTAGTCGACCTCCGGATGGAGGAGCTAGTAGGGTAAGTCAATAGATGAGTTTTCTCTATCCAAAGTGAATAGCTGTAGTTCGGGATTGGATATCCTCTGTAGGCACGGATAGTGTGATGAGAATGAATGTTGGTGTTATGGGCCCCACCCACGTGTGATGTGTGTATGTGCGTGTGACTGAGAAATCATTCTGTCCGTGGAAGCAGGGGGAGATTTTGTGTTCCGAACTGCACCAGTATTTCTGGTAGCAAGATGATGGTTTTTATTGTTTTGGTTTGATGATTTTGGCATGTATATAGCTTATCGATTATTGATTAATATTGATATATGTACTAACACTATATGTTGAAGTCGTATTAAGTTCTATGTCGTCTGTACGGCTTCTGGGAGGTAGGAAGTCGGGAATTGGTAACAGTTCTGTAGCAGAGCAGAGATAAGTGCTGCTCTGGGGAAAGACGGAATTGTGGTTGCCCATAGGTACACGGGAGAAATGTGTGACAATTGAAGTTACACGGCGCATTGTCTGGGTTCGATTCGGTAGCATTGCCGAGTGTTGCCATTAGTGATTTTCTGTGTGAAGAAAAGGAGTGAATGATAGCAAAGGGTTACCTGTGAAATTTTGGTCTTAGGTACCAGGAAACCAATTGGTATGCTGATAACGCTTATCACTGAAAAGGTAGCAGGTGTTCTCCTAGCTTGTTAGAAGGACAAAGTAGAGGTTAGCGCTGCTTTGTTAAACGTATGTTATAATTCTGTAGTAGGACAGACTGTTCGCTGTTCTCGGAAAAGCAGGATTCTGTGTGAATGAACTATATTTTTCTTGTGTAAAAGTGCGTGAATGAAATAGCATTCGGATTGATTGCGGAACTCTGGTTTTATTTCTCATGAGCATTGCGTTTCCACCTATGTGTTTTAATATCGGAGAAAACAGTTAATTGATGCTTGAAAGAAGGGTGAAGTAGAGGGATGCGCTACTGTGCCAACAGACGTAATGATTCTGTAGTAGGGCAGAGGTAAGCGCTGCTCTCGGGAAGACAGAATTCTCATGGGAAAGTTATTTTGCTATTCTGTGGTTAGCGGAGCAGACAATGGAGATGTTTGTATGTTGTAACTAGCAAGTATTGTAAAATTGAAACAAAGTCTATCGAGTAGTTTTGTAAAGGAGGGATAGACTGAAGACAGGAGTCAGGAGCAGGAGCTGCTGCAGCGACTGTTGACGTCAGGAGGACCGCGCTGGCATTGGACAGCTAGTCAGTGACGTAGACGCTCCAGGATTGGTGCGTTAGTGTGAGTCGCACAAGGATTGGAGATTGTGACAGCGACGTAGACGCTCCAGGATTGGCGCGTTAGTGTGAGTCGCGCAAGGATTGGAAATTGTGACAGTGACGTAGACGCGCCGGGATTGGTGCAGGAGTAAAAGTCGCGTTGCTATTGGACTAAAGATCGTACAGTTGCAGGAAAGACTAAAGGGTTCACGAAAGAAAGGAAAATGTATTATCATTCACCCGAAAAGAAGAAAAAATCTTTATTTAGTAAAATGAGGAATTGGTTTGTGAAAGACAAAGAGATTGTGACTAGGGAAGGACAGTTACTTCCTCCAGCGAAAACCCCCGCATCCTTCATGGTTGCGAAATATGGGTACCATACTTGCATCTGGTTAGACAATTCGGCGAAGTATACAAAGGAAGACGGAGTTTTAGCGTTTCCAGAGGATGGGTCCTTTAATTTGGCAATATTAAGGAATTTACGGGAGAGGATGATGAGCTTAGATCCGCGACCTAGGCCTACGCAGTTTGAGGCACTGACAGAGTGGGAAGATGAGATGCATGAGCGAGAGAAACAGAGAAATGGCAGTAGATACCGGTATATGTTCGGACGGCCAAACGATCGCGAAACTCATTGTGATCGAATGAGAAGGTGGCGAGATGCTAGTATGACTGAAGGATTGTTTCCCGTTAGAACAGAAGGAGAAAGTGAAGGAAGGAAATGCCTAGAAAAGAAAAATCATGTAGAAACCCGGAGGTATGGGGCCAACGAGACCGATGACGATGTCCTAGATGATATGTTTTTCAAAAGCCCACCTCCGTACAGGCAGGAACCAGAAACGCCAACTGCAGACACACCAGTGAGGGAGACTCTGAGAATCATTAAAACAGAAGTTGTGACTCCAGTAAAAAGAAGAAATTCTCTTAAGGAAAAGGAAAAGGAAAATAGGTCAGAGAGTGAAAATTCTAGGGAACTAGCAAAAACCACATTAGAACTGACAGAGAAGATAAGAGAATTGACGAAAAATCTAGAAGCAGTTACAGTCTATTTTTGAGAAGCAGAAAGACAGTGAGCACGGATAACAGTCCCGTATGTGAACAATAGGCAAGAAGAACAGCCTCTGATGAGAGCAAAAGAGAGTTCTTGGGGACATACTATGGGTAAAAGTGAATTGCATGTTTCAAAGAACCCATTTTATTGTCCTGATACTGCCGAGAGAAGCAGAATGGTAGGAGGATCAATATTAGAACCACAGAGATTGACAGAACCAGGGAATGTAGAGAAATCAGTGAGCATAACTACCGAAGAATTGAATGAATGGCTGAAGGGCTTGCAGGATAAAGAGAAAGAATCTCATACCGTTGATGTGGCAAAATTACGGATGGTGTTAGAAGAATTGATTGTAGGGACCATCCCAACAGAAAAGCTGAAAAAATTACCAAGATGAGGAATTACTGTTTTTGTGCAAAAGTGTCACTTGGAGAGCAAAGAATTTACATAACAGACTTGCAGAAATAGCAAGTGAAATGGGAATTGACATGGACAAGGTAAGAGCTTTACAGAAGCCATACCGAGTGGATTTCACAGAGAAAGACATTGAGAATCTGAACGCTGCAGGACGAATAGGGCAGATTAGGGACATAATCATAGTATTGAGGAAATGGGGAGATGGGGACAAATGGAAGAGCAGATGGTATAGGAAGCGGGATGACACCTCAGACAGAACATTTCCAGCGTTTCCTGTGAGAGAAAAGGAGAAGGTGGTGACAGAGTTACCTATGAGAGAGATTCCAGGAGGGGGGTATGTGCATGTTCCATGGACCAGACAGGACATTTTGTCATTTACTAATGACTTCCCTCGATTACGGGAAAAGCCGGTTGAGTGGTACAGACAGGTGGACAGATTTGTTAAATTATCAAAAGTGCTGTGGATTGATCTGAATTGATCTGAATAGTCTGTTTGATATAATAGTGCCAGCAGACTTGTGGGCAGAATGCAAGATAGTCATAGATTGGCCAACTAAACAATACCCGAGAGATCCCAAAACAGGAGCCCCAGATCCAGAGGTAATGAAGAAATATGAACAGGTCATGGTATTCTTGAAAAACAACGTTCCTCCAAAAGAAACTGACTGGGTTAAAATAGATCGAACACACCAGGAGGTGAAAGAGTCAGTCCACGCATACTATGAGAGGCTAATTTTAGCTTTCAAACAGTTTAGTGGGGATGACAGTCTGGGAGAAAAGGACCTGAGTCATTTTGTGTACAGATTTGTGTATGGTCTGCGTCCAGAAATTGGGGACATGATTAAGCAGCACACTGTGGACTGGCAGAGCAAGAAAATAGATGAGATCCTAAGGCATGCTAAATACTTCAGTGATGAGATTGAGGCAAAGCAGCGAAAACTAAAAGAAAAGGCAATGTGGGCTCAAGTGAAGGTTGCAGAGAGACAGGAAGCTCAGCTGGTAGAACAAGCTAATAATCCAGGCATTAAATCAAGATTTGGCCCAGGAAAAGGAAAGGGTAATATAGAAGAAGCAAAGAAGAAGTTCCCATGTCACAATTGCGGAAGATTAGGGCACTGGAAATCCGAGTGTAAATATCCACCAGGTACTAATAATGAAAATCCGTCATCGAATCCACAGGTGCAGTGTGAGGGGAGTGGCCCACCGCCGCAACAGCAGAAGGCTGTTAATCCACAGAATCAGGTGCCAAAACCGCCCTTACCACAGAGCCGGAATACACAGAAATATAGTAAGGAGACGGGATTCTACAATGAAGAACAGGTAAACAAACCGCAACGCAGGAGCGCTGTGTCACAATATTGGCTGCAAAATGACGAGAGTGAGTTAGAAGAGATTTATTGACGGTGCCGAAAAGAGGAAGCAGGGTGCGTACTTGGCGCATCTTTAGAAATAGATCAGACAGGACCATTTGTGGATGGGAAAGTTAATGATGAAAACATTACTTTTCTAGTAGACACTGGAGCTACACGATCCACTGTCAGATCAGCAGATGTGAAAAATCTTCCTCTTTCGGATGAAACAATCCAAGTAGTTGGTGTATCAAACACCCAGATTAGAACGTACCTTACTGAACCTGTAAAGGTCAGAATAGGGAAATTTTCAGACATGCATCGATTTGTGGTGTGTGACACCAGTCCTGTGAATTTACTAGGTAGGGATTTGTTGTGCAAAATGAATTGTACCATATTCTGTACACCAGACGGAATAGCCTTTGAAACACCAGATGAATATGTTCTGTATAAAATGACCATAGCTAACAGAGAGTGTGAGGTTGCTGGAACCTATGCAGTATTCAATCCAGATGAATTGCCCCCAGAATTGAAACAGACAGTGAAGGCAGCCATCTGGGATTTCACAGGAGAAGATGTAGGCCTGATGAGAAATGTAGACCCAGTAAGAATCGCTGTAAAGAAAGGAGCAGTTTACCCAAACATTCCACAATAAAGACTGACATCTGAAATAATTGCAGGAGTAACCCCTTTGATTTAGAAAATGATCCAGCAAGGAGTGTTAAGGGAGATATTGAGCAGTCCATGTAAATCACCTATAATGGGACTGAAAAAGCCGAGTGGGAAGTTCAGGATTGTGTAAGATTTGAGAAAGATTAACAAGATTGTTGTATCATGTTGTCCCATTGTTCCAAATCCCTCAGTAATTTTGTATCAGATTCCTCATGATGCAGAATGGTACACAGTAATTGATTTGTGTCATGCTTTCTTTTCCATTCCGTTGCATCATGACAGCCAGTCGCTTTTTGCATTTCGGTTTGGAGAGCGTATTTTGGCATGGTGCCGAATCCCAAAGGGGTACACAGAGAGCCCCTCCATTTTCAATCCGTTGCTAAAGAAATCTCTGGAAAGTCTTACCATGCCTGAGAATTCAGTTTTGGTCCAGTACATTGACGACCTATTGGTGGCGTCAAAGACACGTGAGGCCTGTGAAACAGACACCATAGCTTTGTTAAATCATTTGGCAGATGGAGGACTGAAGGTATCTCCAACAAAATTGCAATACTGTAAAAAGGAAGTGACATACTTGGGTCATACTATCGAAAAAGGGCTGAGAAAAGTAACCATAGACAGGATCAGAATCATTAGAGGAATGAGAGCTCCAATGACCCAAAGAGAGGTGAGAATGTTCCTAGGAATGGTTCGTTATTGTCGTCAGTGGATAAGTAATTTTTCCCTGATTACCAAACCATTGGTGAAATTGACAAAAAGTGAGGTAAAAGACCCCCTTGAACTGAACAAAGAAGAATTGGCAGCATTTAAACAGTTGAAGAACAGTCTTTGTGAAGCCCCTGCGCTGGGTATGCCAGACTATGAGAAAGAGTTTGAGCTATACTGTAGTGGGAGAAACGGATGTGCACTCTCAGTGTTAATACAGAAACATGGAAGACAAAGGAGACCAGTGGCATATTTACCGTCAATGTTAGATCCAGTGGCGATAGGTCTGCCAGGATGTCTGAAAGCAGTAGCAGCTACAAGCCGAAGCTTAGAGCAGAGTGAAGGAATCGTGATGGGGTATCCAGTAAGAGTGTTTGTACCTCATAGTGTGGCGATCCTTTTGGCAAGAAGTCGAACACAGTTCATGTCACATAGTCAGCTGACTAAGTATGAAAAGGTCATTCTAGGTGCAACCAATGTGAGTCTGGAAAGATGTGTGAATGTGAATCCAGCTACACTTTTACCTGATGCAGAGAGAGTGGAGATAAGAGAGGACGTTGATCATGATTGTCTGGATGTGCTTGACTACTGCACGAAACCTCGACCTGACATAAGAGATCTGCCACTGCCAGAAAGTGATTATGTGTTTTTTGTGGATGGATCCTGTCTGAGAACAGATGAAGGAGTGTTGAGCGCAGCATATGCAGTATGCACAGTTTCAGCAGTTATAGAAGCATCAACCTTGAAAGGAGTTAAATCCGCTCAAGTAGCAGCAATAGTGGCATTGACAAAAGCATGCAAAATTGGGAGGAATGTGAGAGTGACTGTAATGACTGATAGCCAGTATGGCTTCGGAGTTGTCCACGACTTCGGCCAATTGTGGCTGCAGAGAGGTTTCCTGACCTCAAGTGGAACTCCCATAAGGAATGCGAAGTGGTTGGAAAATTGCTCGAGGCAATACAAATGCCCAAAGAATTGGCTGTGGTGAAATGTGCTGCTCATGGACAGGGTAGTGATTACATCACTACGGGAAATCGCTTTGCGAATGACATGGCTCAGTATTGTGCCCGAAATCACTACTCAATTAATCGGTCAAAAGAAAAGGAAATGTCTTCTTGCTCCATAATGTTTACTAACGTTGTGGGGACATCGGATGAAGTGAGGCAGTTGCAGGATGAAGCAGTTGATGAGGAAATGAAGCAGTGGGTAAAAGCAGGTTGTGCACCCAGGGAAAAGGATCATGTGTGGGTTTATCGGGATGGAAGACCAGTGATGCCTGATAGCATGATGTCAACCATGGCACGGATGTATCATGGCCAAGGACATCTGGGAAGGGATGCCATGATAAGGGCTTTTAAGCAGACCTGGTACAACCCAAAATTCAGGTTGATCGCAGAAAGTCTCTGTCAGAGATGCCTGACATGTCAGCAGTACAATCCTGGAAGGAAAACTGTGGTGAGTCAAGGCACCATAGGCCGGGAGGGAGGACCTTTCACCAGAATGCAAGTAGATTTCATTGAAATGCCCCCTTTTAACAAACTGAGGTATGTTTTGGTGGTAGTTTGTCTATTCTCTAGGTGGGTGGAAGCATACCCGACCAGAAGAAATGATGGAATCACAGTGGCCAAGCTATTGTTGAGGGAATTCATCCCAAGGTACAGGTTCCCAATAACCATAGAATCAGACAGAGGAGGACATTTCTACAATGAGATCATGAAATTGATTTGTGAAGCACTGGGTGTACAACAAAAACTGGATTGTGCCTACCGACCAGAGGCTTCTGGTGTGGTCGAGCAAATGATTGGCACTATCAAAAACAGAATAGGGAAAATGTGTTTGGCCACAGGTATGAAATGGCCTGATGTCTTGCCTCTGATTTTGTTGACCATTAGGTCTACTCCAGACAGAACTACAGGTTTGATTCCACACGAGATCATCATGGGACGCGCCATGAGACACGTGTTTGTACCAGTCAACAAGCTGATGATTATAACTGATGACATGATTTTGGATTACTGTAAAGGCCTGGCTGACGCAGTTCATTCTGTGTTTCACCAGGTTGGAGCGGATTCCACCACACTTGAAAAGAAACCAGCCCATGATTTGAGCCCAGGGGACTGGGTGAGGATAAAAGTCCACAGAAGAAGAAATTGCCTGGTTCCAAGGTGGGGAAGGCCAAGGCAAGTCATCTTGACCACGACAACTGCTGTGAAGTGTGCTGGACTGAAAAACTGGATACATGCAAGTCACACTTTGAGAGTTCCAAATCCAGCAGACGGCATTGGAAAAGAATACTTTGATGAATCAGAATCAAGTGATGAGTCAAGCAATGAGAATATAAAGTCAAAAGAAAATCCTGAAAGGGGGGAGAATAAGCCAAGACTACTTCAGACTCCCAGAGAAGAAATTTTGAGGAAAAGATTTCAGATTTCAGATGGTTCAGATTCTGGAGATGAGCAAAACATCAATGGTGAACACAGAAAGAAGAAAAGAAAAGAATGTCCAGTCAGAAGTAACATTTACACCAAATGAGAGAGTAGAAGAAGTTCCACCTGAGAAAATATTGGAAGGAGAAGAAGGGACAGTCACAGAGAGAGAGGGACAGATTGCGGAAAAACCCAGAGGAGGTGTAGGGAATTGCAACACCCAGCTAGGTGAAGGGACAAGTAGTCAGCAGGAAAATTGCGTGCCGGAGACCCGAGGAGGGACAGAAGTAGGGCCAACCCAAGAGGTGGAAAAAGAGATTACTGAAAAGGAAAAGTCAAACGAGACAGAATCTGAGGACAGTGAAACTGAAATACCAGAGGGTCGAGTTCTAAGAAAGAGAACTTGGATTGAGGAAAGAAACGGCAAAACAAGAAGAAATGCTGAAGGAGATCTTTGGCCAAACAAAATTAAGAAGCTGAGATATCGATTGACACAAGTCAAACCCTCAGAGGCTGAACAAGTGAATGAAGTAACCAGTCAGCATCCAGAAAAAGAGGGAGAAACAGAAGTGTCAGAAGCAAACAAACAATCAAGAAAACCAAATCAGAAATATAAGTCACCTGAATGGAACGTGGCACTGCCTGAACAAAAAGAAGAGGCAGATAGTCAAGGAAATCCAGAGGAGACTTTACTGAGATTGATAAAAGAAGAAGAAACAGGGGAAATCCTGAGAGTTATCTTATCCGACATCGGAGAAGAAGCGGAAGATCAGGAAATCCTGTATGTGGATGACGAGAAAGAAGTGAAAAACGACGAGAGGCCAAGCTGAGTAATTTCAAATCGATCCTTGTAGGAATACACAGGATTGAATAAGAAATTGAAGTATTTGGATCACCTGATAAGGTCTTAGATCTTGTAGGAAAGCTACAAGAGGCGGAGTAGAAGAGGCTAAGTCAAAAGACACGGTTAATTCTAACAAGATGGCTAACATAGATGATAACAAGAGTAGATATACCTTCATGAGAAGATGGTGCAAGACATGTTGTTGTTGTACAGGACTATTAATGCTTCTTTGGAGTGTACTCGCTCTTTTGATCTCTTTCAAAGTAACTTTAGATACACTAGCAGGACATACTGAGAATATGACTAACATAGTGAAAAGCTCACAGAAGGTAATACCAGTTAGAACAAGCACTGACCATATGCATCAAGATAGGTCAATAACTGATTTTTCTAGCAATGTGTTTTCAAAATTATTGTATGAATATGTAAAAACAATGGACGTAAGGGATTGCTACGTATGTATGGAATTACCTGCATCTGTTTCAGAAGGGGTGACTTATCATCACCTCCCAGCAACTTATGGAATAACATGTAGCGTTTTAACTAGTATATTTTATCAAGTAGGAAAATTAGAGTATAATTTGTCTAATATAGATAATATTCTTGGACGATTGCCCATGAATAAAGAATTAAATCCAGCTAAAGATGCTAATGTATTAGGAGAAATTTTTATAGAAACTAAAGGACTAACTCTAGAATATATTTTTAAGAACAATTTAACTTGCAGCTTAAAAACGGAAGAGAAAACATTTTTGGATATGGTTGAAGAGAGAAGGCTAAAAATACACCAGAATGCAGAGGGACATAAAGAAGGGGAAAACATTTGGGAAATAGATGGGAAAAAGGAGACACAGGGTGGGGTTAGACCAACAACAGCTATAGACTCACCCCAGAAAGGCAAATTATGCATTATGAGGGAAAGGTCCCAATATGATTATATCTATATAGGGACAAGTGAGTGTCATGATACATATTTCATTGCATCCAGATGGGGATTTAGAGGTGGAGAAGATCCAGTTTTCCCTGGACTGTACTATATTTGTGGGAACAAGGCTTATTACAGGTTGCCCGACCATTGGTATGGCACATGTTATGTTGGCCTGGTCTTTCCAAAGATCTTTCACATGGATAGAGTAGAAAATAATGGACCAAATAACCTACTAATGCGTAGCAGAAGAGAAACTTGGTTAGAAATTGTAGGTGATATTTTTGGAGCCTTGATACCAGCAGTGGGAATATCTTGGAATGCAAATAATATTCGGAAATTGTCAACCATAGTGGATCGCTTGTCAACAAGCACCGCTGGTGGATTTCTTTTGGTAAACACTGAGCTGGTTGCCATGCGTGCTATGATTATGCAAAATCGACTTGCGCTTGATATCTTATTGGCAAAAGAGGGTGGAGTCTGTGGAATGCTGAAAGTTCAACATTGTTGCACTTACATTCCTGACGAAAGCAGAGATCTAAACATCTATATAAAGAATATTACAGAATTGCATGATGAAATATAACCACTGGAGGTTGAAAGTATCTGGACTAGAATTAGTAATAAAATGGCTGCTATTAAAGCTTTCTTAGGTAAATGAGGTAGTACTATAATAGGGAAAATATTATTTCCATTAACCTGTGTGATTTTCGCATTAGTGATACTTAGATTAGGATGTATGTGTTGTAGACATAGAAGAAATAAAAAGAAGGTTAAACGAGAAATTTACAAAAGGAGGGAAAAGAAACCAGAAAAAGATCTCAATGAAATAGAATTGGAAGAGTGGAAGGAGAGTATGTATGACAAAACTAAAAGAGAAAATGAAAGGGAAACAGAATTTTAATTGAGCAAGAAAACATTTCAAATTTCTGTAAAAGGGGACGTAAATTGAATTTTTGTGGGTTTTGTTTTTGGTGATAAAATCACCAAAGGGGGGATTGATGGAGCGGGTAAAATATTTTCTTTTATATACCCAATCCATTTATATAAGTTTATATTAAAACGAATAAAAAACTAATTCTAATGAATAATAGAGTGATGTGATGATAATTAATCAACCTTATTAACCAAGAGACTACACGTGGGAATGCATTGGCATGGCTAAAATAATAAGTGAACTAAGTTTGCACACATGTTAAAATGATAAGTGTTGCTTAGGCAATGTTATTGTAATTTGCGCTTAAATAAACCAGCATTAACGGCTTTAAATGTTGCATATGGCTAGATAAATGCATACACATAAGGGTATTAGTAAGGGAATAACACTGTTTTAATCATTTCTATGTATTAATTATGATTTTGTGTATCTTTGCTTAAGTTGACTATTATGGCATACCAAAAGATGGCTGCCGACTGAATCCTAACTAAAGTACATGACTTCATAAATTGAGCAATGGAGAAAGGCGCCTGCACCGACTTCGTTGTGGCCTTTCCATGAACTATCGGACCAGGTCCATGAAGACTACCCTGGGCGAGATGCCAATGTCCCTGAACATGGAGCAATTGTTGCCATTTGGGAACCAAAAGCCACCTATTCACAATAGACTGATACTTTCCTGACCTGGGAACAGCCTTTCCCATGCGCCTAGTTTATTCATCATCCACATGTGAAATTTGGAGAATGTTGCTTAAATGTATTGGGATGTGGTTGAATTCAGCCAATCGTTGGCCTGGAAATAAAGAAAATGTTACTGTTATATGTAAATTTTAGTATAAATATTAGTAGTCTAGGGAGGGAAATTATCGCTCTCGTGACCCCTAGCTGATCGATGCTACTCTACGCGACACTCTATGCTGCTCTTCGGTAGGAGATCCTTATGCTGACGGACGAGGACGGGACTTTAGGATTCTGATGAACTTTCTGAGGACCGGTTCTGACTTAGAAAACGACAAATAGCCAGAATAGGTAAATATGACAAAAGATATGGCATTGTTAGGATTTTAACCTGCAATTTAATTAGATAAAGAAAAATCATTATTTGAAGAACTGTGTCGGGTGATTATTTCTGGCAATGTTTTATTGATTAATATGAGAGTTAAAGTGGTTTCATCAAATTCCATTTCAACTAAATGATCTAGTCGACCTCCGGATGGAGGAACTAGTAGGGTAAGTCAATAGATGAGTTTTCTCTATCCAAAGTGAATAGCTGTAGTTCGGGATTGGCTATCCTCTGTAGGCACGGATAGAGTGATGAGAATGAATGTTGGTGTTATGGGCCCCACCAGCGTATGATGTGTGTATGTGCGTGTGACTGAGAAATCATTCTGTCCGTGGAAGCAGGGGGAGATTTTGTGTTCCGAACTGCACCAATAACATGCTTTACAAATAACAATTACAAATAAGCTACCCCGGTACCTTAGGACCTCCTGGTAGCACCTCTGCTTTGATTTAGTCCTGGACCCTTCCTGAATTAAATTGTTCTGGGGTCCAGTGTCTATTTTAAGTCACTCTGCACACACTATAATTCACTTATTTCTAGCCCACATGCACCCACCACATACGGCGTCCTCAGATCTGAAGAACTCCGCTAAAGAGGCCACCAGGCCCGTCAGACATTGCAGCGACGGTCTGACGAGGAGCGCCCTATGATGAAGCATGACACCCTAACAGGTGTGTGAGGGCATTATGATCTGAAATTCAGATCTCCCAGTGACTTGATTTGTGGCCAGATAGCAACCTTGAGTGCATCGGCTACATAGAGGAATTATCTCCTTTCCATGGTTTACATGAGTACTCGGAGGAGCACAGGAGTAGGACCTCTTAAAATAACTAGTTCTTCCGTCCCCCTTTTGATTTAACCAACAAATAGAGCAACACCTGACCACCATTAAGGCAGATTGTAACACTTAACACCTTCCCCCCGCACAACATAGCCTGTAGTGCGATGGCCTAGGAGGGCAGGAACAAAGCTGAAGCCCTTTAAAAACTGGCCCACATGTCACCCTTAGGCACCAGCCTATCGGACAATGCCCGACTGCCCGCTTTCCCAGTCAGACCCTGGCTGCGACCTAAAAATGGACCATCCATTTTGTAGAGTGCCTCTTCTCGCCTCCCTGTTTCTTGAGTACACGCATTATCTTCCATTTTGTTGAGGCACTTTCTCCATTTTAGTGTGTACTTCGTGCTGCGTTGCAGGGAGTTCAGTTTCCTTCCTTGAGTTTAACATCTCTTTTTCCATTCCTCCACGACTGTCTCTGCCTAAAGCACTCAGTAAGTTTACCAATCATCTTAGTGAATGCACCTTCCTCCAGTATACAAGGTAACATATGCAGCTCTGGGCTCTGTCTCCCATCTAAAATCTCGTTCTAAGTCATTGAGAAGAGCAAGTTGGACTTCTTTAAATCAGAGACGTTTTAAGGCATGGGCAAAGTGGGCTCTGGCCCAGGGCCTCAGCCTTTCAGGGGCCCCTTGATAGAGCCAGCTCTGTTCTGCATTCTTGCCTTGATGACCTTGAATGATTCTCAAACAGATTTTTTAAATACCGTTTTCCTTTAATTTCATTTTTTAATGTGGGTGATATTTGAGGGTCTATTAAAGATATTTTGCAGAGAATGTTGTGTTTATGTTCCATGTAACATCTATAAAAAGTTTCTTTTAGACAGTGCTTAATTTGTAAAATATTAAGTGCCAGGGCTCTGACCAGGAGGCCAATGCAGCGTGCACCACCCATCGCCCCTGTCATCACTACCAAAACAACTACTAACCCTCTCTCTCGCATGTAAATGTGACAGTAAAGATTATTCCAGGTCCCCACAGGTAAAGGAATGGCTGGGGGATGCAGGTGTTAGTCATTTTTTAATGTATTTTGTTTCTCTAAACAGCTGATATACTGCTCCTTTCTAAATTACATGAGCAGCGCCACCTTGTGGCAGACTGCCCTAAGTGTGGTGATGACAATTACGTGCCGGTGCCGAGCACCGGAAACCAATTAGGTGCCGGTGCTCAGCACCGGAAATCTCCGGCTCAAATTAAGCACTGCTTTTAGATCAAAACAGAACCTCACATATGAAAAATAGAAGGGTGCCACAGACATTATTTGGAGTAATGTTAGTGATCTGCTGCTGTGTTACAATATTGAAAACAGGTCACTATCCATGATTATTAGATATAAACACAATTAACATTTCGAGAGTGCCTCTGTGCCTGGCCAAAGAAGGCATGGAAGAGCTGAAATAGGATCACACATTCAAAGCTGTTCTGAACTGGGCCCCCAAAATACGTTTGGCCCAGCTTCCTCAAACACCTTAAGATGTCCCTGCTTTAAATATCCCTTTTTCAATTATTGGCATATATGCTCCAGTATTACACTCGGGCCCTTTACTGCTTTAACGCTAACGGTCCTTCGCATGCCCATGTCTATGCCCAGTGTTGCCCATCAACGGGTCCGAGCTCTAGTGGAGTCTGTCAAAGATGAAAAACTGCAGTATTTGCTTCTAATAAGCGCAGTCATTGGCAGACTTTGGGAGCCGCAGCTCCGTTTACTCGCCTTGGCCGTAGCTACGAGAACGAGCCCGCATCGCCACCTGGGGAGTCTTAACGAGCCATCACTCTTCATTTCACAGCCATAACTCTTTATAGCTCCTGACGGGGAGGCTACACGAGGGCAGGCTCGCACCGAGGCGGCATGGGATGCAACTGAAGCGGCACCTGCCCTCGGAGTGAACCGGAAAGCTGCGCGTCGCGAGACGGGTCTCGTGCAGAAAGACAGCACAGCGTGTGGTAAAGAAAGATGGCGGCGGCCTGCTCTCGTCATTAGTATGCAAGTCCTTTAACAAGGAAGTGCCCCTCTTCCACCAAAGTGGCAAACTGGAAATAAAGTATGTGTGTGTTTGATATTAGAAAATCCCAACTCCCCTACGAGCGCAACCCACCTCTAAGACGCTGCTGCAATGTGCTTTTAATTAAGAGCCGACATCAATAAATTCGTTTTCCTTCTGGTCATACTTCATGAAGCCAAAGGTTTCAAATAAAAGCTATCACTGACTCCAAAGTGGTTATGTGAGTCGAGGTTACCATAGTAATTATGCTCTTCAGCAGGCAGAGATTGGAAAATACAGCTACGAGGACAGCATTGTAAAAACATCTACAATCGCAACTGAGGCAGTTTAACACACAAAAGAAAACCCCCACAGTTAATGTCAGAAAGAATAACTTAAATGTCCAAGTAAAGGCAACTTATTCCTGAAACATTCACATGTCGAAGGGAGCCATATCACTCTGAAGGGATACCCTCTTCAATTCTTTCGTATAGGCAGCATATGCCTGAGAAAGGACAGTTAATATTTCATTTTATTATAGGTAAACGTGCATTTATAAAACACACATTCAACCAGAAGAGTATCTTGGTACTGCAGTTACAAGAGTGTTTTGTTACCCAACTCAGTGGTACTCATTTTAGCTACCTCCGAAAGACGAAAGGCTAAGCAGACCCACTGCTGTGCAAACCTGTGACGACGAGATCAAACATAGATCCTTACACCAGATGCATTAATCCATTGAGCCACCAGACACAGCCGTTACCGATGGATACTTCTAAAGCTGTGTGTTCTCCATAAACAGCACCCTTCACAAGGACAAATTATGCACTGTAACACAACAAAACACATTACCTCGAAACTCCTAACATCTCAACAACAAAGCTCAAATGTGCCATTGGTTGCCTATCTGACAGCAACCAATTGCTTTTCACAAATGCTGGGCAATGGGCATTCTACCATTTTAGAAAATGCATGCACATTTTGGTATCTCCATTCCCTCACACTGAAAGACTATAAACTTAAAAATCGTTTAAATGTACGCATTGTAACATGGTAACAAACCCATGCACATTGCAACTAGCACATCTTCCTTCACAAACTGAACCACTCTTGATCTGATGTAGAAATCCCGGAACAATTGAAGAAAGTCAACAACAGAAAGCGCTGTGACAAGCTGTGTGTTATGCAAAAAGCAATAACACAATTTGAGCAGTCTCCTGGCACTGAGAGAACGCTTAGAGGGCAGAAAGACACTCAACACTAGTCAGGGCCGGATTTAGGGCAGTGCAACCAGTGCAGCCGCACTCGGCGCTGACCATTGGAGGGGGGCGCTGACCTCAGGGGGGGCACTGTGTTTAACAATAATGTATGACTGGAGAGATGAGGGGCACTTTTGCCTGGTGGTAGTGAGCGAATCCAAGGAGGCGGCATGGGGACACCAAAAATGATTGTCGCACCAGGCGCCACCAGCACTATAGTCGGCCCTGATACTAGTTTTATCACTTTGAGAAAAGGCAGCTCTTCGGCCTCTGTCTTTAGTACCTCAACTGATGGTGCAGTGGGTTAATGTATCCATTCCATGAATCCCTTTTTGAATTCACGGTCACAGGGTTAACTCCCAGTGCAGTCACTCTGCCTTTCATCCTTTTGAGGTCGATATAATAATTACCATTGAGTTGGATGATGATAAACGTGTCATCTTTCGGTCGTACCATGAGTTTCATCCGCCGTTACTGTGTGTTCTACAAATATACCAGTTATGTATTTTCTAATGTTTAAAGGCCAGGATCTGTGGAACTCATCACATCACTAAGAGGATGTGGGCATTCCACTGCTTGCTTATAGTATCTCCACACCACTGTGACCAACAACTACCCTCACCCTCACCTTTATACTCCACACACACCACCTAGAGAATACAATAGGTTAAGCAGTTACCTGAAGGAAGGCTATTGAATGAGTGAACGAACAAGCTTGGCGATGCACCTCTCTAGTTTTTTATCATCTTCTAAGCCTGCTTTAAATACTGTGTATTACATTTACAAGCTATGCCCCTAATGAAATTGACAATAAACAATATGTGATAATAACGTTCTTTTGTCCTATTTCGTTTGTCACAAAGAGACATCTTTTGAAGATACTATTTCTTCAGGCATCTCTGTATATGCAGCAATATTAAGGTCATACTGTCAAAACAGTTCAAGTGATTAATGAACTTGCTGGAGTAATGTATATGTAATGTGTGGTCACATGTTTGTATCATTAAATAACTAGGAGACTTAAGAAACCTACTGCAGAGCACTGCATGGAAACTCTAGGCGTATTTTATACAAACAAGGGAACCCGAAAAATGGCTAAGGACCACGGGTATCAATTATATATGTAGAAAACAATGGTCCGAGCAGACACAAAATTTTACATAAAATTAAATATAGACCACAATGGGTTACTATACACATCCGAATGTGTATTGTAACCCATTGTGGTCTATATTTAATTTTATGTAAAATTTAGTGTCTGCTCAGGACCATTGTTTTCTACATATATAATGGAAACAGATTTGTATCCTATTTAGGAAATCTCACTTGGTTAACATGTTTGTTGCAGAGATCTTGTGTAACCCACCCATTTCAAGCTAAAATTCTGGTAAAGTAGATCAGTGAGTTATGTGTCCACCACATATAACTGCAAGTAACCTGAAAGACTATTCAATCTTTCGTTATGGTGAGGTTGGTACAATTGGTTAGTGTGAGTACTATTAGCGCTTATTTATTGCCAAAAATGAGTTCAGTTTGTAAACTGGCACAATGGCGCTGTGAGTTGAATGTTCACTACTAAAACACACTATGATCTATAGCTTGGGAGTTTGAATTCGGGTAAGTCAAGCCTAGACTTATTCCCTTGTTCCATACAAACATGGAGTACCATTAAATTGAGTAATACTAACACCTCTTATTTACAGTTTTTAGAAAAGGCAAGAGCAGGGTAAGAAGCCCTATGTGAAAAACAAGTTACTGTATGCTATATACATGTTTATTAGAAACCAAAGTAATGGTACATTTTTGGTCCCTCAATGAGCTGGCACACTTCGTACAGCCGTGCACCCATGCAGGTACCCTTGCACCATACTGCAAGGATGTCTGTGATGTATCTTTGAATGCACCACACATGCAAAGAGGGACAAAATGAGGAGAAATACAAATATTCCTCCTTGTTACGCCAATATCAGGTAGGCACAGGATTTTGGCGTAAAGCCATGTTTCCAAGTCTTTATAGATAGGGACTTGCATCAGAATCCATGGGTGGATGCATAGGAACACCCATGCACCACTCATGGAACACCTCCATGATGCAAAGTAATGCAAGGCAGTGCACTGCATTACCTTTTGTTACAAACCGGTGCCAAACGCTATTTGCGTTGGTTTGTACATCCCAAACTGGAATTTACTTCAGGTCAAAGTTAAAAAAAGTAACACAAATCTGATGCAAAATGTTTGTAAATCTGTGCCTGAATATTCATGTGCCACTTTCACTGTATGTACCCAGATGTCTGCACACTCCACGAGAATACAGGCAGGGGAATTCACAAAGGCTGTCCTCAGTCTGATTCCACCACAAAATAGCTGCCAGATCCAGAACTGCGATCGTGCCCACTCAATGCCAGTATTGGCACACTTTGCTGGCAACAATTTCATAGGCAAAAGAAACAGGGTGAGATGATGAGTGGCAAGTAATGAAAAGCTTGAATTGTACTTGAGTCTCTTTAGCAGTTCATAGAAGCGCCTCGACACACCAAAGACCATCAGCAAATTACAGTAAAAGATTGCACACCATCTAAATGGAAATTGAACTAAATGCAGCGATCTCAGTTTTGGAGAAACCAGCTGAGAGACCAGATAGCAACCAACAACCAAACAACACCACCACCAGCCAACAAATCAGGCAAAAAACACAGTGGCTGCCAATAAATAAGTCAACACCCAAAAAGACAAAGCACACCAAAGACACTACTTGAAAGAAACTAATCATAAATCATTTTTCAGAAAACAACTAAATAACAACCATTAAGAAATGGCTTGATGAAATAATTGGGAAACCAATTAACGCCCACAAATACAAATGGATGCCAAGAAAGCAATGGACTGCCAAGAAACCAACCAACAGCCAATAAATCATTCAACAACCAAGACCAGAAAATTCAGACAGGAATTCAAAAGAAAAACATAAAATAAACCAATGCCACAGTAACCAAATATACTTTAGTGGACATAACAGCGGTGAATTAATGGACCCTAAGTTTAAAAGCCAAGCAAAAATCAAGTAATTATCTGAAAGCCAAAGATTCAACAGAGATGACACCAGACAGTAACAAAAGTTAAAAACCACTCACATCCACAAACATAACCGATAGGAAAAAAAAAATATGTATATTCAGGAAATGAATGACTAATTAGCCAAAGAAGTGTAAAGCAAGCAGGCAATCAGCTTACATCCAAAACCGTGACCGCTAAGAAACAAACTTAAAGCAAGTATTGCACAAACAGCAAACGGAAACAGTTAGGGGCTCATTCATGAACCCCTGCGTCACTTTTGCACCACCGGTGCGTCACTTTTTGTGACGCACCAGTGGCGTAAAACATGTGCCGTGTCGCGCCATATTTACGAAGTGACGCATCTAGGGAGATGCGTCACTTCGTAAACCCCTGCACTACATTATACCTGCGCCAGGTATAATGTATGCAGGGTGGGCGTACCCCCACAAGAAAGGGTCGTAGGAGTGGCGCAGCAAAATATATGAGATTTTGCTGCGCCACTACTAGGATGCCAATGCGTCAAAACCTTACGCCTGCCTCATGGCAGGCGTAAGGGTGATGCAGGCCCTTTCACATGGGGCTTGCCCCATGTGAAAGGAACATTGCTGGAGTTGCGTCAGGCTTCCGACACAACTCCAGCAATGCGCCACTTTTGCGCCGGCAGATACGTCAGTTATACTGACGTATCTGTCCTTCCTTGCGTCATGATGCGTCATATTATAAATATGACGCATCATTGGTGTCGCAAGAAAGGCGCACTGAGAAGTGACGCATCGCTGCTTTCACGCAGCGATCCGTCACTTCTCATAAATGAGGCCCTTAATACCTAAGGACCCAACCAACAGCTGAGTTTCTTCAACTGCTAAACATAATTGCCAAAGAGTGATTTCACTTTCATTGTAAGAAGGCCCATAGAATATTTGGGGCAAGAGCTCCTTCATAGTCCTGGGGACAAGGAGAGGAAAATAGAGACAGAGATACTGGTAGGTGTCATTCTTCCCATCTTTTACAATGTAATTTACAAAATGTTGTTTCTTTTTCAGTGCTGAGTGAGGCTTCTTAAGAAAGGAGGATTTATATTTTCTCTGTCTTCTCCCTTCACTCTCCAATGCACGTTTAAATGACCTTGACATTTAAATCTGTCAATCACGTTTTATTAGCCTGCTAAGCTTTTTGCCCACACTGTGAGGTTTACAGGAAACACATATCAAAATCAACAATAAGTCTGCATGTTCTCCCGAAATGCCCAGGATGCTTGACCGAAGAGACTGACTCAAGCTTCCTTAGGGCCAGATATATGAACACATTTTTCCATAGACACAGAATGGGTAAATTGATACATCTGGCCCGTAGTTTCCTAGCTCTGCACTAGCTGCTATAGTTAAGCAGTCAGGACTCATTTATATGTAAGGGTGGGCGGAACTGGCAGAGTTTCATTCCGTGTTTTCACTGAGAATTACATAAAAATTCCACACGATTCTGTGGAATTCAGCTGCGGGGCAAAGAAGGCATTTGGTGCTATTTGTATAGCGATATGAACCCTCGCCGTCAAAAATAGATGCAAGGGTGCCTTTTGCGCTATGAAAATAGCACAGCCAAACATATCAAGTGGTATGCAGTAGGCACACGCCTCTTACATACTCTGCAGAGATTAACACATTTTAATCACTGCACAGTATGAAGGGTGCCAGAAAGTGGGATATGAAGTGGTTTCTAAAGTTTAGAAATGAATGCATATATCACTCAGCACCCTTACAATACTCTGCAGTGCTTAACAGTTAATTGCTGCAGAGTATTTAAAGGTGCAGAGAAGTATGCAGTGGTTTCTACTCTTTAGAAACCACTGCATACTTTCATTCCGCAGGTAGAGCAGTGACATTTAATTAATCAAGAAATTCGCATTATAGGAGTAACTCAGACTTACTCACATTCTGCCGAATCAGCAGCCGGGATTAAAACCTCCACCAGGGACTAACTTATAGGATGTGGTGTGAAAGCTGGTACAAAATACAGTCAAATGTGTTATAACAATCATTGAAGGGTCAATAGCCAGCCTGAGATAATGCTTCTAAAAACAAAATATCATATCTTCTATATAGACTTATGACAATAAAAGATATATTATGGTGATTAATAATGAATATTAGGAGTACCTAGCTCTTACTGTTTTCGAGGTACGACCCAAAAGAGGGGGAACACAGCATAACAGAACAGAGATGGCTGCTATCACCTATTAAATGAATTGGGTTATGTTAACTTGATGGACAGTAACATCTTGGAAGAATTCTGTCACAATGTCATTCTTGAAAAGCCTACAGGTTTTGGTTCACCGGCTAAGTCACTACTAGTTTTGAATGCAAGCTCCTGTGGATAGTTGCAAGGGAAGGTGTCTCTAGAATGTTTCCCTAGGATCTGAATGCAACAATGTAGATCTGAATTATGGAACTAAGCAGTATGATTTACCCACGCATAATTGGCATCAAGTGAAGATACTGTCGTGCCAGGGCTCCAATCTAAATTAGCTGACCGGGTAGTGTTATTTTGTGGATAATTGTGATCTATGCATTTTTCAATAGACTTGGTGCCTTAAACAGGTGTCTCAAACTGGTTTTATGAACTACATATAAAGGTGCACTAACCAAGGGAGATGATTGGCCTTTTGGGGGCTTGACTATATATATGAGCCAAGGTTTGAATAGCGGGAACTATTAAACTCATTGATATTGATTCACATGATATACTGGGCATTAGTATCAAAGCTCCTGACAAACGAGTAGGTCATGTTTATAATGTATACATTCGATCCATTAGGAATTCCAGTGATTCTGAAATGGGTAAGCAGGTGGAAAAGCATATTGACTATCTTAAAACCAGCTAACGTTTTATAATTGCTGGGACTTTAATACTATTTTCGGATCATTGGACATCTCTGTTTTTTCCACTTCTGTAAAGGAGGATAAAGTTTGGTCTGTGACCCAACTTCCAATTCCCCCTATTTAATGATGGTCTCCAACTGCTATTCAACTAAATGCCTTAACATTATCATTGGAGCTTTGGTCCTGTAATGGACCAACCCACTCCAATCTTCCTTGGAGATATATTTATAATCGACCAGGCCACACCGGCAGCATAGATTATCTATTGCTGGTTGTAAGGTAGTGGAAGGATATGATTGATATGACCATAATTTATTGTTTTGATAGTGATCATAATACCCTGAACTTGACAATGAAAAGCACACTACTGCTCAACAAAACCCTCAAAACCAATCAATCACAAAAGGATCTTTTTTGTTTCAAAGAACAGACAAGCTGTTAAGTGGAGGGTTTTTATACAGTCACCTGATAGAGAATCCAGGGAGTATAAAGAGGAGTCAGTGGGTCTAGAAAAACCATCACAAGAACTTGGCAAACATTGTGGCCATAACTCAGTTGTTAAGGACCACAAAGACATTTTTACTTCCTTATGTATCTTCTTTTGTACAACAATAAGGTAAAATTCTGTAATTTGCAAAAGATATTCTTGGTATAATAAGAAGTGTAAAGCTCCAAAGGGCGACCTGATGGCGGCACAGTGATCCCATCAAAAGCACTAGGCAATTATATAACAATAGCAATTATATAACAATATTCTGATGAAAGCAAAAAGGAAATGGGATGGTATTAAATGGTATGGTCTGCTGAAGGTGGCCATGGGAAACGACTGCAGATTGTTTGGCACATAGGGCCCATGGTGGCCGAAACAATCAAACAACAATTAGTAGCCATTTTAGCCTGCAGGAATGCGTTGATGATGTTAGATATTCCCTGGATGAGCAACTAAACAGGAAAAATAAGTTGCCACAGCTTGATCCCTTCTCCTTGAATAAAACGGTATTGGAAAATACCATGACAGGCACTGTACATGCTATAAAGTCCTTACATTCATTAATGTACCAGGCCCTGATCAAATCCCTGGACATTTTTTTTGTCTGAGATGGAAGTTTGGGGTCCTTATGTGGATACAAATACTATTGCTATTTTAAAGGGCACCAAAACACGAACCACATGGGCAAGGGCTAAGACCGTCCCGATATTTAAAAAGGGCGAAACAGGCTGACCAAGTAACTACAGACCTATCAGCCTCATCGACAGTCTGCACACAATCTTTTATAGACAGATTCAGGATAACTTGCAGGACTAGATGCCTGCCCACGATATCCAGAAAGGCTTGCAAATCAGTTTTAGGGAAAAAATCTGTACAATAGATCAAATGTTCACGTATATGTTACTATTCTGGAAAATCATTGTTCTTGATAAGGGTCATTTATACGTTGTTTTTGTGGACCTTAAATCTGCGTTTGATTTGATCTCATGGGGAAATGTCTGTTTGTTTTAATGGTAGATGGGTGTCCCCAAACACATTCTTTCCATTTAATAAGGTTGCATGACCAAACCTATACATGTGTAAGAGGGAGACCAGTGGTGAAATGACAGAGTGCATCGCTATTTAGAAATGCGTCCAGCAGGGGTGCATCCAGCCTCCAACATCATTCTCATCATCTATAAATGATGTTATATCTAAGCACATGCAAGAATGATTTCCCAAAGCTACGTGGGCGAGGGATTCCAGCCCTCTTGTATGCAGATGACATACTATTGATTTCAAGGTGCCCAATTGGCCTTCAGGTGTTATTAGATTGTTTCAGAGACTTCTGCAGAAAGCACGGCCTGGTAGTGAACACTGCTTAGACCAAGTACATGGCTTTTAACTGGCACAAGTCTTCCAGGGGTGCTCCCAAACCTAATGGGATAGAGCTTGAAAGAGTTACGGCCTTTGAATACCTGGATGTGAAACTCACCCACACTATGTCTTGGAATATGCAGCTAACTGAGAGCACACTCAAACTGCACCAATATAGTGTGGGAATATTAAGAATACAAAAAGTGACCTTGACAAAATCATTCTAGCCCGCGCTATTGAAATATTAATGCAGAAGCACTGGGAGCGTCTCTATTTGCTGTAGAGCTGTGGGGGCATTCTAAGGCGCCGAAGGTTTGATTTATCTCATTATGTGTCCTTCCAGGTCATGGGTACTCACAAACATTTTCCCAGTGGCCGCAAAATTTGGTCTATGCACTGATGCCAGCGGGGGGTATAAAGTGGGTGTAGGGGAAGCAAAGCATTTAGGTCTAGTGGCTGTCTTTACAAATGAAGGTGTTCCTAAAGTTAAGGGCCTAATTACTTCCTTTACCTAACTGAAATGTACCTTTAAATAAGTGTATGCTGTATATTTAACTTTTTTTTGTGTTAGTGCTGGGTTGAGTTAACATCAGCCCAGTGCTGTTGCTGCCCAGGGGACCACATGTAAAGGTCAGGAGGGCCACATGCGACCCCCTGGGCCATTCTTTGAGAATCACTGTTCCAGGTTATGCTAGGTAGGCATGACCATGAGAAAGGTGAAACCAGGATAAGTGAGAAAAGGAGCACGATAAGATGTGCACAGTCTAGCATGCATTCCAGATATAACGTAGATATGTTTTACGTATGGTAACAAGTGTTAACTCCAGAAGCAGAACACTAGCATACTCACTGAGGAAGGGAAAACACTGAGGCACAAAATGGGTTGCATCTGTCCATTGGAGTAGTAAGTAGAGCATTTTCTTTTAGGACTACTTACGCCAGGAGTAGTTTTCCTGTTTCAATCAGGACCTGGACAACAGGCCGACCCTATATATTTGTGGAGGGGTTGCATGGGCCTGGGTTTGTTTACTTCTAAACGGACCTGAGTATTTAATACATAACAGAGTTTACGAGTCGGTGTACAATGCGGTTCCCGTGTTTCCGAAGCGGGAGACACCTATGCATGCTCACCTCAGTTCTGGCATATTACCTAACATTTATTGTAACTTGTAAAGTTGACCCTTACTTGGCACCCACAATATACTTTTTGTGGTTATCTTTATAGGTGAATTTATATAGTGCAGATTACAGTGTACAATATTGAATTGGACTAGTTGCTATTGCCTTAGAGTTTGACAATGGGGAGACAATTCTTTGGGTTTCCTGGGTTGAGAAGAGTCTCTTCAACATCAGGGTAAGGTCTAACATAGTGGAAGGCAAGCATGATCACCTTTCATGAATCACATTAGGTGTCACGTTTGATTGAAAAGTTCATGATCATTCCACTACAGTGCAGGTATTACCAAGCACAAGTGTTTCCAGGTGTGATTTTCCATTGTAGCTACAAGACAACAAGATCAAAACCTGCGTTCGTTTGATTAATTTTGGTTCTTATTTTAACTTTCTATTTATTCTCTCTTCACAGAGCAATGGTCTCCAGAGGACATATTTGCAAGACATAATTAGACGCTCCAAATAGATGGTTTCTTACAGAGATTAGTGGGTGGGGGGTCCTTTATTTATCTATTTAATTATTGGTCACCCAACGCCTAACATATTACGGCACCATTAGGTGCTATTTTTACTGGCAACATAGGCAAGTGACATTTGACATTTAGGAGTCAGAGACTTTGGGCCTTATTCACAAAGGTAAACTTACACTTTTGTGTAAGTTTACGATTGTTTGCTATTCGCAAATGGATTTACATGTAGCATCTTTACGAGTTCGGAGACTCTGCAAAGTATTTTTATGTGCGGAGACTCCACACTCTTAAAGATACTACTTGTATATCCCTTTCAGAAAAGCAAAGAATCGTAAACTTACATGAATGTGTATGTATACCTTTGTGAATCAGGCCCTTTGACCAGTAGCGGATGCCACATACACAAAGTGGAGGGGTGGAGGGAGGGGGGAGAGTGTTGGACGATACACAGGAGAGGGTGTAGGGAGGGTGGGCATAACATAATAAGAATAATAAAACATTTTAGAAACATGTACCTGCTGCTGGCAGCCTCTTATACTTCCTTGTCCAAGCAGACACTGCAGGCTAGTCACAGACTCCCTGTCCACTACTCTGCGCTGCAGAGTAGTGTGGGGATTAGCCAGAGCAGGCTAATAAGACCCCCTGCTCAGACCAGGGAATCTGTGGGGTTTCTCTAACTCAGCTGTTCAATACAGCTGGGTTAGAGAAACCTAAGAGCGCATCTGAGTTTTGTGCGGCCTGAGACGGCTGGCCAAACACACATGAGCACTTGGGGAGTGCGCTAGCACTCCTCCTCCCTCCTCCTATACCTCAGCCCCACCTTGCCCTGCACACACTGGCTGAGCAAAATACTGAAATATAATTTTATTTTTTTGCTGCTGACTCTGAGCCAGTGGGGCGACGCTCCTCCATTATTGCACAGGAGTCGCCCCTGCCTTTTATGTCCTGACGAAGGTCGCTGACCCTTAGGGCACCCCTTAGGGATGACGGCTGAAACATGTTGACGTGAGTTAGGATAACAGGGTGAATGATAACCCTTGGATGACATTCCTCTTTGTTATCAGCCCTATCACTACTTCCGCTAATAAAACATTTTTCAGATGGTCCTAGATAGTTTTAACAGTTTTTTCATCCTGGCTCTTTCAGTGTAGGATAGAATCTGCATATAAAAACCCTTGCTCCCACACATAGTGATAGAGGCCACTTTGGATTTCCATTGGGCCCAAGGTATGGAAGCCCAATGAAGAAACATGACACATTTTATGTGGTTGAATGCCTTACATTTCTGAAAGAATTGATTAGAAATTACATAAAGCCTATCCTTTCAGTTTTGTGTGTAGTATGTGGTGGGGAGGGAAAATGTCAATGTCTCTTACCTCTTTCTCTTTTATCATGAATGAGGCATTCTAAGGTGAAGAATTTGTCGAGAATAGAAAAACGTTTCCTTAGGACTATGGTTAATTTGCCCCACAGTAGGTCACATTTAACACTTCTGATGGGCATGGTGGTTAGAAGTTTTGAACAGAGACCTAAAGTTTGACCTTTACTCTATTGTGAGGTGTATTTGGCAAACAGAGGAATTAATTTCATTTAGAAGGGCACTTGAGGAGATTATTGCAATGGACTTCCCTTGCAAAATTCCTTGGCTGAAGTTTGTCAAATTTTATCTTACCATCATAGGCCTGGAAGTATTATGTAAAACCCCAAAGAAAGCTGCAAATACAACAAAAGGCCTCTTAAAAGTGAAGTATTGGTCATATGTTTTTGTGAATAAATATAGAAGTGCAAACCAAGAAACCTTAACATCCACATTGTTAGATCATAAATCAACAATAGTATTTTACCTTTCCCGGGATTCTGTTGTAACTCTCTGGGCCAAACAATTATATATCAAATTTAAGTATGGGGTGCTACCTCTAAATGGCTTTTGCAGGAAACGGTCAATGGTCAGGCCAATCAGTGACAAATGCCCAGCATGTGGGAATGCAATTGAGACGGTAGAGAATGTGCTGTTTATTTGTATGGCTAATGTAACACAGCATAGAAAATGGTTAGTTCCAATATGCCATCATATTGGGGTTCATCACTTTGAAATGACTCTAAGAATCCTGAGATCCTACACTAGCCAAACTACTAGTGTTTTGAGCATATCTAGCTTTTTATTATCTATGTGACATTTGAGGAGGTACTTATGTAATATTATCAGCAATTAAGCTATCTAGGGAATCTTGATTGAAGGATGTTTTTATTGTATATACCATGTAGTATTTTTACTCTGCAATATTCTCATTAATAGTACACAGACTTTGGAATCCTACTGTGAATTTTATATCGAGTTGTGCTATCATGCTTTATATGCAAAATGAAATTATGTGTTTTATATGTTTGTTTAATGTGGCTTTAACCCTAATAACCCCTTTTTGAGATGAGTTGAGTTGAATATGTAATGGTTGAAAATTGGTTAGTGTGACTACAGAGAGACTCACAGAAGCCAGAGGAGAAAGACAGTCTCTGACAACACAACACTCACTGGACTACAATTCACTGAAGAACGCTTTTTGAAGTCTGGAGCAATATGAAAGGTCGCAGAGTGGGTGTGCTATTGTGGTCCGAGCCTGAAACAAATCTTTTTGATTCTACTGTTGCTTTCTTTTGATGCCAATCATTGTGTACTGGTGTCCACCATTGTCGCAGGGTATCCTATGGTTTGTAGGATGATTGAGGGACAAATTAGGAGAGCATCTTAAAACCTTACAGTCACAGTTACATTCTTATGGTTCCCTAGATCATAGTGGATCTTAGACACCTCGGGAAAACCATAAAGATAATACTAACAAATCTACCATTCACAGTACAATTTTCTTTGGTTGGATGATTAAGGTTGTCTTGCGGCAAGCTCTCGATTTGGACCTTGAATTCATTGTGGGCTCACAAAGGTTTATGAGCAACAAATTTGGTACATAGTCAACCAGTTGCAGTTCCTTGTCCCATGCTATGGCCCTACGTCTTTCCAGAGACTCTACTAGAGTGGTAGGGTGTTCAAAGCTCGTGGCCTGATGCCTCACTCAGTGGAGCGAGTTGGTGCATGATGTACAAGCTCACCAGGCAGGGTCCCTACTCGGACTGCTAGCGGAAGAACTGATCAGATCTTACAGACATAGTTTTCCTGATGAATTCCTCAAACAATCTCTGCAGTCTTCAGAGGTCATGAGGCTGATCCTGATTGGTGCTGGTGTCCTCCAGTTGTTTGGATGGCTTGTGGTCATTTGATAGTGGGAAAGCAGGCACTTCAGGTCAGAGGCCAGAAGGACATCTAATATTAGCTGCAGTAGTAGCAGTGTTTGAGCAGTGGACATTTGACATTTTAGGTGGCCCGCCACTTAGTAAAGAGAATATTCTTGTGGCACTCTCATCACATGCAACTAATGCAATATCTGTTTGGCTAACATGATATGTATTACACCCCAAATCCAGACTTTTCAATAACAGCTTACAAGACCGACTGAATGGTGCCTGTGGCTGAAGGGAAAGCTTGCCATGTGCAAGGGCTGACAAAGTTGCTCGGTGTCACAAAACTTGAATTATAGATGCCTTTATGAGGGATACCATCCATATATTAGTAAAATCACATATCCTTGTATTAGGGGAAAATCAAATTATAGGGGGCTATGGCGATTTTACCTTGGGGGTAGTAGACCTCACATAAAAATGTAGAGCAAAAGAGATACTTTCTAATTACAGCATCCTGACACCAGACTGGCACTCTCCCACCAAACAGTTAGGAGAAATGACACCCTTGAAAATAAAGAGAGGATGCTTAGGGTATCTCAAAGCCAGTGAGAACATAAGGATTTTTATATAAGCATGTAAAGGTCATTAATTAGTAGACGAAAACGAGCAGTTGAAAAATAGGAAACACATACAGTGGGGCATCTATAATGTACAGCTCAGTATTTTCCCCATTCCACAGTATCAACAGGTATTTTTTTCATGTAAAGAAGTTGTGCTTCATTTTGAATGCCATAGGTCCTCTGCATTACTACACAACACATGGGGGCATATTTACAAATAAATGATGCAGAACGGCACTGCAAGCAATTTAGCAGCGCTGTGCTGCTTCATTTAAAAAATGCAGGGATGAGCTGTATTCACAAGAATAGCGGCCCCCTGTGTTTTCCTTTGGGCCAAAGCTGCCTAGCGCCAATGCAGACACAATTGCACATGGTGCAAGGGTGACTGCATTGCTGGGATGATTGTTTATGTGCAGGAAGGAACACCTTCCTGCATATAAACAATAATTAAAGGTGATTTGCTCCTTCTATGTATGCTGCAGAATGCAGCACACATAGAAAGAGCAAAAAACACGGAGAAATAAAAGTATTTCTACTTGTTGCACCATTCTAACGCCTGCTTTTCAATGGCATTAGTTTTTTCGCTGCCTCAGATTTACAAATCCTTGTAAATCTGAGGCAGCGTCAAAAAGCAATGGGTGTTTCGGTGGAACAACCATTGCACACCCATTTCACGCAAAGTGGTGAGTGAAAAGGGGGCATATTTGCAAGGCCATGAAAAGCCACGCTGGGTGGCTTTGCGTGGCCTTGTAAATACTGGCCAGCACACAGCACCATCGGAACTTCAAAAAAATGTAATGCTCCGGTGATGCTAGAGGCTTGTAAATATGACTCATTATTTCTTTAGCTACTGGAGCAGCGTAATTTTGGCTCCATTCTTACATGTCATAAATACGCATGTATATGTGCAATTATTACTGCATACTTGTGTGTCCTAACGATGTTAATGTGAAGTGTTGCACTTGACATCCCTATTGAAGTGCATTCACTGTAAGATTGAAGACTCATACATACACTGTGTGCCTTAACAGCATTAAATAATATATACCACTTAGAAATCTGATAAAAAATATCCTCACACTACTAGAATGTATTTACTTTAGAAACAAAAATACTTATGTAATGGGTGCACTAATGTTTCATATTTGCCTTTATAATGTAGTTCTTAGTCATATCTATATATATGGGCACTTATGTTAGTTCATCTGTGTTAGACCTGTCTGCTTCTGAGAGTCCCCTCACACCATGATTTATTTTGGTCCCCCGTGCCTCCTAAAATTTGTCGCTTTTTATTTGTCTACCAGGACCTTTTTGTGCGTTGTCCCATGGGGTTAGATGCTCCTTGACGCGCAGTTGCTCACCAAGTTCCAGGCACCTATGCACAAGGCGCCTGACGGAACCGGTGGCATTACACACTGAGGTTGTCAACCCTAAAATGGTGGACACCATTGTCCCCTATGAGAGTGACTCCCATTGGAGTCCTTCTGACCTCTGACCCTTTGGAGGTTTTGGCGCACTTTGTGTAACCTGCAAACCTGACAGGAATCCCCTCAGAAGTTACAAGTACACAAAATGGCTGCCTTAGGAAGCCCAGTATGGTGGCTCCTAATGACCAAAAAGACACCTTGGAAGGGCCATGTCATTGACACAGCCAGGGAAGGTTCTAGAACCTTCTGGCTCGTGCTAGCACCCCAGGGCACTGGCTATAAAAGGCCCAGTCCCTGGCGGCCATGATGAGAAAAAGTGGAGAAGAGAAGAAACATAGAAGAGGACTTGACACCAGATTGACACCTGCCCTGTTCCCCCCCCTGAGGCAGCTGATAGCGCAGGCAGAAGTAAAGCCGAGGTTGTTGGCGTGGACCCTGACTGGCGTTCCAGTCAGAAGCGCGAGCAGTGACCTCTCGCCTTCAGCGCCTGGCCAGCGAGTGCCCAATTGCCCCTCAGAGACTTTGGCCATAGTTAGAGCCTCCCCGCCTCCCCCAGTGGTGAGATCGCGACTGCGACCCTTGACCGGGCCCCTTCAACTTAAGTGCCTCCTGGTGGGCGTTCGGACGTCTCCGAACCCACCGCCATCGAAGCGCTGATCGTGGACAGAAGGTGAGGTGCTGTGCTGGGGCGGGGAAAGGCTGGCCTTCATTTGGGCGAGAGTACCGTCTCTGCCCTGCCCGAGTGACTTGGGGACTGTTGTTGTGGGCGGGAGCACCCCCGTGAGTGAGATCGGAGGGAGGATCGCGGAGCCCCTGGAACCCCCCTTCGCCCTTGGGAGAAGGGCCATACCGACTGGAGCGCTTACCGGCGCAGCTAAAGTGAGGTGGGACCGTCTCTTCCCCTGAAGTTGCCGCATTGTTCCGGGACTGAGGTGCGGCTCCAATTTTGAACTGTGCGCGCAGGTAGTTTGACCCCTCCGGCAGCCCGTTCAACGGTCTGAGGACTCGTAAACTGAAGCTGCCTTCGGAGACCCCGCCTGCGTTGACAGAAGCGCACAGACTCCTCCGGCCGCAGTAGTATTAAACCGGCTGGCCGCAGAGTGTAATTGCCGTAGTCATTGTATGTCTTTATCTTCCAGATACACGCGCAATATGCTTAAGTGCAACTAAAGGATTATCACGAGTATCTTGTGCCCAGAGAGCTCGAACCCGTGAACACTTCAAAAACTGTAAGAGCGCGCATTCCGCATTAAATGGCAATCTAAATGTGTTTACCCTGAAAGTGATTAATTGGTGGCAGCGATACCAGTATGACCCTGAGATATTTATGTAAAACGATCGGTATCTAACTTGCTATGCAACTGTGATGTTTTGCTGATATTTATTCCAGTCATTGCTGATATTTATTCCAAATGTATTGAATCCTGATATTTATCCAGTATATTTATTTATTAGAGTCCAACCATTTATTCCTACGCAACCAGTACACAGCTAATCAAACCCATGTAAGAAAGGTGAATGTGATTAACTAATTGAACTTCTTCCAACCCAGAGAACTTTTACATAAACGAAACGTATTTATCTATAACAGTGGTGTGGTGTCCTTCTTTTTATGTGGTGTGCAGGGAGTTATTATTTGGTCATAGCCGGCTTAACACAACAGCCTTCTACCGCCTTGTCACTCGAGCCAAGCTACCCCCCTTTGTGCTGGGCTTGCCCATTGCAGGTCCAACATAAAATTGGTGGCAGTGGTTGGGATTACGAGCCGTGCTGTTGTGAACCTCATAATAATTCAGTGTGCATCACAGGTACACACCCGGAGTATTCTCCCAGCGGCCTTCTAATTCTGTGATTTTGTTTTTTTTAAATTCTTTCCTGGAGGTGGGTGGAGGTGATCCTCAGAGAAAGTTCCTATCTTCATAACCTACTTCGGGGTGGTGGTCCACACTTTCAACTGACAAAAATGGAATTCAAAATGTCAGAGCTGGAGACCTATACTGTGGCAGAGCTCAGGGAGTTCTGTCAGGAAAGGGGAGTGTCCGTTAGGCGAGGAGCCAAGAGAGAGGAGCTCCGTACTAGTCTGCGAGCCTGGGTGGAAGCACACACGGAGGGAACGGTAGAGGAGGAGGAATCAGACAGGGAAACTGTCATGGAGATGATTACAGAATGTCCCCTGGGGGTGGGTGCAATGTCTATCAGCCCCAAGGTAGCCTCACGGGAGGGCAGTAGTGTGTCATCAAGAGGGTTATCAGAAACCGAGTTAGCCGACAGGAGAGAGGAAAGACAGTTAAGGTGGGAGTTGGCCAAGCTGGAGATGGAAGGGAGGAGGATGGAACATGAGTTCAAGTTACGAGAACTCGACCTCAAGACCATTAACAATACTCCGGGGGGTGTCGAGTCCAAGGAAATTGCCAGGGAGCCCAGGCCCCATTTACCAAAGGATGTAGTCGCCAGTTATTCCGCTGGGGACGACATAGCCAAGTGGCTGGCAGCCTATGAGGTCTCCTTAAGAGCCCATGGGATCCATGAGAAGCACTGGGGTGGTGGATTATACCGGTACATGCCTCCGACAGGAAGGGATGCCCTATTGGCCCTAGACCGGGAGGAACAGGTAGACTACCCCGCCATGAAGGTGGCGCTCATTAGGAAGTTTGGGTTGACCCCGGAGAAATACCGGCAAAGGTTTAGGGGTAGCCACAAGCTGAGCTCACAAAATTGGGTTGACTTCCTGGATTTTGCCAAGAAAGCCCTGGAAGGGTGGGTCCAAGGTAGTGAGGTGGAGGACTATCAAGGGTTGTATGACTTAATCCTCAAGGAGCATCTACTCGAGAACTGCCTTCCCGAGCTGAGGCAACACCTGGTAGACAGCAAACTTACTTGCCCCCGTAAGCTTGCTGAGGAGGCGGACATTTGGGCAAGTACCCGAGTGTCCACGAAGGGGACTGGAGGAGATTCTCAGAAGTCCGGACAGGGCGCTCCCCTAAGGAAAGAGGGGGGAGATAACAAGAAACAGGAGTTCTCCAAAGGCCCCCAAAATAACTTTAAGGGGAAAAACACCTTTTCCAACTCTAAGGCTAACCCGCAGAAGAACCCTAACCCTGGCCAGAGTCAGCAGCCAAGGGTTGTCCATTGCTTTGAGTGCGGTGGTATTGGACATTACAAAGGAGACCCGAAATGCCCAAACAGACCACCCCCTCCCGCTGGAGGAAAGGCCCCGGGAGTCGCTAGTGTAGCGCTCGGGGAGGAGATGCCCTTAAGTGAGGGAAGGGGGTGGGCGGGAGTCACCTTAGTGTCCCTGGGTGATCGGGAGATGGTTCCAAAGATCCAGGTGCCCTCGAATACTACCAAGTATGGGCAGTGGGTCACCATCAATGGCCATAGAGGGGAAGCTCTGAGAGATACAGGAGCCAGTATGACTATGGTAAGGAGTCATCTGGTGTCCTCGGAGCAGGTGGTTCCGGGCGTACTTCATCCAGCGGCACTGGCTGACGGCAGAATGGGCCACTATCCTGTGGCCGAGGTTCCCTTTGAGTGGGGAGGGGTTGCAGGTCCACTTCGAGTCACCGTAAGCCCCGCCGTGCCAGTCGATTGTTTGCTGGGCAATGATATGGAGCACAATGCTTGGAAGGAGGTGGAATACCGGACTCATTCGGAGATGCTGGGTACACCTGATTGGGCCTGTGTGAGTACCAGGTCGGCGACTGCTCGGGAGGAGAAGTCACAGGGGTCGGAGTCTGGAACAATGGCCCACCCCGTAGCTGCTGATGAGGGAGCATGCCGAGGAAAGGAGGAGCCTGCCTCGACGTCCGTGCCCCGTGAGACGGATAGGCCACCTACGGAGGTGGACCCGGAGTCCACGGAGGAGGACATGGTTCCGTTGGAGAACTTACCTATCCCCGCTGATTGGCGAGTGGATGGAGGTCCGTCCAGGTATTTCCGCCTTAGTGTTGAGGACTCCCAAGGGGTTGGGTAGCTCTCCCCACTTTCAGCTGGGGGGGACGCGTGTTAGACCTGTCTGCTTCTGAGAGTCCCCTCACACCATGATTTATTTTGTTCTCCCGTGCCTCCTAAAATTTGTCGCTTTTTATTTGTCTACAAGGACCTTTTTGTGTGTTGTCCCATGGGGTTAGATGCTCCTTGACGCGCAGTTGCTCACCAAGTTCCTGGCACCTATGCACAAGGCGCCTGACGGAACCGGTGGCATTACACACTGAGGTTGTCAACCCTAAAATGGTGGACACCATTGTCCCCTATGAGAGTGACTCCCATTGGAGTCCTTCTGACCTCTGACCCTTTGGAGGTTTTGGCGCACTTTGTGTAACCTGCAAACCTGACAGGAATCCCCTCAGAAGTTACAAGTACACAAAATGGCTGCCTTAGGAAGCCCAGTATGGTGGCTCCTAATGACCAAAAAGACACCTTGGAAGGGCCATGTCATTGACACAGCCAGGGAAGGTTCGAGAACGTTCTGGCTCGTGCTGGCACCCCAGGGCACTGGCTATAAAAGGCCCAGTCCCTGGCGGACATGATGAGAAAAAGTGGAGAAGAGAAGAAACATAGAAGAGGACTTGACACCAGATTGACACCTGCCCTGTTCCCCCCCCCTGAGGCAGCTGATAGCGCAGGCAGAAGTACAGCCGAGGTTGTTGGCGTGGACCCTGACTGGCGTTCCAGTCAGAAGCGCGAGCAGTGACCTCTCGCCTTCAGCGCCTGGCCAGCGAGTGCCCAATTGCCCCTCAGAGACTTTGGCCATAGTTAGAGCCTCCCCGCCTCCCCCAGTGGTAAGATCGCGACTGCGACCCTTGACAGGGCCCCTTCAACTTAAGTGCCTCCTGGCGGGCATTCGGACGTCTCCGAACCCACCGCCGTCGAAGCGCTGATCGTGGACAGAAGGTGAGGTGCTGCGCTGGGGCGGGGAAAGGCTGGCCTTCATTTGGGCGAGAGTACCGTCTCTGCCCTGCCCGAGTGACTTGGGGACTGTTGTTGTGGGCGGGAGCCCCCCCCGTGAGTGAGATCGGAGGGAGGATCGCGGAGCCCCTGGAACCCCCCTTCGCCCTTGGGAGAAGGGCCATACCGACTGGAGCGCTTACCGGCGCAGCTAAAGTGAGGTGGGACCGTCTCTTCCCCTAAAGTTGCCGCATAGTTCCGGGACTGAGGTGCGGCTCCAATTTTGAACTGTGCGCGCAGGTAGTTTGACCCCTCCGGCAGCCCGTTCAACGGTCTGAGGACTCGTGAACTGAAGCCGCCTTCGGAGCCCCGCCTGCGTTGACAGAAGCGCACAGACTCCTCCGGCCGCAGTAGTATTAAACCGGCTGGCCGCGGAGTGTAATTGCCGTAGTCATTGTATGTCTTTATCTTCCAGATACACGCGCAATATGCTTAAGTGCAACTAAAGGATTATCACGAGTATCTTGTGCCCAGAGAGCCCGAACCCGTGAACACTTCAAAAACTGTAAGAGCGCGCATTCCGCATTAAATGGCAATCCAAATGTGTTTACCCTGAAAGTGATTAATTGGTGGCAGCGATACCAGTATGACCCTGAGATATTTATGTGAAACGATCGGTATCTAACTTGCTATGCAACTGTGATGTTTTGCTGATATTTATTCCAGTCATTGCTGATATTTATTCCAAATGTATTGACTCCTGATATTTATCCAGTATATTTATTTATTAGAGTCCAACCATTTATTCCTACGCAACCAGTACACAGCTAATCAAACCCATGCAAGAAAGGTGAATTTGATTAACTAATTGAACTTCTTCCAACCCAGAGAACTTTTACATAAACGAAACGTATTTATCTATAACAGTGGTGTGGTGTCCTTCTTTTTATGTGGTGTGCAGGGAGTTATAATTTGGTCATAGCCGGCTTAACACAACAGCCTTCTACCGCCTTGTCACTCGAGCCAAGCTACCCCCCTTTGTGCTGGGCTTGCCCATTGCAGGTCCAACAATCTGTATGTAACGTGTAATATGAATCTAATGTACTGACAGTTTTATCCATTTGTGGTTGAATATGCACAGGCATATTAAATATGCACCAATGATTTAACACGCAAACTTCTCCTAACTAGACCCATTTTTCTTTCTGCATGAAATGCTGTTTTCCGTTTTCTGCTTGCTTTTCGTTTAATTGCTAGTAGTTTTACATGGTTTGTTAGTTTGAGAATAGATGTAACATTGCACTAGCGATAGAGAGAGCCTGAGAAGACCATGACAAGGAACATGGAGAGCCGAGTGTTAACTGAAGGTTTCCATTCAGCATTGCTGCAAAGGCTCAAGGGGGGCAATGGACAATACCATTCCCATGTCTGGCCTGGAATAAATCATCGATATTTCAGCTCATAAGGTGAGAATGGAAAGGACAAAAAAAGTCACTGATGATGTGAATACAGTGGTGTTACTTGGGAGATTCTGGTGGAAATAACTGGAGTTCACACTGCCTGAAGATAAGCCACTTTCCTTTGGAAATTGAGAGGTTTATACCTCTGTGCTTATCCTTTGACTCTTGCTGAATGTGGCTTAGGCTAACATTCATTTCCCTGTCCCAAGAAGACTCTTGAGCGAGCTTCTGAAATGCTGACACCTTCCTGTAACTTCCCACACTTTTTCACATTTTCTTAATTTTTTGGATTTCCCTGTTTTTGTAGATCATATAGGGGTTTCAAACCATCCTCTTAATTTGTACTTAATCTAGATGACTTTAGCCTTCACTCATGTATAGAAGAGTGAAGCAGAAACTCTTCCCTGAGCATCAAATTTTGTTATTGATTGTTGCTTTCACTGAACTTCTTGTCTGCCTCATTCTGGTACACCTGAACTTCTTTAGGAGTTTGGGTTAACCAGTTGTTATTCTGTATCATTAGAGCATGGTTTTAAGATTTATTTACCTTAACCTGACTGCTAACTTGTAATACACCTTTCTAACTATAGTCACTGGTTCCTGGTCTTTATTGTGTAGCCAAATAGGTTGCACTGTTAATTAAATTGATTGAATGCTAACTCCCTTCTCTTCTCAGTCGGCGTGAAAAAGGTCCACCAGATAGTTATGGTAAGAGGGTCGCCCATCGCTGCTTCACTACCAATCACCATACCTTTTTTGAAGAAAAAAATAATGTGATTCACTCATAGAATTCGGTGTGCTTTTGTGGCAACATTGTAAATTAAACAAAATACCATATATGGGATTCTGAATGAACACACGTTAGTTTTAAACACTTACAGGATCAAATAAGTGCAGCGCACAGAGTGATGTGTAAGAGTGATGAAAAAAATTAAAGAAAAAGAAAAAAAAGACAATACTTCATAGTCACAAGGGAAAATACCTGTTTAGAAATCTACAAAAAATGAAGAGGAGGGAAATAGAGGAAAGTAGGCAGATAAAGAGTGAAAGAAATGAAAGACAGAAAGAAATGAAGTTTGGAAGATGAGAATCCATAGAATCAAAGTAAAAGGAACAGAAGTGGGGAAAGAAAAACAGTGACGGCTGGTAGAGAGCAAAGCAGACAAGCCTGACTTCTAGAAGGATTAGAAGGAAGAGTTCTACCCTGACATAAGTCTGAAATAGTTTGAAATTGTATATTTCAAGCACAATTGTCACATACATTTGCTAAAAACCCTTAGCCTCTTAAAGGTACTTGCTATATATGAAGTAAATTCATGGTGTATGTTAGAACTGGCAATTTCTGGTTGGCTAGGGCTTGCGCCAAAGCCAGGCAGAAACCACCACTCTAGTCAGGGCAAGGAAGTTACACGCCAAAGATAACCCCTGCTCACCCCCTTGGTAGCTTGGCACGAGCAGTCAGGCTTATCTCTGAGGCGATGTGTAAAGCGTTTGCACGCGCACCCAGCAACAACACCCAAGGCCCACCACAAAGGAAACTCCACACAAGGTATTCTATAAAAATAACCTTTGTATTATACACAACACATTAGATAAAAACACACACTTTACAATGTGCCAACAGGCACGGGCAGAATTTACAAGGGATTATATATATACAGGGGACAGGGCCACATGGACCACTGTCAAGAATTAGCACTCTTTGATATTTAGCACTTAGCACCAAATATAAAATTACTGTAGCACAAAAATAACATGTATAGCACACAACCAGTACTTACTGGTAACAAGAAAGACCACCTACGCAACCCTAACCACTTTAGGAGACTATCACGCAGGGACTCAGAACCTCCCTAGTACCACCGGTACCAGGGGAACACTACTACCTAGGTATCACAATACCTGTATGGGAAAACACATATTACACATGATGCATAAAACATTCAGAGGTGCAGAACATGGTGAACACATGATGCATGAAACATTCAGCGGTGCTCTGAAAGAAAACACATGATGCAGAAACTACATTCAGCGGTGTCATAAGAGAAAACACATGATGCATCAAAAATACATTCAGAGGTGCAGGTAGGAACATTAGCGTGAAACTCACATGAGCCACCACCTGTGGCAGTCCCTAGGCCAACTGGCCTTGTCAGGGCTAAGACGCCCTGTGTCCGGTCAAGCTGCGCCAGCTGCGCAGACCCAAACAAGAAATGTCCCCCACCTAAACGGTGCAGCTGCCCACTAAGTGCTGGGCAGCTGTAGAACTGAGCATGGGCACCACCAATGTGCCCTGGGACACGTAGGAGCGGCCCGCTGCCTTCCGGGGCCGCTCTACTCACTAAGAAATGCCCCGTAATGTTGGAGTCCCATGCGGGGGACTCGTGAGCCTCGCAGGCGCTCTGACCAAGTCGTGGCCCCGGAGTCCCTCTGGACTCTAACTAAAGCTCGCCCCCAACGTTGGAGCGTCAGCGCTTTAAGTACTCAGGCCCCCCTTCGTAGGAGCCTCACGGGGCACGGCTCCCCGCACCCCCAGCACATGCGCGGAGTCCCCCAGCCCTTCTAGACACTCACCGGGCTGCTCGGGGGACTCCCGCGTCGTCTTCGCTCTCCGGCTCTGGGAACGTCGGGGCTTCCAGTAACGTGGAGGGGCAGGCACCGACAATGTGCCTCGCGCCCCCCTCCGCACCAGCTCTATCCGCACTCCTTCCCTCCATCCAGTGCGGGGTAGGCTCCCGCCTGGATCTTCGCTGTACAGGAGCGCGGGGTAGGCTCCCGTCCGCTTCCTGATCTGGAAACGAGGCTTCCGTCCCGCGGCACGCCCCCAGTCCTGCCTGACTTCCGGTTACGAACCGGGCCGCAGCGGTGATTCTCCTTAACAGCGGCAATGAGGGGTAGGCTCCCTTGTAACGAACACAACGGCGGGGTGGGCACCCGCCGACCTGGTCAAAATAACGGCAAAATCGCGGGGTGGGCACCCGCCAGCGAAATCAAAGCGCACACAGCGCTACAAAGTCCGACAGCGCTCACAGCGCTTCCAAGCTCATAAAAGCGCTCCCAGGCGCTTAGAAATAGCAAGTCCAGAAATAAAGTCCTTCCAGGGCAGAGGGGCAAAGGCTGGGCCCAGAGCCAGCACACAGGGCCCTCCAGCAGGGAGGCAGTCCCCAGTGGCGGTCTCTCCTGGCGCCCAGCAGCAGCAGGCCCCCCTCAGATGATCCTGCAAGAGAACACCAAATGTAAGGGGACACAGCCCCTTTTTATACAGTACAAAGTCTTTGTCTGAAGGTGCAGGGAAGGGGCGAACCAGTTACATCTGGTTCCTGAGCACTTTGTTTTGCTCAGCCCCTCTCCCTATTCACTGGCAGGCCAGGGTCATCAGACGCACCACAGGGGCCGGAGCCAGCAGTGTGGGGGGGAAAGCCCTGTCCTATTCAGGACCCAGGTATACTCCTCCCCTGCCATCAATATGCTAACTCCCTATTCACCACTGGGTGACTCCTCCTGACAAGCCACACATTTCATACTGCACACTGAAGTGCCTACTTCTAGAAGTGACACTTCCACACTAGGTACATGCACGCCACACACATCAACGCGCAGCATTCACTCACACGAGTCCGCACATACCAAACACGGGCCTGCACACCCCACGCATCAGGAACTACCAGGGCACATACATTCCCCCATGCATTCCTATGGGAGGGCAGGCCAACCTCACAACACGCACGCACTTTACCCTGGGACACAGCGGTAAAGTGCGCAGAAACCCAAAAATCACCAAACCAAGTCATCAATGAAAAGCAAAAAGTCTCGGGGGTGAACCTGCCAGAAGGGCCGGGTCCAACACAACCCCCTTCCAGCCAAAACACAGGGTAGACCAATCACCACCGTGAAGGTCTTCCCTGCTTTGGGCGACAAAACACGGACGCAGGCCCGCAACGGCAGGGACACTCTCCGGTTTTACGCCACTCTAAACCCATGGAATTCTTTCTAAAAGAACTCGGCGGACCAACTGGGCTACCCCACTGGTACTCCTCAGTTGTCCGCGGCCAGGACCAGGCCCTAGGCCATCTAGGCGCCACTGGTCCTTGCCTAACCACAGAGTGGGGGGTAGTAACCCCTGGCACATAGTGACCATTCTCCACTCTTCCTCTCATCAGGGCTGTTCTAAACATCCACTGATCTTCCAGCCCAGGGCCTGAACCCTCAAGCTGACCAACAGTCACGGGAGAGGCTCTCCTCCCCCTACCTCTTCTTCTAGGGTTCCGTCCTCTCCTCCTCTGAGAGGCACCCTCAGAAATCAACTTTCCCACCAGCTCAGGACACCTCCCTGAGAACTGGTCTCCCAACCTAGGGTTTAACCCCTCAGGTTGCACCGGGGTCAGAGGTGGGCTCTCCCACCCTCTGCACCCCCTTCCAGAGTCCTGCTCCCCACCAACTGGGGCGGTACCTCCGGAAGAAAAACCGGTCAGGACACTGCTTACAGTAGTCCTACCCTTCAGGTCAGGCTGATCCTGAACCTGGCCTCCCAACCTCTGGTCTAGAACCTTCGGTGGAATACTTGCCTGGCACTCCAGGACTTCTGGGGACTCACACAGTAGCCCCCCAAGAGTAACATATGCCTCATATGTTGCATGACAGTCTGCCTGGCGCAGATCTCCCGTCCCCTGTCCACCTGACAGTGCGCGAAGATCCCCCAGGACAGACGTGTATTCGCCATGGTCACCTTTAGGAGACTCAGCCCTACCGGCTGGTCCCTGACCCACTGGCTCCTCCACCGGGGAACACAGCCCCATGCCACTCCTCTCGCCGGACTTCTGTACCCTCCCTACCGGAGCGGTACTGCCTGACACCAGAACCACTGGAGCTCCATTTACAGAGACTCCAGGTTCTCCATACCCTAGGCGAGCTTCCTCAAGTGACCTAACAGGACAGCCTAGGCCCCCAACCTGGTGTTCCCTTAAGAAACCATCCAGGTTCTGAGACTGGGTTTTGGGCCTCTGGGGACTCAAAGTCACCCACTCACTCCCACTCCACTGAGATAGGCCGTGAGCCCCTACACCCCTCTTACTACTCTGGGACCTAGCTGGGCTACTCTGAACCTCTACCTCCATCCAAGACGGGAAGATCCCTGAGCCACTGCTATTGGAAGTACTCTCCTGATGAATACAGGCCCCAGCTAGGCCCGCAAGGCACAAGGGTTCGCTCTCCTATAACGGAATCTATAAGGAAGTTGGCACGGAAACTGCAAAGTACAAAAACAGCATTTATTAACCCTTAAGGGTGGTCCTACAATCCACACAACACTCTTCAGTATTGCATGGAGTAGTACAAAGAACTTGCGTACACAGTCCCCTTTTATACACAATAGAGGGGCTCATAAGTGGGTGGATACAACATGAGGCCGAAGAACATTACCATTTATGGTCATTCTCGATACTGAATCAATACATGGGCGGAGCCAACACACTCCTTGAGCCCGCGAACACATGGTCAAGCAAGGCTAATTATAACAGATGTGGTCAAGCCTGGGCATGCGCCAGACGGGCAAGAGAGCTATTTATAAACTGTTACTAGGCAGATTACAAGAGCAACTAACACAGAGGTCGGACTCTCCTCGTGGCGAACACGTGGCAGTATGACAATACAAAATGGAGTCCAAACTTCGGTCAACATAACGGAGAAAACATGATCTAAAGGGAAAGGATTAATGTCTGTAGTAAATGCTTAATCACATAGCTGTTTCAATTTACAACAGACGACCCTTTCAGCATTTACTGAAGACATCCGGTTTACAAGAATAATCATCATATATGTCAATTGTCATCATTCCTTCAACCTCTTTAGCTAGACGCTTCTGGTGAGCAACATCGGCAATAGCTTTCTTATCTGGGATGCAGAATGAAATGCATACGGAACAGAACAATGGTCCACATTGAACACACATACAGAAAAAGAACAGAATTGCTATAATAATACAGAGACCAGTTAAGACCTTCCATCCCCAGGCAGTAACCAATGCCCAAAACCATCCAGAAAAGGACCAAGTGCCGTTTTCTGTGTGGATTTCAGCTGCTATTTTATGCAGCTTGTTAATGGCATTATAAACGGATGGCGTATGATCAGGGATGAACACACAGCAGCTACTTCCAATAATTTTGCAAGCTCCACCTCGATCAGCTAACATTACATCTAATACCATACGATTCTGCAATGCAACAATCCTAGTGATTTGTAACTCTTCTGTAAGATTCCCAAGAGCAGCAGCAGTCTGATTTGTCACAGCTTCTACCACTCTTGTTAATCTTCGGATCTTCCTACTATTCAAAGCGGCTCCAACAAAGAAAAACAGTCCTAAGTTAAAATCAATATACTGTTGCAAGCTGGTATCAGTCTGATCCACATCATCAAGCGATAGAGTACGTTTATACCTATTTACAGTCACATTATTCAACAATTTCAAATCTTTATGATACGATGCGGGTGCTAGGAATACAGGAGGTAATAGGAATGATACATAGCGTACCCCATACCACCCAGCCGGCAAACGGTAATAACCTTTATTTCCACACACAAAGTAGGTATTATGGGACGCTAGGAAGGTACTATTATTCAATCCATCAATGTTCAAGACAGTGATGCAATCACTGACACCAACAGGGATAAAACCCACACTCTGGACACACAGGTCCGCTTGAGCTTGTGCCACTTGGATCACAAATTTGTCCTTCCCCACAGTGTCTCTGGTGTTCGTAAAGATATAGGGAATGGATTCATTGTCTGGTCGGTACTCTTCCCATTCCCAAATTGTCCCATTCGCTTGCGGATATCCATTTTTATCCTGATGACATTCTTTATTGAGTCTGAAAAGCAATCGTCCCACTGTCGGTTTCCGAGTAGCAAACAGCAAAGTGTACCATGCTCTACAAGAGCCATTATGAGAGAAAGGAAGTGGTATGAATGGCGTACCTCCTTTCTTCTGATGGGCTGGCATCATCCCACATATCCAACAGTTCGTAGCGTTCGTAGCAACGTGGGTATGATGCAGCATCTGAATGAAAGTGTTATTCAAATAAGACTGTCGATGCTTCAACTCTTGATACGGCAATGTATAGAAGTAGTGCTCCGCAGGCACCGGAGTCGTCAACACAAGTGTTTTCCGAGCAGGAGTTACCTCCTCTACAAACCATGTTGTTATTCCAACAATAGCTACTGTTAGCATGAACCCCAACGCACATAGGATTTTCTTCTTCTCCATGTCAAAGGAAACAATACCCTGATATCTTCCTGAAACTAAAAGGTCTGTCAGAACTCTTCCCCTTGGGCAGCGGTTGATTTCTTCACCAGCGGGCCAAGACGGGTGTCACTACACTAATGCAGGGCTGATCCCCCCCCTTGCCTCATCGGCTCTCCGTTTCACTAACCCAAGGGCCGTTCTGACAGTATGTCCCGGTACTGGAAACCTCACTTCCTCGGTCGAAGATGATATCGCCTTCCTCCAGAAGTCGCGTGGTCCGGAAAGAGCTCCTCAGTGTCACTCGGCTCCGCAGCACGGCCTGTCTCTGCTGCCAGGATTTCTCGTTGATCGGTCAGCACGGCAGACTCCACCAATCCGGGCGGTACCTTTCGACAGTGCAGGGAATGGATCCAATTCTTCCTGTTCGAGACTCGCACAGCCGTCCTCGTCGCAAGGAGGACCTGCTCAGGGCCCACCCATCTCGGCTCCAAACTGTTCGTTCTGTCGAAGACTTTCACCATCACATGGTCACCAGGCCGGAGACCATGTCCTTCACCGGTAGACCGATCAGGGAGCGCCTCTCGGACCTGTTGATGAATAGAAACCAAGTTATCCGTTAACTGTGCCAGATAATCGCTCATCATTACACAAGGTACATCATACACAGCCTTAGGCCTTGGTGGACCCCAAATGTTCATTGGGCGTCCAAATACAATTTCATATGGCGTAAGGCCGGTTCGAGAGTGTGGCACTGATCTAATTGACAATAACGCCAGTGGCAGGGCGTCTGGCCAAGTCAAAGACGTTGAAGCTTGAATTTTTGCAATCTTAAGCTTCAGTGTACCATTATACTTCTCGACTAGTCCTGCGGACTGTGGGTGGAACACGGCGTGGAACTTCTGAGTGATGCCTAGGCCCTTCAAGACATACTTTATAACATCCGCTACAAAGTGAGGCCCATTATCACTCCACAGAAGTCTACAGACGCCGTATCGAGGGAAAAACTCTTTTAGCAGTAGCTTCGCCGGAGTCATTGCAGTATTGTCTTTCGTAGGGTACGCCTCAACCCATTTACTGAAGGCGCAAACCACTACTAGAACATACTTCAAATTGTTACAGCGCTCAAGCTGGATATAATCCATCTGCAGAACCTCAAAGGGTGCAGTGGGCGTCGCAAATCCTCCTGCTGGAGTTCGAGTACCCTTTCCTGGGTTATACTTCAGACAGATCATACAGGTCTGCACCACCCTCTTTGCCGTGCTAGCAATCTCTGGATGCTCCCAGACTTGGGTAAGCAATTTCACAATTGCGGAAGCTCCAACATGTGCTAGCCCATGTGCCATCTGAACCATAGGTTGTACGAAAGCCGTGGGTAACTTCCATCTATCCATCTGCTTATTTCTCCAACAGCCTTCATCATCCATCTCTCCCTCGCTAGCCCATTGCTCCCGCTCTTTATCAGAAGCGGTCCGTTGCATTTCTCGCACTTCCTCCTTCGCATCACACCACCTTTCCACCTGTGACTTTACTACATACATGGCAGTAGCACCGGGTTGCATCGCAGTCTCCCGTGCTACTCGGTCTGCTAACGCATTCCCTTCTCCAACTTTATCAACTACTTTCCTATGGGCGCTACACTTAACGATGGCAATTTTCTTTGGGTATGTCAATGCGGTTAAAAGATTGTGAACTAACTCTCCATGCATTATCTGCACCCCATGTGACGTTAGAAACCCTCTCTCCTTCCAGAGTAGGCCGAAGTCGTGCGCTACTCCGAAGGCATAGCGGCTATCTGTATAAACATTCACACACAATCCTGTACTGAGCTCACATGCTCGTGTTAATGCTATCAGTTCCGCTGCTTGAGCTGATTTCTGTGGTATGCACGCTGTCTCCACTATCGTTTGCAGCGTGGTGATTGCATACGCTGCTGAAGTCGTACCATCTGGTAGCTTCAGGCATGATCCGTCTACCCACAGTTCTCCATCTACATCTGGAAAGGGCGTATCCTGGAGATCAATACGACCCTTTGTTTGTTCCTCAGTCACAAGAATACAATCATGCGCTTTCCGCGCCTCAGGCTGGGTCTCAGGGTATGGCAACAATGTGGCCGGGTTTAATGTCACGCACCTTTTCAACGTAATATGAGGAGCCAAAAGCGTCAACTCATATCCCGTTAAGCGGGCACTGGTCAAATGCTGCGTCTTTGTTTGATTAAGCAGGGCATCAACAGCATGGGGAACTAACACCAACAGCTTATGGGACAACACAATTCCTTCACTTTGGCGTATTGACACAGCTGTCGCCGCAACCGAGCGAAAACACCCTGGTAATGCTCGGGCGACAGGATCAAGTACAGCCGAAAAGTATGCACAAGGGCGTTGCTTATCGCCATGCATCTGCACTAAAACTGATAATGCACATCCATCTTTCTCATGCACATACAGCGAAAAGGGTTTTGCATAATCAGGGGTCCCTAACACTGGTGCTGAACAAAGGGCCTGTCGTAATTGCTGAAACGCAGCATCACACTCATCTGACCAAGGGATTGGGATAGGCGTGTCTTTTGTCAAGAGAGCTAGTAATGGCTTAGCTATGTGTGAGAACCCCAATATCCACTGTCTACAAAAAGAAACAAGGCCCAAAAATGCACGCACATCCTTCTGCGTGGATGGTCTTGGTGTGTCCAAAATTACTTGGATACGATCTGGTGTGAGTGCACGCCCCTCCTTAGACAAAAGGTGACCCAAATAAGTCACCTTTGGTCTACAGAATTGCAATTTCTTCCTAGATACCTTATGATTGTGGGATGCTAAAAAGGAAAGTAAGGATAACGTGCTTTTCTCACACAACTCCAGGGTGTCAGCCGCCAACAAGATGTCATCGACATATTGAATGAGGGCGACCCCCTCGAGCAAAACAAAGGAATCCAACTGTCGTTTCAAAGCCTGACTGTAAATACTAGGGCTTTCTGTGTAGCCCTGGGGAATTCTACAAAAACGATAAGATCTATTATTTAATGTGAACCCAAACAGAAATCGGCTATCGGGGTGAATGGGAATAGAAAAGAAGGCATTTTTCAAATCAATCACTGAGAACATGGTCGCCGTAGGCGGGACCAAGGTAAGCAACGCCGTGATATCGGAAACCACCGGGTACTGAGGTATCACGATCTTGTTTACCTCCCTCAAATCAATTATGAACCGATAGACCTTAGCATCCGTGTCCTTTTTCAGAATAGGGAGAATCGGACTGTTACAGATATTATAGGGAACTTCTTCCACTACTCCTACTGCGATCAAATCTTGCACAATCTGTATGGGAGCCTCCTCGCCCTCCTGGGAAATACGATACTGCGGGAGGCGTGGTAACACCGCCCCCTCCTGGACACTAATGTGGACCGGAGGAATCACCATTTGTCCCACATCTGTGTCCGAAGTCGCCCATAAAGCACGAGGGAGGGTAGCCAACAACGCATCCTCTGATATCGTACACATCCGCCCAGACCGGGGGTAGTTGTCATTTAAGATCACCCTCACACCCTCAGGGGAGCAGTGGATCGTAGCCCTAAAGTGCTTTAACATATCGAGGCCCATAATGTTATCCGGTGTATACGGAGCAAGCAGAAACGGACAGGGCGCAGAAAAAGAATCAACCTTAAATGTAAGGGGCTGTGAAAGAGGGCTTCGGGAGAGTGTACCGTCAAACCCTACCGATGTAACCATTGAGCCGGATGGGGGAGCCCCCGGAACCAAGTACCTAGACAATGCACTACGTGTCGCTCCTGTATCCACTAGGAACTGATCAGTAGAACCTAAAACCTCAGCCGATACATAAGGACCCGTCTGATCGACCGGCACCTCAACTGATTCGGACCCCCATCCAACGCATTCCTATGCATGCTGAGAATCATGATATCCCGATCGATCAATCTCCGATACGTGATACTGATGCTGGCGATCGAAAACATTTGAGCCATCTCGGTGCTGCCCAGCGGTATCGAAACGGACATTATCGTTAGAATTCCCTCTAGAACTCGAGAAACCCCCTCTACCTCTCAGGCCACCCGGAGTATGCCCCTGGCGCGAAGCACGCAACACTGGGCAATCCCTGGCCCAATGGCCCGATTGCTTACAATACGCACACTGGTTCCTATTCAAATCAGATCGGCCCGAAGGGGGACCATAAGATCCTCCCCTTCCTCTATTATTACCCCGTCGGGGCGGGCCATATACTTGTGCCAACATTACCTTAGTCTTGAGATCTTTCGATTTCTTTTCCTCCTGGCCCTTCGCCTCGTGCTCCTGACGCTCATAATACTGAGCGATAGTCAGAAGGGCCGTCGGTGTCGCGGAGGACCAAGAACTCTCGCTCGCTTTTAAACGGGCCGCAACTGCCGGTAGCAGATTAGCCACATATTTGTCCGCGAAAAGGTGGCGGCCCGTTTCGTCAGTAAGCGACTGGCCACTAAAGTCATGAAACGTTTCTTCAAAGCGCGTGAAGAAATCTGCAACTGACTCGTCAACTTTCTGTTTACATGCAGCTAACATATTCCAGTCAATCTTTTTAGGGGGAATAATTGTTTTCAACTTAGCCACAATAGCAGCAGGGAGATCTAAAATATTCTGGGGTGGTTTCTGTGCGGGCTTCCTCTCCCTGTCTTCATCCTCAAGCTCAGACCACCGGGCCTTGAAGGCAACTGCATCATCTACCCTTCGGACAGATCGCCACGTATCCGGCGGTAGGATAAGGCCAAAAAACAGGTCTATATCCGCTAAGGTCATGATGCAAGAGTTCAGGGCCCCCTCGACTTCTTCGTAGAAGGCCGCTGGATTCTTGCGGGGGTCAGGCAATGCATTCTTTAATGCCATAACATCAGCCCTATGCCACGGAGTATAAACCCAATTATACACAAAATATCCCTTAGCATCGGCGGAGTTAATATCCGAGCTAGTCCCCGCTCCTTTAGGAGGAACATACAAAGGCGCCGCCTCTCGCATTGGTTTAACATGTACTACGTCATCCTTATCTGACTGGGAGGTGGATGGGTGGCCCCCTGCCGCAAACGAATCCGACTGCTTCTCCTCCTCCGCTGGTTGGCGTGCTTTCTCTCTAAGGGCCAGCACCTCGTCCCGCAAGGCGAACAGCCGCCGAGCCGCCTCAGGAGCCTTAGGGGGAGAAAAAACACCGTTACGCAATGCTTTGGCATCCGAAGACACGTCGGCAGGCTCAAAGACACTAGAATATTTTCGGAAAGCAGCAATCACTTCCTCAGCGAAATGAGACAGAAAATACACCCTCTCTCTATCTTGCCACGACCCCCAAGTATGGAACAACTCCTCCTTAGACATCTTGCCCTTAAGTGCACGGAGGGAAAGTTTCCGAAGCTCAGCCATATGCTCGGCCGATAACATGGACCGTGTGTCTACCTTACCCGAAGCCGGGCCAGAATCTTGCGGCCGCGGAGCAGATGCGCCGACATAAGGGGGCGGAGAGCGATCTAGTAAATAAAAATCATCATCAATATTATTAAGGACAGGATAAAGTGGCTGGCGAACAACATATTGACCCGAAACTTGTAGCCTACGCTCTTTCTCTTGTCTGTCCGCCTGCTCTCTGTCCTCCCGACGCTTCGCTTCCTGCGCTCGCACATGATCATTCTTCCGTTGTTCTTTATCAAACAGCGCTTTCTCACGCTTCTCTCGCTCACGCACTTCCTTCACCCATAATCGCACACACTCAAACATATCCTGACGAGCACGTCGCTTACACATACACTGTTCCACATACTCAATCTTACGTATATCAAACGATCCATACAAAGGCCATCGCAACTCAGGATCCTTTTTTGTGTATTTCCTCCATACTGTGCTGTACATTATGGAAGAAAGACCATGCTTCACATACATATCCCTATTAGGAGTCCCCTCTGGGGGAGCTGGAGCAGATTCCTCGAGGTTCAACCGGTTTCCAAAACAGCAGCACCACTTACGGAGTGCGCTAAAAGCAGGCATGCTTAGGAATAATGCAAAATATGCAATATTATAAAGAAAATGGCACTTAATCGTTGCGCCGTTCAAAGTTTACACAGCTCCGGAGAAATCTCTCCACATTACCTGCCTATATGTGTTGCAACGCATATATTTTCACAAAGACAAATACAAAATATGACTAGTCATCACCAATCAAACTCAAATAGCCAAACCAGGCTTCAAAAACTCGGAGCAAGTACCGTACAACGGTTCTTACCAATCAAGAGTCCAGATTCCAACTGCCAAGCTCCACAATCGCCCAAACGGCTCTCATGGCAAGACCGACAGAAGAGGTCTCAGTCGATGACCGGCGCCACCCAGACGGTCAGCTCGGAAGGGAAGGAAGAAAAACCTCGGGATGCCAGGGCTAAGACGCCGCTGGCAGTGATCACGTCCCCGGCCAAACTCCTCACCTTCGTCGCGACCAATCCTTCGAGCATCCGAGTCGCCGATGAGCCCCACGTGACGGGCGCCAATTGATGAATACAGGCCCCAGCTAGGCCCGCAAGGCACAAGGGTTCGCTCTCCTATAACGGAATCTATAAGGAAGTTGGCACGGAAACTGCAAAGTACAAAAACAGCATTTATTAACCCTTAAGGGTGGTCCTACAATCCACACAACACTCTTCAGTATTGCATGGAGTAGTACAAAGAACTTGCGTACACAGTCCCCTTTTATACACAATAGAGGGGCTCATGAGTGGGTGGATACAACATGAGGCCGAAGAACATTACCATTTATGGTCATTCTCGATACTGAATCAATACATGGGCGGAGCCAACACACTCCTTGAGCCCGCGAACACATGGTCAAGCAAGGCTAATTATAACAGATGTGGTCAAGCCTGGGCATGCGCCAGACGGGCAAGAGAGCTATTTATAAACTGTTACTAGGCAGATTACAAGAGCAACTAACACAGAGGTCGGACTCTCCTCGTGGCGAACACGTGGCAGTATGACAATACAAAATGGAGTCCAAACTTCGGTCAACATAACGGAGAAAACATGATCTAAAGGGAAAGGATTAATGTCTGTAGTAAATGCTTAATCACATAGCTGTTTCAATTTACAACACTCCCATACCTCATCAGGACCTTGGGCACCCTCCCAACGGTCTGCTTCCTCTGCCAGCTCCCATGGGCAAAAAGAGCCATACCTCAACAGGTGTTTGCGCAACCCGGGACAACAACTACTAAGCAGCTGCTCCTTGACAACCAGAGCATACAGTCCGTCAAAAGCCCGTTCCGTGTTTACCCTTAACCAATCATCCAGTGCATCCTCACATTCACCCACAAATGTGCCCCATGACTGGTGAGGCAGTTTCCTACTGCCCCTGAACTTCAACCTACATTCCTCCTCTAGGAAAACAGGTACCAGACTCTGGGAATGGGGAATGGGACTCTCTGCACTGGGCTCTCTATCGCTGCCACCACTGGACTCCACCCTCCCTGGGGAATCCAGAAAACCAATGCGCTCTGGGGACAACTTACCCTCTAGAGCTAACCTCTCTCTGGCAAAGGCCCTCTCAGCCTCCGCCATCCTCTCCTCCACACCCAGCTGCGCCATCTCCTTGGCATGCTCTAACCTGAGCTTCTCCATGGCCAGCTGATGCTCCCTCTCTTCCCTCCTATCTATCCACTCCTCTGGGGACAGGTAAAGGGATGGGGTGCTGCTCCTGACACTGGACCCAGCAAGGGACTCCCTATCTATGGGGTCTTCACTTTCTACTGGCGTCCCTGTCAGGTAACCTTCCTCCTCTTCTGAATCTTCAGGGCTCCCCACAGACCCACCACCCTCTCGGCGTGCGGCCCGGGCCCTATCCTCCTCGCTGCGCTGTCGCTCCCACTCAACCTTTTGCCAAGTGATCAGGTTGTCCCTCAGTTTGGACTGGGTATCTAACTCACCCACCTCTATGTCCCTCTCCTCACAGAACCTTACCAGCTCCAACCTACTGTACCTAAACAGACCACAGAAGTTAAAAGCAGGCTCCATTTTGGCGGACGTTCCTGAGAAGAGTTTAAGACAAGGAACCTGAGTGTCTGAGCTAGCACAGGAGTACATGATTCACAAAGGACACCTTTAGGAGAAGAAACAATGGAACTTCAAAAAGAAAAACAATAATCCCTAAAATGTGATTTATCTAATGCAGAGTTTTGTGGTGTAGCCAGTCGCTGCTGCGGTACAGCGCAAACGCACGTCCAAATCCCACCGCTGATCACCAATGTTAGAACTGGCGATTTCTGGTTGGCTAGGGCTTGCGCCAAAGCCAGGCAGAAACCACCACTCTAGTCAGGGCAAGGAAGTTACACGCCAAAGATAACCCCTGCTCACCCCCTTGGTAGCTTGGCACGAGCAGTCAGGCTTATCTCTGAGGCGATGTGTAAAGCGTTTGCGCGCGCACCCAGCAACAACACCCAAGGCCCACCACAAAGGAAACTCCACACAAGGTATTCTATAAAAATAACCTTTGTATTATACACAACACATTAGATAAAAACACACACTTTACAATGTGCCAACAGGCACGGGCAGAATTTACAAGGGATTATATATATACAGGGGACAGGGCCACATGGACCACTGTCAAGAATTAGCACTCTTTGATATTTAGCACTTAGCACCAAATATAAAATTACTGTAGCACAAAAATAACATGTATAGCACACAACCAGTACTTACTGGTAACAAGAAAGACCACCTACGCAACCCTAACCACTTTAGGAGACTATCACGCAGGGACTCAGAACCTCCCTAGTACCACCGGTACCAGGGGAACACTACCACCTAGGTATCACAATACCTGTATGGGAAAACACATATTACACATGATGCATAAAACATACAGAGGTGCAGAACATGGTGAACACATGATGCATGAAACATTCAGCGGTGCTCTGAAAGAAAACACATGATTCAGAAACTCCATTCAGCGGTGTCATAAGAGAAAACACATGATGCATCTAAAATACATTCAGAGGTGCAGGTAGGAACATTAGCGTGAAACTCACATGAGCCACCACCTGTGGCAGTCCCTAGGCCAACTGGCCTTGTCAGGGCTAAGACGCCCTGTGTCCGGTCAAGCTGCGCCAGCTGCGCAGACCCAAACAAGAAATGTCCCCCACCTAAACGGTGCAGCTGCCCACTAAGTGCTGGGCAGCTGTAGAACTGAGCATGGGCACCACCAATGTGCCCTGGGACACGTAGGAGCGGCCCGCTGCCTTCCGGGGCCGCTCTACTCACTAAGAAATGCCCCGTAACGTTGGAGTCCCACGCGGGGGACTCGTGAGCCTCGCAGGCGCTCTGACTAAGTCGTGGCCCCGGAGTCCCTCTGGACTCTAACTAAAGCTCGCCCCCAACGTTGGAGCGTCAGCGCTCTAAGTACTCAGGCCCCCCTTTGTTGGAGCCTCACCGGGCTCGTGAGCACGGCTCCCCGCACCCCCAGCACATGCGCGGAGTCCCCCACCCCTTCTAGACACTCACCGGGCTGCTCGGGGGACTCCTGCGTCGTCTCCGCTCTCCGGCTCTGGGAACGTTGGGGATTCCAGTAACACGGAGGGGCAGGCACCGACAATGTGCCTCGCGCCCCCCTCCGCACCAGCTCTATCCGCACTCCTTCCCTCCGTCCAGCGCGGGGTAGGCTCCCGCCTGGATCTTCGCTGTACAGGAGCGCGGGGTAGGCTCCCGTCCGCTTCCTGATCTGGAAACGAGGCTTCCGTCCCGCGGCACGCCCCCAGGCCTGCCTGACTTCCGGTTACGAACCGGGCCGCAGCGGTGATTCTCCTTCACAGCGGCAATGAGGGGTAGGCTCCCTTGTAACGAACACAACGGCGGGGTGGGCACCCGCCGACCTGGTCAAAATAACGGCAAAATCGCGGGGTGGGCACCCGCCAGCGAAATCAAAGCGCACACAGCGCTACAAAGTCAGACAGCGCTCACAGCGCTTCCAAGCTCATAAAAGCGCTCCCAGGCGCTTAGAAATAGCAAGTCCAGAAATAAAGTCCTTCCAGGGCAGAGGGGCAAAGGCTGGGCCCAGAGCCAGCACACAGGGCCCTCCAGCAGGGAGGCAGTCCCCAGTGGCGGTCTCTCCTGGCGCCCAGTAGCAGCAGGCCCCCCTCAGATGATCCTGCAAGAGAACACCAAATGTAAGGGGACACAGCCCCTTTTTATACAGTACAAAGTCTTTGTCTGAAGGTGCAGGGAAGGGGCGAACCAGTTACATCTGGTTCCTGAGCACTTTGTTTTGCTCAGCCCCTCTCCCTATTCACTGGCAGGCCAGGGTCATCAAATGCACCACAGGGGCCGGAGCCAGCAGTGTGGGGGGGAAAGCCCTGTTCTATTCAGGACCCAGGTATACTCCTCCCCTGCCATCAATATGCTAACTCCCTATTCACCACTGGGTGACTCCTCCTGACCCTGGGGATTTCCCTAACCCGTCACGTGACCTCCACCAGCCAATCGCCAGACAAGCCACACATTTCATACTGCACACTGAAGTGCCTACTTCTAGAAGTGGCACTTCCACACTAGGTACATGCACGCCGCACACATCAACGCGCAGCATTCACTCACACGAGTCCGCACATACCAAACACGGGCCTGCACACCCCACGCATCAGGAACTACCAGGACACATACATTCCCCCATGCATTCCTATGGGAGGGCAGGCCAACCTCACAACACGCACGCACTTTACCCTGGGACACAGCGGTAAAGTGCGCAGAAACCCAAAAATCACCAAACCAAGTCATCAATGAAAAGCAAAAAGTCTCGGGGGTGAACCTGCCAGAAGGGCCGGGTCCAACAGTGTACCAAGCTAATGAAGCCAGACGCTCCTCAGGAGTTCACCTCATGTTTTCAAAATGTGCAGTAGGCACTACTGTATGTCCATATTTACTTCTGTTGTACCAGGGTAAGAATTTTGCAATGGATACCCCCATATGCCCCTAGAGGTAATTCTCAATCATATGGGACACCTTTTTTTTTTTTTTTACATATTTTATTTATCAAAAAGCACGTAAAGGGCAGAGCTCTGTGACCCAGAGACTTCCGTAGCATCAATATGCATAATTGTGACTTTGACAGTTTTCAACCCCCACACCATCGCACTGTCAACCACTCAAGAGCAACATATACAGTCAAAGCCATAAGCCAACGCACACCATGTGACGTTTCCAAGAAGCTTCCATCCCACCACGTGCGTACAAGGGACATATGGGACACCTTTAATGTGGCATAATGCTCTTACTGGTATGCTGGGTGTAATTTTTGGCATGACGCACCCATGGCATAATGCTGGTGCTCTTACTCTGGACGTAATTCTTGGCATAAAATGGCAGCCATTGCAAAATGCTGATGATGCAATACTAGAGGGAAATCTTGGCATCAAGATCACCCATGCAAAATGCTGGTGCTAGCCTACTGGAGATAATTCTTGGCATTAGGGAGAGCAGCCTTAGCATAAGGGATGTGGCAGGCAACCATGAAAAAATGCTGGGCCTCATGGTAATTTTTTTTAAACATATTTGTCACCCCTAGTATATGAATGTAATCAATGGCAAAATTCTAGCACTAGCATGTTGTATGCAATTCTTGGCATAAGGGAGCACCCATGGCATGTGGACAGTACTTAATTTGAACTGATGCTTGCCGGTGGGGAACATAAGCACTCTATTTCTCCTCATGAAACATTTACTGAGAACAAGAAAAGGTAAAAAATCAATTGGAAAAGGAGGAGGAAGAGAAAGATAGAACAAGCACTGGCATAGCCAATAGGTCTCGGCTTTGGAACCTTAGAAGTGTTTAGCCATGCAACAGATACATAACTAAATACTTATAAGGTCCCAAAAGCGAGACCTATTGGCTATGCCAAGCGGCCATGCGGCTGCGAAAGTGATTGCGATCAAACATCATAGCGGTCGCGAAAGTGAAAGTAATTGCGGTAAAGCGCGGCGCGCGCGCCCGTGTACATGCACTGTAGCTCTAGGCTAGCCTGGTAGCACTTTTTGGAGCCCTCTCAATAAGTCTAGCCAGACCAGCGCATGCGCTGGGTCAGGCGAGACCTAAAAAGTGTCACAAATGTAGAGAGCAGGAACCTGCAAGAGAGAAAAAAAGATGCAGGGAGTGCCAGGTAGTGGATTAAAAAGCCATGAGACGGATCCAAGGCTATGCAGCCTTGGTATTCGGGGCACAGTCATTTAATAGCATCGGCCACGAGCTTTTGAGCAGTCCTTTGGGCACCTGCACACATCCTTTTACAGATTAAGCACTGCATATGATGGGGCATCCAAGTCAAAATTCTGTCCCTAGTGCCATTGATGTAAATATTGAGAGACGAGGGCACCAACATAACAGAAAAGTACTTCAATATTTGACCACTCGGAGCCTATAGTTTTTTGAGCTAATTTATATGAAAATTGTCTTTAAAATACCCTCTTTGGCCCCATTGTTTTCAAACTTTTCTTGGTGGAGATAAGCCTCCTAGAAGAATTCAGACTCGCCTGCTTTGGGGCCAGTAATGAGCCCCGCCATTTTCAAAGATCAACAGCTGCTACTGCAGATTAAAATAGGAAGAGACAAAATGCCTTACATTAAAAACAAGCTGGAAAAGCGGGCAAGCATCAGTACGAAATCAGAATCTATAAAGCACGCAAAGAATCAGCGATGCGAGATAACAATCTGCGCCCTTTCTATTTGTATTACGTGTTTATTTTTAATTAGAAAACAAGGCATCAATTTCTGTTTCCATACAATGTATGAATCGTGTGATGAAATGATAATAAGTTCGGTTAATATCTTTGGTACATGCCTGCAATAACAAAGCAAGCCAGAAGAGAATACAAAGTGGCATCCCGAAAAAGGATTATGAGTCAGCACCATAACAAAAGAGACTAGAGGGTGAAACAGACATAGGAAGCATTAGCACCGTCCTTCTGAAAACACACACATACAAATGCAATTGTCAGAAATGTGCTTGATGCAGACATAATGAGCAGCAAGGACACATGTGGGAGGAACAGGAATTCAAAGGTGAGAGGGGCTGAAAAATAGCAGCAAGAGAAACAGAAATAGTATGCAGGAGACAGAAACTGAGAGGCGGAAAGACAGAAACTGGTGTAAAGACATATGCAATGGAGAAAAAAGGAATACACAATGGATAGAAACAAAAATGCGTGCAAGACAAAACCAAATATACACACGAAAGATGTATGTTAATACGGGTATTTCGGGTTAGGAGTTGGAATATGAGAGAGTGAATCATAACCACAAGTGAATTAGAAAGACAGGGAAGAATTCTTGCTTTCGGTGTAAATTAATTTCTGGGGGTGTGAGAAATTATCACGTTTTTTCTTTTAATCTTTCCAAAGATTTATGGAATACTTTTCTACTCTAAAAGTTTCATAGCATTATACTTCCCCACACCTGCATGAATATGTGATTTTTTGCTAACATTTGTTTTGCAGGCACTAAACTTTCCGAGAAAAAGTCAGCAAACACTTATCTTTGTTCTAAAAAAAAAAAGCCTCCCGAAGGTGAACTTGCAGTGAAACAATGAAAAAGTTAGCATACATTTTCCATCTTGGTTGGCTTTGATCGGAGGAAAAATAAGTTGCAATATGACAGAAATGTTCTTGCAAAGTGCAGAAAAACATTGCATAGGCAAAGGCGATCTTACACTAGGGAAATTAGAAAACTTGGAAACTTCACAAACCTCCCAAAAGGAAAATATTGGAAGCTTTGCACAATTTTGCTGGTGTAAACCCTTAGTTTCTGCCAATGATAGTTATTAGGACAGTTTAAGGCGGCAGAGAGACTACAGACACTGTGGTGAAACAGCCTTTTATCTTCTTTGAGCCTTTAAATAAGGAAATATACTATTGGAGCCTTGTTGTGGACTAAATGAATTTCAACTGTCTGATGTGTCAAAACAGATCTATTGGCAATTGAATTACTAAGTGTTTCAGAGAAGATTACATATTCCCATGGTGTTCTTGCACAAAATGATTATGGTTCTGATTTAGAGTTTAAGGGGGTGGGTACTCCTGTTCGCTTTATCAAATTACTATAATCTAATGCACTTATAATAAGGAGGAGAAGATATCCATCACATTTGTGGCAGAGAACACATCCTCAGACTCTAAATTAGGACGTAAATTTGATGCTTGATTTTAGGATAAGTGCAATGATCAGCTTTCATGTTTGGGAATTCCTTTATTATACTTGGCTACTTATCTTTTGAGTCGATCTAGTTTTTTGTACAGGGTGAATCCCAAGAATCCTTTAATTCAGGAAGGAAGCTAAGATTTTTTTAATGGCCAAATTCCTTCCATAACTCATTTCAGAGCAAACACCGAACAGCTGAAATGAAACTTATTGGGATATGAACACCCCTCTTTCAGAGAGTCTGACCAGAGATCTTCCGAGGCCGTTGCCCAATTGTATATATAAAATATGGTATCGTTTATGGTGTTTAGTCAATTGAAAAACTGTATTCGATGTTACCTTAGGGGGCAGAGTTTGTTGTATGCGTATATGCCCTTCTCTTGCTTTTTTTTTTTTTGGAACAAACTTTATTGTGCAGAAAACCAGCAATACAAACATGGGCCTACAACCACCAGGGCCGGCCGCTAGCACATGCATGCCGATTACGTGACGACACAAAGCAGCGACTGATCCCCAGAGGCGCAGCACAAAATACAAAAGTTATGCTCGGCAACTCAGAAGTTAGACAGAATACCGATATTTAAAATTTTAAAGATAAGAAAACGAACAAAAAAGAAAAAACAAAAAACTCAAGGCGAGAAACAGTCTAGACAGTGTCAAGCACCGACGGGGGGACCCCACCCGGCCAGGTAAAGAAGCAGGAGGTCAATAAAGATGACCGGGGGGGGGAGGGGGAGGCAGCGGGGAAGCCAGAACAATCAGCGTAAAGAGTGCAGTATTCAAGGAACCCCAGGATCAGGGGGACAGGGAAATATCAGAAGTGTCTTCAAAAGGGGGCGTACAAATGTTACCTCGGTAGGCGTTCCACTGACCCCAAATTCTACCCCACGCCCCAGGCTTGCCCCGAAACAGATATACCGTCTTCTCCATGAACATACACCAGTCCATGTTCTCCTTCCACACTGACATGGCGGGCGGCCGCCGGGAGCCCCAAAGCTGTGCAATATCCCTCTTTGCAATCATGTTCCCAAGTGCCGCCCACCGGGCCTGGGCAACGTTGTAATCATTCGGCTCCCATACATTCAGCAAACATCGACGAGCCTCAGGCAACAGAGCAACCCCAGTGACACACTCCATTACCTCATGCGCACGGCGCCAATAAGCCGCAACCTCGCGACACTCCCAAAGGATATGAAGGAAGGTGGCACTCATACCACAGCCGCGCTTACACAGCCCATCCGAAGAAAAACCCATCGCAACCAAACGAGGACCCGTCACGTACACACGATGAAGAATTTTAAGCTGGACAAGACGGAGTCGGGCCGGAAGGGCGACCTCTTTCGGGGAAGACAATGCAGACTGCCAGTCCTCGTCATCCAACTCCAACCCGTCTCCAGTCCAGGCCTCCTGAAGATGCACAAGGAGGTCCGCCCGACTGTTGATTAACTTCTTGTAAATCAAAGAAATCGTACTATCGGGCAGATGACCATCAAGTATACGGTCCTCGAGTGGCGAAGCTGCGGGGATCGTGGCACCGGCCTTGAAAACCGACAGCAAAGCGTGGCAAACCTGTGCGTACCTGAAGAACTCCCTCTCACTCAGCTCATACTCACTCTGAAGCGCCACAAAGGACTTGACAGAACCTTTCACCCAGAGATCACCCACTCTGCTAATGCCAATCATATCCTAGTTCTCAAAACCTTTCGTCGTCCAGAGGCATCCCAATCCGTCCGACGCAAACAGGGGGGTCGCTCGTGTCAGGCGATCATTCCAACGCATGGCCACATTGGCATCCTTCCACGCATGCACTGCAATCTTAGTGGGTCCCGTTAGGTTCCTCCCCGCCGTCCGAGAATAGAGCGCTCTATTGAAGTTGCCACCCGGCAACTGATATTTATCCATCTCGAAAGCCGGATTTGGGCCGGGTGCATACGTAGCATGGTTGACGGCGGACAGCTGGGAGGCCCAATAGTACCTCCTGATGTCCGGGAGCGCAATGCCCCTGTCATACCAGGGGAGAGTCAGCTTTGCAAGCGCTATACGAGCGTGACCATCCCAAATAAGTTCCCTCTGTAGACCCTCCACCTCCCGAAAGTAGGCCGCCGGAATACTATCAAAGGAGTTCTGGAGTGCGTAGAGAAATCGGGGCAGGGACATCATTTTAAAAAGTGCCGCTCGACCGAGTGGCGACAACGGCAACCTACGCCAGCGAGCCACGTCCAACTTCAATCGCCGAAGAGGAGGAAGGAGATTATGTTCATGGCGAACCGCCGGGTCCAGCGATACGTAGATCCCCAAGTACTTGAAGCCGGATTGCGAAATTTGAATGGGAAACCTATTCGGCAAGTGGGGAAGGTCACCGGAAATAACATACGCACAGGATTTGGACCAGTTAATGATCAGCCCGGAGTTTTTCCCGAAAGAAGTGAGGACGTCAAAAAGGACATTAAGGGATTCACGCGGGGAGGTGAGGTACAAAAGAATATCGTCGGCGTACAACGAGACTCGGTCCTCAAAGCCAGGGGCCCACTGAATGCCTTTTATCGACGGTTCCCATCGGAGCCAAGCTGCAAGGGGTTCTAAAGCAAGAGCAAAGAGCAGGGGGGACAGCGGACACCCCTGCCTAGTACCCCTCCCGAGAGCGAAGGGCTGGGACACCCTTCCATTGACAACAACCTGAGCCAACGGATCCGTATATAAAAGTCTGACCCAACTAATAAATCCCGGCCCGAAACCGAACTTCGCCAGTGTGGCCCAGAGATATGGCCATTCTATAGTATCAAAGGCCATCGTGGCATCCAAGGAAGCCAAGATGGCCGGCTCGGAAAGAAACTCCGCCCTGGCGAGAACGCCATGCAAACGCCGCAGAGTGAGAGCGGTGTTCTGGTGCAGGATGAAACCAGATTGATCTGGATGAATCAGATCACAGATAACAGCGAGTAGGCGAGTAGCGAGGACCTTGGCGAGGATCTTTGGCTCAGCATTCAGTAGGGAGATGGGTCTGTATGAGGCACAACGATCACGAGGCTTGCCCTCCTTGGGAATCACAACTATGGTGGCCAGACGCTGGTCACTAGGGAGGGAACCAAGCTCACGTGACTCCAACAACATATCACGGAGAAAGGGCGCGACTTTATCTGGACACAATTTGTACAATTCAATGGGCAATCCATTGGGGCCCATAGCCTTACCAGTACGAAGGGAACGAATCGCGATAGCAATCTCGTCGGCTGACAACGATGCCTCCATGCACTCTCGATCCTCTTCAGACAGGCAAGGTAGCGCGATATCCCTCAACAAGGAACGAGAGTCAACCTCATCTCTGTCGGACACCGGGGAGTAAACCACACAAAAATAATCAGCAAAGCACTCCACAATCTCACCAGGGTCAGTCACACGCACACCGCCAGGATCCTGAAGCACAGGGACCACGCGGTTCACTCTCTTCTCTTGCTTTTGAATGTAATATTTCACTCAAGTGTTAGTTATGATTGCTTACTCTTATTCTACTGAAAGCTCTATATCTCTGTGAAGTGCTCTGATAGCCCAACTGGTCACGTTTGCGCTCTATAAAACACTAAATAAATAAATAAAAATTGTTTGATGGGTACTTTCAAACAAAATTTTGGCATTTGAAAGTGCAGCATTACTAAGGATTTTTATGTTTGAGAGATGTTATTACTCATGCCGCAAGATTATGTCTGGTAGCTGGAACTGTCTAAATGGTTGAAACTATACAAAGTCAAGAACTTCATGTGAAAAAGGGCTGCATGACTAATCCCAAATGATATTGCATTCATTTAGAGTTTAACATCTGTCTCTAATCAAACTAGTTTCTTGCTCTTTCAATGTATTTAAGATCAGGGGATTGTTCATGGTATAGTTCAGTGAGATGTTCCACCAATAATAGAAGCAAATGTATAGAACCAAGGGGGATATGTACAATGTAAAGAGTGTTGCAAATAGGTTTATGAAAAATAAAGGGATTTCTGGCATAGAGCCCTGGAATTTCATATCAAATATTCAAGAGAAAGACTGGGAAGAGAAGAACCTCCAAAAATATTCTGGGGCAACCATATAACCCTCTGTACCTGGGCTAGTAAATAAAAGAACAAGACAGTGGTTCCATTTGGGAGAGGTTTTCAGCCTAAACATCCAAGCCCAAATGTTATGATTCAGAAACAACAAGTCAGGATTAAGCAATTAGTTTAATTCAATACATCAAAATCACATTACAGGTGCTTTAAGAATGACGCAGTGAAAGTGAATAGCGACTGCAGTGAAAACGTTGTGCTTTGGTGCTGTACAAAAAATATTTACAACATAAATGTGCACTTGTCTCTAGGGGCTGGTAACAATGCAGACTCTCATCAAGACTCAAAATATATATATATCACTGAAAAAACCAAAGGTTTCAGGCACGTTATAGTTAGAAATTAGCATTTAAAAAACCTTAGAAATTCACTGAAAAAAACATAGGTTTTAGCGAAAGTTATAGTTAGCAGGACATTTTACTCGTATAAAACCAGTGAAATTCCCCCGTTATAGTCAGTTCAGCTAACTATAACTTGCGCCACCGCAATGCACTGTTGATGACGTTACATATTACATCACTCATGACATGGTCAGTGACATGGGGTTTAGGGGGTATGGGTATTGCTGTGGTATTGGTAATTTTAGAATTTTAAGGGGGTATGGTTATTGGGGTAGAAAGGGTAATTTGGAGGTTTTAGGGGGTATTAAATATATATATATATATATATATATATATATATATATATATATATATATATGCGTGGTAAAAGTGTGCGTTGTGTAATGTTAATGCGTTGTAACAGCACTTGCATTGTTACAACTGCGTTGTAATGGCATGCGTTGTGTTGGCATGTGATGTAACGTCACATATTCGCAGGGGGTTGATAGGGTGCTAACAATTATGCTGATTTATATTAGGGGCGGATTACAAAGTCTTTAACGGGACCAGATTGAGACTGAGAGGGATGGATTAGCTGCTAGTTGCATGACATAAAGTCAGGCAGCTTCCTGCTGCGCCCCTTAGAATGTTTGGCGCCCCGTGCCTGGGCCCAGTTCACCCATGCCTAAGGCAGACCCTGAATGAAGCATATGCCTTACAGGCACACACTTGTTTTGTTTGTCCACACTGGCAGCCTCAGCCTGGAATTTGTGGGCAGCGGGCACCCACTCTTGGAGAGCAGGCCCACAGAGCTCGAGACCCAGCGCTCCACAAAGTGAAATATGCTCTCTCTTTCCGAAAAACCGCATTAGAAAATGGATGTTGCTTAATAGATGTTTTCCCTGATGTACCTGTTACACGGCTGAAGGAGCATGGGGTCATTTAGAGCGCTCCTGTCTGCTGATGGCATGGCAGAAGGGGGTGGGGACGATGGTGTCTGCGATTTGCCGCTGTCAATCTATTTGCAAACTCAGCATCATCGATGCGCAAAATGCGGTGGCCCTCACACGACCCGAAAAGGCAGAAATAGAAACCGATTATGCTTCTTTTCTGATGAAAGCTCAAATTTCAGGTGGGACGGGGATTTAAGGGGGCTGGCATGTGGTAGAGGGCAGAGGCAGCTACATTTAGGATAGAAACGAGGATATTGCAGCAAAACCCATCTGACCTTGAGGCCTCGCAGCATCGATTAGTAAAACCTTGCCTTGGCATCACTAAATCCTGATAAATTATATGTCTGCCCTAAAATCCTCATCAGAGGGACTAACTGGCTTACGGGGTTGCCACACGAAAATTCTAAGACAGTATCCCTCGGAGAATTGGTACAGAGATACAGAGGCTGTTTGCAGTATGGAAACTGGCTGTTTCTGAGGACTGGCACAGGAAAGCAGATTTGTTATCCTCTGGAGATAGTGTCAATCACCTTGGTGACATGTCATATTTGAGACATTGAAACACAAACAGGGAGTCAATCATTTGTAGGACTGAATGTTGAATTCTATATTATAAATACACAGCTCTAAAAGGAAAGGAACTGGAAACTGTTTAGTATGCAAATGAATACATATCCTTAAGCATCAATACTCAAATGTACTGAAAAACAAAAGTGCTACAAAATTGTCTCAGTCCCACTGGAAAGCATTTCATGAATTATTATTTATAAATTACATACCCAAAATAAAACAGGCCTAGGACAAAATATATTTGCGGAGCCTAGGGAAAAATATTCTTGCTGGTCCCTGTTTTACCTCACAATTGCCCCCCCCCCCCCCCACCCCAGTAAACGCTTCGTCAATCATACAGCTTTGTATTACCTTACACTTCAGAGAATACCCGGTCAGTACTGTCCTATACAGTGTTTGAAATGGAAAAATAGAAGTGCAGGTACTCTGTACTAGAGTACCTGCTTGTTTCTGAGAAGTGCTGGTACTCTCCAATTAAAAGTATTACATCCATCTTGAGAAGTGCCGGTACTCACTTTATCAAAAAAAATAAAGTGCTGGTACTCCGTACTGTAAAAAACAACAAGTAATCTCAACTGGTATCATTCAATGTAGACAAGTGAAAAGCATGTATACAACATTACGATTGGAATAAGGAAGACTCTGAATAAGAGAGTTGTAGAGAAATTTGTATTGTATTGGAAGACAAACAACAACTTAATTGAGAGGAATAATAGAACAGTTGTAACAGCACTGTACGAAAATTCAATGTGACATTAAAACAACCCGAACTTGTACTTGGTGCTTAAAGTGTACATGACACGAAAACGGCGACGCAAGTGACAAGGTGAGAACAGCTGGGGACGGCGCAAGGTGAAGTGAAAGTGAAAGGATGAACACTAAATTCAAGGGTTCTAATTCAATTTGTGAAAATAAAATTGATTACGTATTCATTTTAAAGAACCATGAGGCCATCAATTGAGCTGAGGTGTCGACGGCGTTTCGATCCGTACAGTGCTGTTACAACTGTTCTATTATTCCTCTCAATTAAGTTGTTGTTTGTCTTCCAATACAATACAAATTTTTCTACAACTCTCTTATTCAGAGTCTTCCTTATTCCAATCGTAATGTTGTATACATGCTTTTCACTTGTCTACATTGAATGATACCAGTTGAGATTACTTGTTGTTTTTTACATTATTACCCCTGTCTCAACGAGGTTTATGGGTTTATGCTCCTGTTGTTTATTATAAGGTACTCCGTACTGGACAGTACCGGCCCCTTTAAAGCACTGGTCCTATAATCATTTGTTAACCACTGGTTCCTTGATAGGAGAGTTTGCGAGACTTGGCGTGCTCAGCACCTTCATAGAGACAGCATGCTCTTCTAAAGAAGTGCCACAATAAAATCTCATTGGCTGGTGATTAATTTGAGCCAGGTGTTGCGGGTGGTCAGCACCCACAATTATTGGTCAGAACTGCCTGCCTGCGCTGCCTCTGATGGCTTAGGGCCCAATTCACGAAGGTACTTACGTATAGTACAGTTAAGAGTACGAGTCTCCACACTCAGCGGAATCTCTACACGGAGCACTCTCTGCAGTGCCCGTGTGGAGATTCTGCCGTGAGTGCAGAGACTCCACACTCGTAACTGTACCACAAATAAGTAAGAAGAGGTGTAGCGCCACGGCCAGGGCGACTGACGCCGGAATCTGGGGATCATGGTTCGATCGCAGGTGGCAGATTAGTCCAGCACCATGTGACTCTGGGCAATAGCTTGCTTAATCTACCCGACAGCCCCCAGCGCCTAGAGACCCTTACGGGTGATTGTTCGCGCTTTACAAATGTGGATTATTAAGTACCTTCATGAATTCGGACCAGGGTGCTTACAACCTTGGTTTAATATTGTTTCCCTTGGTTACTTAAAAATTAGATTTCTGCATTTTTCAGTTCAAAAGATTTTTATTGGATAAGTAAAGGTGTCAATACATGAGAAAGGATACAAACATATCTTCAATTAGAGGAGAAAAGTGAAACATGGTAATGAAAATATACAATTAATCAGAGGATAACAAAGGTTTGAGGCTAAATAACAAAAAACAGCGCTGGTAATAATGAGCAATAAAGTAGCTTATATAAAAAGAGTAATGCAAATGAAAAGCAATGTCACTCAGGGAGGCTTAGAGACCTCTTGCTGAGTAGGTGATACATGAGAGGAGCGTTTAGCACAGGTATCTAGGTACAAGGTTACAGGAAGCCATAAAGCATGTCGTTTAGCAGCTAAACTAAGGGGGTGCACAAAAACAGTATCTAGCCTGTGATTATAACAAACATTGTACCACCATGCTTTGAAAGAAATATTCGTAAAGTTTTTCCAGTTGACGGTGATTTGCTGGAATGCAACAGCTAACAACAAATCAACAATTTGCGTATTAAGATCAGTGTCATCCCAACAAGGAGAAAGGCTCCCTAAAAAAATATTGACAGAAGAGAAGGGGAATGTAGTGTGGAATATGGCATTGATTTGGGCCCAAACTAGTGTCCAGAAATTTTGCGTGAAAGTGCAAGAGAAAAGCATGTGAAAAAGAGTGGCCTTAGGAGCAGAACAGGACCAACAGAGATCCGGTGTAGAAGAAAATCTCTTATTCAACACCTGGGGAGAATAGAGAAGTCTGTTGTAAATGAAGAAAAGAGTTTGTGTGAGGGAAGCAGCTCTAGATGTCTTGCGAAGTTTGGTCCATAATTTATCCCAAAGGGAGGTGGGCCAAGAAATGGCAAAGTCAGATTCCCACTGTTCCTCAACTTTGGATTTTGGTCTAGGTGTGAGAATCGTATGAAATGAGTGGTATAATGAGGAGGCTGTAGGGTGAGTACGCAAGAAGGAATGAAGCTGTGAGGTAGGATTGGGAGGGTGAGGATGCATGAGGGGGTTAGAGAGAAGAGCATAAGTGGACATAACTGCATTTTTAAGCGCAAGATACTTGCAGGCAAAAGAACGAGGGAGATGGAAGTGTTGGCTGAGAACGGAGAAGGATAAGAAATCAGATTTAGAGAAGAGTTGAGATACCCAGATTAAACCCCTCTGTCTCCAGGTTTTCCAATAAAAGGGCTTACGATTGATGGTTATACTGTTATTGTGCCAGATGGTGGAATTGAGAAACTCTGTCACAGAGGAAGGGGGGCCTGGAGAGGTGGAAAGAAGCAGCTTGGCTGTAAACTTGTGGATAGGAATGGAGGAAAAGTGAGGCTTACGAGAGAATGAGAGGTATTCAGCAAAAGTGAAAGGGGATAAGGAAAGTCGCTCAATGACAACCCATAAGGGGGACGGCTCAGCAGGGTCTTGCAGCCAATGGGAAGCTTGCCGCAAAAGGAATGCCTTGTGGTAAGCGGGAAAATTCGGAAAGTTAACTCCACCCTCAGATTTGGGGAGTTGCAATCTGAGCAGGGACATGCGTGCTTTTTTGCCGGACCAAAGAAAGGAAGAGAGAATAGTGTTGATTTTCTTAAAGAACTTAGCAGGGAAGGGAATTTGGATGTTAGAAATGGTGTAAAGGACTAACGGGGAGAGCATCATTTTAATCGTATCAAGACGGCCCCACCAGGAAAGGTATAATGGGTGCCATCTGGAAGTGAGGTCGGACAGTTTCTGGATGCATTTATTGAGGCATAACGAAACAGTGTCAGAGAGGGAGGAAGTAATGTGTAAACCTAGATATTTGATGTGTGAGGGGCTCCAAGTAAAATTGGACGCCATAAAGTCCGGTTTAAAAGTGAACTTAGTAAGGGGTAAAATCTCACACTTGTCATTGTTTAGCTTATAACCTGAAATCTGAGAGTAGTCATGGACTTCAGCTAGGAATGCGGGAATAGAAGTTGCGGGGTTAGACATGAATAATAGAATATCGTCTGCGTAGGCAGCAAGTTTAATATTAGTTTGGGAGATTTGGAAACCATGTAAGTTGGGGTTTTGACGAAGCTTTGAAAGAAAAGGTTCCAGGGCCAAATTAAAAAGAAAAGGGGAAAGAGGGCATCCCTGACGAACACCCCTACCTAGATTGAAAAAGGAGGAAACTAGACCGTTGGCGCAAACCGCCGCTCTAGGGCTGGAATAAAGGAAGGAGATAAAAGAGATGAAATGTGGGCCAAATCCAAACCATTTGAGGGCGGAGAAAAGGAAAGTCCACTCCACCCTATCGAACGCTTTTTCTGCGTCTAGGGCAATGGCTGCTAGTGAGTGTTGGAACTGTGGAGATTTGGAAAGCACATTAAATAAAAGTCTGGTGTTATCTGTGATGAAGCGACCTTTAACGAAGCCAGATTGTTCAGGGCCTAGCAATTCTGGAAGATAAGGGTCCAATCTAATGGCGAGAGATTTGGCATACAGTTTATAATCAATGTTGACCAAAGAAATTGGTCTGTAATTCTTACAATGCTGGGTGTCTTTGCCTTCTTTGGGTATAACACAAATGTGGGCGTCTGAAAATGTACCTGAGGAAGAGCCATTTAATATGAAGGAATCAATGAGGGAATGGAGTCTGGGCAACAACAATTTGGAAAAATGCAGATAAAATTCAACTGTGAATCCGTCTGGGCCAGGGGCCTTATCTTTCTTGAGTGACTGAAGTGCTGTAAGTAATTCATCACTAGAGATTGGTGATTCAAGGGCGGATAAATCAACAGGGAAATTGGGAGGTGGTTGGATGGTGGCAAAGAAAGTAGCAAGAGAATGAGCAGTGGGGTGCGTCTCAGAAGAGTAGAGTTTGGAATAAAACTGGGAGAATTGCTCTAAAATATCAACATCTGTATGCTTTAAAACAGAATTAACATCGTAGACAGATTCAATATTCAGTTTGTTTTGCTTGACTTTTAAATAATTGGCTAAGACCTTCCCAGCCTTATTTTTACCCCCATAGAATTTTGAACTGGATTTCAACAAATACAATGAAGCATCCTCAGTGGATTGTTTGTTAAATTGCATCTTAGCAGCAATGAGAGCAGTCAGACTTTCTTGCGAATGGGATGTATAGAAGGAATGCTCTAACTTTTTAATCGTACAAAGGAGGTCACTGGTGCGTTTACGAGCGTTCTTGCGTTTAGTAGCCACAAAGCTGATAATAAAACCTCTGGCTGCTGCTTTATAGGCGTCCCAGACAACGTGGTTAGGCATAGTGGGTGTGTCATTAATGGTGAAAAATTCTGTGGTGAAGACTACAAAGGAGGCGGAGAATTTGGGATCGAGGAGTAAAGTGTTGTTAAAGCGCCATCTCTTTGGTCCAGTGGACCTGGGTAAGATGTCAATGTTTATCAAAACGGGGGCATGATCAGAAAATAAGATGGGGCCTATGTCAGCGTGAGTGAGGGATTGGGACATATGCTGGGAGAGGAAAATATAGTCAATACGCGACTGGGAATGGTGAGTCGGGGAGTAGAAGGTGAATTCTTTAGAGGTAGGATTGCAGAGACGCCAAGCATCAATAAGTTTATGTTGGGATATCGCTTGAGCAAAAAGCTTGTGAGATTTATTAGGGATAAAAGGTGCCTTGGAGTTTCTGTCTAAAAAAGGATCAAAGGGTAGGTTACAATCACCTGCTAAAATAAAATTATCATCAATATATTCAGTGATGCGGGAGGCCATTGCACGCCAAAAGACCTGATCACCACCGGTAGGGGCGTAGATATTAAGGAGGGAGAGAGGGACACCTTTTGAGGAGAGTTTGACGTACAACCATCTACCATCAGGATCTGATTCAGAAGTCAAAAGCAAATGAGCAAGAGATTTGCGAACTAGTACAACCACACCGTTTCTCTTACCATCACCCGGAGATGAAAATACAGCACCCACCCAACCTCTCTTAAGTTTAGCAGCTTCAGCGTCAGACAGATGGGTTTCTTGTAAAAAGGCAATGTCTACATTTAATTTGGCTAAATGAGAGAGGATTTTTTGTCTCTTGATAGGAGAATGCAGACCTTTAACATTCCAGGAAACAATTCGAACTGACATTAAGGATTAATCAAAAAGTGGACCAATTGGAGAGTAGGCCAGCAAGGAAATGCCTCGCAACGAGCAAGGGCACAAGAGAAAAAGAGAATGAGGTGAGAACTGACGTGGTGAAACAAAGGTAGAAGTAAAAATGAGAAAGGAACCAGTGAAGCCATAAAAATAGGAAAGAGCCAAGAAAATAGAAAGAATGATAAGAAGATACAGCAATTCTCAAAGATAATGGTAAGTAAGGGCCAAGGGAGAATAAAATAGGTAAAGGGAGATGAATACAAGCAAGAGAGCCAATATACAATGGGGAGAAGAAAGAATGAAGAAAGAGAGGTGGAGGAGAGCCATGGAAAAGGTAATGACACCAATAAATCTGAAAGCAACGAGGGAAAAGGTAAAATAAGAAAATATAGAACAAAGAAAAACATGATAAATAAGGAATGAAGAGTACTTACGAGGGGTAGCATGGGAAAAATACAATCAGGAACTGGGAATAAGCGGAAACACACGTGGAGATGAGGGGAGGGAGGTAGGGCCAACTGGGAGAGGCAGGGCATTCGGGGTGAGGGAGACGTCCAACCAGAGATAACACAACGGAACGCAAAACAATGATCTGTGAAGGGAGAAAAAGAAGATAGTTAGAAACTCGAATACAACGAAGATAAAAAACAAACATATGACCAACTGAGGAGCCAGAACAACACTATCAGACGATAAAATGAAAAATATAATCTTAACGAGAAGTCATACAATCTGAAGAACCTGCAAAAATGAAAGCATTAAAGCAGAACAAATTAGAGAATCAAACTGCAACTACAAAAACAAGTCATGGTGGGTGGGAAGAGGGACCAGCTATCTCCATGTCAGGTTGACCGCAGGAGTTCAGGAAACTTCGAAGTCGCGCAGGATCCTCATATGTCGTAGTCTTATTATTATGAGTGACCTTAAATAGACAAGGATGAAAAAGCCCATATCTGGCACCAATGGAGCGAAGGTCAGGTCTCATATCTAGGAAGGCCTTGCGACGGTTTGCAGTGGTCCTGGCATAATCTTGCGCAAAGAACAAAGTGGAGCCTGACCAAGTGAGGCGAGGAGAGGCTTTGGCGGCTAAGAGGACTTTCAACAAGTCTGTGTACTCTAGAAAGTACATTATTACACCTCTAGGCTTCGTTGACGTGGAAGGAGAGGAGGATGCTCGACCAAGCCTGTGGGCACGTTGGATATTCAGTGAGGTGTCTTCAGGTAGGTGAAGAAGCTTCGGGAGAAAGGACTTGAAAAAACTGATGGGATCATTTCCCTCACAACTCTCCACCAAGCCGTAAAGACGGAGATTATTGTGTCTGTTGCGATTTTCAAGGTCCTCCACCTGCTTCTGAAGAGAGGAAATCTGCGTGTGCATGTGGGAGACCTTGGACGCGGATTCCTGAAGAGAGGAGACGTCACGCTACACCAACGACACTCTTTCGTCCATCGAAGCCCAATTGTCAGTGAGAATCTGCAACTTAGCGTTCGTCTCCTCCATGTAAGGGCGCAGGGCCCGAATCTCTTCGAGGATTAGCTCCATAGAGATGGGCGAGGAGGACTTAGGAGGGGAAGGCGGGTCTTTCTTTAACCTCTTAGAGTTCACTTTTGCCGAAGGCTGTGAGGAGATGTCCGCAGTCGATGTCATCTCAGTTGAAGGTAGAGACTGAGAAGCTTCCAAATGGGCCAGTGCCGTGAATAATTTGGAATTCTTAATATAACTACGTTTTTGAACTTGACTAGAGCAGTGCGCCATCAGCACGCCAATGAAGCGTGAGGTCAAAAAGAAGAAAAAATATCTTATTGCCCAACTGAGAAAGGACCAGAGAGCAAATTAATAAAGGAAGGAAAATGCCAGGCCACAGAATTGGAGTCAAAAATGTTGGAGACTGGAGTCATAGAGATGGCCGCCGTATATGAGGAAAGTTGAAAATTCCAGTCAGCTGAAAAAAGGCAGCGGAAATAATCATAGTTGAAGAGAAAAAAGTCACTTTAGAATGCTTATTATCCACATCTGTGCTTCAGGAAGTGCTGGGGTCAGTAGTGTAAGCATGAGGCGTCCAGGGGATCCATGCGCGATAAAGCGCGCTGCTGAGGCGATCACGGGCGAGAATAAACAAGATGGCGGCCGCGGCCGATGACGAGCCGCGACCGAAAATAAAATGGGCTGTAAGACCCAAAATAACTATGCCTCAGCGCCAAAAAAGGATTAAAAATGATCCTGGCATGCTCCGACTGGGAAGACTGCCCTTCGTTGGTGGAAACTGAGGCGCGAACCGCCAGTAGACCCTGGTGTGAACGGAGCTCCTAGCCGAACGCCGCCATCTCCTTCGGGCGCCAAGCCACGCCCCAGATTTCTGCATTTTTAATGTCATGTGACCCTGAACTGTTGATTTTAGCTCCAGAAGGGACCTGTTTTGCACAAGAAGAAGATGAGGATGGGCTTTGTCTCTCCATGATAGTATGGTGTAGAAAGTACAGTTTCCATGCACTTGCGTGGTGGTTCAATTTGTAGTGACATACCTTTCCAGTTGGGCAACTGCCCTTTGGCAGCACATCCTGGAAGTTCAAAGTCACAACCAACCATTTTGAGGATGGTTTTTCCACTGCTGTGAATGTGATGATTTTGCTAGGCAGATCAGGTATGTCCTGCTCCCAGCTTTCTTTTGCTGGTTCAGGTGGCCACACTCTACAAAGTCTATCCTGTGGTAAACTATGTGCACCTAATATAGATCTCACCATTGGAAGAAGAACGAAGAAGTCGTAGGTGGGTTTATTCTGTTATTTTCCGGGGGTAGCTCCAATCTTTCACTTTAGGTTTTCTTTTAACTCCCCTAAAATAAGCTTTACGTTTGATCTACTTGGGAACTTAGTGATGAAGTCACAGACCTGGGTTCACTTGTCCCAACTCTATTTGCACCTCCTTCTTCTCTTTCTCACATAGCTCGCTACTGTGTAAGTCTTGATTTACATTATTTCATTTAAAGTCACGCTAAGGTGGCCACAGAGCCTCAGGACAATGGTCTAGAGTTAAGCAGCTTCGCCTGCCCGTACAGAGTAAAGCAGAGGACGGGGCAGGGGTGTTACTGGTGAACTCACTGGCCCAAGCATCTTCAATCCAATCAGTTTCCTGACAAAACCACGCAGGTTGACTGTAGAACCCTCTATACAAGCTTACAAAGGTGAGCACAGAGAAGGCAATTTTTAACAGTCGAAGTCAGCAGGAATTCCTATCAAATCTTCCAGTAACAATACCTGTTCGCCACAAGCAGCAAGACATGTATGGAAATCTCTCTCAATAAAGAGCTTACCAATGATGAGCAACACACCTGTAGCAAATCACAGATTACACATAGTTGAGTTGGATGTCCTGGTTACCAGCTTGTTTTATTATATTACACTTTGAATACTGGAAATGTATGCATTTCTGAAGTGTTTTACAGTATGGAGACCATTTAGACTTCGACAAGTGGCTCTCCAGCCAGCTGCGTCAATGATGGCCATGCCCTCTGCTCTACTGACGCAAGACAACCCACGATAATATGAAAGTAGAAGTTTTTTGACACATATGCAAATAAACACCCATGCAGGGCGGCCAGAGGAGATTGCTGGAGGTGCCGTTATAGGCTGAAATCAACACCGGCAGCCCTAGGCGATTGCACTACCAGTTCCTTGAGGACTGCCAACACCTCCATGATGCGAGTAAACTCTGGGCCATTAATGCAAGCCAGTCAGCCTTTAAATTAGGTACTAAAAATGTGTACGCCTCTGGTCATACCATTCGGACAGGACTATCTTGGTCAAATGCAAACATGCTTGGGTTGTTATTAATACTTACCAGCCAGCATCCCTCTCATCCTTTCTCTTCTGCACCTGCCCCATTAGTTCAAAGGCAAGATTCATGGCTCTCCGGCTTTGAGAGTGGCCGTTTTTGAGTCATCTCACCGGTTGGCATTGTTCCTTGGAAGAAACAACTTGCTGAGGGTGTAGTCACTGCGAGGAAACATATGAACATATGGTCTGCCTCTGCCCACCATTGTTGGATGAACGAAAGTGCAGGCTCAGCTGTGAGTGGAACAAGCCGGGAGTCCGCACATGTCGGCAGCCTATAATTGCCTCACTCAACCCTGAGAACCCTTTGAAAAAATTCTCTGTTGACTAAATGTGTTACCTTTGCCATAAAGGCCTTGACCAGTCCTACGGAACCATGCAGACTGAGCTCGGCTCAGTAGGGAGGGCATCTTGGCAAGCTGGGCTACTAATAGCTGATGCTTTAGTTCACTGTCCTGAAACCTGACCCCTGTTTTTCCTTTGCAAGCTCCAACGGACAGTGGCCTCCCTGGGCTCCAGCAAACCTACTCTATGAGCATTTTCTCAAATGCTGCAAGATAGTTTCTCCCATTTGAAGAATGGTTATTATCTTGCGAGCTCCGTGTGCCCATTAATAGGGGCTAACGATCCCTAAGGTACTCTTGACAGTAGTTTTTCACGTAATTAATTGTTTGTTTTACTAATTGATTATGCACAAGCCACTTTGTTGGCGATTTAGGCACGTCATCTCCTAACCAGGATTGTTTTTATGCTATGCTAGACAGCACTTTTTTACCTAGTAAATTGCCTGTCTTATCAATTGGTTATGCACTACAACTTTGATGGTGACTTAGGTACGTCATCCTCTAGTCGAATCGTTTACTTGCTTGAAAGCACTAGTATCGTTATGGTTGTTTCCCCCAATAGGATATAAGGTTACTTAAGTCACCATTATGGACCATTCTTTTTTTTGGATATGTCTTTACTCTAGTCAGTCAGTTGGACCTCAACACTGCTGCTTACATTCCGTTGCTTACTTGCTTTTGTAACTAGTGTGTTTTCCTGTTATGTGATTTAAAAAGCCTTTTATTATGCGCATGTTTTATACGTATTTGTAATGGTCTTAATTAACCAAACAATAAAGATCATTTGTGAATTGGAACACCCAAGCTTGCTTTACAGAGTAAAGAACAAATATCTCAAAATATATACCAACAGCTAGTAGTGATGTCAGGGCAAGGGTGCAATGGCCTAATGAAAGCAAAGAAAATGCCCCCCACTTGCCACTTTGTAATAAAGAAAAACTACCATATTTAGGACGAAGAGCGCTCCTAACTCCTCTGGGCACCAGTACCAGTGCAAGTGTTGCACTAAAACTACACTCTTGGCATGAGAAGAGGAACTTGCGTGAGGTGATGCTGGTGGCCAGCATCCTACTCTGAAAAGTGTTCCAGCGCCAATTTTCCACTACCTAACCCTTATGTGAAGGATCTATTTTAAAAGAACATATTTTCAATAAGCTTGCACTTCACTGAATGGACTGGTTCCCTATGCTGAGGCACTTTTCCTCAGTGACTGTCAGGCAGCATAGCTTGTGGTTTCAACTTGCAGCTATTTTTTAACTAGATTTGGACCATACTTGTCTTTTTCTCAGACTAGCAAAGTATAGTTTGACAGCTGTCTAGCACCGGACCATGAAACTGCTGAACAGACCCAAGCGTCACGCGCCAGAGTCCCAGCAGACAGATCGCCAGGTGGGCCCTTCAGCCTGCGGGCACAAGCAGCAGCCAATTAATGTTAATGTTAATGTTACTGGGTATTTGTTAAGCGCACGGCTACTCCCGAGAGTGTCCCGGCGCTGATCGTAGAACCCGCAACAAGATATTCAACAAACATAAATCACAGACCCAAGTCAAGGAAACAGTGATGTTTTTAGCTTCTGACGAAAAAGCAAGAGATCAGATTCCTGGCGTAAGTCAGAAGGAAGATTATTCCATAGGGCGGACGCCAGTACCTGAAAAGTACGGCCACCCTGACGGGAAAGAAAAAACCTGGGAGTACAAAGTCGTTGGGCAGTAGAGGATCGTAGCAAACGTGAAGGTACATAATATTGGCAGCGATCCCTTAAATACGGTGCGCCAATATTATGGGAGGCCTTAAAAGCCAGTACCAAAGCTTTAAAGAGAATCCTCTTGCGTACCGGGAGCCAGTGCAGAGTTCTCAGAAGAGGGGTCGTATGAGTGCGGCGATCGGCCAGATAGATCGCCCGAGCAGCAGCATTTTGAACCACCTGGAGGCGATTCAGGAGATATTCAGGCAAACCGAGATACAAAACATTCGCATAGTCAAGGCGAGATAGTACCAAAGCCTGGATAACTGTCTTTCTGTGTGACTGAGAAAGCAATGGAAGAAAGTTTCGCATCATCCTGAGTAAGCCAAAGCAGGTGCCTACCACAGACTGAACCTGGGCATTCATGGAAAGCTTATTATCAAGTTTCACCCCCAGGTTCTTGACTGTGGTAGCTAGGTCTGAGGGCGGAGACATGTTTGAAGGCCACCAGTCACGCCAGTTTTCAACTGGTGCGCCGCCAAAAAAAATCATTTCTGATTTGTCTGAATTACATCTCAGGTGATTAAAGTTAAACCAGCTGAAAACTGCCGAGAGGCAGCGGTTGATGGATTGCCCGTCCAAGATTTCTCCCCTGGCACAGGTGAATAGCAGTTGGGTATCGTCTGCATAAGAGACGATTCTGGCACCAAAGGATTCAGCCAACTGTGCCAGAGGAGCAACATACACATTAAATAGTGTAGGGCTCAGACTTGAGCCCTGAGGGACTCCTACATTCATAGCTTTAATGTCGGCCTCAAAAGGGGGGGACCAGACAGTTTGCTGTCGGTTAGTTAGGTAGGAACTGAACCAATGTAAGGCGGAGTGCCCAATACCGCATCTCCAGAGACGATCAAGGAGAAGGTCATGAGGTACGGTATCGAAAGCCGCCGATAGGTCGAGCAGGACCAGCACTGCTCGCCCGCCAGTGTCCAGAGTGACTTTTATCAACTCAGAGATCTCAAGAAGAGCGGTTTCGGTGCTATAGTTAGCACGGAAACCCGACTGACTGGAATGTAGAATGTTGTTAGATTCTATAAATTCTCCAAGAATATGATTGACATATTTCTCCAGGATTTTAGATAAAGCCGGAAGTAAGGAGATGGGCCTGTAGTTACTAGCCTGTAAGGGGTCTGCAGAGGGTTTCTTTAGCAGGGGAAGAATTTTACCCAATTTCCATTGATCCGGGAAGGTCCCTGAGGAAAGTGAAAGATTCAAAATTTTATTGACAGCAGGATTAATAACTTCCGCAATAGCGGCAAGGATTTTTGCAGGGCAGGGATCGGCTGGGGAGCCAGACTTTAGAGAACGAAGGAGATGTAAGGAGTTCTCTAAAGGAATAGCAGGAATACGAAGTAGGCAGTTAGAGGCAGGGGGAGGTTGCTGGAAAAGCCGGTCCGGCTCCAGATCGCGATTAGGGCGCACCTCTCTGAAAGAAGCTTCGAGAGAGGCAATTTTATTGTAGAAGAATAGGGCAATATCCTCGGTCCACGCTTTAGTAGGGGTAAAAGGATTTTTTAAAACAGTGGGGGACGTAAAGTCTCTAACAACCCTAAAGAGTTCGGCGCTTTTATTGGCTGCCTGTTCAATTTTCGTATTAAGGAAATTCATTTTAGCTATACGAATATTACAGTGATATGCTTTTAAGGCGTTCTTATAGGCTAGCTTAGTACAAGTGTCGTAGTCTTGTCGCCATAACCTTTCAAGTGTTTTGCAGTGACTCCTGTTTTTTCTAAGATTTTCAGTAAACCAGGGTGCAGTTGGTCTACCTCTGTTGGCAGTTCGGGTTTGGAGAGGGGCCAGACTATTGACGCATGATTCAAGCCAATTCTCCAGCAAGGGTACATCAGTTACCAGATTGTCCTTAAAAGCAAGGGGATGATTTCCTAAAAAGGATCCAACAGCGTCCGGGGTCATTGATTTAAATGACCTAAAGTTATTAGTACGTGGTACATAGACCTTAGCCATAGTAGCAAGTGGTATTTTAATGCTGAAAGTAAGCAAGTAATGATCCGACCAGGCTACAGGAAGAGGTGTGTCCATTTCAATAGGTTTATTAGAAAAAAATTGATCTAATAAATGTCCCTTATCATGGGTAGACTGTGTGACATATGGGGAAAGATGGAGCATATTTAGGGAGTCATATAACTTAGTGGAATCTAGGTTATGGGGTGCATCCATATGTATGTTAAAGTCCCCTAAGATTAAATTACACCGCACGTTCCCCCTGGGTTCCACCCTGCTGCAGCGTGAGTGACGCCTTAACCAAGCAAGCACGCTCTCGCTTTCCACCACAAATGGACCTTCTTGTGGTGCAATTAGGTGGCAGACCACAAGCAAAAATTAAACAGAGTAAGCCTCGTGTTCAGCTCGCGCTATCACGTGGGCTTGTCAGGCAGCCCTGCATCTGTTCTGCCTGGCCCCGGGCTCTGCACTCGGGAGGACGAGCTCTGAGAGCGCCTTTTCCCGCCTCAGCGCCAGAATCATCGCCACGCCACTAATTGCCGCCACGGCCTGCGAGAGAAGCATCCCCTTAATAGCTCGGCTTTAAGAGGAGCTGTTCATCATCTCGCGCCAACGCAGGGGCTCAGGGTTGCCGTCGAGCCTGGAAACGCAATTAGGAGCATTACAATCTCACTCACACCTCATAGAGACTAAGCTGCGGATGGGGAAGTAATGCTCCGGCATTTGCATCTCTCTGTAAGGACGTGTGTTTTTTTCCCTTTTACCTCATCAGAGTGGCAGCCCTGAATCAGTGTCACCCCGCCCTCCCCCCGCACCCCAACCCACGTGCTTCAGATTTCTATTGTTCCGTTCTCCTCTTAAAGGACATCTCTGGCACATTTTTCCATTCCTGTGAAGTAAAATGCAAACCTTCACAATGATTTATAACGAGAATGCGTCACTTCTAAAGAGGGGGGCTTTCTGGAAGAGGGATGCCCTGTCAAGCAGTTTGGGCAGCGCTCCAGGGCTCTTTCTTACAGGAAGAGCTTACTTGTAGTTATGCGCACTGCTGGGTAGAAATACCACTTGAAAAATTACAACTGTTATTTTTTACTACATCATTTTGTGGTATAGAGTAGAGATTACTGGACGTCGGTGTGAAGAAAATAAAATGTCAACTAAGAATTAGAAGGGCCATTTTGAAGTCGATCACCTCTTTTCTTCAGGGTCCAGGGGCTGAGTCAGAGAGACGCTGGGCATATTCTCAAGGACTTATCGCTGAGTTATCGGCAATTTAGCGCAGCAATAGTTACGAAAGAATTATCGCCCCATTCTCAAGCTGGTGCAAACTGCCGATATCGCCAGGTTTCCAGCGATAGCTTTTGCAAAAAAACACCGCCACGGATGAGAGCGCCAACTAACGCTAATGATATGCAGAGTAGGCGTTCCCGTGCAAAAACACACGAAAACACCACTTCGCGATATTCTCAATGACTAGCCAGACCTGCGATGCGATCCAGAAACAGGCGATAAGGCGCGTTAGCAGCAGTGTTTCAACACCTGCCTTTTACTGGTGTAAAGCAGGACGACTACCTGCAGTATGAAAGGGAGCCCAGCCCAGAGCCACATCTGAAGACCAACACATGTCATGGAGCTACTGATAATGAAGCTCGGAGACCCAAGAGGCCCAAAACACCCACCTCCACCACTCCCATGCCCCTCGACCCCCCCGACTACCACCGAGGCAGCGCAGAACAGGACAGCGGACATTCCGAAAACAGCATGGCCCCTCAGCCACACAATAGCAGAATGTGGGGAGAGGTGGGAACCAAGTATGTGTGAAGGAGGCAAGTCACCCATAAATAAGATGCACACAATGCCAAGTGTGACGGTGATGTGCTGGACAGACCTCAATATGCAGAGCACAGACCTCTCCATGTGAACATATACTGCTGGTGTTTGTAGTGTTGTGGACAGTGGACGCAGCCATGTCACCTCAGGCACCTCAGGGCTTGGGCATGTAGCTAAGTCCCCCCCCCCCTGTAAGCGACAATGTTGCAATGTAGCATGCACACGGAGGGCGGGCTCGTACAAACTGAGTAATGAAGGAGCGCAAGACCGCTCGGGGTCCAGGATCATACATGCCAAGTGTTGTGTGTATCTGTATTGCCGCAGCATGAGCCAAATGCCTAGCAACATTAGCAGTGCCAGTTCAGCCAGGCACGTACTCTACATCTGTGTCCGCCCTATCCTTACTTGGCCCACCACCTTCAACTGCCAACATCACAATGTCGTTGTCAGGCTTGTGGACATGCACAAACAAGCATGACAATACTGTGCCGTAGGAGTGCAAGTGATGCAATCACACAGCACACATAAGTAAATGGGTTCGGGGGAGGGAGGAGCAGCTGTGAGGCAATGTAACACACAGTGATGCCGCTTATATGCCACATGCTAGACATGTCAAAAATGAATCCCAATGTCGCACACATCCCATCCCACCCCCAGCAAGCAAGTCCACAGTTCCTGAATGCAAGCAGATGACAAACTAACACTAGGGATGAAAGCTCCTTTGTCTGAACTATCAAGTGGAAGCACATCTGCACCTCCTACCTCAGAATTGCATGTGCCCAGCACCCCCTGACAGATACTATAGCAGCTGATGCCAACTCCCACACTATGCACAGCCCAATGAGAGACCAACGTATACACACCCCACACACAGGATTCCTTGCTCGAAGTTATCTTGCATGGAATGGCCTTCACACTTACTCCCACAACACCCCAGGCGTACAACCGGTGCACACTAAAACAACTCATTGATCCGAGATGTGGCATTTCATTTACAGACCTGGCGCAGGTCAGAACAGTGCAGCTTCAACAAGAGCCACTAACGCAATGGCCGAACATCCCGGACACATGCACAACCCCTGTCACGTGGAACTGTACCGTGCACGGATGCTGCATTTACTGGGGGCACTGCCATTGGCAGTGCTGTGGATCAGTTACCGGCTAAGCTTCCGCCTTGCCAATGTCACCTGCGCTCAGCCTGTGTTGCATTGTCGATCGTGCATATTTGAGTGGTGCATGGATGTCTGCTTATCCAACAGGACGGTAGATTAAATGGATTTTGACATGTGTGTGCGCCCCCTGTTGGCACACGACCAGAAGTGACACAGTTTATGGGATGCCTTGATACTTGGCATACATGCTGGCAGCTGGATCTGGGAGATTGCACAAATCCTCGTGTGCAGTGACCTCATTGAACCGCTCCCCTATTGGGCTGTACTGCTAATTGGTGAAAGGGGGTGGACGCAGCACATCTGTCCGGACCTGCTAATGGATGGACTCGCCGTCCTGTTTGATGAAGTCGATAACGACCTCATGTTGGAAATGATGGCCTATGAAGCTGCAATCGCTTTCATGGATGAGTAACTACATACCTGCAGCCACAACTGATTTGAACCCATTGCACTTGTCCCAAAAACCTTGTTGAACCTTGTAGATCTGGTCACATATCCCACGACAACAGTGGACGTGGCTGCATTCGCCTGGACTCCGACTACATGAGCGGACAACAACGCGGCTTGACACACACCTGTGAAAGGTGAGGCAGTTCCCCCGGAGTGGGCAGCGGCGCTTGGCAAGGTTCTGGCATTCTGACATACTGCTGCATTGGTCTGCATGTTGTGGCACTTCTCTTGCCCGTACTGACACGCATATGCTAATAAAGTCTATGCACCGTCACTTGTATTCAACTGTGATGAGTGTAGATGTGAATGACAATGTGTGTCTCACTGCCTATCTGGGTCACGGCCATACATGCGCATTGATAGCATTACCCAGGTGGAACCTTTTTGTTGAATCACTGTCCCTACATTAATCCATACTTTTTTGTTTAAATCGCTTTTATTAACCTTTTCTGTTTGTGTTGCACATTATCAATAAAGCATACAGTCAGAACATCGCTCATGTCATCGGTGGAAAAGAAAGAAAATTGATTGCCAGTGGCACCGTACACAATAACTATTAGCAACAGGAAAACTGAGATTCAGGGTATGATGAGTACATCAAATCGTGTGGCAATATCTTAAAAAGAAAAGAGCAGTGCTGACAAATCACGGCACCTGGTAGCATGTGAATAATACAGGTACAGTGCAGTTCAAACTCAACCGGGACATAGGGCACAACCAAATGAGGACAATTAAAGTGAAAGAAGGTTAGGGGAGAGTTGCTCAAGATCTGCTGCCGCATCCAATGTAGCTGGGGGGGTCAAAAACCACCAAGAATTAGTGACAGTGGGGCTTCGAGGGGTTGAAGCAGTGCGGGTGTCGGCATTAGAGCACATTCACGCCATTGGGGGATATATCCTGAGTGATAACTCTTTGTGTTGTAGTCGGGGTCCCTGCGTCAGTGTCCACCCCCAAGAGTTTGGAGACAATTGCATCCCATTGAGGTGCATGGGGAAACATTTGAATGCCCAGCAGGTCCTCTCTGTGTAGCGCCGCACCCTCTGTTTTCACCCATTTAAGCAGGGATCGGCGCCAAGCAAGCGGGTGGGGCGACAAGGGAGATTTCCATCGCTTGGTGATCAAGCGCTTGGCTGTTATTAGACCCAGGTCTATAAATCATGTGGCAGCTCTGTATTTCTTGTTTCTGCTGAAGAGGTGCAGTACATGGGCCTCCCATGTTGGGGGAATGGTGCGTGAGGTACAAGTTGTGAGGGTGACCTTCACCGCGCTCCAATAGTCAGTCAGAACTGAACAGCCCCAAAGCATATGAAGCATGTCAGCGTCTAATTGCTGGCAACGGGGGCAAGCCGCATCTATGCGGAGGAAGTACCTGTTTTGGGCTGGGGTAAAGTAGGCCCATTCATACTTACATACTTGATTGATCATAGCCATGACACATCTGTGTGAATTAGAATGTTTTATTCATATTCAGTGGTTGTGTGTTGAAGCTGGAGCAGTACAGGGCCTTGCAAACCCCACTTCACATTGTTGCTCCGTGGAGAGCCAGCAAGAGCCCTTTAAGGATTGACAAGTTCAGCGGAAGTGGAAGGCTTCAGTCCGCAGTATGATTGCAGTGTCATTGTGTAGTGTTCTTACTTAAGGTTTCTGTGCCTCCATGTTAAGTTGATGATGTCAGCCGCTGTGGGTGTTCTTTTAAAGAATGTGTAGTGAAGAGAATGTTATGCGTTGAAGCTAATGTCAGTTGCACTGGCTTGGCTGGAGGATGAGGTCTCAAGATTACTCTCTACATTAAAGAGCTTCTAATCAAACTACCGTTTCCTGCTTCTTCAATCCATCACCCATACCTCATTTTGGCGACGAGTGGAAACTCTTGAAGAGACCTCAACTCATCTCTTTTCTTCGAACTCATTCTGGCACACCGCTTACTACTTACAGCTTTCAAACTACTCAAAACGGCTCCGTCTACACTTCTGTTCCCTGGATCTTCGTGGGAGCTCATCCGGAGTCTTCTGTGTCGTGAGTGGACGAGCGGTGGGAGCGGTGCACCTCCGGTGTTTGGTGAGCCTTGTGGAAACGCGCATTTTGGTTCCCGTCTCCTGTCTCTTCTTGCCTTCGACGTTGCGTTGCAGGGAGGTTTCCCCTCATTGGCTGGTTTGGGGGCCTGTTGCCTTCCCTGTGAGGTGTCTCCTAATTGGACTATTTTTTGGGCCTGATCGTTTGGGCCTCCCTGTGCATCGGGTGCTGTTGCATAGCAACCCGTTTTGATTCACGTTGCCCTGACAACAGCTTTGAGCCTCCCGCTACACGTCATACTAGCGGAGACGGAACTGCTTGCTTCCCAGCAACGCTGCAACACTCGAGGAACAAGGCTGTTGCGTAGCAACCCGTTTTGCTTTACGTTGCCCTGACAACAGCCTCGAGCCTCCCGCTACGCGTCATACTAGCGGAGACGGAACTTCTTGCTTCCCAGCAACGCTGCTACACTCGAGGAACACATTTTGAGGTAAAACTTGGTTTCGTGGTTCCTCGCCTCGTGAAAACTTTCTTTTGTATTCAAGTCTGTTCTTTTTGGATTCTCGCCACACTGACTTTCACTTTCGTTACCGGAGCAACGCTGATCTGCACAGCTTTTATTTTGTTTTGCTTTCTTTGTCACACTTGTTTTGCAGATCTAAATAATGCTCTAATCTATTTACTGGATGTTTAGGGTAACCATTTTCTTTTACTGAAAAGTTGGGGCAGCTCTTATTGTACCAGGGTGTTGTAGATCATTACATTGATATGGTCTGGTCGTGTATATTGTGACGTGTGTAATTTGGGTTCGTAGTCACTTTTCACTTCAGATAATTGCAATCCTGTGGTGTGACATCCTATATCCTCATTATGCAAAACGTCACTGCACCACCGTTCTTTCTTTCTGCCCCTGAAGACCCTCCCATACCTTGGTTGAAATGGAAAAAAGTTTTTTCTAATTATGCCAGGGTCTGCGGTACGTCTTTGAGTGCAGAAAGGAAGTCTGCTTTATTCTTACACTGTCTGGGTTCAGAGGGGCAGGAAGTTTTTGAACATCTCCCTGACTTACCGGACAGTGAGGGCAACTCCCTAAATGAATATGAAATCTGCATTAAGAAAATGGACTTACATTACCTACCCAAAATGAGTATGGTTTTGGAACGTTATCACTTTGGTAAGAGACTCCAGAAACATGAAGAAACTGTGGAACAATATGTTACCTCTTTGCGCAAGCTAGCTTCCACTTGTTCTTTTGGGGGGAGTTTAGAAGAAAGACTCAGAGATCAACTCATGCTTGGGTCATCTATTGATAAAGCGAAAGACGCACTCTGGCAAAAAGACAATCCTTCTCTTGAGGATGTCATCACCACCCTAAAGTTGCATGAACACTCGAAAGCTTGTTCTGAAGCTATACGTAAAGGAGCAGACAACAATAAGGGTACTGATGCAGAAGTTAAGGAAATAAAAACAGATGTATCTACAGGGTCTGACAAAGTTTCCAAGGGGTCCACATAAAGTACGTCTACATCTTCCAAAAGTGTGCGTCCGAGCTCAAACGCAAAATATTCCTCGGTGAAATGTTTTCGTTGTGGGAACATAGGACATTTGGCTAATTTCAAAGACTGTCCTGGGTGGAAAACAATTTGCTCTGTTTGTAAAAGGAAAGGTCATTTTTCAAAATGTTGTAGATCCAATAAGAATCAAAAAAGTGTGAGGGAGGTAGACCTCTACGAACAAGATGGGGAAGAAGTGATTGTGTCTCAGATTTGCTGCCAAGTGAAAGATGGTCCTATGGAAGATGTCTTGGTTAATGATAAGTGTGTCAAGATGTTGTTCGACTCTGGGGCCAAGATCACTTTAATTCCCAAAGAGTTTTATGAAAAATATCTTCTCACAAAAGTGAAGTTATTTAAACCAGACATTATCCCAAGGGGTTACGGTGGTCAAATAATAAATCTGTTAGGATACTTTGAAGGTATGATTGATTATAAAGGTAGAGTCACTGCAGGCAAGATATATGTTTCCATGAAGGGAGACTCTTTGATAAGTTGGTCTCATCAGAGGGATCTTGGTGTTTATTTAGATCCTAACGAAACACCTTCAGTGTGTCTGAGGGATCTTCCAACTATAGCCTCCATCTCTGACCGCAACAATTGGATCAACAAGTTTCCAAAGGTTTTTGATAAAAAGCTTGGATGTTTAAAAAAGTACCAACATCTAATTAAGTTAAAAGATAGTTCGGTCCCAGTAGTAGCCAAAGTCAGGAATGTTCCTCTGTTGGTCAGAGACAAAATGAAAGATGAGTTAAACAAGCTACTAGTTAATGGTGTCATCAAGGAAGTAGAAGCCACGGAGTGGGTTTCTCCGGTTGTGATGGCTCGAACATCCAACGGTGAGGCCAGGCTGTGTATTGACTTGAGGGAACTGAACAAGGCTGTGGTGGTGGATCATTATCCTCTCCCGAACATAACAGAAATGTTGTCCTCATTAGGTAGTGCCACGCATTTTTCAACTTTAGACTTGTCTTCCGCCTACCATCAGGTCAGATTACACCCTTCCTGCCAAGAATTGACTACCTTCATAACACCCTTTGGAACCTATAAATTTCTAAGGATGCCGTTTGGTCTTATATCAGCTGCATCGGTATTCCAAAGAGTCATGGAGAATATACTAAACGGGATTGGCGGAGTCAAAGTCTACCAAGATGATGTTCTTGTGTATGGTTGTAGCTTGCGTGAGCATGATGAGAGAATGGGTCTTATACTTTCCAGATTCCAAGATCATGGCCTTACTCTTAGATTGGACAAATGTAAATTTGATGTAAAAGAGATTGAATATCTGGGTCATTCAATCTCTGGCTCGGGGATCAAACCAAAGCCTTCTTTAGTTGAAACCATCTCCAATCTCAATTATCCGGTGAGCAAAGATGAACTTACAACATTTTTGGGTATGGCAGAATTCTACAATAAATTTGTTCCTGGTTTCGCTAAAAAAACTGAAAATTTAAGATCTTTGTTAAAAAAGGGGAGCGAGTTTGTTTGGGATAAATCGTGTAGTGATGAGTTTGATTTAATCAAGGACTGTTTGAACAAAGCACCCAACCTCTCTAGTTTCGATCCCAAGAAAAAGTCCTTTGTCATGACAGATGCTAGTGGCAAAGGTTTAGGGGCTGTATTATTGCAACCAGGGGATAGTGCAGACAATACTATTTTGTTCATCTCAAGACCTCTTAGGGGGGCTGAATGCAACTACTCAGTCGTGGAAAAGGAAGCTTTGGCTGTATATTGGGCCATTCGCAAGCTCAAGAAATTTTTGTGGGGTAAAGCTTTCTCAGTGATTTCTGATCACAAACCCTTGAAGGAGGTATTTGGGAATAAAGGGATTGATCGGGTGTCTCATAGGATAAGGAGATGGGTGGTTGCTTTGCAAGATTTCGAGTTTTCTGTCTCTTATTTGCCGGGCGCTAGTAACATTCTAGCAGACTGTTTGTCGAGACTCGGTGGTTTATCTGGCTCTGAGGGTGAAGAGGATAATTATTTTCTTGGAGAGGATTTTGGAGAAGACATACAAGTGTGCTTGGTCACTCAAGGTGTGGTCACTGAAGAGGAATGGTGTGTGGCCTTGTCTGATGATTCTGTTTTACAACAGGTCGTTTCCTATATTCGTGATGGATGGTGTGAGAAACGGTTGTGTGATGAGGAGGTTAAAGGGTTTTGGTCTATCAAGGAAGAATTATCTGTTTCCAGTGGTCTTCTTTTTAGAGGAAGCAGATTGATTGTCCCTTTGGCTTTGCGTAAAAAACTTGTGGATAATGCACATGCAAGTCACATGGGCATTGCAAAAACCAAAGAGAGACTTAGAGAAAACTATTGGTGGCCTGCGATGGATACTTTTGTGGAAAGGTTGGTGCGTGATTGCCCGCAGTGTGCCAGTAGTGATAAAGTTTTAAAATGTAGGACTCAACCGATGCTGGTAAGGAAGCAGGCCACTGGTCCTTGGGTTGATATTGCTGTCGACATCTTAGGCCCTGTTAAGGTAAAGTCACAAGATCGGTATGTCCTAGTTTGTGTGGACATGTTTTCCAGGTGGCCATCTATCAAGATCGTGAATTGTGTTGACTCCTTATCGGTCATCAATTTTTTGGATGATTTGTTTGCAAATGAAGGGTTGCCAAATTCAGTGCTGACTGATAATGGGGTACAATTTGTCTCCAGAGTGGTTGAAGAGTTTTTGAGTGAGAGAGGTATCACCCATAAGCGGGCGTCCCTTTATCATCCGGAATGCAATGGGGTGGTTGAGAGATTTGTGAGGGTGTTAAAAGAGGCCATGCAATTAGCCTTGACTTCTAATTACAACTGGGAAGAAGCTATCAAGAAGAAGGTGTTTGAATATAGGTTTACCCCACATTCCTCTACGGGCGTTACTCCTTTCACTTTGTTCAAAGGAAGGGTTGCAGGCACTCAAGTAAATCCTCTTTGGGTGTCCTCTAAGAGGTTAGAAGTGGGTGGTGTAACTGGTGAAGATGTTGATTGGAAGAACCATGAGTTAAATAAAATGTTAAAGAGAAAAGACATTTTTGATACGAGAAAGGCTGTCAAAAGAACTGTCATTCAAGTGGGTGACATGGTAAGGATAAAACTCCCTGAAAGAAGGTTTGGTGTATCCAAGTTTAGCCAACCTATCAGAGTTAACAAGCTTCTGGGCAATGCAGTGAGAACGCAGGATCATAGGGTCTGGAACCTCAATAGAATTGTGAAGTGTCCCTCTATGTGTGGCCAGGATGTTACCTCTGGGAACCAAGATAACCTCTCACATTCAGAAGGTATGAGACCAATCAGAGTGAAGAAAGTTCCCCTTCGACTACAAGATTAATTTTATGGTGTTCTTTCTATTACTTATACGTTGATTGTTTTTTTTTAGTTTGATGGATGAAAAGGGGAAGGTGATGTAGTGTTCTTACTTAAGGTTTCTGTGCCTCCATGTTAAGTTGATGATGTCAGCCGCTGTGGGTGTTCTTTTAAAGAATGTGTAGTGAAGAGAATGTTATGCGTTGAAGCTAATGTCAGTTGCACTGGCATGGCTGGAGGATGAGGTCTCAAGATTACTCTCTACATTAAAGAGCTTCTAATCAAACTACCGTTTCCTGCTTCTTCAATCCATCACCCATACCTCACATTGGTAACCAAAAAGATATGGCAGTCCATGTCGAGGTCCAAGGTGAGTGTCGCTGAGTGTATCGGGGGACAGTGGAAGGTTTCATTCCAGGGCATGATGCAGAGCACGGAACCAAGCTGAAACCAGCCATATGGCGGAGATGAATGCTACCACTTCATTCTGAGCACAAAGCCGGATTTGTCACCATCATCGTCCTCTGATGTGTCAGGTGCCTCACATGTTGGTGGTGGTGTTCTGTCTGCATCACTGTGTGGCAGTGACACATCAGGAGCCGGAGGTGGAATGTCTGCCACACTGTGTGGCACTGACACTTCAGGGAGCGGAGATGTGGATGGAGTGGTAGAAGCAGCATTTATCCGCGCCAGGACTCGTGGTGGCAATGCCATGAAAAGGATCTGCAGGGCATGGAAGATCCCAGCTACATCTCGCTGGTGTGCAGCCGTGGCAAACATTCTTACAGCCTGCATCCACTCCAAGCTCTCCAACAATCTCCTTATGTGTCCCAACTCCCGGCTGACATCGCTGGAGCCACTCTGACTAGACAGTTGTTCTTGGCTCAGAGTCATGACTCCAGTGATGTCAGCCATGGATTGTTGGAGAGCATGGAGTGGACAGTGGGTGTCCGTTAGAGACTGTAAGTGGTCCCTGATGGGACTTAGACACCCACATATGGCATCTAGTTTGGCTGCCATGAGGTCAAACCCCACCCGCACCTGATCAGCCATCTTCACCTGGCACCCTAACACACTGCGTTGGAATGCAATGTGTTGGTTGTGGGGGTCCTGGGAGACAGCCGTGGTGGTGGTTCCTGCTGTGTGGTCTATGCAGAGGGTGGGGGCTTCTGGAGGCAGCTGGGCTGCCCTGCTCCTGGAGGTGGGGTGCCAGAACTGTCCATGAACTGTTGGAAGGCGTCAGTGTCGATGTTGGGGAGGTCCTTTTCATCATCAGTGGTGTGTTGTTGGGTCTGCTCTTCAGGAGGTGTTAATTGTCCCTCTGCAATGTGAAGGGGAGATGCATATTGACATTGTGTTCACATGTATATTCACGCATTGTACAAGTTTACTAACAGATTGCATGACAATGTACATTGTGACTGTTTGTGAAGAGATGCTTATTTGATGCGGGACAGTTAACATTACAGGATGACAGGATGTGAGGTTGTACTTGTACATTGTCATCTCACAGTTTCCTGCTATGCCAAATGCGAATGGCCATTTTCTGCACACAAGAGGCAGCAGTTGTGTCCTCTGTTCTGTTGTGAAAGTGTTGCAGTTTGTACCACATTGTTGGCAATTTTGGGGTGCTCTGCATCTTATGTGTGTGTGCTGCATTGTGGGTGAGTTGTTGCCCCTTCAGCTCCGATTTAGCGGGCCCGTATAACTTTCAGGTGGTGTGCCTTTCACTTCTGTGCTTATACAGTGCTGAGATGTTGCAGACTTGGGTAAATTGGGCTCTTGGTCGGAGTTGTGACTCTTGGGCATGATTTGTCCTCAGATGTGCTATATTTAATTGTGCATGTGTGCCATTGTGCCCATCTCCCCCGTCCCCCCAGTCCCTGGTCGTTACTCACCCTGTTGCTGTTGGCTCAGGTCCTGTTGCGCAGTGTCCGGTCCCCCAACTCCTGCCACCGTCTCCCCAGTGATGGTCCCAGGCTGGTCCTCCGTGGGGCTTGTGGGGTTCTGGTTGTCCTCTGTACTTGCACCGGCTACCTCCATGGTGCTTCGCAGTTGTTTATGTTTTGCTTGTGTTTTTTGCTGCAATTTTTATAGTGATTGTTTCCCACCTTACTTGTGGGACTTGCAGGCGTGGCGCTGCTTATCGCTGTATATTTATCGCTATTGGGGCCATCGCAGCTTTTTTCACGTTCGGGTATAGGTTTTTATTGCCGTCCCGGTGATTCTATTGTGGACATTTGACGCGTTATCGGGAATCTATCTCATGTCACCACCGTGTTGTGAATAGGACGTTAACACGGAGTTATTTTCCCGCGATAGACGGCGATATGAAACATTGCTTTAACCTATTTTAGCAATGATTATCGCACGTTCTTGAGAATATCCCCCCTATTTGTCGTCTGCAGGTCCCACCACTTATGCCAGTCCCCTGTATTTATTGCTCAACAGACACAAGATTGCAAGCCAGTCTCATGAAGAAGCCTGGGTTACTTTGACAACAAGATATTGATGGCACACTATGCATCTATTACAGCATAATTGGGTGTGGCAGGCAATTGTTATCCGAGACTTCGACTTGAGGGCAAACTCGATAATCAGAACTGACTAAAGGTAAAGCCTGACAACCCCTGGGATCATTCTTGTCGGACCAGAGAGAGGACGGAACATGTTTTTGGGAGGAGTGACGCCATGTTAATTGCCATATCGGCAGTATATAATGTGGAAGTTCAATATGATAAAATCTTGAACTTGTTTGTGGAGACAGCATCTATGGTTAAGATGCGAGTTTATTACATTGGGACACCTTAGCGAATTGTGTATGCTTTCGCCAATATCTGACCTAGAACGATGGTTCTTTTCTATTGACTTTGTTCGGCTATGTAGGGGAAAATATTCCACCGAAATACAAAAAATTTGAAATCTGCGTATGTAGGAAATCTCGTGCATGGAATGGATTTGCTTTGTGTTTTTGGACACTGTTTAGTCTCACCAAAATTCTGCCATGCTGTTGTTCTGTGGAAGGTTTGTGAATGTTTTGCTAGTTTGTGCTGTATTGCACGAGCCATCACAAAATACAGAAAGATTTAAGACATTTCTTGTATAGAGACATATCTTTGGAACCTTTTCCACCTTATTTTAGGAAATCGAAATTCTGTCAACCATGGCTATTTCCCTACTGTGCTCCAGGAAACATGAGTCATTCAACCAGACCCATTCTTGTCTTATAAGACGGTCCCTGTGGACATTCTCACTGGTACTGGCGTAAAACATTCCTGCTTGTACAGAACAAATATTCGGTTTTTTTCAAAATTTGTTGATATGATCAAATAACCCTCATTCTCCTCTATTTGCACTGACTTCCAGTGAGATTCAGAATCCAGTTCCTGATCGCTGTAGTGGCTTTGAGATATTTTCATGGATTTACCCTAAATACATGAGCAAAATATTGGTTCCTTAGAAGTCAGGGCAACATGCACTGAGATTGCCCACTTCATATTTTTATCCAAGCGTTTATCATGTAATTCTGAGTGGCTAAACCATTTCCCATGCAGCAATGAAATGGCTGGAAGAGCCACCTGTAAAAGCTTTAGAATATCCAGTTCTCGTGTGTTCACACTGCCAATGCATCATGCACTTTTTCCCACTTACGTTTTCCACCCTCGCCTACAGTTGTGTACTTTAAGAAAACTATACTTTACATGTGCACTGTTGTATTAGTTTAGGGAACACTCCCTGAGAGACACCGTTGTAGACGGTCACATTTGGGAGTGGCAGAGGCGTGTGGGACTAAATTGAACAGGCAGCAAACAAAATATTGAGGTTAATTGTGAAATACACAAAATATTAAAATCTTCACCTAGTTAGTGTCTTGCAGCATCCATCAAGTTATTCTTCTCATGCCCCCTCTTCAACCTTTGCATGTGTCTCCTGGTTCAGCTTCTCAAGCAAAATTAGATGTCCTTTCAGATGTACATTGACCAAACTTCTGAGTGGACTAGGAACCCTAGCCATCACCACTTTGTTCTTGTATTACATAATTCATTGGAGGGAAGAGAGCTTCCTCTGCATGAATGGCACCAAGACTGAGACACTAGAAACTGAAGACCCGGAGTATTATTCTTTGCCTTTTGGCCACACCCTTCACCTCCTCACCCTTCACCTCCTCACCCTTCACCTCCATCTTGTCAAAAGCAAAGAACTTTGGGGTTTTCTTCTATTCTGACCTCTGGATCGCTCCCTATCACATGTAATAAACAGCAGCTCTCTCTACTTCATAAAATCCTCTCAGTCCTCCACACTGACCTTAGACACAAAGGGACTAAAACCCTCATCCAGAAATGTCTGCACAACCATAATGTGTACAACTTTGGCCTCCAAAAATTTCATTGCCCAACTCTAAAGATTTTCAGAACCAGACAGTCAGTCTTCGCCGTAACCATCAAAAGCAGGATTGCGTCAACCCACCCATGGTGTTCTCCACCGGCTCCTTTTCAATGCCAGGCTCAAATTCAAGGTGATGTGGGCCATCCTCGAGGCCTACTGGAGCAAAGGCCTGGCATGCCTACAGGAAATGGCTCCTCACTGTGCCCCAATCAAATCTCTTCATTTAACGTCTGCTCATTGGAACCCCCATCACTCATTCAGGATGGAGAAAAACAGAGTAAAATCACTCGGCCTACAAGATCCTAGACGCTGGAGTGTCCTCAGTTTGAATCTAAGATCCAAGCGCAATCTCAAATGGCTTAGGAAACTTCTGTAACTCAAAGTATTAGGAATGCCTTTAACAGAACTCTGCACAGAATTGGGGTCATAATAAGAGCATTTCAAGCATGTTTAATCAGCTGTGAGCCTGAATTCCAATGCCCTGCAATGTTGTTGCACTCCTCCACGCCACTGTCAAACACTCTTAAAACATTTCTTAATGAATGCAAATGCACTGGCAGCAAGAAACATGCTCAATGCATACACCTCACACACATCAGATGCCTTTTTCTGTGGCTGCCAGTGTTTTATGAAATTATTATGCATGGACAAAATTTCAATTATGCTCGCGTAATTTTGGAGAATTTCACATTATGGTTGTTACACAAAATTACCCAAATTAGGCAGTTTTGCTACATCATGTAATGAGGTTGGCAAAACACAGTGAAGAACCAGAACATGAGCGGCTGTCGTTTGTATACCTTTGGTTTTTGTTGCTATTTCTTTAGCGCAAAATGTGTATTCTCATCCAAAATGGACACAAGGATACATATAACACTAAAATGCAGCTGTAAATGAGGGATTTGCTTTTCACTTAATCAAATGTCATTTTGCATAATTTTCCAGAAATTTCACAGGAAAGCAAATTACACAATTTTTTTCTCATCCTTAAAAATTACCAAGTGTTCTGTTGTATTGCTCAAATAGTATAGCCTCTCAAAGTGATATACAGCTGTTGCGCAGCGCTTCTCACTGCTGCGACCTGAATGGTGAGCTTGCGCGGCCTGTGATGTTGTTAGTGGCTGCTGTCGCTCCTCCTGGCCAGCGCGGGTGAGTGTGACCGGACCTGAAGCTGGGTTGGGACCCGGCCACGGGGGAGACGACAAGGTGTGGAGCTGGGGGGGGGGGGCCGTGGCTGTTTCACGCAGCAGTCCTGCTCCCGAGCTTGACTGGCTGTGCCTTAGAGTGTCCAGTGCAGCAGTTGCTGAAAGTGAAGAGGAGCATCTGAGGGCCTGGAGGGCCCATGGTGTTTACCCTCAAGCTGGCCTAAGATGACACTTTCGGAGCTTTGGGTTGCCTCATCCCTCCCTCCCACCCCGCAGCCTCAGGTCCACAAATTAGAAGGCACTGCCCCATCTGGTGCTGAGACCTGCTGGAGTAGAGGGACCCACTCTGGCTTTGAGACCTGCGTGATGCTACTCCTCCCCCCGTGAGCGTGGCTGATTTGAGTTGGATCTCTGGGAGATGGGAAAGTGTGTGCCAGTGATTGCTGCGCTCCCACCTGAAGAAGGATTGAAGGATTGCTTGGGACCCGTTGCATGCCCGGAGTATAGTGACTCCCCTGGGATGCTTCTACAGGGGCTATCTGAGGCCGCTGCACTTCCTGCTTCCCTGCTTTGTTGGCTGGTGCACAGGGCCAGACTGGTAACCAGAACCGGCCCTAGCAAAGTGCATAGCTGGCCGCCCAGGGGGTTGGGGTGCAGCCGCGCTGTTTGTCAGGGGCAGTTTCGGCCTATTTTGTTACAGGGGGCGATATTGCAGCTATGCTGCAAAAACGGCCCTGTAAAAAGAACAGCCCCTAGAGACCCAAAACCAAGCCGCCCCCTGGCAGCCCACCAGGGAAATGCCCGATGCCCGCTACGGCCAGTCCGGCCCTGCTGGTGCGGGCTGGGGTGGGTATAAAATGTCACAGATTATATTTCTATATGTGATAGTGATTCTCAATCTCTACCTAAACGCTCCAGGAAACCAAAAACTCGCTCTACAAATGTGGCTCTTAATACAGAGAAAGAGACTGTTCTACCCAATGTTAGGAATAGGCCACCTTACAACGCATGCGTTAACTATGCATGTCATTACAACATGTTAATTAAAACTACCGCTTTGTTACATCACATACCATTACAACGCAAGTCGTTACAACGACTTGCTGTAGGGGGGGGCTGGATTTTGGAATAGTGTAATTTACTATTCCAACTCCAGTCTGTCCAACAGTAGGGAAGGTGTTGGATTTTAAATCCAACACCTTCTGCCCCCCTACAACAAGTCATTGTAACGACTTGCATTGTAATGGTATGCGATGTAACAATGCAGTCGTTGTAATGACCATATTGTAAAGGCATGCGTTGTAAATTATGTTTCCCAATGATAGTACAAAAAAGGCTACTGCTAGATCTGTTACTAAAAATATTGTCACAAAGCATTGAGTGATAAGCTTGAAAGTATAGGTGACACGGTTAAACCTTTAGATTTATTTATTAGATCTACTTTAGAATATTGGGTTGCACAATTACAACATTCTGAAAGCGTAACTACTACTTGTTTGGAACTACTAAAGAAAATATCTATGGAGCTCACAACCACATCTAGCCATGAAGTAAGAATGCAGCCCATGCAGGCTTCCTCTGAATGTAGGGCAGGAAGTCGGCCTTCTCTTAGCACTCAACAGGTCTTAGAGCCCTCGGACAAGGTAATCCCTTCTGACTTAGACATGAGACAGTCACAGGGACCACTGAACCATCTATCTACACAAACCCTGATACCCACTACGAGGCCAGGTAATTCCAACGGGGAGAGTGGTCCTCACGCAGTCACTTGGCCTTCTGTTCAGAGGGATTCTACGAGTAGCTCACAAATTATACACATTGAAAATTTGAATCTCCCTCCTGCTGTAACACCATATGTGGTAGTAATGGCCAATGTACCTATTGTACCTTCACAGGAAAATGAAACTTGGACCTCATTAAGGGATAAGGCTTTACATTGGGTGAGCACTAGAACTGATTTGACAAGGGTGCTCTTCGAAGACATAAAAATGGTTAGACGAGTGAAATGGGTAGGCAGAGGCCGTAAATCTCTGCCAGGTTATTGTGTGGTTTTGTCTTTTAAATCCCCACGCCTGGTGGAAACTATCCTGCACAGATTAAGACCTTTGAGTGGTTCACCACATAATAATTCTGTTCTACCCTTAGTATATTTCTACCAACTTGTGGATAGGCATGCAGAATCCAGACCTCTGATACATCTTAACACCAGTATACCATGTGATTTTCAATACTCAATACCAACTTATAATCATTATGATAACTTGTCAGTCCAGGATAGTCTGGATTGACTTAGAAAGGACCCCTCTGAGGATCAACACTTGTCCCTGTATTTGGGAGGTGCCTGAGCCAAACGTTAACTTACAACTTAGTGATGCCTTAGGGCCAACACATAATACATCTATAGTCTTGTTAATTGAACCTGGAAATAATTCCACCGATGAGCCTGTCCCTAATTCATTCGGAGTTGTGGTTTGGAATGTGGCGGGCTTGCGAAATAAATTAACTAATGTTGAATGGTTAGATTTCGATGCTGGGTTCAGTATATTGTGTTTACAGGAGACATTTTTGTTGGACCCTGCACATATTAATGGGCATAGTACTTACCATGTCCCTGCCACTCCATCCAGTCATGGTAGAACAAAGGGTGGAATCTGCACCTACGTATCAAATCATGTGCTATTTAGAAAGATTTGAATGGTAGCACACAACTTGTTCTTCCAGATGATTGCTTGTGACGTCTCTAATACTGTGATACTAGCTGTGATTAATTTTCATAATAACACCACGTCAACTGATATAAAAAGAGTGCTTCGACATCTAGACAATGATTTTTTTTTTAAACAGACTTTATTGGGTTTTAAAAAGACATGCAATAAGGCACACGTCAATTTTACAAATTGCGTACATTCAGGTGTATTCCTCCATGAACTTTAGTTATTTTTCAAGATGGTCTGGAGTGCCGTGCCAGTGGACCAGGGCCTCTCCCCCCGCTACCCACTTAATAAAGATAGTACAGTCTACAACCCAGTTAGTCCATCAAGCTCTCTGCTATTAGTCCGTATAGTCACTGCTCAACATTTTAACCCACCCGAACTATATCCCCCACCCTCCCCACCCCAGGCGTGTCGCATGCGACCAGGCACTTATCCGTCTGATCCTAGGATGTCCTGCTCTGTGCTCTGCTAGCTGCCATTATAGTTCTATACCACTAGTCTACTGGTAGAGGAGTAACTGCCCCTGCATATCTGCACCAGCATTCAGCGTACAACAGAGTTTAGAGTGTGGGGTTCAACCTTCATCGTCAAGGGCCTCTCCTGCTGGGTCTTCGTCCCTCTCTTCTTCCGGGTTATTATGCAATTCCACTAACGCTGCCCATGCCCTGGCTGATTCCAATGCCTTCTCACTCCCTGTTTTTTGGCTATTTGCAACCTGACTGCCCCCTCACATTCTGCCCACTTAACAAATTATTTTTTCCCATCTGTGTATGTTAGGACCACCTCTTGATTTCCAATAACTGGTAATGTCCCTTTTAACTAAGACCAGCCCCAAATCCAGAAACTTACTTGTCACCTTATTCTTGGCTGTGTGGGGGAACCAGTGTAGAAGGCAATACCCAGGTGTTACTACTATCTCCCTGTTTGTCACGTCCACTAATAGTGTGGTTACCTCCTCCCTCAAATCCTCCAGGTTCGGGCAGCCCCAGAACATGTGCAGGAATTCTGCTCCTTCAATACTGCAATGTGGGCAAGTGGCTGTTTGCATGTCAAAGTATTGTTAATCTTGCCCTGAGTGAGGTAAGCTCTGTGCAATACATAGAAATCTACCAATTGGAACCTAGCATTTCTAGTGCTCTTCCATGCTTTTTCCACCAGCTCCCCCCACTCTTTCTCGGCTATAGACTCGCCAATGTCAGCTTCCCATTTTTGACGCAGCTCACTCAGAGGTGGGAGTGTTCCATGTGTAAGACGCCTGTAGAGCAGAGGTCTTCAAACTGTGGGGCGCGCACCCCTGGGGGGACATGGATGGGTTCCCGGGGGGGGGGGGGGCGCAAATGTCTCGGCAAATACATGTAAATGAAGATGGCCTGGAAGTACAGCATGTATTTGCTGCATTTCCAGGCTGCCTTCATCATTTCGGCGCCCTCAAAGTGAAAGTGGGAACAGAGGTGGGGGCGGGTGTCAGTGAGTGTGCTGACAGGGTCAATATACAGATTACGATTATACTTCCAGATCAAAGAATATTAAGAGCTCTGCACCAAAAATCACTTTCTGATAGACTAGATAGCAAATCGGAATCTTTCTGCTTTCCTGCTCGAGGTTGTGTGTATTTTGAAGTCTAGCAAACTAACTAAGGAGAAAATACATATCTTAGAAACGTTCTGTTCAATGTAGTTACATACTCTGGGAAAGCTGTATGTTTCTTTCAACTAGAGGTGAGCCAAGGGTCTGGCTCGCATCCTGGAGCCTGTGCAGGTGCCAAGCACTGAAAATATTTGCTAAGTAAATCATACAACAAACATCAAGTAAAATATGAAAAGGCCTCCTCAAAATTCCTAAAAGTGTATTTCTTTAACCTGTCCAAGCTTTGACATTAATAAGGCACACTATATTCTGTAGTGAAAAGTACTTATTAAAAGTAATAGTTTTGTAAAACTGGTCGTCTGAACTGACATTTAACGTGCTTTCCTAATAATGAAGAAAACAGTTTTGGGGAAATAAAATATTTGCCTAAGATCACACAATTTGATAAGCGAGGAGCCCATGATTTATCCATGTTTTCTGGTTACATTTTGTGCAAATCAGCAGAAAATGCGTATCAATTTGCCTTTCTGTATGTCAAGGGTTTGTTTTTACCTCTTACTTCATTTTTCTGCAGGTTTTAAATACAGCGTGAACTTGACCAGAGATGGCCGAGCGCTTTACATGAGCACTACTTACATTACACAAGGTTACATGATTGTTTATAGGCACGGGGAGATTAAGTGATTTGCCCAGAATCACAGGGTGTTGAGCCAACGCCGAGACTCGCACCTGGATCCCCACTTCCGCATTATGCAGCTCTGTCCCTAATGCCAGATCCTGGGTAAAGGGAGAGAGGCAGGTAGAAGTCAAATGAAAGCTCTGCTCCTTATGGGCTTGAGGTTCCAATAGGACGTCGAGCTGAGCCATAGCCCGCAATTTAGATTCGAGCCTTCAGTGGCTCGCCCATCTATACTTTCAACTCTACAAACTTGTGGGATTGTGATGCCATAGAAGAGTACACTGTTCAAGTCGATTAAATATTCTTCTGCTTTTTGGTGCACATAGTGGGCACAATTCGCAAATCTTTTATGCATCTATGCCCAACCTCACTGCAAAAAAATTAAAATAAATATCTGTTGTTTAAGTCTAAGTCTTTGTTTCATATATTGAGAATGCGCTGACAACAGGGCGACCATGAGAGATGTTTCTAATTTCAGACTTTTTGCGTTCTGAATTGCTCGGATGCTTTGTTGCCCTCTGCAAATAACACTAAACATCTTTTCTACGTACAGCATCCATTTTTAAATGGACATGAGTTGCATTTTTCAACATCTCATTGATTCGAACCTCTACGTCCACTTTCATGTGTGTAATCCATCACATACCAAGGATTATTTTTCAGTAATCTCCCAAATAGCTCCTTTTATCACAAGCCCCTTTACCTCTTGTCATCATGCTATCCTTCTAAGACCCACACCTCTTAAATCTGTCACACAAAAAACGTGTTGGAGACTGAAACATAAACATATTGAGGAGAATTAAGGAACTAAGGGGTATATTTACAATAAAGTGGCATAGCGTGTCGTTAAGCCAAGAAGGCTAACGACATGCTCCATCACTTTAGAAACGCAGGGCTGTGCCATATTTATAAGAATATGGTGCAACCCTGCATTTCCCCCTGCGCTGGTGCTAAATTTAGCTGTCTATCCCCTACGCAGGCACCCTTGCACCATGCAAGGCTGTCTGCGTTGAGAGGAAGATTGTTTATGTCAGAGGTCTTCAAACAGTGGGGTGTGCCACTCTTGGGGGACGCAGATGGGTTCCCAGGGGGCACCAATACCTCTGCAAATACATGTAAATGAAAATGGCCTGGAAGGACGGCGTGCATTTGCTGCATTTCCAGGCTCCATTGAGGACCATTCATCAGTGCAGCAGGTACTGCTGCCAGGTGTGTAAGTGGCCACTGGTAGTTATCATTAATGAAGCAGATGCAGCTGGGCTGGGGCCCAGGGGTTTGAGGGGTCCACTGCTTCACAATTAGGACTGTTTACCTTTAAAAAAGGGGCATGGGAGCTTATGTTCCTTTCTAGCATAATGACCGAGGGCACCCTTGCTGAAAAAAAGGGATACAGCATGTGGGAGCTCTTTTTTTCTAACAGGACAGAGAGCCTGTTTCAAGATTGGAGTGATGTTCAGGCATGATGGGGAAGTGTTAAAAGATGCAGAGGAGACAGCCTGCTACTCGGTACTGCAGTTATCATTAGTGCAGTATGTGTAGTTGCATTGGGGTCCAAGAGTCTGAGGGGCTCACAAACTACCCAATTATGGGGAGCGGTCGTTTTTGGGACAATACATGTTTGTGTTTGATTAATTTGCTGTTTCATAAGTCTCATATTTAGTGTGGTTCATGAACTATAGAAAAAGAACTCCTGAAATAATCTCATAAGCCCTGCCTCCTGCACCAGCCATGTCCCTCCCGCTCTCCCAATCCTTGCCATAAAGTTTTGGAGGGGGGGCCCGACCTCTAAGCATTTTGCTTAGGGGGCTCAGAGCAAAAAAGTTTGGAGACCTCTGCTGTAGAGGCATGTGCCCACTTTAAAGATACCAGCCGCTGTCACCACATATTGGCACCCTACTGATGTGTGCGGCTCTATGAGTCCCTCCCGCCAATGTTTCCGTAAGGATGCTGTGAAGGCCGTGTATAACAAGAAATTCCCCCCAGGCAAGTCATATCTCTCCCGAAGGTCGTTGAATGGGATCAGGGTACCCTCTTCATATATGTCCTGCATTGTGGATATTCCCAGCTCTCCTAGGGCCTCCAGTCCACACCTATCTCCCCCATGGAACAGCTCCCCACATATAGCCAATGGGATCTCCGGGGTATAGAGGCTTTTAATCCAAGATCGCCGTAAGCTCCTATTCGAGCATTTATGTGCTGTGTTTAGTTCAGTGGGGATAGTCTGGTCCGGGATAGGAAGCTTCAGTATTACTCACGATAGTAGCCGCAGGTTTGGGGCCTCATCTCCCTGGTCCTCTGTCCCCCCGAGTCTTCCTGCCACCCACTTCATGAGCCACCGTTACTGTGCCGCGAGGTAATAGCACTCATTGCCGGGTACGGACAATCCTCCCTCCGCTCTTGGCCTCCTAGGGGTGGTGAGCGCAACTCTACGTCTGCTGGTCCCCCAAACGAAAGCGGACACCATTGTTTTGAGTTGGGTAAACAGTTGCGCCGGTATCCAGACTGGCAGTGTTCCGAAGTAATCCAAAAGCCTTGGTAGTGTCACCATTTTTAGGAGGGCGACCCGGCCAGCCACCGACAGTGGAAGGGTCCCCCAGAAGTCAAAACTACTTTTCGTTTCCCTTAAGGCTCTCCCTACATTACCTTCCAATAAATCCCCTTGAGCATGGTTTATCTGGGTGCCCAGATATGTCAAGCAACGGTCCTCCTATTGCAATCCTTTCGTCTCTTGTGGGCCTACTCTATCCGTCCTGGTATGGATGAGGCATGACTTTGCCCAGTTAACCCTAAGGCCCGCCACCCTTCCTAGTCTATTTAGGAGCTCTTAAGCCCCTTAAAGCGCGTCCCCCGTATCTGCCAGGAACAGCAGCAAATCGTCTGCGTACAATGCAAAGTGATGTATCTGCCCAGACACCTCTAGGCCCCGGAAGTGTTGGCCTGTTCTAGCCCAGGCCTCCAGCGGCTCCATAGCCAGGGCAAATTGCTGGGGTGACAGCGGACAGCCCAGTCGTGCTCCCTGGCCCACTCTGCAAGCGTCAGACATCAGACCGCCCATCTTAACCCTGGCAGTGGAGTCCTTGTAGAGAAGAGCCATCCACCCCACAAACCCAGGACCCAGCCCGAATTTCCTCATCACCTGGAATAGTTAAGGCCATTCAAGGCTATTGAACGCCATCTCATTATCTACAGTGAAGATGGTCGCCTCCTCCTTCCGGTAGAAGTCGGCATACAGTACATGCAGGAGATGCCTAACATTCAGTGCTGTGTTTCTGGTGGGGATAAAGCCTGCCTGGTCTCTGTGTATCGGTGTCGGGTGGCCAAAATTCGGCTCAGGATCTTGTAATCCAAATCAAGCATAGAGGGTGGTCGGTATGCCGCTCCTTCCCATGCTGGCTTCCCCGGCTTAAGCAGCGGGATGATGACCGCTTCTCTCATTGACCCAGGCAAATGTCCCTCCTGTTTTGCCTGGTTATATAGGTCCACCAGCCTAGGGGCTAATAGCTCAACATATGTTGAGTAGAACTCTACCGGCAGTTCATCAGTCCCTGGCATCTTATTCCTGGCCATGTTCTTGATGGCCCCTCTCACCTCACCCACCTCTATATCCCGTCCCAGATTCTCTGCTACTTCCTCAGTTATCACCGGAAGCTCCATGTCCCTTATAAAACCGTCTAGATCCTCCTCCGTCGGGAACAGTCTTCTCTTATACACGTCAGTGTAGTAGTCCAGAAACAGGTCGTTAATGTCCTGTTGTCTGTGGCGAATCTCTCCTCTCTGCCCTTTCAGCTCTAATATTACCAATCCTCTCCTAGCCAGGTTAGCCAACAAGGCCAGCAGGGCCCCAGATTTGTCCCTTTCGGAGTGGGTCCATATCACATAATTTTTATAATTGAAGCAACGCAGCCGCTCCACCTGCTCGGCCACTGCTTCCTTGGCCACCAATAGCTCCTCTTGTTTGTCTCTCCTTTCAGGCCTCTCCTTCTCCAGGTCCTGGAGTTTCTGCTCAGCCACCAATGTGTCCTGCAGAAGCACCTTCCATACTCCCACTATCTCCGAAATACAGTGTCCTTGAATAATCGATTTAAAGGCATCCCATCCTATAAGCGGGTTTGTCGCCATGTTAGCATTTTCTAAAAAATATTGTCCAATAGCGGTACCCACTGCCGCATGGAAGACCTGGTCCTCTAACGCTTCAGGTCGCAAGTGCCAGGTGGGGATTTTGGGCCTCGCACGGGACCACACTAGCCCCAATAATACTGGTTTATGGTCTGAAATTGTTCTGGCAAGATATTCACTGGTTTGTACACACTTGTGCACGTCAGGGGAGCACAGTATAGAATCTAGGCGGACATGGACCTCATGCAGTGCCAAGAAAAAGGAGTAATTCCTGTCCCCAGGGTGTTGCGCCCTCCATGAGTCCACCAATACCTGCTGCTCTTGCCATTGTCGGCGCGCCTCGACTAGTTTATGTATGGGAGCGTCAGGGAGTGGAGGGTGGGAGAAGTCTAGCCCAACATCCGTAATATAATTAAAGTCTCCCCCAAGTACGATCGACCCCATCAAGGCTGGGGCCAGCATTCTGGAGAGCTGTGTCAGGAACGCAAAAAGAACTATTGATGGACAGAATGCAGAACAATGTCATACATTCACACCAGTACAGAGATCTGGGCCTAAATCCATCGTTTTTTTGCTCACCATGCCATTCCAGTTTGGACCCAGCCATATGCAAATCAGTCTTGACACTGTGCCCAATGGGAACAATCCAGCCAGAACTGCCAGGCCAGGTCCTCCCTAGACTGGAAACAAGCATCCTAGGACTGGTTTCGGGGTTTCACCCCTCATCAGCCAGGATAACTTGATTCCAGTGGCATGGAGAGCACGGGACTCACATCTGAGCACAGCCGTCCCACTCGGTGTGACAAATACAAAAATAACTATTGATGCACAGAATGCAGAACAATGTCATACATTCACCCCAGTACAGAGGTCTGGGCCTAAATCCATCGTATTTTTGCTTACCATGCCATTCTAGTTTGGACCCAGCCATATGCAAATCAGTCTTGACCCTGTGCCCAATGGGAACAGTCCAGCCCGAACTGCCAGGCCAGGTCCTCCCTAGACTGGAAACAAGCATCCTAGGACCGGTTTCGGGGTTTCAACCCTCTTCAGCCAGGATGGCTTGGTGAAACCCTGAAATCGGTCCTAGGATGCTTGAATCCGGTCCAGGGAAGACATGGCTTGGCAGGTCGGGCTGGACTGTTCCCATGAGGCACAGGGTCAAGACTGATTTGCATATGGCCATGTCTGAACTGGGGTGAGGTGAGCAAAAAAACAATGGATTAAACCCACATCTGTGACTGGGGGTGAATGTTTTGCCAATGTGCAACATTCCGTCCATCATCTTGTGTGTTTTGCTGTTCGCCCTATGTGGGAAGGGTATGCCCAGACGTGGGTCCCGTGCTCACTACGCCACTGGAGTCAAGCTATCCTGGCTGAAGAGGGGTGAAACCCTGAAACCGGTCCTAGGATGCTTGATTCCGGTTCAGGGAAGACATGGCTTGGCAGTTCGGGCTGGACTGTTCCCATGCGGCGCAGGGTCAAGACTGATTTGCATATGGCCATGTCTGAACTGGGGTGAGGTGAGCAAAAAAACAATGGATTAAACCCAGATCTGTGACTGGGGGTGAATGTTTTGCCAATGTGCAACATTCCGTCCATCATCTTGTGTGTTTTGCTGTTCGCCCTATGTGGGAAGGGTATGCCCAGACGTGGGTCCCGTGCTCACTGCACCACTGGAGTCAAGCTATCCTGGCTGAAGGGGGGTGAAACCCCGAAACCGGTCCTAGGATGCTTGATTCCGGTCCAGGGAAGACATGGCTTGGCAGTTCGGTCTGGACTGTTCCCATGAGGCACAGGGTCAAGACTGATTTGCATATGGCCATGTCTGAACTGGGGTGGCGTGGTGAGCAAAAAAACGATGGATTAAACCCAGATCTGTGCCTGGGGGTGAATGTTTTGCCAATGTGCAACATTCCGTCCATCATCTTGTGTGTCAGGAACGCGGCCTGCTCCATATTATGGGCATAGAGGCTATCCAGGGCGATATTTCTGCCATTCAAACGCCCAGATACTATGACATACCTCCCCTCGGGGTCAATTATTTGTCCTGTGCACTGAAAGGGCACCCTCGCCCTCACCCAAATCAGGACTGCCCTGGCGAAAGCTGAATAGTTTATATAGAACACTTGGCCCCACTATCTACGCTGAAGTGCAGCTCCTTCTTTTGCCATTACGTGCGTCTCCTGCAGCAGCGAGATTTGCACCCCTCTCTGGACCAAGTACTCATGTATTCTATGGTGCCTCAGCATAGTGTGCATCCCCCGTGCATTCCAGGATATGGATTTAATATCTATGGGGGGTACCATTGTGCTAACTGCATCTCGTCCCAGTGACTCTCTATAGTGTGACACGCCTGGCCCCGAAAAACAATCCCTTAACCAAATAAGAACCCCAACTCCCCCTCCTCAGGAAAGGGACAGGCAAACTAGTTCCCATCCAAACACAAAACTAATAACGAGAAAGTCCTCTGGTGGTTGTAGGGCTATGCAGCTTACCCTACCGGGCCTGGAGCACCACCAGGCTGCACCCCCAATGTCTTGACTGGATCGACAGCCCCGGCTCACATGCCGCAGTGTGTCAGTTTTGAATGACATCCCCCTCATTCGCAATCTCTGTGTCAGGCCCTTCCAGCGTCTCGGTGTTCCCCATGCCTACGACTCAACTTGCTCCACTCGGGCAATGTCATCCGCCGTTTGGGGTGTGACCTCTGGCAATTCTATCTCAGAGCCGTCATTAGCGCTGGCAGCCAGTGAGTAAGTAAGTAAATTTATTATGCATAATTAATTAAAATCATTGCATATGTTGATCATACAAAGAAAGCACAATTTCTTATTAATATAACTTTTGTACATATAAAATGGGAAAACAATATTCTAAAAATCAGAAGATATTATACAATACAAAAAGAGAAAAGGTAAATATTCTTAAAATGTGCGAATAGGAGAAATTTGTCCATCATCAGAGGAATAGTCTCTGTTTCCCTAAGCCATTTGGGAATCTTTTTAGATATTTAGGGGCCTATGCATCAACAATGCCATTTGCGATTCCTTATTAGCGATAAATAAGGAATCGCTAATAAGGAATAGCAAAAGGCTATGCATGTAGGAATCGCTATTCAAATAGCGATTCCTTAATATTCCTTATTACCGAATCGGTAATACCGAATCGGTAATAAGGCATACCTACCCATTCATTCCTATGGGCTTGGAGGCCCATAGGAATGAATGTAAAGCCAGTCTGTATTAGCGATTCGGTATTACCGAATCGCTAATAGCGGGAGCACTTTCAAGGGTGCCAGGGTGTCAAAAGGACACCCTGTTGCACCCCTGTAAATGATATGTGCACATATGTTGCGCACACACATGCTCTAAGGGCATGTGTGTGCGCAACATGAAACTTTGAAAAATGCACAAAAGTGCATTTTTCAAAGTTTTTGCAAATTACCATGCAGTTCATCCTCATGGTAATTTGCTCCCCCTATTAGCGAAATCGCTAATTTTTTAACTTTGATGCATTGCATTTAAGGAATCTCACTTTGGGATTCCTTAAATGCAATCGCTATTTAAGGAATCGGTATTTAAGGAATCGCTATTTAAAGAATCGGTATTTAAGGAATCCCTATTTAAAGAATCGCTATTTAAGGATTCCTTAAATAGCGATTTCTGCTTTTGGGTTGATGCATTGGGATTGGGTATTTTTTACTTAATACCGGGAGCTATTACCGAATCGGTATTTTACCGACTGGATTTTGGGTTGATGCATGAGGCTGTTAATCTTTTCTCTGTAATATCCAGAAATTTTGTAAGGCGACAATTTAATTTAGTGACGGTCGGATTAAAACATAGAAGTATTGCTTGTCTGCAGGACCTCACACCGTGCTGTATAAAAAAAGGCTTTAATAAAGATACCCTTATGTATTTCAGTTTGTCACATATGCAGATAATGTGGATAATGTTCTCTTCGCCCAGTCCACATAATCTACATTTACAGTCTAGTCCTGTTCTTTTCCATGGCGGCAATAGAACTTTTATGGGTCCAACCCCCAGTCTTAACTTCAGGAATTTTTGTTTTGTATGCATCTTTGTTCCTAGATGTAGATAGGTTTGAGGATTGCCATTTTTATAGTGGTTAATAACTGTCCATACATGAGCTCGTCTTGATAGTGCTTCCTTGTCTAGTGCGAGGGAGATGCTTCTTATTGCCTTTGTTGCTAGTTTTTTAAAAACAATATGGGACGCTAAAGTATTCCATAGGTTCTCTAAACCTAATTTCTCAATTGAATCTTTGAGATATTTGTTAGTTGGAGATTTGCTGGTTCGTGTTATCTCTGTCCATAAAAGGTTGTTTAAAGTACCTTTTTCAGCTAGTCTGATTTTATGCCAGCTTTTTACGTAGGGTCCCATTCTCTCCACTATTTGATTTTGTACACCGAATTCCAGTCGAAGTTGGGCTAGAGAAACATATCGAGGAAGTTGGAATATCGAACGATATGAGGTTGTTATTATATTATTTAACGTCAAAGCGTCTCTCCCTCTCATTTGTTCACTCCCATATAAGATTGTAGGCTGAAGTTTGGCTCTCAATATTTTTAAAAAAGGTTCCAGGGAGAGATCTGGTAGCAGATTCTTCAATGGTTTGAGTGCCAAACAAGTTGTCATCCCTTTTTTCCTTAAGGTCTCCAGCTGTGGTTTGCATGAGTTGTTATGATCCAGGAGGATACCCAGGTACTTATAGGTAGTGGCTTGCTGTATTCTTTGCCCATCAAGGTACCATCTTGGCGTAACCTTTTTGTGGTAATTAACTGCCATAATCTTAGTTTTTGTATAATTTATTTTTAAGATGTTTCTTTTTGAAAATCTATTGGTTGTATCCAGAAGGCGTTGTAGGCCAATAGGAGTGCGACTGAATAAAACTAAATCATCGGCATAGAGCAAGTTTGTCAAGGTTTTTCCTCCTAGCGATGGACCATGAGATAAGCATCTGTCCAATTCTTCAGGCAAATCAGCCATAAAGAGGTTAAATAATACTGGTGAAAGGACGCATCCTTGCTTAAGGCCTTTGTTTGTTGGAATTCTTCTCGATAATCGCGAACCTTCTCCTAGTTTTATCCTAATCCACGTATCTGTGTATAGGTGTCTAAGTTGGTTCAAGAGTGGGGAAGGAATCCCCCATTTTGCCAGTTTGATCCAGAGTGTATTACGGTCCACATGATCGAATGCTGCTGCATAGTCTATGAATCAGAGATACAATGCATGTTTTTTCTCTCTTGCGGCATCCATAAGTATGGACAGGGCCATGATGTTCGTTGTCGTTCCTTGGCCTTTTTGAAAACCAGACTGCGTTATAGGAATGATGTTGTTTTCAGCTGCCCAACTTGTTAGTTCTTCTAGAAGGATCCCTGCATAATATTTGGCCTCTACATCTATTAGGGCAATTAACCAATAGTTGTTTGGATTGTCGCGCCCTCCTTGTTTATATATCGGGCTTACAATTGACCCCCTCCATGAATCTGGTAATTTCGTATATGTTAGAGCGTATCTATAAACTGGCTCAAGAACTTTACTCCAGAAATCGGGATCTTGTTTAAATAGCATTGGAGGTATTCCTTTAGGACCAGATGCTCCTGATCTCCTACCTTTGGCTATTTGTTTCCTGATAAGTTGTAATTCTATGTTGGGATTCACTTCAGTTGAGCTCAATGTGTTTGTTTTAATCCACTGTTCTTTTTTCTGTTCTGGCAAAGGGAGAATTTTGTGTTTTGCCTCGCTTGTCTTTATTTTACTAATCTCTGGGGCTAGTATAAAGGCAAAATTACTACTTGTTGCACTTGTTATCTGGGATTCCACAACTAGTTCCGAATCGTTAAAGTGTTTAAATAAATAATTATTCCATGCTGCTTCGGTAACGTTGGAGCTTATCCCATGGGGTCCTGGTCTCTGCAGCATTGTAACCTTTTGCCAAAATTTGGCACTGTTTTTTTGCTTTGCATCATAGTACAGTAATGCCCAAGCTTTATGATCTTTCTCTTGCTTAGCTACCCATCTCCTTTGTTTTAATATTTTCCTTGTTTGCCGCAAGGTATTTTGCAGTTGCCAATTAAATGGGTGTTTACGTAGTTGTTTCAATGTTTGATTTATAATTCAGGTCAATCTCTTGATCTCCGGCAATTTCACTAATTTGTTGGAATTATATGCGGCTGCCTTTTCCTTCTTCTTTAATTTATTTGGAAATGTCTTGCCGAGAGATTTAATGAAATTGATCCAGCGTTCTAAAGGGTTGCCACTCTTTTCGTCCGTTTGTGCATAGAGTTGTTTTGCGGTTACAGCTATTATCTCCATATTTTCCGAGTTGCATCTTATTCGCTTGAGATTAATAGTACTAGTTTGGGCTATTTCTGCAGTTGCTAAAAATATCTCGGTTGGATTAGCTCCCAGGGTTAATACTTGGGGAAAATGATCACTAAGATCATTACTGCCAATCTCAAATGCAGTTATATTATTAAAAAGACCTAGGCTCACAAAGGTATAGTCCAAGTGTGTTGAAATTTTGGTCGTGTGGAAAGTTGCCACCGGTGGTTGATCCTCGCTGAAGCGGCCATTCAAGGCAGCCAGTGATTCATCTGATCTGTCCGCTTCCAGGCCGCTTTTGCTCGACCTAGGGCTAGAGCCACCCTGGCTAAGTTCTGCAACTGCTTGCTGTGCTGTGCGCCAGTCAGATCTTAGCTCCTTTGAGGACGGGGCTCCGGTCGTACTTTTACTTTTGTTTGTGGCCTGCTGTGTCAGATCTGGTGAGGAGTTACATTGTTCCTGGCATTGCCGGGAGTCCAACCATTCCCATGCTTCTTGCGGCGTAGTACAAAACTGCACTCCTGAATTATCGGCTACCCATAGACGTTTCGGGTAATGCATTGCATAGGGCAGCTGTCGTAGCTTCCTTTTAAGGCCTAGAAATGAATCTCTTTGATGCTGCACCTCTCTAGTAATGTCCGGGAAAATCATAATCTTACTGTTGTCCATCTGCAGGTCTTGCTTTTAGAGGCTTGGTGGAGTATATGGTCCTGATCCCTGAAATGAAGGAGTCGCACACTATTGGATGAGGAGGGCTACAGGTCTAGGTGGTCTGGCTGGGACCCTATGAGCTCTTTCCAGTGCGTAGAAAGGGAGAGCCTCTCCAGGGCTACCTCAGCTTTGATCCAATTCTCAAGAAATCGTACCATGTCCGAGCATTCCGCTTACTCCGGCACTCCCACTATGCAAAGATTATTTCTACGGGATCTCCCCTCACTGTCCTCAGCCTGTACCTTCAGAACCTTGATCTTGGCCTCCACCACACTGAGTGATTTTTGTAGAGTAGTCACCGCCTCAGGGAGATCAGTGAGGGTTTTTTCAGTAGTTGCCACGTGCTCCTTAAGTTTACGTTGGTCATCCTTCAGAAGACTGATATCTGTCCCTATTGCATCAAATTTCACCTTTAGTGCCTCCCTGGAGGCCGTTATGGCCTGCATGATGTCCGTCAGGGTGAGCCGCGTGGCAGCAGCATCTTTTCCCACCTTCACATTTTTATCGTCGTCGTCCGTTTGAGTTCCAGTGCCCCCCATGCTGAGGGTGCTATACCCCTTCTTCTTGGGTACTTTCCCAATTTTCCTCTAAAAGTCCCTGCACCCACAGCACCAGAAGGATCAATCTACTCAGGTGGTGCTTCTTCGTGCCTCAACGGAGCTGCTCTCCATGTAGGCCTTTGGTGCGCCGATCAGTGGAACAGCACGGTCTCCTATGGCAGGCAGGGTCAGCCTTGATGCTCGATGGGCTCTAGGCCTATGGAACCCACTGCCCCTCAATATCCACCTCCTTCGCACCCCTCCATCCGCTGCCGCTGAACTGGACAGACTGCACTGCTGTCTCTCCAGCACCCCTTTTCTTGTGCCACACATCTTCAGCTATTCTAGACAACAATGGTCCCTAGAAGGAAGAATTTTTGAGAGCGAAATTAATATAGACTCAGTCGTTACTATATTGGCTTGACTTGCTCAGCCGGGCAGAGGTCTAATATTTACTTCTAAACAATTTTAAAAACAATTAGTACAAACAGTACATAAAGTGGGACACAAGCCTGTGTCCTACTTAGCCATGAGGTACAAGAGAGAGCGGTGAACAACAGGAGGCTCAGGCAATGCTAATTGGTTTGTTACACATGAGTATACACAGAATTGTGAGGAACAAATCGCAAAAAACACCTTTACAAAGAAATAAATAGCAGTTTTTCGTATACACGTCCGACTGATTCCGCCATCGAGCCACAGCTTCTAATTGGTGATTGAGCCATCCAAGATACATAATTGTACCTATCCTTTACCGGGTATTCCCGAAGAATTCTACTGGCTAATAGGCTCTACCTAACAGGCATGTACCTTATGTCCTGATGATGAACCGCTCATTCTCTCCACGGTTCAAAACGCCGTCGACACCTTGATTCACCTTATACGAAAAACGGCTATTTATTTCTTTGTAAAGGTGTTTTTTGCGATTTGTTCCTCGCAATTCTGTGTATACTCATGTGCAACAAACCAATTAGCATTGCCTGAGCCTCCTGTTGTTCACCGCTCTCTCTTGTACCTCATGGCTAAGTAGGACACAGGCTTGTGTCCCACTTTATGTACTGTTTGTACTAATTGTTTTTAAAATTGTTTAGAAGTAAATATTAGCCCTCTGCCCGGCTGGGCAAGTCAAGCCAATATAGTAACGACTGAGTCTATATTCATTTCGCTCTCAAAAATTCTTCCTTCTAGGGACCATTGTTGTCTAGAATAATTAACTCCCAAGGTCCCTGGTCCATTACCTTTGGGTTCCCTTGTTGTTTAAAATATATATATACTCATCGGTTCGGCGGGGCCCTGGCCAGTCGTCATGCAGTACGCCGCCCGATTGCTGGCTGACGTGCTCGCTATGCTCTGTTTGCCCAGTTGTGTACCAGACTGGAGCCCCTCAGGCCCTATTCTCCAGGTCTCCACTCGGCTCAGGGACAGCGTCTATCGCTGGAGGCCCGAATCTGGGCGGGGGTTACTGCTACTCGCGTCTCCCCTCTCGTCTTCATCAGTCCGTTGTGCCTGCCGCAAGTCCCACCAGTATGGCACAAGTGGGGACTCCCTTTCAGCCTCCAAAGCCCTCTTGCATCGGCGCCTCCTCTCGGCACCTGGGCCCCCACCGGCGCAGTCTCTATTTCCTCTCGGTCCACCCTTTCTTCCAGGGGCACTTGGGGTGAGTAGCCTCCCTGTGGTGGCCGATGCAATTCTTCTGCTCAGAATGGGGCAGTTTCCTCCAGCGCACCTCCGCCGAAGCAGATGTCTCCTCCCCACTTCAGGCTTCGCAGGGCACACCCGGGTATAGCCATCAGGCACTCAACAGTGATCCTCGATACAACGGCCGATAGCCCCGGGATCTCCTCTCTGCTGCCGTCAGGATTCCGCTCCACGCTGCAGCTATCCATGCCGGCCTCCTCGCACGCCGCCGCCAGCTTTCAGCATCAGCAGGGTCTGCCCCTCTGCATCACAGGCGCCATTTTGGTGCTCTCAGCATCGTTCCTCTCCAGACAAAAGACCGACGATTTCCCCATGAACCGGGGTCACTGGGCAGTTCTCCCTTGGATCGGCTTGATCTAGGGATATTCCTCCGCAGATATTTCTAAAAATAATTGGGCCGGGGCTCAGGATACTTGGCAACGGGGATACGCTGGCCCGAAGCTCCGCAGTCCACTCCTGCTTACATCGGCGCCAGGCCATGCCTCTCGACATCTAGACAATGATCTAGAGTTGGTATGTAAAGGCAATCTATTTTGTGGGGAGGTAATTTCAACCCACATTAATGCAATCTGCCGTCTAAAAGGGTATGTAGAATAATTAACAACAAGAACTCAGCAAAAACACATTTCATACATAACTGTTATGGTGAACTGTTGAATGATTTACTTTATAAATATAATTTGGTATTTGCTAATGAGGTGTCTGATCCCTATGCTTCATTCAAGACCACCTTTAATGGTAGAGACCAGCATAGTGTTATTGATTTTGTGCTACTTTTTAGCAGTTTCGTAACTAGAGCTGATAAGTTTGTTACCCATGAAATCTCTTTAAGTGACCACTATCCTTAGAGCATCCAAATTAGTCTTAACATTTTATCCAATGACCACAAACAAATCTCTTGTTACGGATGACAATATTCAATTAGCCTCTCGTAATGGTTATACGTTACGATGAACCCAGATTAAACCAGAAGGTTTCCTGAAGAAGTTAACATGTGCCCATACTGATGCCTTTATGGTATGCCTCAAAAAACTAAAAAAAGATATACAGCAGATGAAAGGTGGGCTATTGATGAAATATAATATGTCAACATTAACAATAAATGACTATAAAAAAGCAGGGCCACAGGAATTATCTGATTCTGCAACTGTGGCATTCATTGCTAAATTTTGAATGTAGTGCACTAATCCACCATCTGCTATATAATTTACAGCTTTCAGCAAAAATAATTTTGTTTCTACCTCAAACAGGTGCTCACACATTTCACATTTTCTAAAACAGTTTCATACATGGTACCGCACAGTGGCAGACCATTTTCAAACTTTAATTTGCTTTCAGTTGCTGACTGCTGATTTTAGGTATTAATCTGGCACTATTGAGGGTAAACATTTGCCAATGCAGTATCACTGTGCAAAACTGACAAATGAGTAGGAGATCCTGCTGCCCAATCCAATGCATCATGTCGCATAATTTACCGTTTCCCTCCAAGTAATTTGACTTTTCAGACTGCATAATTTAGTCAAACTTGAAGTTTGATTTCAGCAATACACACATGTCCAGATCTAATCTACATGATTGATGATGCTGAGGATAAAGCCTTTTGAGAATTGTTGCCTGAGAGTGCAGGATAAGGATGCTAATTGTACAATAATGTGTAAACATTTAAATTGAATTCTTCTATCATCTTCATGGTGATGGCCCTCAAACCTTGTACACTTTCACCCCCCCCCCCCCCCCATCTCCAGGTCTGAAATTCAGATTGCCTACTGAGAGCCCTTCATAAAATACTCTCAATGGCCAATTAAGCTGATTTGGAGGAACACTCAGGAAGAGAGTGAAAAACACAAAAATAACTTTAACACATAAGGCAGTGAAGCGTTTAGTATGTTGGATGCCCTAAGAATTCTTATGTGTCTCCTGCTTCCTGCACTAATAACTTTAAGCTCCCATTCATTTCAGATTCCCTGTAAGCGGTTGCTACAGTATTAGCCACAACACAGCGTACAGGCAGTATCAAGACTTCCAGGAATCCGCTTTTTCTTTTTTAGTAACAGGTTGTCCTTAGAATTCTTATATTGTTACGGCTCACCGCGGCGGCCGAAGGAACACTGCAGGCTCGTCGGCGTTGCCATGACACCGGCGCCGGGAAGAACTACACTTCCCAAGCACCGCTGGTCTCATACGTTAGTGACGTCATCACGCCGCCGGAAGCCGTTAAGAAACCTTCCGGGGCATCGGACGATGCCGTTGATTCCAGGATTGTCCCGTGTGCACGCTCCTGGCCGAACCATGGAAGGCTGGTAGGGGTGCCCTGAGCACCAACTCTTTGCTAACTCCTTGATCCTTTGAAACAGCCTCCCTTTGATTCTCCATGACTTTGTGCAATTTTCGTATGGCACCCTGTTGAGCGAGCCGAGTGGCTCTTGCCTCTTTACCGGCGCTATTTCTGTGACTTACTTTGCCTGGCAAGGGGGGGGAATTTGTCCTCATTGGGGTCGTAACTACGATTACGTTCATAAGGCTGATGCCTACCATTGTTGTAGCCCTATAATGTGTAATGTTGTGATTGTATGCACCATTTACTTGCATTGAAACCACAGTTGTGATTGTATGCACCATATACCACACAGAGGTGTGGAGAATAACCTGAGTTCGGAATCCGTGCTCCTGAGGCACCCCAAAACCATTGCCTATTAGAAAGCAGGATATTTCAGTAGCTGTGGTGTCTTTTCTTGCAGTTTTTGTTTTTATTATAAATGTATATATATAGGAGGATTGGCGCAGCAAGTACAGTGAATCGCTTCGCTCCTCCTTCCCTCTATTGGCTACCCGACAGACGCACAGGTGGCTAGTGCTACACTTCCCGCTGGTATTCAGGAGAGAATGTCTACACTGCTTACTTTCTTTTGCAGGGATAGCGCAAGGCGTAGCGTATGTTTCCTTGTATTCCTATTTCCTAGTGCTGTAATTGTATGGTCAATTTCATAGTGCTTTTGCTCTCGTTTCAGGTATCCCTCCCCGCTGTCCCCATCCTTTCCTTCCCTCACTTGATCCCTCCAACGAGTCTGTCTGTTTCACCCACACCTTGGGGATATCAATGGGTGGAACCCACTTGAGCATCGTACGCCTCCGAGGATTCAAGGACCTTGACATATATTGCCCTCATTCCATGTGCTAACTACTTCAGACGTACATTTTCATCGAAATCATTGCCTTACATGCCTACATTACAAAACTGGGAAGTGGGAGATTTTGAAATACTAGGATCGTTGAGGGGGGAAATAATTTTCCCCATTGATTTATATTGAAGAAGAAGCAATTTTAGGTGGGAGAAAGCTAATAAGAAGCCATTTTGGCTTACAAAATAGGGAGGCTCCCAACTGAATCGGTTCTGTTGGCATGTATTCTTAGTTACAATATTGCTCACGGTTTTAGCGGCAGCAGGAATCAATGCAGGGCCGGACTGACCGTAGCGGGCACCGGGCTTTTCCCCGGTGGGCCGCCAGGGGGTGGGCCGGTTTTGGGCCTCTGGGGGCCGTTTTTCTTACAGGGCCGTTTTTGCAGCGTAGCTGCAATATCGCCCCCTGTAATAAAATCGCCAAAATCGGCCCTGACAAACAGCTCGGCCGCACCCCAGCCCCCAGGACGGCCGGACGTGCACTTTGCTAGGGCCAGTTTTGGTTACCAGTCTGGCCCTGATCGGATGCAATACCAAAATATTTAGGAAACTGCGGTCCCCTCTTTTTATAGCAGGTCGTAATTCTTCCTATATAGCTTTGTGATTGTGCAGGACTATCCTAATGTGTCCCTCCTCGTGGGGGTCATTTAGTTGTAGTTGATTTTGTAATATTTACATTCAGTGTACTCTGGACACATCATCAAAGAGTCACCCAGCAAATAACTAACAGAATTTTTACAAGTTCTAGAACTAACTTGCTGCTGGTTTAGACAAACAAATTCAACTCAGAAAGGTATCTTAACACCCTTTCAACCGAGCCGCAGCTTGGTTCCACCCAAGACCTTAAGAGAAAGAAAATGCTTTTTAGGGGCTCTCACACCACTTATTGGTGTAATGCTACATCATCTGGTCTCTCCTTGGTCCCCTTAAACCATGGTGGTGGGCTAATCATTTCCCAGCGGGCCTTTGATATATTTCTTTTTTACAGGGTCTTAAAATATGGATACTAATACCGAAAGGCCACCACTGTTTGCCTTTATTTTTGGGTGCCTTTGGTATATTTTAAAACTCACTATTTGGGTGCTCTCTTAGGATGGGTTACTATCCCTACACCCTAGCTCTATAAATATATTTAAGCCCTTTCTAATGGCCTTTATGGGTCACCGGCTATCTGACACAGAAAAATATTCTCCTGAAAGCAAATGCTGTATCCATGTCAAGCAACATTCTGAACATCTTCACATATACAAGATCCTTCCCATTTGAATGGAAGTCCTCCTTAATCAGAACACTACTTCCATCTCAGACTACTCACCAACAGCCCATTCCTGGGAAAATTAGTAGAAAGAGAGGTCTTCTTCCATATTTCTAAAGTTGTTGTGGAAAGCAATATACTCTCATATAAATACACTGGGTTCTGCTAGGCAGAGAGTCTGCATTTATATACATGTGCGATGACGTTAAATCAATAGTGAAAAAATGAGAGGCAGCATTACTACTTTTGGACTTATCAACAATCTTTGACACTATACATCATCCAGTGCTTCTAATGAGACTAGAAACATGTGGAACACAAGAAAATACCCTAAAACAAATACTTGGCAATCTTAGAGAAAAAGGAAGCCTGGTAAGTTTCTCCCCATTCAGCTCATCTCCTCACAGCCCACCTTATGGCTTCCCACAAGGATCAACAATTTCCCACCATTGCTCAGCTTTTACTTTACCCTTTACCGCACATCATCAATTACTCAATCTTTCCTTTTACAACTGCACAGAAGACATGCAGATTATGCTAAAACTGGAAAAGACTGGGAATATAGACACATCTAGATGCAAGTGTCTCCATGTGATTGATGACTGCCCATGTCAAAGTAGTAAATATTGAGATCATGGCCTGTGTACAGTGTAACTATTAACCTAAAAGTATTTGGTCTAAAGAACTGAGGTCTCCACCAGTGACATCAAATGAGGTACGAAACCTTGGAGTGATCATGGACTCAAACTTGTCCTTGACACCAGATGGTAAAGACGTCACTAGAAATGTCTTCTATATGAAAACATTTAAATTAATCTTCCCTCACAGAAATTTCAGGTCAATATCAAACTCATATCATGGATAGATTACTGTTAGAACTGTCAGATTTATGGTGGTCTTCCCCCAAACGTTTTGCCTGTGTTACCACCGTTTTTGTTGGCCTTCGGATTCAGGGCACTTTTCCACCGCTAACCAGTGCTAAAGTGTATGTGCTCACTCCCCTAAACATGGTAACAAAGTGCACTATATGTGCCAAGAGCCAGTAAAATAAATGCTACTAGTGGGCCTGAAGCAGTGATTGTGCCACCAACTTAAGTAGCCCTTTAAACATGTCTCAGGCCTTCCACTGCAGAGCCTGTATATGAAGGTTTACTGCCATGTTGGCTTGACTATAACCCATTGCCAAGCCTTAAACTCTGATTTTCTGCTACATAAATCACCCATAAGGTAAGCCCTAGGTAGCCCATAGGCCAGGGTGCTGAGTAAGTAAAAAGGGAGGACACAATCTTTTTAGTTTTACATGACCTGGTAGTGAAAAACTCCCAAATTTGCATTTCACTACTGTGAGGCCTGCCCCTCACATAGATTAACATTGGAAATTCCTTATTAAATTTTATGAGTGTAATTTCTGTTTGGGAAGGAGGAGAACTGTCATGATTGGTACCTTTGAACTTGTAATAATAAACCCACTTTAATGGTAACGTTGAACTTATTATTACAACTTTAAAAAAGCCACTTTTAGAAAGTTTACATTTTTCCGCTCTTAAGCCCTGTGTGCCTTCTGCCTTTCTCCAACACATCTGGGCTGGGTGACTGATGGGCATTGCGCATTCCCTCTAGACTGCCACACAAAATGGGAGCTTAGGTGTAACTGATTGGCCATCAACATCTTGATGGGCCATCCTGGGCAGGATAGGAGGGAGGAGCTGGGCACAGCTTTACACTTACACCTGAATGGGCTTTGCTCTGTCACCACACAAAGGATCGATTAACCCCCTGTAGTGAGTCTGGAGTCAGAACAGAAAAGGGAGGACCTCCGTGCACTTCAATCCCCTCTTTGAAGCCCCTCTGACTTCAAAGGCTCCACTGGGTCTAAGAACTGGACTTCTGACCCTACCAACTCAGTACACTTCTCGACTTGTGGATACTCTGCCATGAAGAAGGACTGTTGTGCTGTTGGAGTACTGCCACTCTGCTGGACTGCTGCTCTAGAAGAACTCCTGCTGTGCTGACCTGCCTCCTGCCTGGTGCTCTCTCTGCCTGGGTGCGAAGGATTGGACCTACACCGCTTGAACTCAGAGTGGCTCCAAGGGTTTATCTGTTTGTGTCATTTCAGGGACCAAAAAGACTTCCAGCAAACCTGCAACAGCACCTAGACTCTGCCATCTGTGAGTCTTGCCCTGTCATGTGGTTGCCAATCCAGTCCTTGCAAATGGCTTTTCCTGTGCTGTGCCTTCAAAATTCATGCATTGCTGTCATTGCAGCAGTAGGAACCGCTGCATCTCCTTCAACACCAATTAAGGTCTGCTGGCAGGGTTTGGCTACGTCGGTCATTACTTTTGACTGTGTCTGGATGTATTTTTAACACTTAAAAAGTTGTTTTTATGAGCGTGTTTTGCACTTTCTGCATCTTTGCACTTCTTGTAAAGTGAATCTGTTTACTTGCCTTTGTCAGCGTTTCCGGTCCGTCACGGCCTCTCTGTGCCGATTGTATGGAGAAACACGATAGGACACACACCCTACCTTCCCAGACCACCCCCACTTCCTGCTGGTTGTCGGGCTGGTTGTCGGTATCTCAGAAGGGATAAAACGGGAGGCATTGCTCCGTGCTGCGTATTAAGGTCTGCTGGCAGGGTTGGGCCACGTCGGACATTACTTTTAACTGTGTCTGGATGTATTTTTAACACTTAAAAAGTTGTTTTCATGAGCGCTTTATGCACTTTCTGCATCTTTGCACTTCTTGTAAAGTGAATCTGTTTACTTGCCTTTGTCAGCGTTTCTGGTCCATCACGGCCTCCCTGTGCGCCGATTGTGCGGAGAAACGCGATAGGACACACACCTACCCTCCCAGACCACCCCCACTTCCTGCTGGTTTTCAGGCTGGTTGTCAGGATCTCAGAAGGGATAAAACAGGAGGCATCACTCCGCGCTGAGGATTAAGGTCTTCTGGCAGGGTTGGGCTACGTTGGACATTACTTTTAACTGTGTCTGGATGTATTTTTAACACTTAAAAAGTTGTTTTTATGAGCGTGTTTTGCACTTTCTGCATCTTTGCACTTCTTGTAAAGTGAATCTGTTTACTTGCCTTTGTCAGCGTACTGGTCCGTCACGGCCTCCCTGTGCTGATTGTACGGAGAAACGCGATAGGACACATCCCCTACCCTCCCAGACCACCACCACTTCCTGCTGGTTGTTGGGCTGGTTGGTGGAATCTCAGAAGGGATAAAATGAGATGCTCCCGCAGAAGACGCGTGCAGAGGGTGCGCCACCGGCAAGCCCGTCTGCGCCCGTCCGCGGCCGAACGCGGCCTGGGGCCACCCCTGTGCCCAATTTATTCGCTACTGTCCCATCGAGCTGAAATCGCAGAAGGGTAATTTCCAAATCAATGTGAATACCAAATTCAATCTAGCTCAGGCGGGTATCCTAACATATAGACATAACTTCCCTGAAATAATCCTAAAAACCCCTCCCGCTAAGAATATGTCCCTGTTCATCCCCACCGTCCCCACCTCCCCTAAGGCTCAAGAATCAATAGGATTCACAGTCTGCTATCTGAATACCCGATGACTGGTGAAACACCAAGTTGAAATCTTCCTGCTCTTACAATCAGAAAACCCTGATATTCTCCTTCTAACTGAAATGTGACTGACCGAAGATTGTGCCCCAGATATCTTAGCAGCAATTCCGGAAGGCTATTACATCCTTCAGGCAAACTGGTCTCCTGGGAAAGTCGGAGGCATGGTTGCAGCCATTATCCGCAAGGAACATCAGTTTACATCCTTAGGGGTCACCTGTCTGCTCTCAACTGATTATCTGATCCTAAAACTTGAATCTCCTCAGTCGTCCTTTATCTGTGCCCTCTTTTATAGAACCCCCGGTAACATGCCTACATCCCCCCAGGCACTGGATGAGATGATATTTCACCTTGTTATTTTTTTTTATTTTTTTTTTTTGAAACCGTTTATTACATTTTAAAAAGGTTACAAGTATGGGCCTACAACCATCCGGCCGGCCGCTAGAGTGGCAGAAGCATATGACATACCTACAGTAAGAGTCTCTTGGCGGTGCAGATCGGTAAATCAGGAGATATCAATAGCGCAGGCCACATAACTCCAAGCCCACAATACGGTTTCCTTTTTTCAAAACAGAACAACACAAAAAACCACACCCGCAAGGCAACCCGCCATCCAAAGTGACGGCACGTGCTCCTTAAGTGGGGGATCCCAACCAGCAGCCAAACTCTGAAGAGGGGAATGGGAATAGATCAGGGACTGGGGAACCACATGCCCGTGGCTGGGGGAGGGGGTCGGCTAGGGGGACGGAGCTGGTGAGGCGGCCGGTAGCAGTGGCGGCTCACAAATACCCCCGCAATAGGCGTTCCAGGGGCCCCAGATTTTCACCCACGCCCCAGGCTTACCCCTCGCCACATACACTACCTTTTCACGAAACATACACCAATCCATATGTTCTTTCCAGGCCAACACCGCTGGGGGCCTCTGGGATCCCCACAATTGAGCAATGTCACGCTTAGCTATCATGTATCCCAGAGTCACCCACCGCGTCTGCGGGACCGAATAGTCATTTGGTTCCCACACATTCAGCAAGCATCTCCTCGCTTCAGGCAACAGCGCAACACGCGTCACCACACGCAGGACCTCATGCACACCACGCCAGAATCGCTCCACCTGTGGGCATTCCCACAGAATATGCATGAAAGTTGCCAAGGCACCACAGCCACGCTTACACAATCCGTCACCAACAAAGCCCATACGTAGAAGCCTTGGCCCCGTCACGTAAACCCGGTGGAGGATCTTAAGCTGGACGAAGCGAAGGCGAGCCGGGATGGCCACCTCCTTCGGAGAGGCCACCGCGGAAATCCAGTCCTCGTCGTCCAGTTCCAGCCCGTCGGCAACCCAGGCCTCGCGGAGACTAGTCAGCAGGCACGATCTGTCGTTGATCAGTTTTTTATATATAAGGGAGATCGTGCTGTCTGGGACATGGCCATCCAGCACTCTGTCCTCCAGGGGGGAAGACTCCGGAATGGACGCGACATCAGGGAAGACGGAGCCCAGCGCGTGGCGGACTTGTAAGTACCGAAAGTACTCACTGCCTTGCAGCTGAAATTCCGTCTGCAGCGTCTCAAAAGTTTTGAATCCACCCCTCGTCCAGAGGTCTCCCACTGTGCTGATTCCGATCGTGTCCCACTTCTCGAAGCCCTTCGATGTCCACAGGGAGCCCAACCTCTCAGACGCATATAGCGGTGTCGCCCGGGTCAAACGGTCCTTCCACCCCATAGCTGCATTAGCCGCGTGCCAGACACGCACCATGACACGCGTCGGTCCCGTCAGACGGGAGTCGGGCGCGCCAGAGTAGAGCGCTCGATTGTAGTCGCCACCGGGCAGGAGCATCTTGTCCATTTCAAATGCCGGGTTCAGGGCGGGCCCGTAAAGGCCATGATTAATCGCAGCTAGCTGGGAGGCCCAGTAATACCGTTTAATGTCCGGGAGGGCAACTCCCCCATCGTACCACGGGAGCATCAATTTAGCCAGAGCAATACGCGGCCTCCCGTCCCAGAACAGGCGCCGCTGCAGGCTCTCCACCTCACGGAAGTAGCGCGCCGGAACCAAGTCCATAGTGTTCTGAAGCGCATACAGAAAGCGCGGCAAGGACATCATCTTAAACAAGGCCGCTCGGCCAAGCGGCGAAAGCGGAAGACGCCGCCAACGCGCAACGTCCTCCCGCAAGCGCTGGAGGGGGGGTAGCAAGTTCCGCTCGTAGCGGGCCTCCGGGTCTAGAGTAATATATATACCCAGGTACCGGAACCCCTGGGAGGCAATCTGGATCGGGCAGTCCCGTGCTAGGGCCGGAGCCTCCCCGGAAAGCACATACACGCAGGATTTCGCCCAGTTGATGACAAGGCCTGAGTTACGACCGAAGGAGCGCAAAACATCAACCAGGACAATCAGCGAGTTACGTGGGGAGGCGAGATACAAAAGGATATCATCGGCGTAGAGGGACACGCGGTCCTCATGCTCGGGGGTCCAGCGGAGACCACGGATAGAGGGGTGCCACCGCAGCCACTCCGCCAAGGGCTCCAAGGCCAATGCAAACAGGAGCGGTGACAAGGGGCAACCCTGACGCGTGCCCCGCCCCAGCGCGAAGGGGGCCAAGACTCGCCCATTCACCACCACCTGCGCCAATGGGCCCGAATACAACAATTTGACCCAGCTAATGAATCCCGGTCCAAATCCAAATTTCGCCAGCATCGCCCAGATGTATGGCCATTCAAGCGTGTCAAACGCCATGGTGGCGTCTAAGGATGCCAAGATGGCCGGCTCCCGCACAAACGGGACACGCGCGAGCACCCCGTGCAAGCGTCGCAGATTAAGAGCCGTGTTGCGATGGGGTATAAAGCCAGATTGGTCTTGGTGGACCAAATCGCCCACCACGCCAACCAGCCGGTTGGCCAGTACCTTGGCGAGGATTTTGGGCTCCGCATTCAAGAGCGAGATAGGCCTATAGGATGTAACCCGCTCACGGGGTCTCCCCTCCTTGTGGATCACCACGATTGTGGCCAGACGCTGGTCCGGCGGGAGGGAACCCTGCGAGTGGGCCGCCAGGAACATCGCGCGCAGGTGGGGCGCCAGTACATCCGGTCGCAGCTTGTAAAGCTCGATGGGGATACCATTGGGGCCCATGGCCTTGCCGGATGCGACTGAGCGAATAGCCAGGGCAATTTCGTCCGAGGTGGGAGGAGCGTCCAGCAAATCCCTGTCCTCCACCGTAAGGGAGGGCAGCGCGATGTCCCGAAGCAGGGCATGGGAATCTTCCTCCGAGCAGGGAGAAACCGGGGAGTACACCTCGCGGAAGTAATCCGCGAAGCAGGAGACAATGGCTTCCGGCTCGGTGACAGGCACACCATCCATCCCCTCAATCAAAGGAACCACACGACTCGCTCTCTCCCTCTTGTCCAACCACGCAATCAATTTACCAGCCTTATCACCCACATCATACAGTCGCCCCTGTTGCTCTCTACTGAGGCCCCTGGCCGCCTCCGTGACGAGGGCCCTATAGGCCGCCTGCTTGAGGTGCAGAACATGCAACTTGGCGTCTGTTACCCCGCTCCCCAGGTCACCCTCTAGTTCCGCAATTTCGGCCTCCACCCGGGTTACCTCCTCCCGCTCGCGCCTCCGGGCATGGGAGATAAAGGAGAGGGCCTCCCCTCTGAGAACTACCTTAAAAGCCTCCCACATGGGAGATGGCCGAAGGGACAGACCCCACATTCTCATCAAAGTATCGCTGTAAGGATTTGATCAAGTCGGCACGAATAGTGGGGTCACGCAAGTACCAAGCATTGATTGGAGCCACCCTGCCCTCCCCCCTAGGGAAGACATCGAAATGTAACAGTAATGGGGAGTGATCTGAAATGCCCCGCGCAAGATGGCACACCTCTCCCACCCTCCCAGCATAGGCCGCCGGGACAAGGATGTAATCAAGCCGCGAGAGGCTACCATGGGCACCCGAGTGGAAGGTGTATTGCCGCTGTGCGGGATGCTTTAGTCGCCAGCAATCCACCAGGCCCAGTGTATCTAAAAGGCCGGACAGCCAGGCCTGTGCCCGGGGGAGGTCCCTAGGGGGATGGCGATCCATAGACCCAGAAACTACCGCATTAAAGTCCCCCCCAACCACCAGCAGGCCACCCGGGAGGTCCAGGAGGAGGCGCCCCAAGTCCGCAAATGTAGTAGATTGTAACCCAGGCGGGACGTACACTGATATAAAAACAAACACTCTACCCTCCATTCTACCCACCAGAAGAGTGTAGCGTCCCCTCTCATCATGGCGCACCTCATCAATCTCCAACGGGAGCGAGTTCTTAATCATGATACCCAACCCCCGCGAGCCCGAGGTGAAGCCCGAGTGGGCCACCAAACGATAGCCTCGCCGATTCATGGCATGAAAGGAGTTACCTATAAGGTGTGTCTCCTGCAGGAAGATAACATCTGGTGAGATACGTTTCAGGTACTGCAGGACCACACCACGCTTAATCCTGTCCCCCAGGCCGTTAACATTCCATGACAACACAGTCAAATCCCTACCCCCCATCATACGTAGAAGCAATCAGTCGTCCCCCACAGAGCATCTCGAGAGCAACAATACAGTAAAGGGCTTGCCTTGCGGTGCAAACAAACAACACACCCCCCCCACCCCCCCATCCCAACAGAACTCCCCCCTCCCTGCACCCCTGCATGAGCCCAGACAGCCCCCCCAAAGTGCAGTGTGCCTGTCGCCCCATAGATGAAAAACTAACTAGTCCCCCAGAGGAGGAGGGAAGCCCCCAACAGACCCCACACGACCTCCATAGGAGGGGAACATAAACGATCAGTAAATGGTAAAGGAATGTTGTCCAGAGCAAGGCCTATTCTTCACCCCTCAGTTCTGATCCGGCGGGTCCTCCCCGCCAACCGCACCCCCCCCACCCCCTCGGCCCCGATCTCCAGGCAGAGTGTCCAACCAGTCCCCAGCCGCCTCGGGTCGGTCAAAAAAGTGCGTGCGCCCATCCACCTCCACCCTTAGCTTAGCTGGAAAAAGCATTGAGTACTTAAGGTTCAGGTCCCGTAGGCGACGTTTAACTCCGAGAAAACTCAATCTCTGTTTTTGGACCGCCGGAGTAAAGTCTGGGTAGAAATGCACATCCATGTTATCAAGCTTGACCGGTCCCTGTTGCCTGGAGGTCTGCAGGATAGCGTCTCTGTCCCGAAAATTAAAAATCCGGGCAATGAGAGGCCGCGGCGGGGCACCGGCCTTAGGTCTGCCCCCAGGGACCCGGTGAGCACGTTCCACCGCAAAAAGCTTACTCAGCCCCCGGGGCTGGAGATGGGTAAGGATCAATTCTTCCACAAAAAGATCTGCCGCCTCCGCCTCTCGTCCCTCCGGCACCCCCACAATGCGAACGTTATTCCTCCGGGCCCGACCCTCGGAATCCTCCAGTCGCCGGTCCATCAGGGCGCTCGCCTGGCCAAGCCGGCGCACCTCCTTTTGGAGGGCCACCACGTCCGTCGTGAGGCTCGTTGTGGTGTGGGCCAGGGAATCGACCCGGTCGTTGGTTTTGGACAAGTCAGCCCTCACAAGGCTAACATCCACCAGGACCGAGTCTATCTTTTGCGCTAGGGTGTCGAAGCGCTGGTCCACCGAGGCCTTCATCTCTGCGATGGCGCCCATGACGTCCCGGAGGGTCAGATCCACCGGTTGAGCAGATGCCTCCGTCGGGCCCGCCGGGGATGTGCGCGATGTCTCCGGAGATCCCTTCTGGAGGGTGTAGCGGTCCATACTGTTGGATTGAGGCGCCGGGCCGCGGCGGGTCGTCTTCACCTTCGCCCGGTCGCCATCTTGTTTGGTGGACATGCCTGCTCTCCCACCGTCGTGCCAATCTCCTCGAAAGGGCCGATAAACCAGTTCACGGGTTCCGGGGGGGGGAGGGCGACCACTGGGCCGCAGGACAACTCACGGCCGGCGGGTCAGCCGGGCACCTGGACAAGGCCACACCACCGCACCCCGCTCCGCAACCCTACCTCGCTTGAGGGCAAGGAGAGCGCAAAAGCGAAAGTGAAAGCACGGGATACGCGAGTCGCCCAGCCCTGCCCGCCGCTGTTGTTCGCTTTGTCCCCGGATCGCCCCACTACTCCAATCCGGGGGGCCAGCGCGGAGAGGGCCGCAACCTTCAATCGGTGCTCCCACCGGTGTCCGGGGTCCGATTCGAAAACGAAAAACGGATGGCGCCTCAGCTCGGGTTCACCGATGCAGTCCCCTCAACAAGGACAGGATATAGCCAGGATTAATTCAGGAGGTTGTGGTGGTCCTCGGGAGCCTCGCACCTACGCGGCCATCTTGGTTGCGCGCTAGGCTCCTCCGACTCTATTTCACCTTGTTATTAATCCTTCTCATAATGGGTGATTTCAATTACTGGCCTAGCGATGATCAGGAGAGCACTAGTTCGAGGGAATTTGCCGACCTTCTTTCTGGGATGAATTGTACCCCGCATGTGAGGGAAGCTAACCACATAAAAGTGCACATTTTAGTTCAAGTCTGGACATCAAACTTGAAGATCTCCACTCCCTTGATAGCCCTGTGCGCCTGGCCGGACCACTATTTGATTAGATTTACTCTCCAATGTGCTCCTTCCTTGAAATTCCAACTAATAGAGAACCAAATGTCCAGAAATTGGAGACGTGCAGATATGGATCACTTCCGGTCACTTTTAACGAGCACGTCCCCCTCTACACTAGAAGTTTTCCAGTCTCAGGCAGAGTTATGGCTGGAATCGGCCAGCGATTGCGTCCCCCTCTCAAAAAAACAAAGATCATGAGACCCCACGACGCTCAACGGTGGTTTTCCGATGATCTAAAAATAAAGACACTTGCACTTAGACGCCGTTGGCGCCGACACTGTATCCCAGACAAAAAAGTTTTTTATCTAATTTTGTTGAAAAAATACAAAAATCTGATTATCCAAACTAAGGCAAACTATTTTTCTCAAAAAATTATCAACGCGTCAAATAAATCTAAAGAGATCTTCTCTATAGTCGACGAACTCTCCAAACCAGATAGAGTTACACCAAAACCTGTTCCTTCACAGTCTCTATGCGATTCCCTCAATTCATATTTTTTAGAGAACATAGCCACCATTAAGGCTAGTATCCCTCCCGTTGCTTCTCCTATACAGGATCCAAACATTGGTACGAACCTACACCATCTTGATCTAATTCCTCCGATCTCGGAGGAGATCTTTTTGAACCTATTAAATAAGGTCAGCTCTGACTCTCCCACAGATTGCTGTCCCCCCCATATACTCCAAGAAGCTTTTACTACATGTCCAGACCCCCGATCATTTCTTAACTCACTTGAGCTTGGCATTGTCTCTGACTCTTTTAAAAGGGCAGAAATTATTCCAATCCTGATGAAACCGGGTGCTGATCCGTCGGCTCTTAGCAATTACCGTCCCATTTCTTTGCTGCCCTACTTGGGCACAGTTTTAGAGGCTCATGTAGCTAACTGCCTCAGTTCCTTCGTTGAACACTTTCAGGTTTTGGATGCTCACCAGGCCGGCTTGAGACCTGCACACTCTACCGAGTCGGTCATTCTTACTGTCATGGACGTACTCAGAAGGGGGGTGGATAAAGGCACTACCCAGGCCCTTGTTCTCCTGGACCTGTCAGCAGCATTTGACACAGTCGATCATGGCATCTTGATCGACCGTGTCAGCAATGCCGGAATTCAGGGTCTGGCATTAAAGTGGCTCTCCTCCTTTCTTAGTAATCGGTCCCAAGTGGTGCGCCTCCCCAATTTTTCATCCAACAAAAGGGAAATTATCTGTGGTGTCCCTCAGGGCTCCTCTCTCTCCCCTCTCCTTTTTAACCTCTACCTTCTTCCTCTAATTCGCTCTCTGAGAGAAAGAAATGTTGGAATTTTTAACTATGCAGATGATCTTCAATTGGTGTTTGATATTAATTCATCCGCATCATCAGCGTCTAATGTTCAAGCCATTATGGTTTTTATAAGCGACTGGATGAACAACAACCAATTGAAGTTGAACCCGGAGAAAACTGAGCTGATTCTTACGGTGGGTCAGCAAATCCATGGCACTCCAACTTCTGGACCCCCAAATTGGGTAATGTATCTGCTCCAGCTGCCTCCTCCAAAAGCTTGGGGATTATCATTAGTAATGATTTGTCCATGAAGTCCCAGATCAGCTCAGTCGTCTCTGCCGGTTTCTTTCAGCTGCGGAGAATAAAGATGATCAGTAGATTCCTGAGTAGGGAAGCTATGATTCTGGTCACTCTTGCCTTGGTAATCTCCCGCCTGGACTATGCCAACTCATTGTATGTTGGCATCCCTGCATACCAACTGAGGCGCCTCCAATTGGTTCAGAACCAGGCGGCCAGGCTGATTTTTCATCAGCCTAAGTGGCACCATGTTAGTCCACTTATGAAAAGCCTTCACTGGCTTCCAGTGATCAAGCGCTGTGCGTTTGAGATGGGCTGCACTATTCTTAAAGCACAACATGGCAACAGTCCGGCTTTCATTTCAGCTAGACTTCATCGCTACACTCCTTCACGAGACCTTAGATCCTCCCATCTGAACTTGCTGGAAATTCCATCGTCCAAACGGAAGAAGTACGGCGGACTAAGGGTCTCAGTTTTGGCCCCACAATTTTGGAATTCCCTCCCGGTCGAGATAAGGTCTCTGACCTCTTTAGCCCAGTTTAGGAAACAGCTAAAGACCTGGTTGTTCATCCAAGCATACAATGACTAAGCGATCTCCCTGCCACTGCCTTGACCTTCCCCTGAGCCCCATGAAACCGTTGGTGTACGCGCTTAATAAATGCTTTTAACATAACATAACATAATCAATACATTGCCTGCTTTGAGGACATCGCATCGCCAGCTGCGTAGCTCGACAATTACATATCACCTCCATCCAGTAATGCTTGACGATGACACATCACCGAGTGTGCGGCTCAAAGCCGATGCATCGCCTATGAATCGTAAGGATCAGAACGATGCATTGCCTCCCTGCTCCTCACATCTCCCCCTCGACATCGACACATCCCCCAACCAAGGTATTTTTTCAGAGGGACAAGGTTGGTCCCTGTATCCAACCCATGCTCTATCACAGTCAGCCTGAACTTTTGGATTTACCCCGGTCAAGTGCGACAAGATAGCCCTGGTTGGTGCTTTATGCTTTTGAGCACTATATTTGCAGATATCCTTTAATAATTCTTAACGCCGGTTCTACTTATTGGATTTGTGTTGTTTTCATCTTGTTTTGTTCTATAAAGTAAGCTCTATCTTTTTCTCCAGGTGTGTTATGCTTTTTGTTTGATATTTTCACTGGTTTACTGTTTTAAGTGTTGCACAAATCCTTTACACATTGCCTCTTAAGTTAAGCCTGACTGCTCTGTGCCAAGATACCAGAAGGTGAGCCCAAGTTAATTTAGGGTGTGTATCTAACTAGGATTGTGGTTCCCTACTGAGACAGGGGGTATACCTCTACCAACTGGAGCCCCTATTTCTAACAATTATGGAAATGGAAAAACAAAATTCCCCCAGTACACACAATATCAATAAATACGATTGTAAGTTAGTCCGTTTTCATTATGTCCTTCAAACTCTTTCTTTTTATTTCAATTCTTCCATCAGCCAACCTGTGTTTCCTCAGGGGGTGTATCACCCTTTGACTTCCTCAGGGCTGGAAAATCCGATTAAATCTATCTATTATTTATAACCATCGTACGTTAACAGAATTATACAGTAAATATAACTCCCAGTGCAACCAATTCCATGGTGGCAGTGGTAAATAAAAAATAATAAATAATAAAAAATAAAAGATACCAAAATATTAAATATATAGTGGAACACAAAACTAGTTACCCTCATTGGTCATGCTGCTTTGTATAAATAATAATCACAAAATTACAAAATTGTGCCCGTCCGGTTGGTCCCTTCCATATGGAACACCAAACATCTTATCACATGCTGCTTAATATAAATAATTACATATTTGACATACGCCCGTCAGGTGGGTTCCCTCTCTTTTGGTTGCCATTACATCCAGTGGTTTGTTATAAATTGTTAATATTCTAAGATGAGTACCGTACGATTATATATACTATATATTTTGTATGTGCCATGCAAATGGGACCATTGTCCCATGTAGTGAACCCTATGGTTGCCCTCACTCGTCTTGGGCAATATACCTGTATTCCGTGAGTATAATCTGTAAAGATTCAGTCTAACTTAAGTACTGATAGGAAGACATCACAGTAAAGCCAATGTACAGAAATATAATTATAAATAACCTAAATGAAAAATGTATTCGCCTACCTTCATAGTGAGGTGAACAGTGTGTCTGTTGTTCTGCAATATCGAAGACGAGCCCGTGTGTGGACCCTGCAAGTATGAGACCATTGTCAGCCTGCCAATAAATAATTGACGGCATCAAGTAAATTCGGAGTCCCACATTGCGAGTCCCTGTGGTATGACTATCATATCAGAGACAAACGTATGGAAACAATACAATCCGTATTGAAACTAGCATTGGCATAGCCAATAGGTCTCGCCTTTGGGGCCTTATAAGTGTTTAACCATGCAACAGTTAATGTTGTTGCACCAAGGATATTGTGCTGCATAACTAAACACTTATAAGGTCCCAAAAGCGAGACCTATTGGCTATGCCAATGCTTGTTGTTTTGAGAATCTGGTCACCCTAACTCAATAGCAATGGTACTGGAAGGGCATTTGCACGGTCGAATGGGTCCCAAAGACGGTCTAGCGGTTTTGCCACTGCTTGTTTTTTCTTAACGTCTGCCCTTCTTTTTTCACAAATGTGCCCTGCTGCGTTTTTTGAAGGCTGTGTTCCGTACATTGGATGCATTGATTGATTGCTGTTTTAATATAGAGGTAAGCAGGGCCATAAAAACATTTTGCAGTGACAACCGGGGTTTATCGGAACTGCTCTTGTGCTGTTTTACATAGCCGAGATGTTAAGCGAAGAGGGTGTACAGAGCTACTGTACCTTTAATTCCACGATACTAATAAAGCTTTCAGAATTCGAAAGTTGTCATTCGAGCGCGCCATGTTGTGGAAGTAGTTTTGTCTCAAGTTGTGAGATCCTAACATCAGCATGCGGCGCATATGCTTCATGGAGGCAGCCATGTCAGAGTCAGGAAGATAATAGTCAAGGGCCCTGTGCAAGCGTCGACCCGCTTTGATCACTACGGAGACTTGCCTGTTATTAAAATGGCTACTCTTGTGACTCAGGTACGCCCCAGGCGCAGTGAGGAATGCGCAGAATGGATGTATCGACACTGGAGTACTTGATGTGTGTTTAGCATTCTTGAGTAAAAGGGGCACTGGGTTTTATGCTTTCTGCCAAATATTAGCATGGAGACCACTCAGTCGCAGACACCAGCTACCCCAGTAGTCAAGAAGGCTTCTAGGTTTAACAACCGCACAGACCCCGTGAAGAACTTTGAGCGATGGAAGAAAAAGTACAGTAAAAAGGAACAGAAGTGCAAGATCCTGCGAAAAGAGAGACGTAAGCCAGAGTGGCAAGTGGTGAAGGAGAATCAGCTGTCTGGTGCAGCGATACAATGAGGTAAGAGCAGAAACACTGAAGGTACGGACCCAGCACGACAAGAACATGGCATGGGGCTGTCACTGCTTGGGAGATGCACTGTATGTGTAAAGGGAGGCACATTACTTTGTCATTTTTCAGAGGGACATATACACTTTAGAATGAGAGGAGGTATGCACAAGCTATGATTGGGGAGAGTGACTTATAGAGAAAGGCAATAGTAAGGACAAGCATTGGCCACGCGGCCGTGAAAGTGACATGGCCACGCGGCCCGCCAAAGTGGAAGTGATCGCGATCAAAGACAGATGGCGGCTGCATGCGTGAACACAGCACTAGGCCACCAAAGCCTGTGGCAGCACTTTGAAAAACCCACACACTACATTTCTCGCAGAGCACTGCATGCGCTGGCTCAGCGAGACCCAAAAAGCACTAAGCATCTTATCCGTGTGCGAGCAGGTTAGCATCCGAGCACAACTATGGGGTGTGCGTTTCCAAGCTCGCGTGCTATATGGGTGCCATCTTTGAATCCTTATTAATGCTCCATTAGAACAGATGGTGTGTCTGAGCGGTCGTACATGTCAACTTTGAGTAGGTAGTGCATATATATCCCTCCATGTCACATACAGACTAAGCAGGAGGCAGAGAGTAATAGCGTACTTGCCATCTTCAAGTGAGTGAAAGATGGCGTGTACGGTCTTATGTGTTCAACATATCCATTGTGTATGCATTGTGTAATAAGCCTAACTTTATATTATGGTAACGAGGGACATTCAAGACGCTCCCATCATAATAAGGCGGACGCCATCTTGGTTGTTGTGAATACCACAGATGGCAAAACTGAACAAACGCACACGCCATCTGAGAGTGGTGTTAGTGGTGTGTGCCAACATATACTACTGAAAAACATCAGTCCCCTAAGGTTTGGTAAGGAATTGTTTGGTAAGGAATTTATAAAGTGCCATAAACGTATAGCACGTTATGCATTCCTTACCAAATTCATTTACTTTTAAGGATCTCAGTCCTCAATGTTTACTCAAGAGAATCTTTAGCAGTTTCATAGTGTTTTCTTTTTGTAACTTTCAGGCATGCTGCACAGCAATTGCGCTTCTGTAAGATATGGCTAAAATAAATTGACAAAGCCAATAGATCGTCCTTGCCAATGCTTGATATAAAACTGCTTGCACACACATGTTGATTCAGGGGTGTCTATTCCTAATCCATTTTCACTAAGAAGCTTCCACATGAAGAAGAAGTCATAGGCTTTTAAAAGCATTGTACTGGAGTGTGCAAAATTATAATAGCACTTGTGAAACAGTTTCCAAGGTACAACCCTCAAAAAGCTTAACTTGCATGCAAATTATCTACTAAAACGAAGGTTTTGATGGAAATGACCTGCACATGCTTTTTTTTTTTGCAAGATATTTCTCAGAAAAAAAGTTAATATTTCTCTATTTGTTAAAACTTTGGCTGCTGACAAGGGCTAGACTAGTTGTTAATGGTCCTCTTTCCAAGTTTTAAATCTGTGCTGCAGGTAAAGGCCTTTAACAAAGTAGAGGGCCTTTGACAATTATTATAGCCTGAGGCATTGGGTCTATAATGCTATAATGCCAATGAGGTTAGAATGTTCTCAATTAAACTGAGAGAAGCAGAAAGACTAACGTTACAATGCTGGAGCAGAAGATCTGTACCAGGTATTATTGGACCTCTGATACTTCTTAGTCTTCTGTGCAGCTCCCAGCATTCCAATTGAAAAAAATAAGCTATATTTTCCAAGTTGGAGGCCACTACCAGGGAGTAAATGACTATGGTGTGAGATAACCTGGTCATCATCCACCTAGGAATGCCCTCCCATTGGATAATATTGCTGTTGTAAATCATGCACATCAAATTTGACATGAAATTCACAAAAGAGTTTGCTACATGGAGATGGTGTGTTGTTAACTGTACAATTTAGTAGGCCCGGGTGAAATTTAAATTATCCTGGCATGAGTCTCAGAATTTTGCATTACGATTGTTACCTGACATTCCTGACATTATGCCATTGCGACATATATTGTAATTAAAGCAGAGTTCGCGGCAAAATTATACCATGGGAACAACACAAACAATCAGAATGAAAGAGACTGTTGTTCTAGTTCTATGGGGCATATCAGCAACACCCGGCAATATTTATCGCTCAGCGCTCTTAGCGTGAGGATAATTATCACTGGCTAGCGTGGATTTTTATCACTGAGATAGCGTGCTATTAGCAACGCTTATCTCCTCAGCGATAAAAATCCTCACGCTAACTGCCTAACGTGAGATTATCGCTGGAAACCCAGCGATAATCTCATGCAATGTGGCGTTAGCTAGTTGATAGGGACTCACAAACTTAGCCATGATATCCACCTTCCATAGGATATCATGGCTAGGTCAGTCCTGAAGCAGCCGTAAGGAAAGTAGCGATAACAGGGGTTATCGCTACTTTTCCTGACGCTATGCTTCATAGCGTGGGGCTTGATGATAGGAGAAATGTCGCTTAGCGACATTTCTCCTGTCATGTTAGGGCAGGAACGCCCACTTTGCATCTCATTAGAGATGCAAAGCTGGGCATTAGGAATCCCCACACTAAAGCAAGGTTTCACGCGTTAGCGTGGCCTTGCTAATTAGGCGATAAAATTATCGCCGCTTTTTGTCCGAGAACGGCCGCAAAAGCGGCGATAATTTTGTATTACTAGCTTGTAAATATGCCCCTATGTTTTTTAGGGAGGATCCATCTCATGTTAAAAAATAGTGCTTCATTAGAGATTTTCATTCAGCAGAATTGCACGTAATCTCATGCAAATTTTGCACACTCCTGCTATTTATGAGAAAGGTAACAACAAGCATTGACAAAACAAATAGGTCTCATGTACGGAAGGTATTGACTTTGTCAATTTTTTATACAGAAGTGGGGCTTCTGTGCAGAATAGCTGAAAATTATTTTAAAAAGCGCTACGACACTGACACCACTGGCCACGTCATAGCGCTTTATTTTATTGCTGGCGGGAAGGGGAGGTAACACAAAGGACGATTGGGGGGGAAGCACTATGATGGAGACAGCGCAGTCTGCCTCACAGTGTAATTTGTTTGTAATGGCGTGAGAATGGGGGGCAATACAGACAACTGAGGGAAGATGGATGGATGGTTGGGGCAACACGGAGAACTGAAGGAGAGGGGGCAAGGGGAAGGAACAAAAAGCTCAACGCGGTGGCCAGTGGAGTGTGTGTTATAGCACTTTTTTGTTATGGTGGGTGTGGGGCAATACTCACAACCGGTAGGAGGGTGGCAGCTAGGAGTCAACATGGAAAATAGGGTGGGAGCAAAGAGGCAACACAGACAATAGGAGGGGATGGATGGGAGTAAGGAGGGAACATGGAGAACGGGAGGGAGGGTAGCAGTAAGGAGGCATCATGGACAAAAAAGGAGGCAAGTCGGGAACAAAGAAGCAACAAATGACAATGGGAGAAGGAAAAAGGGAGGCAGGGCAACTGAGAGAGAGAAGAAAGATGGAAGAAGCATGCACGGGGAGAACTACATGAAAAAACAAGCACTCTTGTAGAGTGCTCAAACACAAAGACAAACATAGAGCCTAAAAAAATGAGCAGTGGACAGATGCAAGTATGCTCGCTCCCATGATCCAGGACAGTGACAAACACACCAAGCAAGTAATGATGCCTACAGCAGCTGACCAATAAGAAGTAAGTAAATGAGAGTGATAATGAAGCCAATCATTGGTAAGCAATGTGTTAAATGAGCTGAGGCTTCAAAAGTAGTTTAATATGATACAGCACCACCAACATACAACTCGATACTCGCTCTCTGTGTTCGCCCTCCAACTGTCCTCACACAGCATCCCCATGGAGACCAGAACGCTCGGAGCGAGCATGAATTACATCATGACACAGGTGTACACGAGATTATAACACATCCCCTATACACAATAATGCAGAAATCAAACATCAACAAAAGAACAAGAAGAAAGAAAAGGAAACAAGACAAAGTAAAATCTATTAAAAGGTATTCAAATGTAAATCATTCAACCTTGCAGGAGTACGATGCAATCTTTGAGGGAACCTCCTAAACTGGACATGACCTGGATCTGGTGGAGGTGGGGTATTAAGAGAATCGCCAAAACTTGGGAAAGAGGAAAAACTGGACTGTGCAAAATGTGAAACATCGCTTGGACTAGGAACAGAGGAAGGATCAGGCCCCGTGAATTTCACAAGCCTAGACATATTCCACTTGCAGCCATTCTGCATCGTAACAACATTCTTATGAATTGAAGAGATCATGAAGGGACCCATGAATTCCGAAACACCTTTTTTTGAGAATCTGGGTTTCTTAACCAAAACCCACTCACCAATGTTCCATAGTTTAGACTTAACAGCATTCTTGGAGTCAAAACGTTTTTTGTACTCTTTTTGATAAGAGTGACTCCTAGTTTCCACCTCCTTCCTATCCAAAGGGATTATATTTTGAGAAGGAAGCCAACAAGGATTCAACTTAGACCTGGCATGCCTGCCACGCAGAAGTAAGAAAGGCGAGTTACACATGACATGGTTAACTGTGGTACGGTGAGCCCACCAAGTATCACGTAAAACATCTTTAAGAGGGGTTTTCGTATCTAAGGCTGTTTGTACACAACCTTTGACCACACGGTTCATACGCTCTGCAAGACCATTAGCCCGAGGAGAGTAAAGAGCTGTCTTGAGATGAATGATGCCATGGTCATTCAAAAATTCCCCCATCTCAGAAGACACAAATTGCACTCCATTGTCAGTGATGAGATATTTGGGAATGCCCTCACCGGCAAATTCATCCTTCAAAAATTCAAGGATAACTCTAGTGTTGACATTGCTCACACATTTGGTAGATACCCACTTAGAAGTGTAATCTACCACAAGAATGACAAATCTTTCAGATGGCGCAAGTAAATCAAAGGGGCCCATCAAATCTAAACCCAACTTTGTCCACGGCTGATTGGGAACTTCAACCGGAGACAAAGGAGCATTGTTTACAACTTTAGATTTATCATTAGATGAACATTGATGACAATCCTAAACTACTACCTCCACTTGATGATCCACGTATGGCCACCAATATCTTCCACAAAGTCGTGTTTTAGTGAGACTCCTCCCAAGGTGTCCCTCATGAGCAAGATTTATCAGTTTCGGTCTCAATTTTAAAGGAGGAATAAATCTACTACCCCTCATCAAACCTCCATGCTAAATAGTTAATTCATTCCTAATGAATTAACATTTAACACTGGCGACGAGGATGGGATGGAGGGAAGAGCATTCGCATGTCTCTTCCCTCCATCCCATCCTCGTCGCCAGTGTTAAATGAGCTGAGACTTCTTCAAGTGCTTCAAAAGTAGTTTAATATGATACAGCACCACCAACATACAACTCGATACTCGCTCTCTGTGTTCGCCCTCCAACTGTCCTCACACAGCATCCCCATGGAGACCACAACACTCGGAACGAGCATGAATTACATCATGACACAGGTGTACACGAGATTATAACACAATGGACAACCTTTAAGCCCACAAATAGAAAACAAAAGGTCTCAACGAGACAGCAAACACGCTGCTTAGACGAGACCTAAAAAGCACACTAGTTTGATTATTGTAGGGATAAGCCTCCACCATTTTCTCCTATTGAAATGTATTGTATAGAATGCCTGGTATTGAGGCTCACACGAAGCTTAGCGAAAAAGTGATAACAGATTTTAGTCACAATATTAGTCTTTTATTGGTGTTGCGTGTATACTGAGCGTCAGTGTGTTGGGGAGCCTAAAGTCATTTACACAGGTGAAAACTCTAGCATCAGTTTAGATAATTACCTATTATAGAAATATGTTATAGAAAATTTCTCAGGGTGAAATGGGACAGTTGAGATCACGCACTCTCCTCTCAAATCAATCGAGACCTGCATTGTAAAAAACACCTTGTGCTTAAAAAGGATGGAGCCAGCTCTAACATAAACAGTATGGCTCATACGGGTATGGCGAGTGAGACTGAACTAAGGCTGTAAAAAATTCCTACCTTAATGAACGGATGAAACCATTACGCCCAAGTCCAGTACCATACAGGCTGTTCACTATCGTGTTTATAGTCCTGATAAAGACCCTATGGTGATGTTGTCCAACCACACTCGTTTTTATGGGGGGGTCAAAACGTTGACGTAAACTGAACAGATGTTCCATGTCCAAATAGACATTTCTATGTCAGAATGAAAATCATGTCTTTTTAGGGCCATCTAAACAGACGCCAAAGCAAGTTTTGTCTATATGTTATTTGTGTCTAATGTTTTTAGTGTCTTTTGTGCTCGTATCTGTGTGATTTATCAGGCACATTTATATGTCACAAAAGATTTACTGTTCAATTATTTTTTATATTTTGTAGCAGTCCTGTTCTTTATTATTTATATGTGTATCATCACATAGGATGTATGATTTTCTAAATATATCGGTCCTACTTTTCCAAGTAAACAGTTGTTGTTATTTGTCATGTGTTTTACCATGTATGGTCAGTAGTGTACTTCTGTGTATCATTGATTGATACTCCTAAATCGTTGTGGACAAACTTATCAAAAATCAATTGTAACTTTCATGGCAGAACCTCTGCCTCTATATTGTCGGAATTGGCCAGGTTCTGCATGATGATGGGATACCCCATTATAATTAGGGCTCCCGGTTTTCCGTATTTACGGATTTATACATATAAATACAGACGGAAATCGATATTTCCTTTGTCTGTATTTATATTTATAAACGGTAAAATACGAGTAAATGTTGCCGTGCTAGTCTCCCGCCTCCCGATTCCTGCAAGCAAAAACCCGATGCCTCTGGGTTTCAGCTGACAGGGCAGTATTGTGTAACGTGCTCATTCTTCCAGCAATAGTCGGAGTGGCGATGCAGGGGCTCTAGAAGGGGTCAACAACCAACAACCAACAAAGCCCCATTAACAATCGAATGGTCTTTTAAAGACCTGTGAAGTGCTCGGGGCGGCTGTGTGTGTGCCCTTTGATTTGACAGAGGCCCCTTGTTTTACGGTGGGGGGGCACGGGTCTCACGGGGGCATGCGAAGACAAACATTGTTTTTCAAACTTCCTCTTTATAAGAATCAAATGCAATCACCTGGGGTCTGAAAGCGTCATCTAGAGCGTTTCGCAGTTCTGTTTTATTTGCTGGCACTATAAACCGGGCTCAATGGTGGGTGGAAGTTTCAGATTTTTTTTGTAGCGCCTCGAGCTTCTCACCAGTAGCGCAGCGCTCGGATTTCCATTATTCCGACCGTAGTGAAGTTTTGCGGGCCATTAGCACGCGAAAGCGCTACCTAATGGCCCTGCACTTGACCTGCCTGGAGTCAGAGGCCACCCGCCCTCTGCCTTTTGTTATGCTGCAGGAAGGCTCAGCCGTTCTGGGAAGGGCAGAGAACGGAGAAAAAATAAACGCTGTCTCTTTTCCTTCATGGCAAGGACCGTGTCCACTACTCCTGATCTGCCTCTGGCGGCTGCCCTCCTCTCTTTATGCCTCCATCTCTTTCTGTCTCTGTCTCGCTCCTGCTTACTTGCTGATTTCAAGAGGCAGCTCTTAAGGTACTCTCTCTTGCCTCTCCTTTTCTTTATTTGTTCCCCTGTGAAATTGATCCAAAAAAGGCTGAACACTTTGGCTGTAAATGTCCTCATTTTCTGACCGTTTTCTATTGAAAAGAAAAACCTCGGAATGGAGAGAAAAAATAGTTAAATACCTAAATAAAGCAAAACAGAGTGGACAGCAGACAGGCCAGACTGTTATTTACACCCACACACATTAGCGCCACTTTACAGAGTTTGCCAGTGAAAGCGCTACTTTCTTTTTATCTTCTTTCTTTGAACAACAATGTTTTCCCAGGGTGGGTAAGTGCGCCATTCCTAAAGGGACTGCAATACCTGGTTGATGGGTAGAGTGGAAACGTTTAATATGATCGTTTTCAACTTTTTAATTATTTTAGCTTATAAAATGCGGCTCTGTGTTTGGGGATGTGGTCTTTTTTAAACCAAACTGCATACATTTTGAAAGGATATAAGCAATGGACATTGAAAGGGGTCCCTTCCTGGTCCTGTAGCCATGTCTTGAACTTTTCAGGCAAAATCACTTACTGATTTCTGAATAATGAGTTTAAAACCGTTAAGGTAACCATGTTTTTTTCTGATTACAGTTCACATGATTTGCTTATTCTTGCATTCCCTATGAGTGTTTGCTTTTTCCAGGGTGTTATTCATTTTTTTTCAGACAGCATTTTACTGTTGTCTAGTGCATAATTTGAATTTAGTCGCAGCACAATTGAGTTGTGCTGAAGGCAGTGCGAGTTTCTCTCAGTGGGGCAGTATGGTGTAAATAAATGTGGAAAAATACTAGCTGTAGCGTTGCCTTTTGCTTGTGGCAAAAATAAATATGGATAAATACAGAAAAAAAGCCCAAAAAATAAATATGGATAAATACAGATGGAAATGGCAAAAAAATAAATACCATAAAACCGGGAGCCCTAATTATAATTGATGGTTTATTCATGTATGGCATAATATGTTTTATAGGGTTAAAGCTAATTGATGACAGGTCACTACCTAAGTCTAGCATCCTGATCCAACATCAGTTCCCTCAAGCCATCCATCTTAATTGTTACTTGATACCCCTTTAATTTTACAATAGTTTTATTTTGGTAGACAAAGAAGTTTTTTGTCTCACTCGTCCGTTGAAATGGACAGGAGAACATTGTTTAGAGGTGCAATGAGCTGTTTAGCGACAGATCTCACATTTAAGATGATTAGATTTGGGCCTCTGAGCCCAAACAAATGTGTTTCTACTTCTTATTCTTCTTCCTTTTGTCAGTAGTTGTTTCTCCCTGCATGAAAAAGCGATGGCTTCAAAATCATCTTTATTAATAGTTAATCTTGGGGGAGGAGCCAAGATGGCGACCGGAGCAGACGCTTGAGCGCCCGGCTCCGTCGGCCCGTGGCCTCGGACTACTATCCTGACGCCCATCCTCGCCGATTCTCGAGGTGCAACGTGTGCGAAGACGCGCTGACCGCGCTGCCGCTTTCCCGGAGTCTCAGCCCGCCCGGATGCCCGAGTTCTGGGTGCTTTTGTCCTCTGCACTGAACCCCTGCGCCATTATGGCCTTTGCCGGCCCCCTGGAAGCTCCGCAGATACCGGACCAGCTAGCGCTAAACTGAGCCCCGCGGTCCCGATCTCACCTCGCACCACGGATCGTTGCCGGATGAGTCCGGGGAGGGACGGCCGGACACCTTCTGCACCCTGTGCCTGACGGGCTGGAGCTGTGGGGTGGGCCCCGGTGCGGCGGGTCTCCTGCCACGCTCTGAGGACCGCGCTGTGGGAGGCTGCTGACCCCCTTCACCTATTGCCTAGCCGGCGGCAAAGAGAACCTGTGAGTAGAGAAGCGACTGTCGGCCTTCCCTGCTGCGGTTTAGACCTGAGGGGAATTGACTCCTTGCCACGACCCCCCCCCCCTGGCCATTGCAACGTACAGCGGCAAAACATGGCGTTGAGTGCCTGCTCGCGGCTGGGGGGTGATACTCCGGTCTCGCCCGCTGCCCACTTCGCCCTCCCTCTTCCGGACACCAGCTCCACAGTGCCGTCCCGGATTGCTGCCGATGTGGGGGCCCAGCTTCCGCTGACATGCGGCTCCGTTCTGGCTGTCCTGCGGGACTTTCAACTACAGATGTGCGCTGGCCTGCAGGCGCTGAGTGAGCGGTTTGACCCCATACTGTCGGCTGCGGGTCGTGAGCGCTCTGTTTGTCATCCACAGGGCGTGGGTCTCCCGGTGCTTTTGTCCTCTTGCGGGGACGCAACGGCGGTGTATGATTGTGCTACACTGGTGCCTTCATCCGGCGTTCCCGGCACCCGGGGTCCACCGCTCTCCACCTCAACTGCGGATACTTTGTCCCCCTGGTCATGGCTGCCTGCTTCATTGTTGCCTGCTTCACCGCGTCCGCAAGAGTATCCTGCTGAGCGACACCTAACGGCTCCGAGGAACCGTCCGCTGTGGCCTACTGCTTCTTTTTTGTGGAACTCCTGTACTTTACTTGCCAGGTTTGGATTTTATGTGGTGCAAAGAGGGACCTCAATAGATGGTCGGCGGCCATTTCGTGATCCTACTTCACCATCTTCTCACAAGCGGCCATCTTGTCTTTGTCTGCTCGGGACACGGGGCCTTCATGTAGGGGCTGGTTTAATCCCAAGCCCGCGATCGGGCCAGGGCTAGACTGACTTCTATCGCCATGGTTCATGGACGGGCTGGCCTGGGACTGGAACTGTATGTATGTTTTGTGCGCACTCGTCGCGACTTGTATTCCCTCGCTTAAATTGTGGTGACAGGGTATCTTCGCATGCAATTTTTTGGCGTAGTGGGCTCTCAGTGTGTGGAGGCCATAACTGGCTGATGGTTTGGGGCGCTCTGGTGTCCCGTGGGCTCCTCCTCACCTTCTTTTCTGTTTTCTTCATTTCTTTACTCTATTCCTACTTTCTCTCTTGTCTATATTTCGGGTTCATTGGGCGACAGGCACTATGCTGGGGGGGGGGCAGGCCGTAGCCTCCGCATTGGTGTTGGGTGGGGGTATTATACGCTGTACTTAATTAGTTCTATGGGCCTTTTTTCTTTTATGTCTCTGCGCTCTACTTGCTTCGATTCGGGGTCCGGGTGTGGGGTGGATCGAGTGGGGGCGGCTCTGGAGGGGTGCGTACTTGCTCATGTGACTATCCTGTTATATCTCTGCACCGCCTCACTGCTTGAGATTTTACTTCCACTGTTGTTTTTACTGATGTTGCTGCTCTCCCGTGTGGTGAAGCTATCTTGCGGACTCGAATCTCCTTTGTTCTTATCCTTCACTTACTTTTTTTTCCCCGATAAAATTACCTTAAAAACCTAAAATTAACCTTCACCTCTCCTTCCCCGGGTGTCAAAGATATCTCCAGTATGTAACTCATAACTCGGTGTTAATCTTGACCGTTGACGCACGGGGGCTGTAATGTGGGTATCAGTGCTTCACTGTATCGTGGCCGGCCTGACGGTTGTAGGCCCGTATTTGTTCTTTTAAGATGCACGAATAAAGGTTTTTAAAAAAAAAAAAAAAAAAAAAAAAATTAATAGTTAATCTTAAGAAAATGATAAAATTACACTACAGTTTGTGGCAAAACTATAGCATGGGAGCACTGGAACAATGCAAACAACCAGAACATGAGCAGCTGTTAATTGCAGCAAATGTGTTTTTGTGCTTGCTTTAGTGTGAAGTGTGTCTTTGTGTCGAAAATTAACTCGAGGATGCATTTTGCTCCACAATACAGCACTAAATGACAGATTTGCATTTTGCATACATTTTCCTGATATTTCACGTAATGTCGCAAAAACAAATTCATTTCACAATTCTAGGTGATTTCAGTTTTCACCTAGAAAATAAGGTGGATCCAGATACCAAGGATCTCACAGCCTCCCACTCTCTTTTGGGCTTACCACAACTAGTTGGGGGTCCCACGCATTCATGTGGCCATACCCTAGATGGCATCTTTTCAGACTGTCCTCTTATTCAGGTCTCCCCTTCCCTACCATTAACCAGGTCATACCATAAAGCAGTGATGTTTCATCTGAACCTAGTGGACCACAATCCGACTGAGCACATAAGCCTGCCGAACTATCGACCCTGGCACTTCATTTCGGAAGATCTGTTCACAAAATCTCTGCTTGAATCTAGCTTACCAATTTCTCCCAATTTGGATCAAGCAACCGATGATTATCATTAATGGATTAGTGATTCCAGCTAGACAAGGAAATAACGATAGAACTGTTCCGTCTGAACCTTGGTTTAACGAAGAGCTAAGACTGGCCAAACAATCGTGAAGAAGGTCAGAGAGGAAATGGAGGCTGAACTATCACTCAGAGGATAAAGACACCTATAAAGCAGAACTATTACAATATATGAAACTTTTGAACAAAACTAAATCTAAGTTTTTTATGGAAAAGATTAACTCGGCTAGGAACACCTTTAAAGAGTTTTTCTCCACAGTGGACAAACTAAGCAACCCGCCACCAGCCAGTAACCTTAATGCAGATGCATCATTCTGCAATAAACTTGCTACCTTTTTCAAAAGCAAGGTAGAAGTGATTTTCAATGCATTAACTTCAAGCCCAAGCACAGAGGGGCAGTGCTCGAATGACAACCCACAGGCAGCTAGGGATAACGACAACTCACAGCCAGAGGAGGGTAATGGGGACAAAGATGGAAAGATGAGCGGGAAAGCCACTACTTTGGGGACCGACGTATCAGGACGGACCCTATCCATTAACTCCACTCTCTCTGCATTCTCCCCTCTCACAACAGACCAAGTTACCAACTGGTTCAAGCAAATTAAGTCAGGCTCACCTTCTGACCCATGTCCGCCCAGACTCTTGAAGCTAGCTTCTACCCTAGTTCCTGAACATCTCTTGGAGATCTTTAATCAAATGCTCCAGTCGGGATATTTCCCCCACAAATGGAAAATCGCATCATTCCTTCCTCTTTTAAAAAAACCTAATCTGGATGCCGATAATCCCAATAATTACAGGCCAATCTCTCGACTTCCCTTCCCGGCTAAACTCATTGAGAAAGCTATCAACACTGAGCTCACTCTATTTATCCAGGAGCACAATTTACTGGATGCATCACAGTTTGGTTTCAGAAGCCAACATAGCACTGAGACAGCCCTGATTACAGCTACAGAATATGTCAGAACTACTCTAGTCAAAGGAGGGAACGCAGCCCTAATATTTTTAGACCTCCCAGCAGCGTTCAACACTGTCAACCAGCAACTCCTTATCAACCGGCTGTCCAAGTTAGGAGTCAGAGGTACAGCCCTTAAACTCTTCAGCTCGTTTCTCACTGACAGACTTCAGTATGTGAAATGTAACAGTCATAGATCCACGTCTTTCACCCTTTCATGTGGTGTGCCACTAGGGTCTGCATTGAGCCCTACTTTTTTTTAATTTATCCGTCACACCCCTGGCTTCGCTAATCAAAGACTTAGGATTCTCGGTTGTCTCTTATGCTGACGACACCCAAATTGTAGTGTCTGTCACAGAGAATGCAGATAACACAGCTAAATGCTTTCCCAACTGCATGGTACAGATCAGAGCTGGATATCAAAACATTGTCTGAAACTGAACTCAGACAAAACTGAGGTTCTACTCTTTGGCAAGCAACCCTCTTTCTGGTCTCCTTCCTGGTGGCCTCAAGTGCTGGGTTCCCTCCCCATTCCAGTGCCAAAAGTGAAAAACCTGGGAGTACAGTTTGATGAAAAATTGTCTTTTGTGGGACATGCCAATGCCATTACCTCATCATGTGTTTTCATCTTTAAATCACTCAGGAAGGTTTATTTTTTAATCCCTATGCACCTACGCAAAGCAGTGATCACCATACTGATCTTCTTTAAAATAGATTACTGCAACAGGCTCTTCTTGACCGCCCATAAGATAGCACTGGACAAACTACAAATGATCCAAAATGCGGCCACCAGATTGCTTCTGGGAATTCCAAAGCACTAGTCGGTGTCCAAGTTCCTCCTACTACTCCACTGGCTCTCGGTCAAGAAGAGGATTATGGTCAATGCCTTGTGCATAGCCTTTAAGGCCCTCCACTCAGAGGGTCCAGCCTCTATTAAGCAACTCTTACATCTGTACACCCCTGCCAGAACCTTAAGATCGGCCTCCCAGGCTAACCTGTTTGTTCCCAAGTTTAAAAGAGCTACCTGGGGAGGCAAGAGCTTTACAGTGCCCACTGCCAAACTCTGGAACACAATGCCAATATCACTCAAAACTTCAGGAAATCTATTCACATTTCAAAAAGCTCTTAAAACGTGTTTATTCAACCACTAGTTTATCCTTCTTCTCCACCCTTCCTGTGCTTCACTAGGCTGGTGTTATTTTTCTTCAGACCCACCCCGTTCTTTGGCAGTCAGCGCCTAGACACCCATGGGTAGTAGTGCGCTTTAGAAATCATTATTTCATTTTATTTCATGTGTGCCTCATATGTGCCTTTGTACTTTGAAAGATGTTGCTTAATTTATCCTTCCGGAAAAATATTTTCCCATGACCAAACCTCATACTTTACACTCCTGCCAATTCATGTCTCCCTTCCCTGTCCCAGAAAATGGTATAACTTCTGGCCTTGTGAGGAGAAAATCTGTGTCTTTTTTAAGATGGAAAACAACCAGGTCAGGTTTATTAAACAACCAAAAACTTTCGAGATCGAGTGAATGTTCACCATCTTCTGTTCAGACCCCACATTAAAACCACCACAATCTTCCCCTTTACTCACACTTAAAAGTACACTATTCTGGTGTCCTTTTAAATGTGAGCAAATCTATTTATAAATGCTAATTCCTTTTTTTATATTCCAAATGTGAATTTGCACTTGTGATTTTTTCATATTTGCACTGCTAAGCCATGGTTAGCTGTGCAAATAGCTTGGTGAACTGGCTAAAAGTGCTTTCTGTGCATGAAAGGAAAATAAATATCTGGTGCAGAGGTTTGATAATGCTATTATACAATGCGCAATAACTATGATTAATACTTTAGAATATGTTTTTGGACGTTTTATATTGTGGTTGTCCATAGAACTGTTTATCCTGGATAGTTGTTGTACCCACGATTGAGAGGTTCTGGAGAGGCATGCTGTAGAAGTCTTATTCCCTCTGTTATAGCTGATGGCAACAATATGTCGGGCAAAGAGAATATCTTTCCCAGTGCCCTAGTAGTTTGTCACCTTTATGTTTCTGCTGGCACCTTATGAGGGGATTGTGATGTTTGCTGGAGCTGTTCTTCACAAGCCTGCCTCCTCTTGATATTTTCTATACTTGGCCAGGACTTTCCCCTCATTACTGCTCCTCGAGGACCGGGGCTGCCATGGGACACATTCCGTCACCCTTTCATGCCTTTCTGCGGCTTTGGTGAGCATTTTTTCATGATAAACGCGATTGGCGCGTTTTTTCCTTAATCTCGCGCCTGCCTTTTTGTCCGGCACGACACTCGTCGCCTCATAGCTTTCTCGACGAAGAATGTTTCCAGAGACATTTGTTTTCTATATAACCTGCAATTCATGCCATTTAACGCTGGGGCTATTCTCCTTGCTTTTACTTGACACATGATGTTGAAAATGAGCTTTTTGTCACCTTTATATTTCTGCTGGCACATTATGAGGGGATTGTGATGTTTGCTGGAGCTGTTCTTCACAAGACTGCCTCCTTTTGATATTTTCTATATTTGACCAGTGGGATACCTGTTTTTCTCAACCTTTTTCTCCTCAAATTTATGAACATTGTGGTTTCTTTGAAGAGACATTACTTGCAGCGGGCAGCGCTACATTACTAACTGAAATTGTATGGGGAGAACGAAATCTTGACGTGGTGTAGCTGGTCCTCCTGTCCCTTTTTCCTCTTTGGCAGACCATAATCCCTATTCAATTCTCGCAACAACTATGGACAACATTGAAAGCCCTACATCATCGCCTCGTATGGACGTTCTGGTACTATCTACTAATACCTCACTCCCCTCAACTGCTCCTGTTCCAAAATTACTTATCACTACTAGTAAACGGATTAAAACAAATCCTCCGTCACCTACCACATCTCCTCCACCAGACACTATGGAGGTGTTACTTGAGAAAATACAAGCTCTTCGTCCATATATGGAATAAACAAATAGACGTCTTCAATCCTTGGATGACAAGTGGTCTACTATGGACAATAGGATTATACTGATGGAACGACGAGTGGATTCTATCCAAGATGTAATCCATCAGGTTCCTACTGTACAATCTGATATTCTCTCTCTCCAGAAACAGGGGGAAAATTTGGAAAACCGCAGCTGTCACAATAACCTGTGCATTTATGGCCTGGCAGAAGGTTTGGAAGGTTCAGATCCCATCTCTTTCTTTAAAACTTTTCTTCCACAAATCCTTGGTCTCCCTTTGTCTCCTACTTTGAACATCCAACGAACTCACCGTTTGGGTCAGAATCCAACTGCAACAACCTCTTCATCCAAACCCAGAGGAGTCATTATCTATTTTTTAAAGTATACTGACTTACTACGGGTCTTACAAACTGCTAAGTCTAAAGATTGGCACACCTGGCAGGGTTCCACCCTCTTTTTTGCTCAAGATTATGCCAAGACAACAGCAGAACATCGGAAGAAATTTCTTGCTATGCAACCGGCTCTTCGTACTCCCAATGCTCGTTATGGACTTTTCCACCCCTGCCTCTTCAAAGTTACATACCGAAATAAAACGACGACTTATGAAGATCCTGCTCTGATCCAGAGTTTTTTGGACCAATGCCGTGAAAATGATATGGACATATCTTGTTTTGTCCCTGTTTAATTGTTGTCCTCTTATGTCTCTTTGTACTCTTCCTATCTAAACATTTTGGTTTTTCATTTTTTCAGCCTTATTTTATGTTGTGTTAATGTACCATATTCCTATTTCTCACTTGTTCATATTTTCTCTCTTTTTTATCCATTAGGTGCAGTAATTTTGCATATGTAATCTATGTCATTCCTGGTCTGTTCTGGATGATGTCCTCCTTCCCAGATCCGCCCGGTTAGCTGTGCCATTTTCCCTATGTGGCTTCACCACCCTCATCCTTTTATGTTATTTGTAGTAAGTCAGTGTGTTTTTGAATCTTCTAGCTTGCTTTCTTTCTTCAATGTATTTATCTTTCTTTCTTTATTGTATTATCTTCATCCTTCTTCACTTACTTCTGAATCTCCTTGTTTCTCAATGATGCCTTTTTCTTCTCTTTCCTCTCTCTTTCCTCTTTCTATCTCTCTTCTTTCTTTTCTTTTCTCTACTTTCTTTCTTCTTCTTTCTGTTGCTCTTCTTTTTTATTTCATTCTTATACTACTTCTCATAACTACATTTCCTTTTTCTTTTACTAGCAATTTAATATTATCTGGTATGGCTGCATGTTTACAGTATTATTCATTGATATTTTTTTTCTGTTTCAACTGTTATATTGATTACCATGCACTGTTTATATTGTTTTATCTCTTATAAATGGCGTTAAAAGTTGTTTCATGGAACGTTAAAGGTTTAGGCTCCCCAATCAAATGTCAGAGGGTTCTCTCCCATTTATCTAACTTGAACTGTGATATAGCTTTATTACAAGAGACTCATGTTGTAGATAAAGAAATTCTTAAACTTAAAAGATTATGGGTAGGTAACATTTTTGCATCCCCAGGCACAGGTCATCGCAATGGTGTTATCATTTTATGTCAAAAACGTCTTGACTTGCAGATTATTACTCAAGAATCAGATACCTCAGGTACATGGGTTTCTGTCTCACTTTTACTTAATAATATACCCATGACCCTTTTTAACCCTTATTCTCCTACTGCTCCAGGTGTCACTTTTTGGCCCACTATTTTATCCAAATTAATGTCTTTTCAAGATGATTATTTATTAGTTGGAGGTGACTGTAATATGGTTTGGACCCGATTATTGATCGTAAATCCACTTCTAAATTCAGTCCACTATGTTCTCCCAGTTTACCTCCACTATTCAGCAACAGTTATTAGTAGACTCATGGCGCTTATGTAACCCTACTCTTTTAGTGTATACTTTCTTTTCCACAGCAAACTCTTCTCATTATACGTATTGATTACCTCTTTACCTCACAATCACTCGCTCAACATATCCTACAAGCTGACATTGGTTCTATCCTAATTTCTGATCACGCACTGGTTATCTTAAGTCTAGATATCTCTTCTCCTACACAAGGCACTAGAAGGTGGAGGTTTAATAACTCTCGTCTTCTAGACCCTAATTTTACCCAGCAATTTGAATCGTTTGCCACTACTTTCTTTACTGAAAATAAATCCCCTTCTATATCTCCTCAAATTATTTGGGACTCTTTTAAGGCGGCCTCCAGAGACTTTATTATTTCTTTTGTATCCCGTCGCAAGAAATCTTCCCTCTCTAAATTAAAACATCTTATGACACAAATTAAGCAATTAGAATCTTCCTTTTCTATCTCTGGCTCTAAATCTTGTTTGGATAAGCTTGTTCGAACTAAATTTAAATCCAGCAAGCTTTCTACAGACAATGCCAACTCATTTCTACTTAAATCCTCAGCCAAATATTATGGCGGCCAGGATAAAACTGATACCAAAGGAAATGATGGACGGAGTGTTGAACATTGCAAGCACTCACCCCCAGTCAACTGATCTGGGTTTAATCCATCACCGTTCTTTAGCCCACTCTGCCACCCCAGTTCAGACATGTCCATATGCAAATCAGTCTGACCCTGTGCCTCATGGGAACAGTCCAGCCTGAACTGCCAAGCCATGTCTTCCCTGGACCGGAAACAAGCTTCCTAGGACCGGTTTCTGGCATTTCAGCCGTCTTCAGCCAGGCTTGCTTGAATCCAGTGGCAAAGTGAGCAAGGGACTCACGTCTGAGCATACCCTGCCAACTTGTGGCGAACAAAGCAAAAACCAAAGGAATTGATTGACAGAATGTTGAACATTGCAAGCACTCACCCCCAGTCAACTGATCTGGGTTTAATCCATCACCGTTCTTTAGCCCACTCTGCCACCCCAGTTCAGATATGGCCATATGCAAATCAGTCTGACCCTGTGCCTCATGGGAACAGTCCAGCCTGAACTGCCAAGCCATGTCTTCCCTGGACCGGAAACAAGCTTCCTAGGACCGGTTTCTGGCATTTCAGCCGTCTTCAGCCAGGCTTGCTTTAATCCAGTGGCAAAGTGAGCAAGAGACTCACGTCTGAGCATACCCTGCCAACTTATGGCGAACAAAGCAGAATAAAGCTGGGACATTTCTAGCCAATTATTAAAAAATTAAGAAAGAACGTACTAAGATTAGTTCTATTCTTGACTCTAATGATCGTATGCTTTATAAAAAAGAGGACATTTTGTCGGAGTTCACTGACTTTTTTCAATCTCTCTACACCCCTGAAATTTCTGTCCCTCCAGATACAATCTCTCAGTATCTTTCCTTTATTATCCCTCCTTCCTTTCCAGATCTAGACTTTTCGGTATTAAATGACGGCATAAAAGAATCTGATATCAGTAATGCTATTCATACTATTAAACGGGGTAAAAACCCAGGACCTGATGGTTTCACTATTGAATTTTATTCTAATTTTTCCATTTCCTTATTCCCAAACTTCATCAACTATTTCACTTCTTTATCTCTCCTAAAAAATCTGGAGGATCTTTTCAAGAAGCTCTAATATGTTAATATGTTTAATGCCTAAAGACGGCAAAGATCATACTCTGTGTAAGAATGTTCAACCTATTTCTCTAATTAATCTTGATTATAAGATTTTTGTTAAAATCCCAGCGTTTCGTTTAGAGAAATTTCTACTCTTGTTAATTGGTCGTGAACAATGTGGTTTTATTAAAGGCAGACACCTTTCTGACAATACTAGACTCTTTTTCAATGTCCTTACTAAAGCTAGATCCTATAAAGGTTCATTAGCCGCCATTTCTTTAGATGCTAAGAAAGCCTTTGATACAGTGGGATGGCCTTTTATTTTCTCTACTTTATTCTGGTTTGGTTTTGGTCCTCCATTTATAAATTATGTTTCTTTACTCTATTCCTCCCCAGTTTCCTCTGTACTCTCAAATGGTCTTCTTTCATCAAACTTCCTACTGCACCGTGTTGCACGACAAGCTTGTCCCCTTTCTCCACTCCTCTTTATTCTTGCCTTGGAGCCTTTTTTAATAAAGATCCGTTTAAATTCCCAAATCACAGGTTTTAAATATGGCTGTAACCAATTGAAATTATCTGTTTACGCAGATGATATTTTGCTCTTTTTGTCCCATCCACAATCATTTCTTCTGGCTTTCTTATCAGAAGTAGAATCCTTTGCGTCTGTATCTGGCTACAAGTTAAATATTGATAAAGGTGAAATTCTTCCATTAAATAAATTATGCTTTTCTGCGGATTATACTGCATCTGGTTTCAAATGGAGCTCTGACAAAATTAAATATCTGGGCTTATGGTTTAAACCCTCTATTAAAGATTCTATTTTAACTAATTTGAAACAACTCCAGTCTTTTTTTAGATCTGCTCCATCTAAATGGAATCCTTTGTTTTTATCATGGTGGGGTCATCTTGGCACAATCAAAATGATGTTAGTCCCTGGTATTCTTTTTATCTTTCCAATATCCCTATAACTATTGTCAACTCCAATTTTAAAACCATATATTCCATATTATCTAAATTTTTATGGAACAACAAAACACCCGCATCTCCTTACATAAACTTAAACGTCCTAAATTTTTAGGAGGCGTTAACTTCCCAGACTTCCAACTCTATCATAATGCATTCTCTCTCAGGCAGGCCTCGTTATTCTTATTAGAAGACGATGATTACCGCCCTTTACCATTATGGGTTGCCGTTGAAAAGTCCTTTTTTCAGCCTTCTTGTCTTTCAAGAAACCGTATCCTTTTCTCAATAACCTATTTCTTTTTCTCTCCCGATACTCAATAACTCTTGCAAGCTTCTTAAACCTATATTTACCAATCACATTTCTCCTTCAGACAAATTTCTACAATCTTCCATATGGTATAATAAAGACATTAAACTAAATAACAAGTTCTATTTTGAGACAGAGCAAGAAAATTAAATGAAATTAACAATTTAGCAAGGAAGAACTCTACAGTGTTTTTTAATTTTATGTGTGTTAAATTTAATACAATGCTATCTATATAGCAAGTCCCTGAAACAACTGTAGTTAGTGGAGTGTGAATGTTGACAGGGTGCTGTTAGTGTCCACAGCACAAAACGTCAAACGATATGACATGTACAAGTGAAGTTTTTTGCCTTAACTTTAAGTCACACCCTTACATATTCTCTTAACACCTACCTCCACCATGTACTCTTTCTACATCAAACATTTTTTTCTTGTGTAAGATATCATAGCACATAAAGTAAAATATTAAAAATTATACTTTTATCAAAACTATAGACAGCCACATGCACCAGAACATCATTGGCATATAGTAACCTGCAGTGGCGGTTGGTGGCAAATCAAATGGGGGTTGCAAAAAATATACACATAACACATACACATAATACACATGGCAATACACAATAATATACACATTAAGATAAATGAACACATAAAAAACATCACTTACCTTACACTGCAGCTCCACGTTCTGCAACAGTCCTGCAAGCGCAAAGCCCACAGCCAACTCTCTCATCCAATCAGGAAGCTGTTCTAAAGCATCTTGATTGGGTGGAGCAGGTTGGCTCCATGCTCCAAAAGGCACTGTAGGCCTGTGCCTGCTCTCCAACCCAGCTGTCCAAGACAGCCGGGTTGGAGAGGTTTGAATGGCCCATGTCGGTTTGGCCGTAGCAAGGTATCTGGCTAAACCAACATGCGCAATGCAAACTTAAGTGGCCACTGCTCACTGCTGCCAATCATTGGCAGCAGTGATGCATTGGCCCACCCTGCTCTCGCACTCCGTTTGCTGACTGAAAGCGTCAAAAATAAAATGGTAAAGTAATTTTATTACCATTTCATTTTAGACGCTTTCTGCCCAGCAGTGTGGGGGATAATGTGGATTGTTAAAATTTCTGACCTGTTAGATGAGGGAGGTGTTGAGGGCTTGATCCCCCACACGTTGCCAAAGGTAGCATGGGGGTTTACATTGTGAGTTTTCTTTTCAATATCTGACAGTGTTCCTGAAATTTACAAGAAATTCAAAAAGCAATCTAGGCTCTTATTTTACGTCTCCCTCTGCCTTCCGCAATGATGGGGGAGAGAGGTATCTAGAGGTTTTTAACCATACCCATTTAGCCTAGGGGTAATAGGGTACATTGTTGTATTCACCTCCACCTTGCAAAGGACCCGGGTATATTTTAACTCCCTGCATTGCCCTATGGTTGGGGGCAATATACAAGTTTTAACTCCCACCATTCCCAAAGGTGGTTTGTCGATGTTGTATTCACCCCACCTTGTTAATGGTCAAGCTTGGATTATATTTGTTCCAGGGTCCCCGGTTCATATTTGTTCCTACAGCTACCATGTCTAGCAGGGGGAGGGGACAATATTGAGCCCTCCCACTTAGGCAATGTTTGTGGTGGTATATTTTTACTCATTTGTGGCTTTAGGCTAGAGGCCATAAACAGGTTTTAAACCACACCACGTCCTAGAGTGGGGAGTGAATATTACGTCCAGCCCACCTTGCTCCAGAATGGGGTTGGAGTACATTTTGCTCCTGCTTAGCCAAAGGGAGAAGGTCACATTTTAGTTTCACCCTGCCTTGACTAAGGGCTAAGGACTTTGTTTAGCCTCTATCCCTTCTTGCTAATGGTGGGATATTAGCAATTCATAGTGGTAGCTAGCAGTTGCTTTGGTGCCATCTATGTATATGTGAAGGAGGCACCAGGGTAGCTGCAAGTTGTTCCACTTCTCTATCAACCACAAAATGCTACAGGCCATGGGAAGGACATCTGACACCTTGCTTCTGATTCCATTTCGCAGTTGCAAACAGTGGGCAGTGGAAGCTGTAAGTTGCCCACACCTTTATGGGCCTTAAAATGCTGTGAGCCAAGGAGGAGCAGGGTGGCTTGAAATCTGGGCCCAAAGGCAGTTGTGAGTTGTCAGGCTCCTCCATGGCCCCCTACATGGAGGACCGGGGCACCTCTAAGCAGCTCTTTGTTGGTCTTCTTCAAATGAAATTGGGAACTTGAGTAACTGTTCCCTACACCTCATTTTGGCAATCCCCCACCTCCACTCTTGCCCTTAGGCAAAGCGTTGATGGAGGTTGCAATATTTGCTTGTGCCCTTGAAATCCCCCTAAACTTGACACTGTGGGGGTGGGGGGTGTACCACAACTGTCGTGAATACCACATGTAACAACAAAATGCCTTGAACAAGGCAAGGGGGAGTTATTAACCCTGTGTACTTAGTCAATGGGTGGGTGCAAACACTTGCCCCTAGCATCGTTGGGCTTTCCGCACAGAATACAGAAACCAGACAGCTAGCTGCTTCACTGTCCCAAAATGATGGCCTAAGCTCTTAGCCACAGTGGAGAGATGTTTGGGGGCATGGATAACACCCGCAGCCTAGAAGCAAGACTGTAGATATCTGAAAATTTAACACCTCACCTTTCAGCAAGCCAAGCTTTTTTTTGGAAAAGGTCAATAGGCTAAGTAGTCCTTCACGGGTGCTTGGCAAGACCAGGAAGTGTATGTTTTTTTACACTCTGACCTTCTCAGGCATAGATGTATTTATAACCACCCATGCCTCCCTGGGTCGGCCAAGGTGAATCGGTATGAAGGCCTTTTTTTAGGTCGAAGCCTACCTGACAGGTCAGCTGTCTGGTTTGCTAAGACTTCTTATGGATATTCTGAAAGCTTCCCTGGGAATGCATTTCTGCCAGTGTTTAACCCCTTTCACGTGCATGACGGAACCACTCCGTCATGAGCCACGGGCGGCGTGTGCTCATGACGGCGTGGTTTCGTCATGCTGCGGCCGCTCCGCCCACGCGGCACTAATTCCCCGCTTGTGCGGGCGAAATACTGAGTGGGTGGAGTCGTGACGGAACCACGCCGTCATGAGCACAGCTCACCCGTGACTCATGACGGCGTGGTTCCGTCACGAGCATGGCGGCGCCGCGCTCACCCCAAACCCCCCAGCGCCGCGGCGGAATTCGCGCCGCAGCGAAGGGGTTAACATTGTCTTTGTGGTTGCAACTTACAGTTGCTTGCTTTCTGTTTGCTGGCTTTATTTGTTTTAGTTTGTCGGTCCCAGGGAGCGTATCCTATTTACTATATTCTACCACAGTGCTCACTTTCTATAACAGGCCTTTAAATCTTGTTCTTAACTTCTCACATTTGCTGTGCATTCAATGACGGAGGTTGGATGTCAGGCTCTGTCTTCCAAGGATGCTGTTGTTTACGTTTCTTTCTCAGACTTCAAAGTGAGAGAATTTATTTTACAATCTTGTGAAACGAAAGCCTTTTTTTCAAGCACACAACAGAATTTACATGTCTGTAAATTAATTGAGCTGGTACTTCAGTATATATCAAAATTATGAAAGTACAAATGAAGCACATTTTTTTGTAAGTGGGGTGGAAACAAATATTTGAGTATGATCAAAACACATCAAAACACTTGGAAATTACATTTCCACACATTATCTTTTGTGTGTAGTAAAACTATATGTCTGTGCAAATGTAATGGTCACTTCAACTGAAAATGTGTTGCCTCTAATGGGAATGTATTACCACACCATCCATACTCCACACTTAAGCCACTCCACTCTACACCCCTCTACTACACACCAAGCCACTCCAATCTACGCCACGCCACTCCACTGCACTTTATGCAATGACATGCCACTCCACTCTACACCCCTTCACTCTAAGACACTCTACGGCACGCCACTCTACCTTATGTCATTCCTCCCTATGCTATCACACAACAATCCACACCACACTACTTTACTCCCCTTTGCTCCATACCACTCCACACCACTCCACTCCAATCTACCCCAATATACCCCAATCTATCCCAATCCAATCTACCCCAACCAACTCTACCCCACTCCAATCTACCCCACATCAATCCACCCCAATCTAGCCCACTCTATTCAATATACCCCATTCCAATCTATCTCACTCAATCTACCCCAATCTGCCCCACTCTACTCCAATCTACCCTAATCCACTCCAATGTACCCCACTTCACTCCAATCTACCCCACTCCAGTCCATTATACCCCAATCTACCCCACTCAACTTCACTTCAATCTACCCCAATCTAACCCACTCCACTCTAATCTTCCCCACTCCACTCCAATCTACCCTGCTTCTCTCCAATCACTCTTAATCAACCCTACTCCACTCTACCCCACTCCACGCCAGTCTACCCCAATCTACCCGACTCTACTTAAATCCACTCTACCACACTCCACCCCAATCTATGTCAATGAACTCCACTCCAATCTAGTCCACTCCAATCTACCGCACTCCAATCTACCACAAACGAATCTACTCCATCCACTCCACTCCTATTTACGCCACTCCAATCTCTACTCCACTCCAATCTATCCCATTCCACTACAGTCTGCCCCATACTACTCCAATCTAGCCCACTCCACTCCACTGAAATACACCCTAATCCAATCTACCCCAAAACACTTTACCCAAATCTACTCCACTGTACCCCAATCTGCCCACTCCACTCTACCCCAATCTACCCCACTCCACCCCACCCCACTCCACTCTACCCCACTCTACCCCACTCTAATCTACCCTACTCCAATCTGTAAAACTTTAGTCCTATCTACCCTAATCCACCACACTCCACCCAACTCTACCTCAATCTACCCCACTCCACTCTACCCCAATCTACCCCACTCCATTCTACCCCAATCTACCGTAATCTATGCCACTCCAATCCAATCTACTCCACTCCAATCTACTGCACTCTAATCTATCCCTCTAGAATCCATGCCACTTCATACCAATCTATCCCACTCCAAACCACCCAATCCACCCCACTTCATTCCAATGTACCCCAGTCTACACCACCCTACTCCACTCTACTCTGATCTACCCCACTCCAGCCCACACTACCCCAATCTTCCCCATCCCAATGTACTTCAATCCACCCTAATCCACCCCAACCTGCCCCAATCCACCCAAATCCAATCCTCCTCACTGCACTCTACACCACTCCAATCTACACCACTTAAATATAACCCATTACAACCTATCCCACTCCAATCTACCCCACTTCACTCCAATCTATGCAACTCCACTCCGATACACTCCACTTCAATCCACTAAATCTACCCTACTGCACTCTATTCAAATCCATCCCACTCCTCTCCACTCCAATCTACCCCACTCCACACCAATCTACCCCAATCTACCCATTTTACTTCACCCCAATCTATCCCACTCACCCAATCTACTGCACTCCACTTAAATCCACCCCAATCTACCACACTCCATTCTAATATGCCCCACTTGACTCAATCTACCCCAATCTATCCCACTCCACTCCACTCTATCCCACTCCAGTCTGCCCCTATCTCTCCAATCACCTCCACTTCAATCTAGCCCACTCCGATCTACCCCACTCCAATCTGCTCCACTCCAATCTACCTCACCCCTCTCAACCCCACTCCAATCTACCCCACTCCAATACTGTCTAACTCACTCCACTCCAGTCCAATATACCCCACTCCAATCCACTCCAATCTCCTCCCCTTCAATCTACCACAATCTACCCCACTCTACTCCACTTCAATCTACCTCACTCCAATAACTTCCACTCAACTCCAATATATCCTGCTCTACTCCAATCTACCCCATTCCACTCCAAACTACCCCACTCCACCTCAAATTAGCCCAATCTACCCCACTCCACCCAACCACACTCCACTCTACTACACTCCAATTTACATCACAACAATCGACCACACTCCATTCCAATCTCCTCCAGTCTACCCCACTCTACTTTAATCTACCCCACTCCACTCCAATCTGCCCCACTTCAATCTATCCCACACCAACCTACATCAATCTATACCACTCCAATCTACTGCACTCTATTTCAGCCTACCCCACTCCAGTCCACCCGATCTACACTACTCCACCCCACTTCAGTCGACTCCACCTACCCAATCTACCCCACTGCACTCCAATCTACTCCACTCTACTCCAATCTATCCCAATCCACCCAACCCACCCCAAATGACCCCAATTTGCCCCTCTACACCACAAGACACCCCAACCCCACCCCACTTCCACCCCATGCCACTCTACCCCACTCCAATCTACCCCATTATAATCTATCACTATCTACCCAACTACCATGTAATCTATTCGACTCCTATTTCTTCTGCTTCAATCTACCCTTCCCACTCCACTCAAATCTACCCCACTCCACACAAATCTACCCCACTCCATTCCAATCTACCCAACTCCAATCCACCCAATCTACTCCACTACAATTTACCGCACTGCACTCCACTCCATTCCACCACACTTCACTCCAATCTCCCCACTACATTCCAATCTACCCCACTCCACACCAATCTACTCCAATCACCCCAACTTCAATCTACCCAACTCCACGCCACCTCATTCTACCCCACCCCACCCCAATCCACACCACTCCTCTCCAATCTACCCCCAATGCACCACAATCTACACCACTCTACCCCATTTTACTCCACTCAACTCTAATCTACAAACCAATCCACTGCAATCTACTCTACTCCACTATAATCTATCCTACTCCACTCCAGTCTACCCCACTCCACTCCACTCATTCTACCCAATATACCCCTCTCCACTCCAGTCTACACCCACCACATTCCAATCTACCCCACTTCAATCCACCCAATCTACCGCACTCCACTCGACTATAGCCCAATCTACCCCAGTAAAACCCACTCCAATCTACCCCATTCTACCCCAATCTACCCCCCTCCTTTCCAGTCTACCCTAGTCCATGACACTCCATTCCAATCTACCCCATTCAACTCCACTACAATCTACCCAAATTTACTTCACTCCAATCTACCTCACTCCACTCCACCCCATTCTACCCCACCCCAACGTCACTCCACTGCAATCTACTCTACTCCAATATAACCTACCCTACTCCACTCCAGTCTACCCCACTCCACTCATTCTACCCAATATACTCATCTCCACTCCAATCTACACCCACCCCATTCCAATCTAACCCACTTCAATCCACCCAATCTACCCCACTCCACTTGACTATAGCCCAATCTACCCCAGTAAAACCCACTTCAATCTAGCCCATTCCACACCAATCTCCCCACTCCACTCCACTCCATTCCACCCCATTTCACTCCACTCCACTCTACCCCTTCACCCCACCCAAATGCCCCACTCCATTCCAATCTACCTGACTCCCACTTCAATCCACCCCAATCTACGCCACTCCTCTCTAATCTACCCCACTCCACTCAATCTACCTCAATCTATCCCACTCCACTCTACCACACTCCAATGTCCCTCAATCTCCCCAATCTACTCCGCTCCAATCTACCCCACTCTACTTCAATCTACCCCACTGCACTCCAATCATCCTCACTTCACTCCACTCCAATATCCACCGACTCCAATCTAACCCTCTCCAATCCAAACTGCCTCACTCCACTCAAATCTACCTCACACCACTCCACTTTACCCCACTCCACTCGAATCTACTCCACTCACTTTCACTCTAGCTCCAATCCATCCAATCTACTACATTCAACTCAACTCTACCCCAATCTACCCCACTCCGCTCCAGGCTAACCCAAACCACCCCAACACTCCCAAATCTACCCAATTCAATCCCATTTTAGCCCACTCCTCCCCACTCCACGGTGTTCTGTTTTTGTGGTTGTATTCTTCCTAATGTTCATGCTGTGCTATGTGAGAGGCGGTGAACGTCCAGGTATTTGGGTTTCCCTGCCTGCCTTAAGACTTGCGTGCTTAGCGTAGCGCTATTTTGAGGGCGCGCTCTGAATATTTTAAAATACTCCTGTTTTTGTATTTGTGTTGAAATTTTATGTTCTTACCCTCGGTATTATCTGGGGTGCTGCCCTCATACTCGCACTGTAATTGTTTGCTACACCGCTGCTTAGCGGATCCTGTCCTCGGGTTGGGGAAGCTGAGGGAACATTGGCCGCCATGTTGAGTGGGGTATTGGTGGTGACAGTGTTTGGGCGCCATCTTTAGTGTCTTAGACGTGCTCCCTATCCGCGGACAGTCTATTTAAGCCAGCCTCTCTAGCGCGCAGCGGGGAGCGCCTTCCCTGCGCCTGAGTCGTGCCAGAGTCCTGCCCATCTGCGCTCGTCCGCGCTGAGGCCGCGCTAGGCTGACCATCGTTACATCTATTCTATTGCAAGATGTCCCAGATACCCTCAGTAGTAAGGTATGCAAGGACTACGCTGATTAGCTTGCGAAGTCAGGCGCTCTGTAGGTGCCGTCCACTGCATCCTCTCTCTGTCCCTGTTAGTTGTTCTGATTGTCCATTTAAGCTGTTACCGCCTACTCATGTCGCTGCCCATAGGAATACTCCCTCGGGATGTTTAGACTGTGTTGTATTATCGATCAAACCACAGGTCCCTCTTAATCTTAAGATTTGTCATCTTAATGTGAGGTCGCTGGTTAGACATTCTGGGGATGTGCACAATCTACTTACAGATGCTGCCCCTGACATTTTGTTTATGTCTGAGACATGGCTTCACGAGGATGCAGCGGTCGCGGTTAATCTGGCTCTTCCTTCGGAGTACACGATTTTCACTCACAATCGCAACTCGAGAGGAGGTGGCATTGCGGCCGTCATTAAATCCTGCTTTCCATGTGTCTGGAAGCCTATGGACATAGCTGGCTGCGAAAGTGCCCACTTTCGTATCTCGGTCAGTCCTCACTTTAATTTTTCTGGGCTACTTATTTATCGACCTCCGGGCCCAGATGCTGCCTTTAGGTTAGCACTGCCGGAGGCCGTTGGTGCACTGGCCTTAACTACTGCTAGTTTTAGTATCATCGGAGACTTAAATCTCCATTTTGATTCTCCCCTTTCTCCTGCTGTTAGTAGCACCCTAGCAGATTTGGAAGCCCTCCAGTTACTTCAGCTTGTGGATCACTGTACCCATGATGGTGGCCATATTTTGGACCCCATTTTTACCAATCTAACGTCGGCTAAAGTGTTACCTCCCAAACCTATGGCTTGGACGGATCATCATCTTATTGAGTTGCACCTTGACATTAAGGATTCCCCTCATAAAACAATGGTACCTGTGTCACTGAGATGTCCATGGAGCAAATTGAAATTAGGTGATTTTCATCGGCTCCTTGGTCAGCAAGCTTTGGGTCCTTTCTCCGATGTGGAGACAGGCTATGATCTATTCTGCAACTGGCTGAGCGTTGGATTGTTTGATTCCAATTGCCGAGTTTAAATGTCGTCGTGGTGAGCCTAGTCCTTGGTATGACGATGCGCTTCGGCTTTTAAGGAAATCCTGTAAACAAGCCGAAAGAGCTTGGCGTAAGCCATACCTACCCGACAAAAAATTGGAGTATCGTGCTAAGACTAGACTTCATCATAGAGCGGTCTGTAGAACTCGGGCCGCCTATTTTTCCCACGAATTTAACTCGAGCACTAATCCTACCAAATTAATTTTCAGGGTACTTAAGGATTTCACAGCTAGCCGAGCCTCACACGATGAGATTTGTTCTGCCTCGCATTGCGAGGACCTGGCCGCCTTCTTTGTGGAAAAGGTGGCGGCTATATATCGTTCTTTTCCTGATTTATCCGTTCCCCCGGATAAGGTGGAATCTCCTCCAATGACAACGCTGTCTTTGTGTTCTTTTCCTGAGCTTTCGTTAGAGGAGTTCACAAAAAGTGTGGCGAAAGTTAAATCAGGCTTCATCCTGTTCAGTTTAGAGAATCTGCATCACTCTGCTTTCCTCCACTGCGCGATCTTGTCAATTTATCTTTGACATCTGGCTCTGTCCCTGCCAGTTGGAAACAAGCCCAGGTGATGCCCATCCTGAAAAAGCCAGCCCTGGATCCATCTAAGCTGGAGAATTATCGCCCTATATCACTTCTTCCGTGGGCGGCTAAACTGACCGAGACCCATGTTAATCCCATCTTATCTGATCATCTTTGTCGCGCTGATATTCTGGACCCCACTCAGAATGGCTTCCGACCCGGCCATAGCACGGAGACGGCGTTTCTTTTTATGGTCGACCATTTGCGAACCTTGGTCGACTCTGGCCAAACGGCGGCTCTGGTGCTTCTCGATCTCAGTGCCGCGTTTGACACCGTCTCCCATGCTATTCTGTTACAACGTCTGGGTGAGGCTGGTGTCGGCTTCACAGCACTGGAATGGTTTCGATCATTTTTATCTGATCGCACATTTAGGGTTATTGTGGTAAATATTTCATTACCGGTACTATTTTTTATGCGGTAAAGTCTAGTAAGAATAACTCAGTAAAAATAAGAGGCAGAATCCGTGGTGTTAGAGGTTCTGAAAGGCTTTATTCCTCTACAAAGGAATTACAGTTCGAACCGTAGGCTCCAAATTCCATCACCACGAAGGTTCAGGAAGGGAAGGCAATACATTATTGACAAGTAATGATATTTATATGAAAAGTATTACATTAAGACAGATGCAAGAGGCGTAACAGCTGATAATACAGATAATGATACACATACGTAATGAAAAAAGGCGTACATATAGGCGTAACTAGAAACGTCATTAAACATGATGTCACAAGTGGGTGGATCCATAAGAGAATCCTGCAATGTCAGCAGAAATATTTCGCAGAGATGCGTGCGCAGCCGCATGACGTGTGATTGACGTGCAACTAGAGGGTGAAGGGGACTTGACATTTAGCTCTACATGTGGAGACAGAAGTCTGGGGGGTCATGTCAACCTAATCCCAAATCATATCTAATATCTTATGTTTAAAGAACTGTATTATCCAAAAGGAAAGGTCTCTCGGACGGAATCTATTCTATACTGACTGTTAGTGCGTGTACAAGCGTCTAAGTGTCTACATGAGATGCGAGGGGGCAGGAATCTTCCATGGTAACAGGGGCTATGAATTATTTGCATGAGGACAGTGAGGCCTGGCCCTTTGCTCGGTAGCTGGAAGAATGTTTACCTAAACTACTAGACAGGAATGCATCGGATGAGGAGCGGAGCAGATAATCTTTTTTTTTTTTTTTTTTTTTTTTTTTTCGAAACCGTTTATTACAGTTTAAAAAAAATTACAAGTATGGGCCTACAACCATCCGGCCGGCCGCTAGAGGTGCAGAAGCATATGACATACCTACAGTAAGAGACTCTTGGCGGTGCAGATTGGTAAATCGGGAGATATCAATAGCGCAGGTCACATAACTCTAAGCCCACAATACGGTTTCCTTTTTTCAAAACAGAACAACACAAAAAACCACACCCGCAAGGCAACCCACCATCCAAAGTGACAGCACGTGCTTCTTAAGTGGGGGATCCCAACCAGCAGCCAAACTCTGAAGAGGGGAATGGGAATAGATCAGGGACTGGGGAACCACATGCCCACCGCTGAGGGAGGGGGTCGGCTAGGGGGACGGAGCTGGTGAGGCAGCCGGTAGCAGTGGCGGCTCACAAATACCCCCGCGATAGGCGTTCCAGGGGCCCCAGATTTTCACCCACGCCCCAGGCTTACCCCTCGCCACATACACTACCTTTTCACGAAACATACACCAATCCATATGTTCTTTCCAGGCCAACACCGCCGGGGGCCTCTGGGATCCCCACAATTGAGCAATGTCGCGCTTAGCTATCATGTATCCCAGAGTCACCCACCGCGTCTGCGGGACCGAATAGTCATTTGGTTCCCACACATTCAGCAAGCATCTCCTCGCTTCAGGCAGCAGCGCGACACGCGTCACCACACGCAGGACCTCATGCACACCACGCCAGAATCGCTCCACCTTTGGGCACTCCCACAGAATATGCATGAAAGTTGCCAAGGCACCACAGCCACGCTTACACAATCCGTCACCAGCAAAGCCCATACGTAGAAGCCTTGGCCCCGTCACGTAAACCCGGTGGAGGATCTTAAGCTGGACGAAGCGAAGGCGAGCCGGGATGGCCACCTCCTTCGGAGAGGCCACCGCGGAAATCCAGTCCTCGTCGTCCAGTTCCAGCCCGTCGGCAACCCAGGCCTCGCGGAGACTAGTCAGCAGGCACGATCTGTCGTTGATCAGTTTTTTATATATAAGGGAGATCGTGCTGTCTGGGACATGGCCATCCAGCACTCTGTCCTCCAGGGGGGAAGACTCCGGAATGGACGCGACATCCGGGAAGACGGAGCCCAGCGCGTGGCGGACTTGTAAGTACCGAAAGTACTCACTGCCTTGCAGCTGAAACTCCGTCTGCAGCGTCTCAAAAGTTTTGAATCCCCCCCTCGTCCAGAGATCTCCCACTGTGCTGATTCCGATCGTGTCCCACTTCTCGAAGCCCTTCGATGTCCACAGGGAGCCCAACCTCTCAGAGGCATATAGCGGTGTCGCCCGGGTCAAACGGTCCTTCCACCCCATAGCTGCATTAGCCGCGTGCCAAACACGCACCATGACACGCGTCGGTCCCGTCAGACGGGAGTCGGGCGCGCCAGAGTAGAGCGCTCGATTGTAATCGCCACCGGGCAGGAGCATCTTGTCCATTTCAAATGCCGGGTTCAAGGCGGGCCCGTAAAGGCCATGATTAATTGCAGCTAGCTGGGAGGCCCAGTAATACCGTTTAATGTCCGGGAGGGCAACCCCCCCATCGTACCACGGAAGCGTCAATTTAGCCAGAGCAATACGCGGCCTCCCGTCCCAGAACAGGCGCCGCTGCAGGCTCTCCACCTCACGGAAGTAGCGCGCCGGAACCAAGTCCATAGTATTCTGGAGCGCGTACAGAAAGCGCGGCAAGGACATCATCTTAAACAAGGCCGCTCGACCAAGCGGCGAAAGCGGAAGACGCCGCCAACGCGCAACGTCCTCCTTCAAGCGCTGGAGGGGGGGTAGCAAGTTCCGCTCGTATCGGGCCTCCGGGTCTAGAGTAATATATATACCCAGGTACCGAAACCCCTGGGAGGCAATCTGGATCGGGCAGTCCCGTGGTAGGGCCGGAGCCTCCCCGGTAAGCACATATACGCAGGATTTCGCCCAGTTGATGACAAGGCCTGAGTTACGACCGAAGGAGCGCAAAACATCAACCAGGACAATCAGCGAGTTACGCGGGGAGGCGAGATACAATAGGATATCATCGGCGTAGAGGGACACGCGGTCCTCATGCTCGGGGGTCCAGCGGAGACCACGGATAGAGGGGTGCCACCGCAGCCACTCCGCCAAGGGCTCCAAGGCCAGTGCAAACAGGAGCGGCGACAAGGGGCAACCCTGACGCGTGCCCCGCCCCAGCGCGAATGGGGCCGAGACCCGCCCATTCACCACCACCTGCGCCAGTGGGCCCGAATACAACAATTTGACCCAGCTAATGAATCCCGGTCCAAATCCAAATTTCGCCAGCATCGCCCAGATGTATGGCCATTCAAGCGTATCAAACGCCATGGTGGCGTCTAAGGACGCCAAGATGGCCGGCTCCCGCACAAACGGGACACGCGCGAGCACCCCGTGCAAGCGTCGCAGATTAAGAGCCGTGTTGCGATGGGGTATAAAGCCAGATTGGTCCTGGTGGACCAAATCGCCCACCACGCCGACCAGCCGGTTGGCCAGCACCTTGGCGAGGATTTTGGGCTCCGCGTTCAAGAGCGAGATAGGCCTATAGGATGTAACCCGCTCACGGGGTCTCCCCTCCTTGTGGATCACTACGATTGTGGCCAAACGCTGGTCCGGCGGGAGGGAACCCTGCGAGTGGGCCGCCAGGAACATCGCACGCAGGTGGGGCGCCAGTACATCCGGTCGCAGCTTGTAGAGCTCGATGGGGATACCATTGGGGCCCATGGCCTTGCCGGATGCGACCGAGCGAATAGCCAAGGCAATTTCGTCCGAGGTGGGAGGAGCGTCCAGCAAGTCCCTGTCCTCCACCGTAAGGGAGGGCAGCGCGATGTCCCGAAGCAGTGCATGGGAATCTTCCTCCGAGCAGGGAGAAACCGGGGAGTACACCTCGCGGAAGTAATCCGCGAAGCAGGAGACAATGGCTTCCGGCTCGGTGACACGCACACCATCCATCCCCTCAATCAAAGGAACCAAACGACTCGCTCTCTCCCTCTTGTCCAACCACGCAAGCAATTTACCAGCCTTATCACCAACATCATACAATCGCCCCTGTTGCTCTCTACTGAGGCCCCTGGCCGCCTCCGTGACGAGGGCCCTATAGGCCGCCTGCTTGAGGTGCAGAACATGCAACTTGGCATCCGTTACCCCGCTCCCCAGGTCACCCTCTAGTTCCGCAATTTCGGCCTCCACCCGGGTGACCTCCTCCCGCTCGCGCCTCCGGGCATGGGAGATAAAGGAGAGGGCCTCCCCTCTGAGAACTACCTTAAAAGCCTCCCACAGGGAGATGGCCGAAGGGACAGACCCCACATTCTCATCAAAATATCGCTGTAAGGATTTGATCAAGTCGGCCCGAATAGTGGGGTCGCGCAAGTACCAAGCATTGATTGGAGCCACCCTGCCCTCCCCCCTCGGGAAGACATCGAAATGTAACAGTAGTGGGGAGTGATCTGAAATACCCCGCGCCAGATGGCACACCTCTCCCACTCTCCCAGCATAGGCCGCCGGGACAAGGATGTAATCAAGCCGTGAGAGGCTACCATGGGCACCCGAGTGGAAGGTGTATTGCCGCTGCGCGGGATGCTTTAGTCGCCAGCAATCCACCAGGCCCAATGTATCTAAAAGGCCGGACAGCCACGCCTGTGCCCGGGGGAGGTCCCTAGGGGGATGACGATCCATAGACCCAGAAGCTACCGCATTGAAGTCCCCCCCAACCACCAGCAGGCCACCCGGAAGGTCCAGGAGGAGGCGCCCCAAGTCCGCAAATGTAGTAGATTGTAGCCCAGGCGGGACGTACACTGATATAAAAACAAACACTCTACCCTCCATTCTACCCACCAGAACAGTGTAGCGTCCCCTCTCATCATGGCGCACCTCATCAATCTCCAACGGGAGCGAGTTCTTGATCATAATACCCACCCCCCGCGAGCCCGAGGTGAAGCCCGAGTGGGCCACCAAACGATAGCCCCGCCGATTCATGGCATGAAAGGAGTTACCTATAAGGTGTGTCTCCTGCAGGAAGATAACATCTGGTGAAATACGTTTCAGGTACTGCAGGACCACACCACGCTTAATCCTGTCCCCCAGGCCGTTAACATTCCATGACAACACAGTCAAATCCCTACCCCCCGTCATACGTAGAAGCAATCAGTCGTCCCCCACAGAGCATCTCGAGAGCAACAATACAGTAAAGGGCTTGCCTTGCGGTGCAAACAAACAACACACCCCCCCCACCCCCCCAACCCAACAAAACTCCCCCCTCCCTGCACCCCTGCATGAGCCCAGACAGCCCCCCCAAAGTGCAGTGTGCCTGTCGCCCCATAGATGAAAAACTAACTAGTCCCCCAGAGGAGGAGGGAAGCCCCCAACAGACCCCGTACGACCTCCATAGGAGGGGAACATACACGATCAGTAAATGGTAAAGGAATGTTGTCCAGAGCAAGGCCTATTATTCACCCCTCAGTTCTGATCCGGCGGGCCCTCCCCGCCAACCGCACCCCCCTCACCCCCTCGGTCCCGATCTCCAGGCAGAGTGTCCAACCAGTCTCCAGCCGCCTCGGGTCGGTCAAAAAAGTGCGTGCGACCATCCACCTCCACCCTTAGCTTAGCTGGAAAAAGCATTGAGTACTTAAGGTTCAGGTCCCGTAGGCGACGTTTAACTCCGAGAAAACTCAGTCTCTGCTTTTGGACCGCCGGAGTAAAGTCTGGGTAGAAATGCACATTCATGTTATCAAGCTTGACCGGTCCCTGTTGCCTGGAGGTCTGCAGGATAGCGTCTCTGTCCCGAAAATTAAAAATCCGGGCAATGAGAGGCCGCGGCGGGGCACCGGCCTTAGGTATGCCCCCAGGGACCCGGTGAGCACGTTCCACCGCAAAAAGCTTACTCAGCCCCCGGGGCTGGAGATGGGTAAGGATCAATTCTTCCACAAAAAGATCTGCCGCCTCCGCCTCTCGTCCCTCCGGCACCCCCACAATGCGAACGTTATTTCTCCGGGCCCGACCCTCGGAATCCTCCAGTCGCCGGTCCATCAGGGCGCTCGCCTGGCTAAGCCGGCGCACCTCCTTTTGGAGGGCGACCACGTCCGTCGTGAGGCTCATTGTAGTGTGGGCCAGGGAGTCGACCCGGTCGTTGGTTTTGGACAAGTCAGCCCTCACAAGGCTCACATCCACAAGGACCGAGTCTATCTTTTGCGCTAGGGTGTCGAAGCGCTGGTCCACCGAGGCCTTCATCTCTGCGATGGCGCCCATGACGTCCCGGAGGGTCAAATCCACCGGCTGAGCAGACGCCTCCGTCGGGCCCGCCGGGGATGTGCGCGATGTCTCCGGAGATCCCTTCTGGAGAGTGTAGCGGTCCATACTGTTGGATTGATGCGCCGGGCCACGGCGGGTCGTCTTCACCTTCGCCCTGTCGCCATCTTGTTTGGTGGACATGCCTGCTCTCCCACCGTCGTGCCAATCTCCTCAAAAGGGCCGATAAACCAGTTCACGGGTTCCGGGGGGGGAGGGCGACCACTGGACCGCAGGACTCACAGCCGGCGGGTCAGCCGGGCACCTGGACAAGGCCACACCACCGCACCCCGCTCTGCGACCCTACCTCGCTTGAGGGCAAGGAGGGCGCAAAAGCGAAAGTGAAAGCGCGGGGTACGCAAGTCGCCCAGCCCTGCCCGCCGCTGTTGTTCGCTTTGTCCCCGGATCGCCCCACTACTCCAATCCGGGGGGCCGGCGCGGAGAAGGCCGCAACCTTGATCGGTGCTCCCACCGGTGTCCGGGGTCCACTTCGAAAACAAAAAACGGGTGGCGCCTCAGCTCGGGTTCACCGACACAGTCCCCTCAACAAGGACAGGATATAGCCAGGATTAATTCAGGAGGTCGCGGAGGTCCTCGGGAGCCTCGCACCTACGCGGCCATCTTGGTTGCGCGCTAGGCTCCTCCCCCGGAGCAGATAATCTTGAAGGTGAAATACAGTTTTTGGCAGGCAACAGGCTGGATCAGGCACCGTTAGCCGCGCAGGGAGTAGGACAAAGTTCATGGATACAGATGCGGGCTCGGACTGGAGCTTTCAGAGGCAGAAGGCAGGAAAAGGCTTGATGGCAGAATTCAGGGCCTACTCGCCTGAACTGTAAAATGTGGAAAGTGAACCACATAAAGTCGGTGGCCTTTCATACTTAGGAATGGAATATCTGACCCATTCATGGCGGATCTGAAAGGGGACATGTTGACGGTGGACGCACATGTATTTGCGTCTTCATAACTGGAACTGGAGGGAGCATACATGTACTTGTAGCATGCACATGGAGCCGTTGGGGTCTACGATAGGGGACATAACTGATCACAAAATTCATATTTCCTCATTCCCTCCTTGTCCCCTACGGACCCTCAGGAGATATCGATCTTCATCAATCCATCGATCTGTTCATATAGCATCATTTGTTCTTCTTCCTTCTTGTTGCTGCCTCGTTTTGCCGATTGCCGGCGGGCGCCGCTGCGGTTGTTTTTGCCCTTGTTTTGTCCAACATTTGTGCCTGTTTGATATAACTTTGGTTTTTTCCTTGTTTTTCCTTGTTTTGCTGAGAATTTGTGCCCGTTCTGTATAATTTTTATTTCCCCCGTGTCGTGGTTTCCTTCCTTGTTGTCCGCCCTCCGCCCTCCCTTCCCGCCACCGCCGCTTTTCCCCGCCCCTTTTCTATTCTGTACCCTCCCCGCTCCCGCCTCCCAGCTGCTCCGCCCACCCGCGCACTTCGCCTTAAATGGCGACCGTGCGAACGCGCAGCGGTCACGCGCAGCGGGCGCGCCGATTGTGCGCCGAAGGCGCGCCAAAGGTAAGCCCGTCTGCGCCCGTCCGCGCCTGGACCGCGCCCAGCGCCAGGACCCCTGGACCTCGAAGACCCCGACCGACCCGCCTGACGTACTCCGCCGCCACCCTCACCGCTCTCAACACCGGCCGACTCCCAGAATGCCATCAAGCCTCTCCACGACGTACCCACGGACCCTTCAGCTGCCACGCCTGCAAGTTCACCTGCATCCGGACCTGCCTCGCACCAGCACCCACCAAGCCGAACACCAGCAGCACCCACCTCAAGTGCATCCTGATCAACACACGCTCCGTCCACAGACATGCCATCGAACTCTGGAACCTCCTCGACACCACAGCTCCAGACGTTGCCTTCCTCACGGAGACCTGGATGAACGCCTCCTCAGCTCCCGACATCGCCATCGCCATCCCAGAGGGCTACAAGATCGTCCGGAGGGACCGAAACGCCAACCAGAGGGGAGGAGGCATCGCCATCATCCACAGGAGCACCATCCGTCTCACGACCAGCACCGACAACTCCCTGACCACCGCCGAACACCTGCATTTCCAGATCCACACCAACCCGAACACCACCCTCAGAGGCACCCTGATCTACCGACCCCCTGGACCACGCACACAATTCAGCGAGGACATCGCCGACTTCGTCAGCCCGCATGCCCTCCCCTCCGCTGACTACATCCTCCTGGGAGACCTCAACTTCCATCTGGAGAACAACAACGACCGCAACACCAGCACCCTGCTCGACAACCTCGCCAACCTGGGACTCAAGCAACTGGTGTCCACCCCCACCCACCTCGCCGGACACACACTCGACGCTGTCTTCTCATCCAGCAAGGACATCGACTTCAGCCACGCCACAGAGCTTCAATGGACGGACCACAGCTGCGTCCACTTCACCTTCAAGAAAACAACGACCCACCACCACCAGCAACAGGCCGCCCGCAGAAGCTGGAACAAGATCACAGCAGACCAGCTCGCCACCTCCCTGAGCCAGCACCCTCCTGCCAGCTCAGCGAACCCCAGCCAGGCCGCCGACAACCTCACGAAGTGGATCAGCAACTGCGCGGACGAACTCGCCCCACTGAGGACCCCGCCCAACAGACCCGGCAGCAAGAAAGCCCCATGGTTCACCGACGAACTCAAGAGCTCCAAGAAGAACTGCCGAGCCCTCGAGAAAGTCTGGAGAAGGGAACCGACACCGGACAACAGGACCTCCTTCAAACTTGCCACCCGGAAACACCACCAGCTGATCCGCGCCGCCAAGAAAACAGCATTCAAGGACCGGTTGGACAACAACGCACACAACTGCAAGGAACTCTTCAACATCGTCAAAGAGCTTTCCAACCCCAGCGCAGGTAACAACGACATCACCCCATCGCAAGACCTCTGCAACTCCCTGGCTTCATACTTCCACAACAAGATCGCGGACATACACAACAGCTTCAACAACCAACCAACGCACACCATGACCGAACAACCACCCCCCACCACCACCCTCCACGCCTGGACCCCGATCAGCACCGAAGACACCATCCGCACGATGAACTCCATCCACTCCGGATCACCGACCGACCCCTGCCCTCACCACGTCTTCAACAAGGCCGACGCTGTCATCGCACCCCACCTGCGTGACATCATCAACACATCCTTCGACACCACCATCTTCCCCGAGAGCTGGAAACACGCCGAACTCAGCGCTCTACTCAAGAAACCAACAGCGGACCCCACCGACCTCAAGAATTACCGCCCCATCTCGCTCCTCCCGTTTCCAGCCAAAGTCATCGAGAAGACCGTCAACAAGCAGATGGCCGCTTTCCTCGAGACGAACGGATCCCTCGACCCCTCACAGTCCGGCTTCCGAGCCAACCACAGCACCGAGACCGCCCTCATCGCCGCCACCGATGACATCCGAGCCCTGATGGACAACGGAGAAACAGCGGCCCTCATCCTCCTGGACCTCTCCGCGGCATTCGACACGGTCTGCCACCGGACCCTAGTACGGCGCCTCAGCAACGTCGGAATCCAGGACAAGGCGCTGGAATGGATCATCTCCTTCCTCGACGGGAGAACACAGAGAGTCCGCCTACCACCGTACAAGTCAGAGGCCACCGAAGTCATCTGCGGCGTCCCCCAAGGATCATCTCTGAGCCCCACCCTCTTCAACGTCTACATGAGCCCCCTCGCGGCCATCGTACGCAAACACAACCTCAGCATAATCTCCTACGCCGACGACACCCAGCTGATCCTCTCCCTGACCAACGACCCCGCCGCCGCCAGAGCCAACCTGCACGAAGGGATGAAAGAGGTAGCCGAGTGGATGACGACCAGCCGCCTGAAGCTGAACTCGGACAAGACGGAGGTCCTCATCCTGGGCTCCTCTCCCTCCGCCTGGGACGACTCCTGGTGGCCTCCCGCCCTGGGCACCGCACCCAAACCGACAGACCATGCACGCAACCTGGGCTTCATCCTGGACTCCTCCCTCTCCATGACCAGGCAAGCCAACAACGTCTCCTCGGCATGCTTCAACATCCTACGCATGCTACGGAAGATCTTCTGGTGGATCCCCACCGAGACTAGGAAGACCGTCACCCAGGCCCTCGTCACCAGCCGACTGGACTACGGCAACGCCCTCTACGCCGGTACCACCGCCAAACTCCAGAAGAGACTCCAGCGGATCCAGAACGCCTCAGCCAGACTCATCCTCGACATCCCACGAACCAGCCACATCTCCGGACATCTGAGAGACCTTCACTGGCTCCCCGTCAACAAAAGAATCACCTTCCGCCTCCTCACCCACGCACACAAAGCCCTACACGACCAAGGCCCGAGCTACCTCAACAGCCGGATCAACTTCTACGCTCCCAAACGCCACCTCCGATCAGCCAACCACGCCCTCGCCGCCGTCCCCCGCATCCGAAGAGCGACTACAGGAGGAAGGTCCTTCTCCTACCTGGCCGCCAAGACCTGGAACTCCCTCCCGACCGACCTGCGCCTGACCCAAGACCACCTCTCCTTCAGGAAGAAGCTGAAGACCTGGCTGTTCGAGCAGTAGCGGCTCCCCCCCCCCAGCGCCTTGAGACCCTACGGGTATGTAGCGCGCTTTATAAGTGTCACTGATTGATTGATTGATTTCTTCTTCCGGGATCTTGAACGAAAACTTGGATGCGGGATACACGATGTGGCACACAGACCACAAATCGCTGGCCCACATTGTAGACATAAGCAGCAACTGAATAGTATGAGAAAGCCAATACCTAGGAAGGATAGGATCCTCCATCCCCAGGCTGACAACACGCTCCAGAACCAACCGGACCAAGTCCAGGTGCCTGGACTCTGGTGTATCTGGCTTATAATCTTATGAAGGCGAGTTATGGCTTTATATACTGACGGCGAGTTTTCTGGTATGAAAACACAGCAACTTGATCCGATGACCCTACAAGCTCCGCCCCTATCGGCCAGGATGACGTCAAGGACAAGACGATTTTGAAGCACAACAATCCGCATCGCAGACTGCTCCTCTGTTAAGTTGCCTAGGGCGGAAGTAGTCTCATTCACTACTGCTTCAAGGGTTCTAGTTAATCTACGTATCAGCTTACTATTAGTGACTGTACCTATATAGGGAAAGAAACCTTTATTGAAATCTGTGTATTGCTCCCATGCCGTTTCAGTGTAATCGACAATCGGGAGATCTCTCTGCTGTCTATTGTGTACTAAATGGGTATTTCTGTGATAGTCAGGAGGGGCTAGGAAAACAGGTGGCAGAAGGAATGCTATGTAACAGGTACCATCCCAATCTAGAGGTAGACGTATATATGCAGTCTGGCCACATATGAAGTAGGAATGACGAGAGGCTCTGAATGTAGACTTGCCTTGATCACTGAATTTTATTACAGTGGTGCATTTACTATGGCCCATGTGTATGGAACCATTCTTTCTTACACATAATTCTCCTTTAACTGGAAATACTGACATAGCGGGCAAGATTGGTATAGCTTCGGATTCAACATTCAGAATCATGAGGTTAAGTGTAAAGTTACCTAATCCATATACTTCATTTTCTAGATCAGTTCCTGTTCTTTTGGGAAGTCCCTCCTTGTTAGGGTAGCAGACTTTAAGCAAAACTAGGTTCAGGTTTCCCCATACCCAGTTGTCTTGATAAACTGCGGAATTTGAATCTAGGGAATTAATTAAACTAAACCATGCTCCACAGGAGCCATTGTGTGTGAACGGATACGGAAAGAGAGGCAAAACTCCCTTATAGTTCTGATAGGGAGGGAGTCGGCCACATATCCAACAATTTGTAGCATTGCTGGTCTGATAGGAATGATGTAACATACTAATGAATGTGTTGTTGCGCAGCGCAAATCTATAAGACAACTCATGCGGAGGTAATTCGCTAAAAGAATGTTCAGTAGTAGCATTGTAAGTACGCATAGAAATAGGGTAATACATATGTGGCAATACACTAGAAATGATGATCAGAAGACTTAGAAAAAACAAAATTAATAATGTCACTATGCAATGACTACGAAGCGATTTACAGTACGCATGTTTTCTAAGCTGTATCTGTCTATTTCTCTCTCTATTTCGGTCTAGAGGATACATGTCAGAGACAAATTCAACCGATTCACCTTGGAGAGGACTTAAACAATCAAATTGTCTGACTTGCTAGACCTTAGTTTCAGTTTATAGAGTTCGTTTTTTGTCTGTTCAACCAAGGGGAGCTTTGAGTCTGTCTGTGAGGGGATGCTGGGCTGAGTGTTCACATCGGACGGTAGTCCATAAAATTTCTTGATATGACTCGAGTGCAACCACCCTTTACGTCCCTCAACCTTCACGGCTGTCCTTGTTGTTAGCAAGACGAGTTTGGGCGACTTCCACCTGGGCTCCAATTGGGTCTTTCGGTCGAAATTCCTCACAAGGACCAGATCCCCTGGAACCACGTCATGGGGCTTCACCTCAGTGTTATCGGGAAAAGCTGCAGCTACCTGTGAACGACAAGATTGTAGTGCAGACATCAAGGAAGCCAGGTAATCTGTCAGCATATTACAGTCAACATCAGTGATTTTACGAGGTATAGGCGTCCCCCACATATTTGGTGGTCTACCGAAGATCACCTCATACGGGGATAGCCCTGTTCGAGAATGTGTTACCATTCTCATGTAAAAGAGCGCAACTGGTAAGGCTACTATCCAATCGACACCTTTTTCTCTACATATTTTGGACAATCTAATTTTCAGAGTTTGATTATGGCGTTCCACGAGACCTGCTGCCTCGGGATGTCGGACACAGTGGAATTTCCATTGGTAACCTAATAGAAGTGAAACGTGCTTCATTAGTTCGGATGAGAATGGCTGGCCGTTATCTGAGTATACAACACGTGGCAAACCATACCGTGGGAAGAATTCTCGAACTAGCTGTTTGGCAGTAGTCGGGCAGTGTAATCTGAAACCGGGTAGGCTTCTGTCCAACGGGAAAGAGCACAGACAACTACGAGAACATATTTGAATCCTCGACATCGTTCCATCTGGATATAATCCATCTGGAGGACTTCAAAAGCGTGATCGGGGGGTTGAAATCCACCCTGCTCAACGGGGATGCTTTTACCTGGATTAAACTGACAACATATCATACAGGTACGCACTTTCTGTTTGGCTGCTGCTCGCAAGTGTTTGTTGAACCAAATGTGTTGAATGCTGTCTAGCATAGCTTTTTCTCCTAGGTGCGCTGGACTATGTATTGTGTTAATGATGACTTGAACCATGGAGTCGGGAAGAAACCATATAGATTTTCCCTTCGTCATCCATCCTTGATCCGTTTGGATCCCTCCTAATTCAGTCCATTTCTTTATTTCTTCTGGTGTAGCATGTGTCTGTATGTCAATTACATCAAGGGCGGGATCCTTAACTGTCATGCAATGTGTTGGTGTCGGAACTATTGTCTTTGTCGTGTCAGTTGTATGAGTCTGGTTCTGAGCAGTTTGTTTAGCTGTTCTGTCAGCTAGGTCGTTACCCTGAGAAATGATATCGGTAACTTTGGTATGGGCTTTGCATTTCATAATCGATATTGCAGTAGGTAGATGAATCGCGTCTAATAGGGCTTGAATGAGGGGTCCGTGTTGGATGTGGGCACCGTGAGAAGTTAAATAACCTCTCTCTCGCCACAGTACGCCGAAGTCATGGACGACTCCGAATGCATAACGTGAATCTGTGTATATGTTGACTTTCTTATTTTTGGCTTGAATACAGGCTTGTGTCAGAGCGATGAGCTCTGCTGCTTGAGCTGACAAAGTGTTAATACAATTTGTTTCAATGACTTCAGTGTCTGTTGTGACTGCGTAAGCGGCCACTAACTCTCCTGTACTTGTTCTCATACATGAACCATCTACATACAATGTCAGGTCCGGATCTGATAAAGGGATATCTGTCAAGTCTTGTCTAGGTTTTGTCGTGATAGTAATGACTTCAATACAGTCATGTGCTAATGGATCTGTTCCGTTTACTGGCAAAAGTGTGGCAGGATTTAATGTATTACAACGTCTGATTTCTATGTGTGGCTGAAACAATGTTAATTCATAACCTGTGAGTCTTGCTATAGTCAAGTGTTGTGTTTGTGTGCGGTTCAAGAGAACCTCTACTGCGTGTGGTACTTGTACTGTCAATTGATGTCCTAACACTATGGCATCACTTTGTCTGATTGCTAAAGCTGTTGCTGCCACTGATTTCAGGCACGCAGGAAGAGCCTGAGCTACTGGATCTAATGTACTAGAGAAATAAGCACATGGTTTGTGTGATCCTGCTTGTTCCTGAGTGAGTACTGACAAGGCAGTACCTTCGCGTTCTGTAACAAAGAGTGTAAACTGTTTACTGTAACATGGTGTTGCTAAAACAGGTGCTTGGCATAAAGCTTTCTTTAAGCTTTCAAAGGCATGTGTATGTTCTTGAGTCCAAGGGAGGACAGTCGATGTGGCTGCCTCCTGTGTTGTCAACTGGATGAGTGGTTTTGCTAGAAATGCATATTGAGGGATCCACTGCCTACAGTATGAAGTGAGACTTATAAAAGCCCGCACCTCCTTTTGTGTCTTGGGTGGTAGCATGTTAGCAATTAACTGGATGCGATCAGGTGTAAGCTGTCTTCCCTCCTTGGACAGCGAGTGCCCAAGGTAAACAACTTGCTGGACACAGAATTGCAGCTTAGAAGGGGACACCTTGTGCCCCTTGTCGGCCAGAAATTTTAAAACCGTCAGTGATGCTTTTTCACATTCAGGTTCGCTTCGGGCGGTGATCAGCAGATCATCGACATATTGAAGCAAGGCAGTGTTAACTGGCATGTGGATACTGTCAAGTTCTCGTTTTAGTGCTTGGCTATAGATGCTGGGGCTTTCTGTGAATCCTTGAGGTGCGCGTGTGAATTTAAAACTTTGTCCATTTAAACTGAATCCGAACAAATATTGACTTTCCGGATCTATTGGGACGCTAAAGAAGGCATTCTTGAGATCAATTACAGTAAAGAACGTTGCTTCTGAATCAATAGCTGTTAGCAATGAAGAGATATCTGGGACCACAGGGTATTGTGGTACAATACATTTATTTAATTCGCGCAGATCAATAACTAATCGATATACTGGTGATGCTTTTGGATCCGTTCTTTTAAGAATCGGAATTATCGGGGAATTACATACATTGGAGTCGGTTTCCACAACCACTCCTTGTGCGATGAGCTCGTCAATGATTTGCAGTAAAGCCACAACAGCATCTGGTGGTAGTTTGTATTGTCGCATTCGTGGTAGTACCACTCCTGTTTTTAGTGTGACTCGATATGGTGTAATGTTCATGCAACCAACATCAGTGGGGCCTTGTGCCCATAAATGTGTAGGTAAACTCTGCAGCCGGTGATCCATGTCTCTGGACACGTAGTGACCTTTGAAGTCACGTAAAAATAATCGTACTCCTTCCGGAGAACAACATATTATAGCTCCTAGAGCTTTCAATGTTTTTATACCTAACAAGTTTTCTGGACATGATTTAGTGAGCAATAAATCTGTAGTTCGTGTCAATGGACCAACCGTAAGTGGAAGGGGTTGCGTTACTTCATTAATGATAGGCTTTCCTGAGAATCCAAGGGAAATATTCTGTGAGCCTGAGAGGGGTGCCCCTAGAACTTCACTGCGTCGTATAGTTGTTCTGCTTGCCCCTGTATCAAGTAAAAACTTTCTGTCTTCCCCTAATAGTTCACTATGTACATAAGGTCCCTCTTGATCTACAGGAACCTCGATAAGGGGTAAGCCAACTTCCCTCTCTAGGCTATTTCATGTGTATCGCTGATAATCGGGATGGTCATTTTGTGCATACTGGTACATCTGTTGTGTCGTTGCTTGTGTTGCAGCAATAGGCTGCGCTTGTGGTGGTGCTACGATCTGTTGTGGAGCTGCCTGTTGCGGAGCTGGCCTAAATTGTGCATGCTGAGGGATTTGTTGTTGGTTCTGATCCTGTCTAGGTGGACGTGGTCTTTCCTGGGTTCTACCCGTGGCGATATTATGTTTCAGAACTGGACAATCGTGTATATAATGACCTTGTTGTTTACAATAGTTGCATGTCCCTTTCGCCGGACCTGCGGAATCACCCTTTTTATGACCATCAGCTGGAACTGACTGGGCAACAAGCATTTTCATTTTCGTATCTTTCATACGTCTTTGTTCATGTTCTTGTTCTTCTCTAATTCTATTGTGGTGATATTGTAACATCTGTAACATCTGTGACGGGGTGTTACCTTGCCAGGTACTCTCAAATTTCAATACTCTATTCTTAACTTGTGGTAGGGAATTTTCAACTAATTTTGTCACAAACAGATGTGGATATGACTCGCTACTTGCTTTTATGCCACTATTTATACCAAAACATTTTTCAAATCGGGAATAGAAATCACTAGTGTCTTCATCTTGCTTTTGTTTACAGGCTGAGATTGCACCCCAGTCCTCCTTTTTCGTAGTTAATAAACGTGGCAGTACCTGCACTAGTAATCCTGGTAGTGCTGTAGTCTTTTCCCCAAGCCCTGATCCTGCAGCTCGGGCTTTTTCTTCATTTTCTAATGCTGTCCAATCTATCTTTTGGTCTCCCACCTCCCATTCCTTTTCTTTGAGTCTCTCGTAAACACCGGCAGGCATTAACACTTTTAATATTTTCATAATGTTGGGGTAGGTATACTCTCCCATGAGTAACATGTCTTTTATCTCACGGTGGAAACCTGCTGGATCCTTGTCATGGCTGGGTACTACTTTCTTCATTTCTAATAATTCAATTTTAGTTATAGGCGTGTACACAAACACGCGTGTAAAGTTATTATCTTCACCTCTGATTGGGTGTACTTCGCGTAAGGGATTCTGTCTATCTATGTGATACATTTTTCTTCCCATAGTGGGAACTGGAACATGTTCCGGGCATACGAAAACTATATACTGGTTTCGAAATTCTAGAATTTCTTTAATTAAATCAGTACCGGACCCTCTCCATTTATTCGTGAGTAATTCTGTCAATATGTCAGGTAGGGGTCCAGGATCGGAGTGTTGGCTTTTATATAATATAAGGAGGTGTTGAATCATGTATATACTAGCTAAACGCTGTTCGTATGGGGTAAGGTTCAGAAACGTGTGTGCTAGTGCATCATCACTGTATTTACTGGGACTGTCAGCCCATTGTACTGCTGACCTGGCTAATTCTTGTTCGTCCATGGAATCGAGCATATGGTACCCCCTTCGGTCTCGGAGTAATTTATCAGCGGCTTGGAATAGGTGTTCAGGAGACCTCGTATTTAACATAGGGGCTTGAAAATGTCTATTACATTCTGGACGTATCGGACGTATCGGATCATTAAAGCATCTGTATTATTAAAAGATCTTCCTTTACCTACATAAGCCATCGTTTCTAATTGTCCTGTAGGCATTTCGTCCTCCTCTCCCTCTGATTCATGTTGATCTGACTCTAATCTTTCTGTATGTATTCGTTCTACTTCTTTGCGAATCTTACGGCACATAACTACTATACATGTCTGTTTATCATGTTTCCCTTCTGATATATTCTGGCCCCATCTGGTAAGTACTTGCATTTCCTCCTGATCTACCCCAGGCCTATCTCTGTTTCTGATCACACAGTTTATGAAGAAGCGTAACAGTTGTCTCTGTACATCCACTTTCTGGTATTCCATAGCTTCGTCAATACTTTCAGGGCCTCGCCCTGATTGGACAAAGTGATATATATTGTCTAAATGTGCCACCATTCCTGGTAGCGTCGCTAAATACCTTGAAGCTCGTCGTATACGTAGTGATGACAACAGCATACCGTCCCGTCTACCGGGCACAGGATCATATCTACAATCCACTAGATGCTCTTTAAACAAGTCAGAAGTTGCTAGTTGTGGTGTACGTTCGTATGCTAAATCCCTAAGGGATAATTTATTTCCTCGGGGTGGCGTGGCAAAAATTTCTGTCGTACCTCCTGTCGCACCGTCTAAGGTGCTAGGCACAAAAGGATTTGTTGGATGTAAGATAGAAACTGTAGATGTAGGAAAAGCGGTAGAAACAGATGGACCTGTGTGAATGTGCGTAGGAGTTTGTTGTTGCGGGGGTACAGACGGATGATCTTGGCGTTGAGCACCATCGGTGGGCGGTGTGTGTGACGGAGCATTAGCATATTCAGGAGCTACATCATCTAAATAGGAAGAAAGGAAAATATCTTTTGCTGTTTTGGGATGTGCTTTTATCGGGAGCAATGGGGGTGTCAAGTTTTTCGGTATTTCCGGGGTGGCCTGAGGTAACCCTTCGGCCAAAAGAGGATACATACCATTCATAAGAGTGTTTCGTTGTCTGTCTACTTGTTCTGCTTTTACTCGGGTACCTTCCTCAATTAATAAATTTTCTCGGGCTTTATTCGAATTCTCCCTACCTTTCTCTTCCTGTCTGAGCGTTTTTTCTGTACGTCTATATGATTCTTTACGCCATAATTCAATAGCATCTTTCTGTGACTGTCTGGCTTTCTTTTTCCATAATTCTTCTTCTACTCTCATGATGCAATCTGCATCCCAGGTCCCCGCTGCGGGCCATCTCTGACTTTCTGGTAAATCTTTGGTATAGTCCACCCATAAATCAAGAAATAATACGGCATCTAGGCCATGCTTATGATACATAAAGTATCCTGGAGTGTCCCTAGGTGGAATGGGAACAGCTTCTTCGAGTACCCCTTTTCTGGTTTTGATCTGTCTTAATTTTGAAAAGAGCGGCATTTTTAGACCTTATTACTTGAACACACTTAATACAATAAACACAATAATGAACAATCATTCACACCACAATATGTAGAACGTACTAAAACATTTAACATTTAACAGTTTAACGAACGATGATAACTAATAGGAAACTAATTACTGACATAATACTAACACTAGATAATACTGAATTATATGCAAGACATACTAGATATACTGCTAAACAGTACAGATACACTGCTGAAACAGTGCAGACCGGATTTGTGTACCCAAACCCGTCTTGACCGGCACAACCTATGTGCACGTTTAAATGCCTCCCCGGCAACGGTACTCACCGGGTAGCACGGAACGGAAGGCCTCGGAACTGAACTGGACTGGACCGGACTGGACTCGGAACTTCGGAACCTGGTGGGCCTCTGTATACCTCGGATCTTGCTCTCTCAGCTAGGCTCTGGTCGGGATACTTCGCACTTCTCACCGCCTCGTCTGGGTGTTGATCGCAGCCTCAGTCACCCCCGCATGGCCGGAGGGAGATACAGGAAATCCTGCAGGTACGCGTTTTTGTCCGTTCAGCTGTGGCAGGAGACCGGGCCCGCAACGCACCTCCGGCGCGTGAGATGAGAAAGTGTCCCTGTTCGGGCGCCAATTTGTGTGGTAAATATTTCATTACCGGTACTATTTTTTATGCGGTAAAGTCTAGTAAGAATAACTCAGTAAAAATAAGAGGCAGAATCCGTGGTATTAGAGGTTCTGAAAGGCTTTATTCCTCTACAAAGGAATTACAGTTCGAACCGTAGGCTCCAAATTCCATCACCACGAAGGTTCAGGAAGGGAAGGCAATACATTATTGACAAGTAATGATATTTATATGAAAAGTATTACATTAAGACAGATGCAAGAGGCGTAACAGCTGATAATACAGATAATGATACAAATACGTAATGAAAAAAGGCGTACATATAGGCGTAACTAGAAACGTCATTAAACATGATGTCACAAGTGGGTGGATCCATAAGAGAATCCTGCAATGTCAGCAGAAATATTTGGCAGAGATGCGTGCGCAGCCGCATGACGTGTGATTGACGTGCAACTAGAGGGTGAAGGGGACTTGACATTTAGCTCTACATGTGGAAACAGAAGTCTGGGGGGTCATGTCAACCTAATCCCAAATCATATCTAATATCTTATGTTTAAAGAACTGTATTATCCAAAAGGAAAGGTCTCTCGGACGGAATCTATTCTATACTGACGGTTAGTGCGTGTACAAGCGTCTAAGTGTCTACATGAGATGCGAGGGGGCAGGAATCTTCCATGGTAACAGGGGCTATGAATTATTTGCATGAGGACAGTGAGGCCTGGCCCTTTGCTCGGTAGCTGGAAGAATGTTTACCTAAACTACTAGACAGGAATGCATCGGATGAGGAGCGGAGCAGATAATCTTGAAGGTGAAATACAGTTTTTGGCAGGCAACAGGCCGGATCAGGCACCGTTAGCCGCGCAGGGAGTAGGACAAAGTTCATGGATACAGATGCGGGCTCGGACTGGAGCTTTCAGAGGCAGAAGGCAGGAAAAGGCTTGATGGCAGAATTCAGGGCCTACTCGCCTGAACTGTAAAATGTGGAAAGTGAACCACATAAAGTCGGTGGCCTTTCATACTTAGGAATGGAATATCTGACCCATTCATGGCGGATCTGAAAGGGGACATGTTGACGGTGGACGCACATGTATTTGCGTCTTCATAACTGGAACTGGAGGGAACATACATGTACTTGTAGCATGCACATGGAGCCGTTGGGGTCTACGATAGGGGACATAACTGATCACAAAATTCATATTTCCTCATTATTACACCTCCTTTCCAATCTTACCCTATCGCCCAGGGCGTGCCGCTGGGGTCGGCTCTTAGCCCCACACTTTTCAATCTTTATGTACAGGCGCTGGCTGCTGTCGCCAAACGTTGGAACCTGACTATGGTGTCCTACGCGGACGATACCCAGCTGGCGGTAGCATGAAGTGGCGCTTCCGTCCTCGAAGTTGCTAAGTTCCGGGAGGGAATCAGTTCAGTAGCGCGCTGGATAACTGATAACTGCCTGCAATTGAACGCTAAAAAGACCGAGGTGCTCATTGTTGGCAAGCAGAGCCATCTTTGGTGTGATCACTGGTGGCCATCGGAGCTTGGTCCCACTCCTCTCCCTGTCACGGAAGTTAAAAACCTTGGGATCTGGTTAGATTCTAAACTCAGCTTTGTTTCTCATACAAAGAAAACTGCTGCCACCTATTTTGGGATACTTAGAAGGCTAAGACCTACTTTTAAATTTTTTGATGCTCCAACCAGACAACTCATTGTCCAAGCTACGATTTTGTCTCGGCTGGATTATGCAAGCTCCCTTCTGTTAGGAGCCAACCTGGCCGAACTTGCTAGACTCCAACGCGTTCAAAACGCTGCCGCCAGAGCTCTGGTTGGCTTACCAAGATTTTGCTCGGCTAAAAAAACTATTGAGCAACTTCATTGGCTCCCCGTTTCTCAGAGGATTAAGTTTAAGTCTCTTTGCTTACTGTTTAAAATTCTCAAGTATTCCTCTCCTCACATCTTGGAGCCTCTTATTCAGCCTTATGTCCCTCTGCGTACTTTAAGGTCCGCTGGACTTCATCTTGCTATAGTTCTACGCTTTAAGAGGGTTAGGGCTGGTGGCCGCTCTTTTAGAGTACTAGCGGCCAGGCTCTGGAACTCTCTTCCTGTCCATATTCGTGCTATAGACGATCTTTTGGTTTTTAGGAGAGCTGTAAAAACCTTCCTTTTTCCTCAGAACAGTTAATGCTATGTTTTGTCTCTGGTTATGCTCTGGCCTGATATCTTGTCTACCGTAGCGCCGGGACGCCCCTTTGCTGGGGCAGCTGTGCGCTTTATAAATTTGGCTAACATAACATAACATAACCTGCACCCAAATGAAACATGCAGATTTTTTGTATTTTCCATTGCTTTGAAGGAATCTCTCAAATTTTCTAGAGATTACAAATATGTAGTGCTCTGTATACAGTTGGAGCTTAGGCCCTGGACATAACAGACACATTTTCGTTTGTATCTTTGGAACCACTATGTGAAAAGTCACCAAACCAAGAAAAGGTGTTGAATGATGAAAAAACTACTCTGCCTTGGGCAAATCAATGTTATATGTGAACAAATCAATGTTATATGTGAGGTAAGGTGTAGACGGTGTCAGAGTCTCCCCTGATCCGCTAGATGCCAGCAAGCGCTGTAGATAGTATATTGGACTAAGAGGAGGAATTAGCGCTGTACAATTTTTATTTGAATGATATTTTTAAAATCACGAACCTTGTCTTAAAAACGCTACAGTAAACTGTTTAATAGTGTATTAATCTCCCACTTACTCGCACTGAGCTGGTAGGGAAGTCTGGGGTCAGTTGCCAGCCTGTGCGCCTCGGTCCGACTCGGTGATTGGAGCCGTTGAGCGGACAGGCAGACCCAGCTACTTTCGCATTACAAGCGGTTAGCGCTCTAGGGTTTCGAGCAGCGAGCTGCGAGGACTACAAAGGCTGCTCGTCACTCTGAGCGCGCAGCGGTCGCGCACAGGGGTGTGCCTAAGAACGCACCTAAGACAAGCCAAAGAGAAGCCCGTCTGCGTCCGTCCGCGACTGGACGAGGCTAGGGGCTAGAGGATATGGCCCTCACATTTGCTCGCCCCGCCGGCCAGATTAAACCCCGGGTAAGATATTCATCACTGGAGCTACTACGTATGTGGATGCCACCGCTCCAGGGTTGCTCAGGAGGAGGAGGAGTACCTCCAGAGGGACCATTTGCATGTCGCAAATGTCAATATCAAGCCCTTCACTATCATTTGCTTTGCACTCCATGTGATATCATTACCCGTAAAGTAAAAGTAAACTCACAGGGCCTGTTAAAGAGTAGAAACCTTTTGTGCAACATCAGATCACTGTCTAAACATTACAGTGAAGTATGGGATATGATCTCTTTGGTGCAGCCAGAACTCTGCTATTTGACAGAAACCTGGCTAAAACCCCACTCGGTCCCAGCTATTACTCTAGGGATCCCAGAAGGCTATAAAATAGTCAGGTTAGATCGGCCAGCTAAGACTGGAGGAGGTATTGCGATTGTATATAAAAACAACCTATCGATCACCACTCTAGAAGAAATGAGTATGCCAGAACTAGAAATTATGGTTTTTAAGGTCTGCATCTCTAATAAAATTAGCTATAAAGGGGCACTAGTGTACCGTCCCCCAGGTCCCTGTGCCGGCTTTAACATCTTATTGCTGGAGATATTGGCTAGACACATGGATCCTGAGAATGAATTTATACTCTTGGGAGATTTTAATGTGCACAGTGAACTGAAGGATAGTGGTGATGGACTGTCCTTACTTACGGATCTTTCTTTGTTTGGACTAACTCTTATGAACACTGGGCCTACACACTTAGCAGGTCACACCCTAGACCTCATTTTTAGTAATAAATCTACCACCTTAACATGTGTTCCCCCAATTCAAGTAAATTGGACAGATCATTTTGTTCTGGAATTCCACATCTCCCACCCAGGTAAAGCCCCCTTGCAGGTGCAAACTTTTTCTACTAGACGCAGGCAATGGCATAAGGTCTCCTCTGAAACATTCCAGGAGCAATTTACTGTACCTCTCATTGGCTCTGCAGATGATGTGGATACGGTTTTAGCCAACTATAATCAGGCCATTCTTAAAGCGGTCGATTGTATTGCTCCTATGAAAACGTTTAAACCATGCCTAGCTCGCAAACAAGAAGCATGGTTCTCGGAGCATTTAAAATCACTTAAACGACTAGCTGGAAAGCTAGAAAGGGTGTGGAGAACAACCCATAGCGAAACTGATAGGAATCGCTATTGGGCAGCTCTCACCACCTATCACAAAGAAATTCGATGCGCCCGAAAAGCTTATATAGAGTCTCTTCTCTCTGCCGCAGGAAACACTCCCAGGATTCTATATCAAACCCTCCAGTCGTTTGTGAAACCTGCCGCTTGCGAAACTCCGGAAATAACATCACAACAACTATGCAATGAAGTGGCTCAGTTTTTCACCAACAAAATAAATAGGATACATGATGACATTACTAGATCCAACTTATCCATCATAGGAGATACGCCCTTACTTTGGAAAGAAGGAAAAGAATTAGGATCAGTGGCCTTGGACTCCTTTTCCTCTATCTCCTTGGCAGAGACTGAATGTTATTTAGGCCAGATTAAGAGTGGGAGTCCCTCAGACATCATTCCGGCCAGAATTGTACCGATAGTAGGTAAGATTCTTAGCCCACAGATTCAACGTCTCGTGAATCTCTCTTTGATGGAGGGTCAAGTTCCTAGGGAATGGAAGAAAGCAATAGTAAGGCCTATCAGAAAAAACTCCGCCATCCCCTGGACTGATATGTCTAACCTTAGGCCCATCTCCCTACTCCCTTTTTTGGGGAAACTTATAGAGAAACACGTCAACAAACATGTATCAAACTATATTGAACTGACTGGTAGGCTAGATAGCTCTCAATTCGGCTTTAGACCAAAACATAGTACCGAATCTGCCCTGTTGTCGGTAACAGATGATCTTCATATGTACCAGGACAGAGGATTTCCTGTTATCCTGGTACTATTAGATCTATCGGCAGCGTTCGATACGTTATCCCACAAAATTTTAATCGAACGCCTGATCATGATCGGTATTGAGAGTACAGCACTGGCCTGGTTAAAGAGCTTTTTATCTAACCGCACCCAAGTTGTCAACATGGGATCATTTTGGTTGATTGAGACTTGCATTACGAAGGGGGTGCCACAGGGCACCTGTTTGAGCCCGACTCTTTTTAACATCTATGTGGCACCCCTGGCCAGAATTTTAAGAGATTTTGGGTTCATCCCCGTCTCCTACGCGGATGATACCCAGCTGTTATTCCCTTTCAAAAAGCTTACGGATGAAGTGAAGATGGCGTTTTCCAAAGGCATGAAGGCTGTGGCAAATTGGATGTCATCCAACTATCTCCAATGCAATGTAAATAAGACCGCAGTTATGCTTTTTGGGGAGGTAAGAACGCTGTGGACACCGGACTGGTGGCCATGTGAGCTTGGCCAAGTGCCAGAACCTAAACAGGTAGTAAAAAACCTAGGGGTTCGTCTCGATCGAGAACTCACCTTTAAACAACATGGCAACTGGGTGGTTGGCCAATGTTTTCATGTTATTGGACTCCTACGAAAGGTTTTTCCAATTTTACCGGATTCCATCAGAAAAACCTTGGTACAGGCGTTAGTATTGAGTCGCCTGGATTATTGCAATGGACTTCTGCTATCAGCCAATGAGAGTGTCCTAGCAAAACTCCAGGTGATACAAAACACTGCAGCAAGGCTTGTGCTGAACGCCCCTTCAAGAACATCATCTAAGCCCCTCCTGGATAAATTGCATTGGCTTACAGTCCGTAACAGAATAAAATTTAAGACCTGCTGTCTGATCCATAAGAGCCTACATGGATGTGGACCTTCCCATTGGAAGGACACATTTTTCCCATACAATCCTACACGTTCTCTCAGGTCAAGTAGTCAACTTTTATTGGAAATACCAATCACGAAGAAGGTCAGACAAGGTGGTAAAGCTCTTTCGGTTGTCGGACCAACTTTGTGGAATAAACTGCCTCTTGAGCTTAGGCAATGCCCAGAACACTTTAATTTTAGAAAAAAACTTAAAACATTTTTATTTTAAACTGAATTAAACTGTATGCTATTCTGCTGCTGCTGGTTTTTTTCCCTTCTTTTCTTCTCTCTTTATTCTTCTTTCTGTGCGCAGAGATACTCTGTGAAGAGTCGATTCTAGCGTGTTACAAACTACTAAATAAATAAATAAATAAAGTCACAAGTTTTGGGACTCCCACCTTTCAACTTTTCATCCGTTTAAACAATCTGCACCAAATCTGGCACATTCAAAGAATACCTATTGTGCACTGTATACCCCAGGTTTGGCGAACATTGTTCATAGGGCGCAAAAGTTAATAAGGGTACAAAATTATTTTTCCAATCAAGAAAAGCGTCAATTTGCACCTCTGTTCATAGTTACAGAACAGTGGCTTTGTGGTTATAACTTTTTATTAGCCAGAGAGATAATACTTTTACTTAGTCTGATCCGCTGCGCCTCCCCCCACCCCAGCGCCTCGAGACCCTCACGGATCAGTAGCAGCGCTTTACAAACCCTGATTGATTGATTGATTGACTTTTATTCTAATATTTTGCTCGTCTGTGAATTGTCTAAAGCTTAATTTTAGCACGGTTATTTTTCTGCATACGCTAGCTGACAATGACAACGCATTTTTATCCTTCAGGTGGTGGGTTGGTTTCCCATAGTTGATCCACCCTGATTGTGATAAATTAATAAATAACGGTTATTGGTTTAATTAGACCTCCAATATGATGCCACAATAGCATGCAGTGCTGTACAAGACTTCTGATTAAATCAATTAATTATTAAATAAATAAACAATGCAAATGTAATCTACAAACAGCTAAGACAGGCAGCACAGGAAGGAGTGAGCAGAGGAGGGCAGTTGCTGCAGCACAGGAGGGCAGGAGGGCACAGCAGGCCTGGTGCTGCAGGAGAGGGGGGCACTAGAAGATATTGTGGCAGAGCAGGGAGGAGCACGGAAGACCTGGTCATGCATGGCAGTGCGTCGCAGGAGACTGGGTGCTGTGGCAGGGGCACTAGATGGGCGCTGGGAGAAGGTTAAAGCGGTGGTAGGTATGTGTTACGATGGGACCCCTGGGAGGCTGGCAGAGGCAACAACATGGTGCCAGGCAGAAGGAAACATGCAGCATCAGTGGGGTCCTTAAAGGGAGGATGGGATGCTGAAAAAAAGGAGGCTTAAGGGTTCACATCCCTTCTGAGGCCTGGACACCAGCAGTGCCTTTTTTCTGCAGACTGTACATGCACGTGAGGAGCTTCATGGTGGAGGACGACAGAAGATGTTTGTGATGACATCCCACAAACACCTCTCCTACCTGCTGCTTATCCTTCTTTTTTTGGCCTAGTGGCAGCACAGTACCAATGAAATGAGGGTCGGTCACAATGTTTTTTTTAAATTATTTTGCGGGGACGTTTATTAAAATCTCTGGATTTTACAAATGTTTGCCACATCAGGGATCATGGAATGAGGCTGTTTGAAGTTGGTATGTTAAATTGTGTCTAAAGGAGGCCTGGGTGCTTCCTGTGAACATAAATAGTGAGTCACGTGTGAGTTCAGATTCAGTACAGCATAATACACTTCACCCCTAGATGGCTTTTCAACACTAGCTGGTGGTTTTTGCCATTTCACTGCAGTTCGGTTCTTGTCTTTTCTGCTCTGGTAGGGAAGAGACATGTGTTCACCCACGTTACGCACTCTTCCCTCAGTAGGATTCAAGTCCTCTATGATTGACGGTGGTTGGTCAATGCCCATATGCCAGTCCATTGATGGCTGAATGGCCAGTCTCTGGTAGCATCATTCGAGATACCTAGAAGCACCGGCTATTCTGGGTCTAAGAACTGCCAGAGTTTATACCTATCTTCAAGTTTTGAGTCTTGTGGAAATTCTGTTTTTTCTGAGCTTGAAAGGTGCTAGGCCATACACCTGCTTGGAACGGTCACCTTGCACAACTGACCTCATCTTGAGGGCGAGTTGCTCATGGGCCAGTAATAGAGGTTCTTTCATGTCAACAAGGGCTGCTGAAAGTGGCTGTCAATCAAATTGCTTTTACAGTGTTCAAGAGGGTCACGTGGACAGACCTACCCATCCACCAAGGACGTAAACAAGCCTTTATAGGTTAGAAGATATGTGCCCGGTTGTGGTGTCTAAACTTTCCTGGCGAGTTGGTAGTCCTTTATGTCTGAGCATCAAGTTATTTCTCTTTTTTTAGGGGGGAGGGGAGTATTTTGGATCAGTGTGTTAGATACTACCGGTTCAGCTAGAAGATATAAATTCGTTTTTAAGGAAGAGTTTTTTACCTCACAGTACCCACACTTGTAAAGAAACAAAGAGCAAGAGATTTTTTGCATTTCCTCGGCAACAACCCCAGGGGTAGACAACAGTTTACCTTGGAGAGCACCCCGACTGTCAAGGCATGGTATCTTCCATCAACACAATGACAACACACTGGCAAGGAGAGCTGCAACTCTCTTCCCAGCCCAGGGTCCTTCGAAGAGAGCACTACATTTCTATCCCGGAATCTGCGTGAAATTATCCTCCGCTGCCCAGAAAACGCTGTTGGTTCCGCCCTCGCTCTGTGAAATTGCCCGTCTCGCGGGCTCCTCATTGCTGCGGCAGTATGCGCCTCACGTCAAACGGCGCTCACAGTCAATGATGCCGCGCGCTGTCCTGTCCTTCAGGGCACGCGCTTCCAGCCTTATAATAAGGCTCGTTTATTGCCAAACGCGATTAATGAAGTCACACGCCGCGGTTTGGCTGTTCAGCACCTACCAAAAAAGAGAAAGCGAGAAACACGAGCAGCCGAGCAAATCTTTAATTTGAAAACTCATCTTGTAACAAGGTGGCAAACGAGGGGCAAGATGTTTTTAGGGGGAAAAAATGCTTTTAGTTCCTGTGATTCATATGAGCCTTCACCTCTAAACTGCATCAGAACTGACCCATCCTTCCAAAGCTCGTCATTATTCACCAGGAGGCGGAGCAGTGCTTTCAATGAGCACGCACTGTCCGGTACTTCTTTAATTTAAAAGGGAAAGTACTTGAACGTCAGAGCATTGCTGCACTGCATTTAATTGGAGAGCGCCAGCACTTGTCAGGCGGAAACAGGTACTCTAAATAGTGAGTGACCACACTTCTATATTTCCATCTAAAGCATTCCGTACCGTTTTCTAAAATGATTTAGGGTAGGGGTGGGCGGAATTTGCAAAATTCACTTTCGCAAATTATCGCGAAAATGTTAAAAATCTCCGCAAACACGCGGAAATATCGCGAAGATGCGGAAGTTTTTTTCCCGCCCGTTCGTGGTATTTTCTGCGTGGTCGCGGCAGGCCAACTTAGCCATGCGGTTGCTCGCGGGCGCGGCCATCTTGTTTTCACTTGTCTCGCGGTGCATGATCGCGAGAAGAAAGACGTGATCGCGCGACGAATGACGTTACTGCGGGCGCGAACTGTCGCGAGACAGTGCAAATGGCTACCAACAATCCAACATCTCGTGGAGAACGTGACCGGATCGGGAAAACTTGCCGGCGAACACGGGGATTCAGGTAAGGCGATCGCGCGCACGTGAGAATGTATTATTTTACAGCGCGAGCAAGCAAAAAATTTACGGTAAAATGCGGATATTTTGACATTTTCGCGCTCTCCGCGGAACGAGAAAATGTAAAATTATCGCAATTTCCACGAGCGGAACGGAATTTTAGCCCAGACCTAATTTAGGGCCAGTGCTGCGGAAAAGGTGCAAAAAAGTGCAAGCAATAAAAATCCCCCCTCCCCCCACAGCATGCTGGTTTGGTAGTAAAAAACAGCAACAATCAGCCTTCGGTGGGCTCCTCAAGTCTCTAGGCCCTGATGTCCAGTGTTGTCTTAAGGATTTTGTGGGCCACCCGGCAACAAATATTAAGGAGTCTCCTGCAGTAGTGTAAAGAATGGAGGAAGTCGCAAAGTATATAAAAATAAAGCTATTTATTTTAGTGCCAAGTAAATGACCCACTGGTGCAAGAGTGAAGGACGCCCAGCTCAAGCAGACTCCAACCGCTTCTCCCCAAGTTAAACAATCACAGTTACGTCAGTAGATTCCAAATGACACAGTAAAGTTCTACATTACCTCACAGCAATCATGCATATGAAAGCTGTTCCATGGATAAACAATAAATTAAATAACACAAAGTGAACATCGTACCACAAGTAGCGGCTGCTACTGGGCAGTAGTGGTGAGGTGGGGCATTCAAAAAAGATCAAACTAAAAGAAAAATTCACTTACCTGCCAGACTCTGTCCTCTTTGGTTGACGCAGGAAGCACACATGGTCCCAGACTCCACTAGCCAATCACGACGCTGCTGTCACCAGCATAACAGCAACGTCGTGATTGGTCTAAGCACCATGGTTCGTGCCCAGACAGGGGGTGGAAGGGTGTGCATGTTCTCCACCAAGGCTCAGCAATGCAGCCGGATGGAGAATTGGCAAGTGCGCATGACTGTTTGGCCAGCCCAAGATGGCCGGCCAAACCGTCATACGCACATAAAATGCCTGAGACTCTTCCCCATGCTCTGTGGGCAGCCCATTCCTGTCCCACACCTACAAAACAAGCAGTGAAAAATAAAATGATAATAACATGGTGTCATTATCATTAGCGGAGGAGCCGCCGCTGATCTCATATTTGGAACAACTTTGAATTTTATTATCCATTTTCTGCTAATTCAAGACATATGGCTGGGTTCAAACTGGAACCGCATGGTGAGCAAAAAAACGATGGATTTAGGCCCAGATCTCTGTACTGGGGTGAATGTATGACATTGTTCTGCATTCTGTCTATCAACTGTTGTTTTTGCATTTGTCACCCACAAGTGGGAAGGGTATGCCCAGACGTGGGTCCCGTGCTCACTACGCCACTGGAATCAAGCTATCCTGGCTGAAGAGGGGTGAAACCCCGAAACCGGTCCTAGGATGCTTGATTCCGGTCCAGGGAAGACGTGGCTTGGCAGTTCGGGCTTGACTGTTCCCATGAGGCACAGGGTCAAGATTGATTTGCATATGGCCATGTCTGAACTGGGGTGGCGTGGTGAGCAAAATAACGATGGATTAAACCCAGATCTGTGACTGGGGGTGAATGTTTTGCCAATGTGCAACATTCCGTCCATCATCTTGTGTGTTTTGCTGTTCCTGACTTGAGGGAGTGCTGTTGCTGGGGTCCAGGAGAAACCGCCATGGGGGTTTACCTCCCTGCTGGAGGGCCCTGTGTGCTGGCCTCCCTGGGCCCAGCTGTGCCCCTGGACCTAGAGGAACATTTTGCATGGACTTTTCTTGTCTCAGGACCTTCATGACTTTTGGCTGCATCTGCTTTATTTTAATTCCCCAGGGAAGGGGAGGGCGTGTGGGCTGCGCAGCGGTGAGCTGCAGCCCTTGCTGAGGGAATCCCCATCATAGGGATTCCCCCGTGATGCCTAAAGTGGTGGGTGCCCACCCCGCGTTTTTCCTTACTTTTGCTGGTGCCCACCCCGCTTATTTTGTTATTCAAAGTGCGGGTGCCCACACCGCTGATGCTGTTATTTCGAGCAGGTGCCCACCCGCATGGAGGATCTATATCACGAGCGGGAGCCCACCCCGCTGTGCTGCCGAGAAAAGTGAGCCGGCGCCGAGACGAGCATCGCCGCTGCAGAGGAAGTCAGGCTGGTGAATGCCTGACTGAGGGCGGGGCATAACACGGAAGCTGCGGCCGGTAAAGAAGACGGAGCTCCCCTGTGGGAAGGAGAGCCCCGCGTCCAGCCGCCCGTGTTGATGGACTCTGAGGGGGACCGAGGCACATTGTTGGTGCCTGCCCCGCCGCATGGGAGAAAATGCCGCCAAAGCCTCCCCAGCGAGGGAGGAGAACAGAGTGCGGGCCCTGACGCGGCACCTTGTAGTGCCAGTCCCGCAGCGTGAGGAGAGGCCCGAGTGAGAGAGGAGAGTGGGGCTCCCGTGAGCTGTTGACAGCTCCGATGCCAAAGTGAATGCCCCACAGAGAGGCCCGTAGGTTGCTGAAGATCTCCGAGGAGCACCTGCAGAGTTCCGGTGAGTGGGGGCTTCTTCATGGTGTGTGCCGATTGAGGCTCAGTGTCTGAGCAGTCCCACAGGAGAGCGGACCGCTCCAACGTTGTTAGCATATGTGCTTTTATTTGGGGGCCCATAGGTGTCCTTGCCCCTTCCAGCTGCACCGCTCCAACGAGGGGCATATTTGTTTGGAGAGGGCCCAGAGGGGCCTGTGCCCCTTCCACTGCAGCCTGAGCGGTCCCGCCGTTGCAGGCCGCTTCAACGAGGGCCATATTTGTTGGTTGAAGACCCAGAGGGGCCCATGCTTTCCCCGGTGTGGCTATGTTTTCACAGTTGCCCCGCTTGACAGTGGGCAACTGCAACAATGGGGGCAATTGGATTTAGAGAGGCCCAGTGGGGCTGAGAAGCACAGATGTGCCAGGGCCCCTTCACTTTGTTTATTTCCAGCTGCGCCGCACCAGCACGGGCAGCTGCAAAGTTTTGAATATTTAGTTGGTAAGTCCCAGTGGGGACCCACTCTCAGGGCATAGTGGTGCCAGGGCCTTTATTGGATTCACAACTACACGACAATTAGCGTCAGCTGCAACGTTTAGGCCATCATTCCTTTAGGGGCATTTTGGATGAGACAGGAGTGAGATACACTCCTCTTCCCCAGCACAATGGCGCACTTTGTGATGTTGCTGCATTGGCAGCCCAAGCCCTGACTTTGCTGGACATAGGCTATTTGAGCCCTCTGAGAAGGCCAGTTGGCCTGGGGGTCAGTTGTAATTTGGTAGGACGCAGGGCCCTACTGTGATTTATGCGTGATGTGCCAAATGTGATTTATGCACCCTGATTTATGCCTCTAATGATGTTTATGCTCAAGAGGCTATTGCATAATGTGTTTATGCTGGTGAGGTCTAATGCGTAATGTGTTTATGCTTAGGAGGGTGTCTATGCTAATGAGGTTTGGGCCTAATGTGATTTATGCCCAATGTGAGTTATGACTAGGAGGTTATGGTCTAATATGTTTAGGCTTATGAGGTGGGCGTATAATGTATTTTGCGCCTGATGTGATACTGTGCATAATATGGTTTATGGTACAGGATGTTGCCAAGTACAGTATTGTACCAGTAGTTACTGGTTGTGGTTTATATTACCTTACCTGTTCTGATGGTTCTGACCGTGGCCCGATTGGCCTGGTCCTGTATATAATCCCCTGTAAATATTGCCCGTGCCAGTTGGCACAGTGTATATGTGTGATTATGATTCTAATGTGTTTATGAGAATACAAAGGCTATTTTTGATATAACCTTGTGTGGAGATTCTTTTGTAGCCCCTAGTGTGTTCCTGCTGTGTGTGTATGTTGCGCAAACGCTTTACACATTGCCTCTGGGATAAGCCTGACTGCTCGTGCCAAGCTACCAAGGGGGTGAGCAGGAGTTATCTTCAGCGTGTAACTCCCTTGCCCTGACTAGAGTGGTGGTTGTGCCTGGCTTTGGCGCAAGCCTTAGCCAACCAGAAATCCCGTTTCTAACAATGCTGTAGTAGGGTATGCACTGGAAGCCCCGCCCACTCTCAGCCCATATTTTTAATTGGCTTGTGTCATTGTCCTTCGAAAACGCTGGCTTACGATTCATTATGAGGCTTTTTAGTCCCTTCCTGGTACCGCCTTGTCTCCATTAGTTACTTCCCATAAGGACTGGACCTTTTGCTGGTGTTGTTACATGCCCTGTTTTATAAGTTGGTGAGCACTATTTCCCTTAATGCTCTTTCCCTATTCCACCCACGACATCGCAGCACGCCGCATGTTTACTACTGTATTTATTTAAATTACTGCACTGTCCGCATGTATTCACTTATTTAATTTATGGCACGGACCGCTTTCAGTTTAGCTGGTGCGCTAATTTAATTATTTAGTTTACATGCCGCCTCTTTCAGATTAGCAGGCACACTTATTTATTTTATTCATTAATAGTACAGGCCACTTTTACTTCAGCGGCCGCGCGGAACGTTTCATAATTACTTTATTTGTACTTTGTGTGAAAGCGCACCATATGCGCTTTCACTTCAATATTGTCCGTGCCCCTTTCTTTAGCCGCTGCTCACTGTGACCTGAATGCAGTGAACAGTGTACTGATGGCAACTGCCTCCTTTTGTTAATTTCCAGTGCATTGCATCATCGCAAAACCAGAGGTTCTGGTCCAGTGCACATCTACCTTGCAAATATAAAAGGTCTTGGAGGTGACAGATTCTGTTAGCAGCGTCTAACAGCCGCTGTGATCTGTGTTAGGTGTTACTTGTGCTGTTTTTTTAGCAAGCATGCAGAATGTTACTGCTCCTCCCTTCTTTTTATCAGAGCCTGGTGAACCTGCGATCAGGTGGAAGAAGTGGAAGAAGGTATTCGAACGGTATGCTAAAGTCTGTGGTAATAATCTTGGTGCGGAGAGAAAGACTGCTCTTCTCGTACATTGTCTGGGTTCGGAGGGGCAAGATGTTTTTGATCATCTAGCCGAACTCTCGGCAGTTGAAAGCAGGGGGTTAAATGAATTTGAAGTATGTATTAAAAAATTAGATAATCATTACCTCCCTAAAGTTAGTACAATTTTAGAGCGTTTTCAGTTTACCAAGAGACTGCAAAATGAAGGGGAATCTGTAGAGGTATATGTAACTCAACTAAGGAAGCTTGCTTCTTCCTGTAGGTTTGAACAGCTCTTGGAGGAAAGAATAAGGGATCAGTTTATGCTAGGCTGCAACCTAGAGAAGGTTCGTGACGAACTCTGGTTAAGAGATGAACCCTCTTTAGATGAGGTATTACAGGTTGCGAAAAGAATCAAACATTCTTTAAAGTGTGTAGACACCTTGAAAAATGATGTGAAAGTCTCGGTTCAGGTTGTAAAAGAAGGCAATGGCACTAAGGACATTTCTAAAGACGCAGAAGCTGTTAAGAGTAAAACAAAATCTTTTGTCCCTAAATGTTTTAGATGTGATAAACTTGGTCATTTTGCAAATGATAAAAAATGTCCGGCATTGAAGGCAACTTGTTCGAAATGCAAGCGCAAGGGTCATCTTGCGGTTGTTTGCAAAACAAAGAGTCCTTCTAACAGTGTCAGAACTGTTGAGACTGGATTTCAGGAGGAAGACTTTGTATGTGGTCAAATTGTAGTACAAGTTCAAGCTGATGTACAAGAAAATAACTCTAGAGAAGGTAGATCTTCTCTTTTGGATATCATTCAAGTTGAGGGGGAGAAGACAAAAGTGTTGTTTGATTCTGGGGCGAAAATTACTATTGTCTCAAAAACATTTTATCAGGAGAGACTTGCTGGGAAGGTAAAGTTACTTAAACCAGATATACGTCCTTTGGCTTATGGGGGTGAACCGATACCACTATGTGGGTATTTTGTTGGTTTGATTGAGTATGGTGGTAGATATCTGTCAGGGAAGGTGTATGTCTCCAAGAAGGGCGACAGTATTATCAGCTGGTTTCATCAAGCTGATTTAGGGGTTATGTTGGATCCAGGGAGCACCACTCCCATCATTCTTAAAGAGAACATTCAATCTGTTCAACTTGAATCTGAAGGTGGTGTTCTGTGTGCCATTAAAAATAAATTTCCCAAGGTGTTTAGAGAAGAGTTAGGTTGTCTAAAAGACTTTAAATTGAATATACCTTTACGTCCTAACTCTCAACCTTCAACTTGTAAAGTTAGGAGTGTCCCTTTAGCGGTGAGAGATGAGAGGAAGAAGGAGTTGGAAAAACTGAAAAATGGGGGTATAATTGAAGAGGTCTCTAGCACAGAGTGGCTTGCTCCGGTTGTCGCTGCACACAAGGCCAATGGGTCTCTTCGTTTATGTGTGGACTTAAGACAATTAAACAAATGTGTGGTTGTTGATAAATATCCACTACCTAATATCTCTGAGTTACTCATGTTGTTAGGGGGTGCTAAAGTTTTTAGCACTATTGACTTGGCATCGGCATATCATCAGATTGAGTTAGATAGGTCTTCCAGGGATCTGACTTCATTTGTCACACCTTTTGGTACGTTCAGATTTGTTAGGATGCCTTTTGGCCTAATATCAGCGGCATCTGTATTTCAGCGCGCAATGGAAAAAGTACTTGAAGGTTGTGATGGTGTGTGTGTGTATCAGGATGACATTCTGGTGTTTGCGAAGGATCATAAGGAGCATAGGAAGGTACTTTTTGATGTATTGAGTAGACTGGAGGATGCCAATTTAACTATAAAACTTGAGAAATGTCATTTTGAAACCTCATCCATTCATTATTTAGGGCACACAATTTCTGGTGCGGGTATCTCTCCGAAGCCTGATTTAGTTGATACGATTTCACGCATGCCGCCTCCCGCTTCAAGAGAAGAATTGATGACGTTTTTTGGGATGGCAGAGTACTATAACAAGTTTGTAGAGGGGTTTGCTGAACATTGCTCAAACATGAGAGCACTGTTGAAGAGAGGTGTAGAATTCAATTGGTCTCGGGAGTGTGATGAGGAATTTCTTGGGATAAAGGAAAAACTGAATAATGCGCCTAATCTAAAAGGGTTTTGTTCATCTAGAGCATCTGTGGTAACTACTGATGCTAGTGTAAAAGGGTTGGGTGCGGTGTTACAGCAGGAGGGTAAGAATGGTTTGGAAACAGTGACTTTTATTTTGTGAGGCCTTAAGGATGCGGAATCGCGTTATTCTGTTATTGAGCGTGAAGCGCTTGCAGTATTTTGGGCTATCAGGAAATTGAAGAAGTTTTTATGGGGAACTAAATTTATTGTTAAATCGGATCATAAGCCACTGTGTGAGATTTTTGAGAAGAAGGGTATTGACCAAGTTTCTGGGAGGATCAGTAAGTGGGTCATAGCTCTTCAGGAGTATGATTTTCAAATTAAGTACATTCCTGGTGTTGATAACACAGTGGCAGATGCTCTTTCTAGGCTGGTTGATGGTTGTAGTGATGAGGAAGAAACTGATGATTGGGCTGAGGGAGATTCACATGTGTGTCTGGTCAATGATGGGATTATTGATGAAGCTCAATGGCGGGAGAGTTTAACTCGGGATCCTGTTCTAGCTGAAGTGATGGATTTGATTCAGAGAGGGTGGTGTAAAAAGAAAACTGGGTCAGTTGAAGCTATGAAGTTTTGGGGTGTGAAGGATGAATTGAGTGTGACTAATGGTATTTTGCTACGTGGCACACGGTTGGTACCTCCTTTAGAATTAAGGAAAGTGCTGGTTGATATGGCACATGAGTTGCATTCAGGCATGTCTAGGACCAAGGAGCGTCTCCGCTCTTCTTATTGGTGGCCCGGTATGGATTTGCACATTGAGAGAGTTATTAGAGATTGTTCGGTGTGTGCTGCATGTGGAAAGTCAAAGGTTGTTAGAGTTCAGCCCATGGTTATAAGGGAGCTACCTAGTGGTCCGTGGAAGGAGGTGGATCTGGATATTGTGGGTCCTATTCATTTCAATGGTCAACAGGATTATATCTTTGTGTTATTGGACTTATTTTCAAGGTGGCCTGAAATACAGTTCACGTCAGGGATAGAGACTGTCCATGTGATTCGGTTTCTTGAAAATCTCATGGGTAGAGAGGGATTCCCTGAGTCAATTCTAACTGATAATGGGGTTCAACTGGTTTCTACAGAAATGGAGAAGTTTCTTAAGGAAAGAGGCATAACACACAAGAAATGTTCATTATATCATCCAGAAGCCAATGGGATGGTAGAGAGGTTTAATAGGGTGATTAAGGAGACGATCTCTTTAGCTAAAAGCTCTGGGAAAAACTGGAAGGAACAGGTTTTAAAGAAAATTGAGGAGTATAGAATGACCCCACACAGTTTAACGGGTCAGTCTCCTTTTGTTCATTTTAAGGGAAGGGATCCTTGCACCCAGGTTGAACCTTCTTGGGTTCGACGGTTGGGAGATTCGGTGTGTGGTTCTTCTGTTATAAAGAACAAGGAAAAGTGGAGAGTAAGAGAGGAGAACAAGTGTCGTTTCAGGAAGGAAAACTTTGATGTGAGAAAATCCACCAAGCATACGAAAGTCAAGGTTGGGGATGTTGTTGTTGTAAGGCTTCCAGGTTCTAAAGTAAGTTTCTCCAAACCTTTGCATGTTGTTAAGGTTTTCAATAATGCTGTTCGAACTAATGACCATAGAATTTGGAACTTAGGTAGAGTTTGTGTGTGTTCAGATTTGTATGTGAATTCAGAGAAAACTTTAAGAAAGGACTTTGATTTCTCTGAGTTCTCACGCAAATCTTCTAGGGTTCTAAAGAAACCTGATTACTTAAAAGACTACGTTTCCTAAGGTGTTGGGATTCTTGGTGGGAAATGTTTTGAAGCTGTTGTAAACATATGTATTCTTCTGTTCTTTTTGTTTTTTTTGTTTTATCGGAGGGAGGTGTGTGGGATCCTGGTTGTCATAGCAATGTCTAGCATATGTCCTCTGGATTCTCTAGCTTGTCATTATGATGTAGGGATGCTCAGACTGTTACCTAGGTTAAAGAATGTGGTGGTTTGAAGGTGGGTTCTGGGACCAGGGACGGTTGGGAGAAGACAACTGAATTGCTGTTGAGTTGGATGTGCGATTGGATGGGTCCTCTTACTTGGATTAAACCTGCATTTGTTTCATGGAACTCCTGTGTCCAAGCATCTTATTTCGTCAAAGGGAGATTCCTACAGTCTTGGAGGTGACAGATTCTGTTAGCAGCGTCGAACAGCCGCTGAGCAGATCTAATACTGCAAGTCTCTTTCCTTGTTTTGTCCCCAACCCCCTTTTTCCCAGGGCCGAGTGTGATGTAAGGAGTTTGGTTCTTTTAACTTGCACAGCTCTGAGAGGGGTAGGAGGCCCAGCATCGGCTCCAGAGTTTCCATGTTTGAGACCAGGTGAGTGCATGGTAATTTGGAGGGTTAGGTAAAGTGTGTCTGCTCAGTTCTAGAAATGGAAAAAGCTAACTCCTGGATCCCACAAATTAGTGGCAGAGGGACATCAGTATAACAGGATTGTAATCATGAGGGACAGAGCTGTGATGAGGAGCAGTGACCATGGCAGCCTTTGCATTTTTTATTTTACAAACAACCCCCACAAAGTTGGTAAATTTATCAATGTGACAGTAAAAACCTTCTGTCTAACTTGGTTGGTCACTAACAGATTGCATTTTAGATGCTTAGGCACCTGCTGCCGAGATCAGGGTTTCCTACTGAAAAGATAACTCAGGTGGTTGATGCATTTGCCGTTTAGCTATGTGAGTAACCTCTGACACAAGCTCATATTTTTAACAATTTATGTTACAGAGCATTACATGCAATGTATAGTGTACAGATTTCCATTTTATGGAAGATTACTCAGCTAAGTGGGTTCATAATTTTGTTGCAGAGATTCTCGTGTGACCTGCAGGTCAAGCGTTACAGTCCTGTTAAAACAGCCCACTGAATGATGCCTCCCAGGAAACAGCTTTATATAATTTTTTAAAATTTTGCAGGTTTTAACTCATTCTTTCTTTATTCTAAAGTTGATGACATGGGTTCTATAAAGTGGTATTACGCCCTAATCATTCACAGTGCATCATGCCCAACATAATTGGTTATTAGTGTAGTTACACATACAGACACACATACCTGCCATTCTACAGGGGGCGTGTAGCCTAGCCCTAGGGCCTACGTGCAGACTAGAAACAGAGCTGGGGAAAGTCAAAAACACTTTCAAATCACACTTTATCTCTTTACAACTTGTGAAGTGGCGTGCTGAACCTATCTTTGTTTCCTCCAATGCACTGCTGATCCTGGCATCCTAGAGTAAGTGTTCAGGGATCTCAGTTTGACGTCCAGCTGCTCCCAGCCACGATATAACTCTGATAAAATGAATTAGTGAGTGCCTTCCAAGTGGAACATTTGCAGCCAGGCCATATTGAGAAGGAAATTACAGCCCTTGCCCCTGCAGGATGTTATTCTGTATGATAAGGGGAGCACTGAAAGTCAGCTGCCACTGTCTGTGTCTCGGTGTTGACATACACATCAGAAACTTCTCTGGAACCTGACCAGAATTAGTTTTTTGCTAAAAATTAGCGTTACGTAAATCTGCATTGGACTTCAAATTCCAACGCTTTTTCCTACTATTGCTGGGATTGGAGTTGGAATAGTAAATTACACTATTCCAAAGTACAGCACACCCCTAAGGCCAGTTGTTTTAATGACTTGGATTGTAAATGGAAGCATGGTCCAGACGCATTTGTTGTTCTGCCCAAGGAACGCGTGGGAAATAAAGAGTGGTAGCGTCATACAATCCTCCCTTCCCCCTCCCCGCTCACAAACTGAAATCGTTGCCTATCCTACTGTTCTGTACATTACTCTGTGGCTCCCTCGCTGAATTTGCTCCCTTCAAGTGCCTATACAAACACAATAAAAGGGCAAGCATCAAATATTCATGCTATGTGAACTTCCATTATTCCCTCTCAAGAGCAGGTCTGATGCGAACGGTTGGGCAGTAAGCGTAAGCTTGAAGTGCAGCTTGAAGTGCTCTCAATCAGGCATTCGCCAGCACTAATTTCACATGAGCACTTCGAGGTGATTGAGTTAGCAGCTTGTTCTGTGCTAAAAAAAATCACAAAAATGTAATCCGGGCAGGCGTACAGACATGCAACTTTTCCATTAACAGGAAAATAGCGCCCGCATAAATGTGACCAGTTTCAATCGCTGCAGAATATTGGCTATTATGTGCTTCAGTTATTAAACCCATGCATGACTGTGGGCTCGATTTAGATCTTGGTAGACGGAATACTCCATCACAATGGTAAGAGATATCCCGTCTGACGAAATATAGATCCCTTAGGATATAATGGGATTTGTATTTCAGCGGACGGGGCATCCGTCACAGTTGTGGCGAGTAACCCGTCCGCCGACATCTAAATCCGGCCCTCTGTCTGCTTTTTAACCCACTGTTTACTCTCCTCATTTCTTTCAAGCTTCATCCTGTTTCACCCGAACCACGCATTATGAATTACAGTTGGAACTGCCCACTTACCCTGTGGACGAATGTATATGTGTGCCATCTCAGTCTGTTGTGACGGATGGTCACACTAACAAACTGCAGTGACCTCTGGGCAGTTATGGTGTGTTAACCAGCCATTTATCCCTCCGACATATACCCTGCGAATGAATTGAATCCACAAAGCTCGCTCAATTGGTGGCCTCCATGTCACCTTTCTTTCTTTCTCCTGTAACCTACCTTGTTCATGTAATTTTCTTCTATTTGTGCTTTGAGATCAAATTACCAGTTGCTGGTCAAGTAATGCCCGTCTGTACTGGAGTGCTGAATTCTTTGTCTGCCAATAATGATTTCGACCATTGTGAAGGTCTACAGTAACATTTCCAAATTTGGGAAGTTAAAAAACAATTGGTTTCGCCCCTTCATGTAAATTTTGCCATTTATGTCAGTTTTCTTTGTACATATCCTCATTAAGTCTCATAAAATACATAAGGTGTAGTTTGCAGACAAGAGACCTTCAATCTGAGCAGTTCAAAAAAACAAGGAGCCAAGGAACTCTGGGGAAAATTGCATGCCATAGGGTCGATGTTTGTGATCAATGTTCTGCTGTTGGGAAAAACATACAGTAACAGTTTTTATAATGCTCAATTTATTTATAAAAGGTACATGGATTCAATAGTTTTCTTAGGAGAATGCCAGGATTGCCAAATTCCAACACTGTCTAGTCCTCAGTTCACCTTTTTAGGTTTCCCCTGCACAGCGCTTGCTCCGTGCTAGAGAAATCTATTGTTTTAATCTATAAACTTAAAAGGGGTTTACATCCTCCCTCTACTCTTTCCTGGCTTCTTACTGGTTCCTGTGCGTGCCACTCACCTTTCCTCCATTTCTATCGGCTGTAGCTTATTTTCCTGCATTTGCCAATGCTTGTCCCTGGCCCGTCTGTCTTATCAGTTTCCCACCGCCGAAATACTGTAAACATCCAATTTAGTTTAACTATATTTTTTATAAAGTTTTGCCTTTTACTCTTGCAGCATATTTATATTACACTTAATCGCTCGGAGAGATTTAGTAATTTGTTTAGAATCACAGGATGCTGCGCGGCACCGCTGAGGCTCAAACTGGGATCCCCAGCTCTCAAGTCAGCAGCTCTGACTACTGTGCTACATCCTCTCCACTCCCGTGTTATCTGTCGGGGAGTTCTTTCTTTCTCCTAGATGATGATTGATGAAAACAGCTCTTTGTTCATTACATAGGCAAAACGGATGCATTCAGATGCTTGTTCCTCGTTCTTCAGCTAACGTACACTTACTCTTGCACATCCTTTTTCATCCCTGCTTTCTGCTTTGTCAGTGGTTTTCTGTGTTTCTCTTTCTCCTGTTTTTTCTCCCATGTCTACATTCTCTCACTTGATCTAAGTCAAAGTGAGATGATGAAAAATATCTTCCAATGCCAAAAAATGGGTGCCAGTGACCACACCTGCAACCACCGACACAAATTAGGCACTGGATTATTGCAACCAGTTTACTGCATAGTATCCCCTTTTGTTCATCGTTTGTGTAAGGAAATTCCTCCATATAACACTTTTTAAAGAAAACTGCTTTGTATTTGACCGTCATCCTCAATTTTCTCTCATTTAAACCCCAAGACTCATTGTTCCTTTATCAGAACCCAATGTCCAAGGTTGAGAAATGTTTTGATGGCATTGATATTAGGGCACAATATTCCTTGATCATTTGCAGGAGATAGGAAACTGTACTGTAGCATTTCTCTCCTTTGTTCCTTCACAGTTGTATCTCTGTATCCTAAACACATCTCATTGGCCTCTTTCACTAGTAAATGGCATGTCCTCTTCTTGCTCCATGACTCATGACTTTATATACTGCACTGTTACCATAAATAATTCAATTCATCCTAGCCACCATCGCCACCAACTCTATCTTTGTCTTTTGAGATCCATATCAAAGGAGAGCAGCCCTCTTCGATGCACTCAGTATTCCCCTGTCATCACCATCGTCTGAGATGGCATTCCTCTTCCCCACAATCATATGTGCTCCCTTGCCTGTGACCAGTCAGCTGTGAGCCCCATATCTTCAGGTCCTCTTCTTTCCTGTGGATCAAATTACTTTTGACCCTTCACGTGTGGATCTCAAATGACCATGATCCTTATTTACTAGAGATTAATTGCCTCTTCCCTGCAGTCACATTCTTTTCTACCACCTGTTGCTACATCTACCTCCCCTTTAGTCACAACTCTACCAAATCCCTGGATTGTTTCCTTCCTTGGCAGTCACAGGTCATCCCACAACACAAGTTACTCTCTCTGGTTTAAATTAGCAACCTTATTCACCGCCTTAACTTCTTTCCATGGGACCAAATTGCCCAGCTGAATGTACCAGCTGTCCCAGCCCTATATATTTATTTTTGTTGCCACTGAACTTCCAATATATTTTCCTTTTTGGGTCACATTGAGGGGCTCCTATACCTAGAAAGCTAGTAAACCTCAGCTGCAGTTCTCCCTGGGACACAAGTTGTGTGTCCCCACTCCATTAATCTGAATGCTACCTATAGCCCTTTACTTTAGGTCTTGTCTGGGAAAGCCTCTCTATAATTTTATGATAGGACCAGAGGCTTCATATTATGCTTCACACCCCTGCTTTATTACTGACAGCAGACAGCGAAGAAAAGAGCTATATTATTGAACAAATAAATAAACACATAAACAAACTACCATTCCCATGATGCTGTGGGGAGAAAACAACACAATGACACAAAAAAGGTTCTCAAACGGTATATAGCGAAAGCATTGTCCCAGTCCTTCCTCTTTCTTGCTGCTCCAGCAGTCAGTTGAGTAGCACTTTATTTATCTGAAATCCAAATCTCCTGTTAATTGATATTGTTTTATTTCTAGAGTCTCTATCTAATGTTTTCAAGACACTTGGGCAATAGAGAGTTTTCATAGTAATGGTTTCATGATAATACATACAATGGCTTTACCTTCTCCTGCAGGTAGAGTGAAGGGGGTCTGTCCACTCACATTTGTAATTTATTATCTGCTTCAATTTTGAAAACAGTCACTAATTTGTCATATTATCAAATTATCATGATTAAAACTTCTCACAAGCTGAGTTTTGCTCTTGTTAACACTTAGAATACTGCAATTATATATGATATACTTGATGTACTTTCTCAACTGGATCATGAACTTGAAGCTATTGGCTGTTGCGAAGGGAAGTGGTTCTTGTTCTTTGGGGTGATGATTTAAGTGTATATTTATGTCAATTGCCACCTAAAATGGTTTCTGGCATGGAGGACAAAATGGATCAATATTATTTTATTTGCAGTGTTTATGGGGCCAAGCTGAATGCTTTGATGTTTAAATGGGATCTTGTGCAAATGAAATGTGTGTCCTCCTGCTCCCTTTAATTGCACATTCAATGGTAGAGGTTCTAATATTGTTATTGACTATATCCTCATATAAAATAAGTTTAGTACATTGCTATTTAATTATCCTACTCACTCAATTGTGATGAGTGACCAATATCCCTAGATCGTTAATGTTAATTTCCTGTTCAGCGCTGAGAAGCATAATACAGAGTTTGATGTTGATAACATTGATATAGCCCCTAGTAACGGTATCTCTCTACGTTGGACTCAGGTTGAGCCAGATAGTTTTCTTGAAATACTGACTGCCGATGTAAGGGAGGCTTTTGATACCTGTTTGGATGATTCTCCCAACAATAATTAAATTAAGAAAGCCTTTCTTTGTATTTCTTGAGGAATCAAAAACGCTCAATTAAGCCTGTGCCCCATACCGCGCTTCATAAACCTGACTGGTTAGATTTTAAGAGCCCTAAAGCCCATAGCAAAGTACTCAAAGCAGCTCTGCAAAAATCTCCTAGGTGTACCTTCAAAGTTAAGGCATGTTGGCGGGAATATAGTTTGGCACTTCAACAGAGGAAAAAGAGTTAAAGAATGCTGCTTGGGTGTCACTGCTGGGAGCAAGTAAGACTAAGGACTGCTCAACCATCTGGGTTGTGATTAACGGCCCTCTTTTATAGGATGGAACTGCCCCCAGATTAGAGATTGCATTAACAAAACTGACTGAGTGGTCAGTTTTGAAAGATTTATTCCACCCCAGATTTGGTATTATGTAGACAGGGACACAGCACTGTTGAGGAAATACTAGGAGACCACTTTTTGTTTATATGAGATCAACAGGGCTCTTATTGATAGTAAAAGAGACAAAGCGCCGGGATCAGACAGTATCCCTATTGACCTTTTTAAGGCTAATATACCATAATGGGGACCAATACTGATCAAGGTAGTGAGGGCCTGCGGTAAATCTGGCATCTTAAATACATGCTTCGATTCTTTGATTTTCCCATTATAAGAAGGTGAAAGTCACAGGTAGAATACTTTTGGGAAGACTTGACGAATGGGCAGAAAATAATGATATTTTGTCAGGTCTGCAGTAAGACTTTCGTAGGGGAAAGGGGATAGTTGAAAAGAGCCTTTACTTAAACCTGCTAATTGGGAAATACACTCAAATCAAAAAGTACTTAAACCTGCTAATTGGGAAATACACTCAAATCAAAAAGGGCCAATTGTGTTTAGCTTTTGACGATCTATCGAACGCATTTGTGTGGTGTGCAGCAAACTGTGGAAAGTATTATCGAGTTAGGGGTTGATCTACCAATAATTTCTTTCCATAGAGAGATATATACAGGGAGCAGGGCTAGGGTACACTATGGACTCAGGGATGAATGCACTTGTGAATTTGGCATAGAGAGAGGGTTTAGCCAGTGTTGTGTCCTCACACCATTCTTGTTCACTCTGTACACTACCAGCTTGGGTACAGTTTTGACTGAACGATACTTGGACCTCCCTCATATCGGACATTGCCTGAGTCCAGCCCTGCTCTATGCTGATGATGCCGTGCTCATGTCTTGTATCTCCATGGGGTTGCAGACGTTACTCGCTTGCTTTGCCAACTATATTCAGGACTTGGGTTTGAATGTAAGCCTGGGTAAAACTTTGAAAATGAAATGTGAGCCTAAAGCTAAGAAGTGTCTTGATTTTAAGGTTGGTGATGTTAAGATGAGTTTTACTTCCACTTTTTCTTATCTAGGAGGTTTCTTTGAGGCACATAGTTCATAGAAGGAGGCCATTAATGCCATAAAATTGACTTGTATAAGAGCTTCATCAGCGCAGCTTAACTTCGCAACTAAACTTGGCAGAAGATCCCTGAATGAAATGGTCACTAATTGTAAGGTTAAATGTGTGTCTGTGGCATTGTACAGGGTAGGAGTGTGGGGATTCTGTAATATTAAACCTGTTCAACTGGCTGAGAATGCCTTCTTTAGGAGACTTCTTCCTGTTGCTAAAGTAGCTCTGCCCTTGTTTGCCACAATGAACTTGGTGCCCCGTTTTTAGATGACAGGATTAGAGTCTAACCAATCTCGCTATGGCGTAAGATCTGTGCCTGCAAAAATACAGCTCTAAATCGAAAGATTGACAATCATTGCCGCAAGTCATCACCATCTTTACAAATACCATGGTTGACATGTATAGGACAGACTTGTCTGGAACTAGGACGACCAGAATATTTTGATAACCCGGGCTCTTTTATTTTATAAGCTGGAGGGAGTTCAAAAAGTGTTGTTTATTCCTGTTTGAAGGTCAAAAGCTATCTGTCAAATTAAATAAACCGAGTATCATCAACAATCAATTGACGGTTACTAGTGATGGTATGCAACCCTACATGAACATGTTTAAAATCACCAACTCAGGTTTATTCTCACAAGATTCAGACTTGATATATTTTATCGACTTGTAACCGTTCCTAAAATCAAAGATTGGTTTGTCACCTTAGCAACATGCCCATGTGATAGTTTATCTGATCAATGTACTTTGCATGTAATTTGTTTTTGCACATTCATCCTCCCTATTTTACTTGTTTATATATTAAAGCAATAATGCATTGCTTTACTGTTTCTGTAACACCTGTCATCTTTTTCTATAGACATGGTCAGTGATTGATATAAGGAAAAAATTGGATTATCTGTATTAGCCAGGCCATGGTGTGTGGCACCCCCTCTTAAAGTGTAGTATTGTCATGCTGTATTTTTAACATATTTCAGTGGTATTTGATTGTATGACTTTTAATTAAACTATGCAATATTATTCTTGAGTATTGATTTTACACTTTCCTGTAAGCTGATATGATTTTGATTGTCAAAGAAGAAGAGGAAATAGATACCTATTCCAAAGAGGACATGCCATAGTGATAGAGCTAGTTTTCATCAAGATTAGGCATTGCTTTAATTTTTGTGCTTCAGACAGACTGCATTTAAAATGACGCAGATTTTGGTGAAAAGTGGAAAACACATGGCACATGAGATTATGAAATGAGGTTTGGTCAAATGCTTTTTGAAAGGTGCACTTTGGTGCATTCAAAATGAAAGACATGAAATGAGGCCTGGTCAATGCTTTCAGTCTGAAATGCTTGTGCTAAATTAACATGTGTTTTTGCAATGTAGAGAAAACTCGTGATTTTAGTGGCCTCTTTAGCTGTGAAAATAATTATTGTATGTGTTCTCTCTTCCCAGCTCATTTTCCTTGTAATCTACACTCCCTATTCCTGTTTTAAGAGACATTGCCTTTGTTGCATATTTAGACAAATATATTCAGTTCATAACACATCTTATAATGTGTGCTAATTAACCATGCACCAAACACTACACGTGGGGCTAAAGCATTTTGCATGAAAAGCTATCTAAAACATTAGAGCATGTTGCTATGAGTATGTATTAACTGTGTGAGCTTTGATAATTTGCACTAGTGCATGTGTTATGCTATGTTGCACATTTTTTGCATGTTGTGCACAAGTAATAGAAAAGCTGCTTTAAACGAATAGCTTTTGCTAGGAAAAATAATAAAAGGTATTAGTATGGGGGTGGTAAACAGAATGGGTTCTATTTCGAAAATTAATACTGCTTTGTGTTTGTTTTATTTTTGGGCCTAAGATAAAATGGCTGCCTGTGAATCCAGCAAGGCTGTGAATATTATTGAATGAAAGAGCATGCGCAGAAAACAGCTACATACTGCCAAGTTGCCTTGAGTGAAGACCTAGTTCAAGGCCACTGTGAACTCTAAAGTCTTGCTATTCTGCCAAAGTACCAGTGTTTGTAGAATGTGCTTATCCAGCGTGTGATATCACAGGATGCAGGAAGCTGGATTGAAACATTTTTCCTAGTAAATGTTGCTGAAATATATGATTATATTTACCATTAACGCTTCTTTTGTTAAAACCGGATTTGCAATGAGAACAGGATGGTGAGACCCTCATGTCATCTATGATAGCCAATCGGTGCAAGCTTTACTGAAAACTGTAACAATTATTAGTGTAGTCAGCCAAGAATTAGAGTATAAATAATGACCTCTTAGGGGGTGTGTTTGCTTTTGGCCTTCTCTTTAAGCCTTGGACCTTAGTCTGAGAGGGAGGAGAGGAGAAGAGATAGACGAGATCAGACATCACATGGGTTAGGTACGAGAAACGTCGTGGGTGCAGTCTGGGAGGAGATTGCTGCAGCCCGGGAGGAGATTGCGCCCGAGGAGAGGTGGGGGTTCTTGCTCATATTTTTTTAGAGAAGTCCTTGCATGTCATATTTTTGGCAAGGCAGATCACATTCCTCTGTGGACCTGTGAAGGAGGGGCTGTCTTACTCCTTGTGTAGCACAGAGACACAGAAGATCAGACCAGGGTAGAGAGTGGAGCTGGATAGAACAGGTTCATGCTTTGACTAATTAATTAGTTTTTTAAAAGATGTATTTGTCTTATGCATTTATTTCTCTTTAAGGGAGATTTTTGCCATTTATTAATTATTGATTAGCCTTACAAGACTCACTCTTTTCTTAGAAACTCTTTAAGAGTTTTGACTGACATTTTGCGCCACATTTTTCTTTTCTGCATGTGATGCTCATATGCAATAAAATGTTCTGTATTAATGTTATTTTTCCTAATTTCCAAATTCTGTAACCTGATTGATATTTGACTAATGAATAAAGGGTCAGGAAAACTCTCTTTATTGTCTTAAATATTAAAGGCATTTTTGATTTTTCATGTTTATGTAAAGTCTCCTGAAGGTAATATACAGTGGGGAGGGTCCAGTACCTTTACAACGGTGAATTGGAGGTAATGAGGTTTTGAATTCAGAAATTACCGTGAAAAATTACCTCTGCATCAATAGCAAATTTCAATAACGGTAAGAATTCAATCTCCTCCTCTAATTTCAGCAGGTCGGACAGCTCGTTTCTTAAACAACAGGGTTCTTCTTTTCCCAGACTCTTGGATTCTCCACACATTCTCAAGGTATCTTGTGAATTATATCCCAGTCCAACAGTTTTTATCAAATAAGTTTCATCTATCACAAACAGTTTCTCTATTAATTTAGCAAGAAATCCAGGACCTTCCTACCAAAGGAGCAGTAGAACAAGCCATTATACATCCCCAAGATTTCCCAAGCTATATATTAATAGTAAAACAAAAGTTATGACCTGTCATCCACCTCAAACATTTAAACTCTTTCGTTTTACGCATCACTTCAAAATGGAAACTTTTCAGCACTTAAGAGTCTGTCTACAATCAGGTGATTGGTTGACACGTTTAGATTTCAAAGATGCTTATCTAACAATCTCCATTCATCCATCACACAGAAAATATCTTTAATTTAATTGGACAGATATAACCTAGTAATACATATGACTTTCCTTTGGTCTTTCTCCAGCACCTTGGTGTTTCATCAAGCTATTGAAACCGTTGTTTCCATTTTAAGATCACAGGGAATATGAACTATAACTTAACTGGAACTATGTTTTGATAATGTCTAAGGACAAATTGAAAGCATGTCATCTAGAAACAAGTATTTCCCTACTTAAAAGTTTAGTATTTGTCATCAACAAAGAAATATAAATTCTGCTTCATGTCTAATCCTTAGAAATCCTAGACTTTACAGTAAATACCATATCTTTTACACTTCATCTTCCAGACTCGAATATTTTGAAAAGAAAAGAACCCAATCATTTTCTAACTCTATCTCAAATCTTCATTGACACACGGCCAGAATTGTAGGATGTCTTTCCTCATCAATTAAAGCAGTATTTTCAGAACTGCTCTATTGCAGACCATTGCAAAGTCTAACAAGCATTTGCAATGCAATAGGTCTCGCATTTGCGAGAGTTTAAGCTTTTGGCATTGTAAATAACAATGCCTTTTATTTGTTTTTAAAATCAACACATAAATAAAATGCAATGTCATTTACAATGGCAATAGCTCAAACACGCGTAAATGCGAGACCTATTGCATTGCAAATACATGTTTCTTCTAGCTATTTGTTTTACCTGAGCCCGGCTTTAACCATGGCTTCCTGGGTTTGAGTGAAATGTAGGCCTTTGTCACTGATATATGCTGTTAGTCTTGTGGAAATATTACTTTCGTTCTTAGCCTGGAGTCTATGCACCTGAAATGTTGAAGTTCCTTCTTGTGTGAAAGCAAGGAAACTGAACAATTCAAATAAATTAAGCTGCTCACAAACTACCAAAGTTTTAGTAGTTTTGAGATTAATTTGTATTCATCCCAGTTTATCAGTTGGGGTGTTTCCCATCCGAAAATCGGGGATGCCGGTCTGGTAGGTACACAAATAGACAGCACAATGAGATATTGATACTTAAATACCCACAGAACCAGATACGGGTATAAGTGTTACCACATTGTAAGAGGAAAAGGGCAGTTTTGTGTCTACTTTGGAAATTAATCCCCAGATGTTGACTACGTTGCACAGTGTCAGGTAAGTTTGAATAGGATTGCTTGAAAAATTATCCGAATCACTGGTAATTACTTGGTAACTCTTTCCAGACCATCCTTTACTTGCTCACTATGCCATTACATTCTGGGATCAACCACATGGAAATCGAACTTGGCCCCAGCTGTAAAGGAATGGGAAGTGCATATCAAGGGCTAATGGTATGCTACAGAACAAAAGACCTAGGGCTCTGAATCTTCAAATCTCCGACCCATGAAGTTCTATGCCTGATTTGCTTGTTCGTTGCTTTTAATGATGCATGTTTCACATTTCTTTTCATAGCTGTACTTCTGAAGGAGGTTTGTGCTATGAGAACTAATGTCTGTTTTGTTTCTCTGTTTTGCAGGATGTCCGAAGCACCCTGAGCAGGTAAGTCTGGTTTGCAGTGACCAGGTTGGCGTACTGAAGGTCACTGGTGAGCTTGTATACACTCTGGACAGGAAATGCCATGGGACAACTTGATATTCTAATTATAAGCTTTCTGTCACAGGTCCCCAAATGTGTTAACAGACAATGGAGCACCAAGTACAATATTGAAAACCTTCCAGACCTCCACTACATTGCTGACAAACCTCATGGGGATGTCAAATCTCCAGTGTGTTCTAGAGAAACTCCACTCAAGTTGCTGAAACTTGCCTTAATTTTCCTGAAACTTACTTGTAGTGCACTGGAATCCATAGTCCCTAAAAGCCTGCACAGTCATTCATCGGACTCTCCCTTGTCAGACACCTACATTCCTCAATGTCCTATTCTTGTCTTTTAAGAAGCCTTTGTTTCCTGTCTTTAGAAGCTTGACTCCAGTGGGATGTAACCTCCTTCCCATTATCCTATTCTTCTCCATTTCTCTTTAACATTCCACCAATATCCTCCTTTAATATTAAAGCTGTCACTGCTTTAATCCCGTGTAAGGGATCTAGTCGAAGGCACAGGGACCCTTATTCACTCTGATCTTATGTCTTGAGACAGACATTGATTTGCTATCACAGCTAGACTTGAAATCTGCCTCCTGTATTTTCGGCATGGCCAATATTTTCATGTCAAGATGGTTGTGGAAAAAAAATCGGGCTATATGTGACAAATAACCAGTATTTCCCCGAAAAAATACCAACAAACAGCACATAAAAGTAAAAAACGCTTCAAATATTAAAACAAACTGTAAACCCTTGGAAGTGATTTTATAACTGAGGCAGAATTGCCATGTAAAAAAATACTATGGAATTTACAGAAAGTCTTGCATTGAAAGCGTGTGTCATCGCGATCGCTCTGAAAGCGAAAGTGATCGCGATGACGCACGAGTTTTCAAAGTGCTGCTGAAGGCTAGCGTGCGTGCACGGTCGTGTGAACGCAAGCGTTAGGCCAGCCAGCAGCACTTTGAAAGCTCATACACAAAATGTCTCTCCAAGCCAGCGCATGTGCTGGGCTCAGCGAGACCTAAAAATGAGAAATTGTGAACAAAGGGTTAAGTACTCCCACTGACACTGTCTGTTTTTCGATGCCACACAATTCAATTATATCGCTGCATGGGATCATTGTCTGGATCCACAATCTGTCCTGCAGTCTGCTGGCCCAGACAGCTGCCACAATCTCTACCTTGGATGGAGTGTCTAAAATGAGACATCCAACATCACATAAGGGTACTTCTCCCCTCGGTAGGCTCCTGCTGATCATCTCATTAGGGAAAACCTGCAAAACTGTTTTTCTAGTGGGTTGGGTTGCTGGCAAACTGGTAGGTCGATTAGCGGAAGAACCAGTGGAGCAGCTAGGTAAAATGGGATGCTTGTCTTGACCGAGGACCAGTTGGTCCCGAAATGTAGAAAGTTATTTATTTATTTATGAGTCAATATAAAGGAATCATCAAAATCATTTCAATCAATGCTGTTTATTACAGTTGTTACACTGCACATAAGCAGTTGCTATGATGTGAACATGCAGATGAGGGTAGTGGCTGAGTGTGTTATTGGGGTTTAGTGGTGTGCATCAAACAATAGCAACAGAAGGTTAAACAAGCGTTGGTAAAGCAAATGGGTCTGTGTTTAATGTGTTAATGCAGGTCGTATTAGCTCAACAGAGCTAGACACATGGGAAGGTGAAAGCAGAGAGGAAAGAGAGGGTTGTCATCATAAAGTAGTAGAGCATGCATTTCTATGAAAGCACTTGTTGGACTTGGCCCTTTTTCCCTCATTTTTTTCGTTTTTGCAGTGTTAAGGTGCAGGTGCTTACTTCTCCCAAGATGGCTGCCACAGACCCCTGCTACTGCAGGGTGGTCGTTTTTCATAGTAGCACCCTAGCTGCCAGGAGCTGGCTGGGACCCACAACAATGTTGCGATACCAGCCCGCCTTTTTGTCCCATAGTTAGAGTGGGGAAGCTCCTGGAAGAAGCTGGAACCTTCTAGAAGGGAGGTGGGGTTTTACTTTTGCCGCCTTGGCTAGAGGTCACCTGACCTAGGGCTACTTAAGAGTGGGAGGGAAACTTTTGTGGTGAGTTGGCCATTGGGGTGAAGCAGAGCTGGAAGAATCCACCAGGAGTGTAGGCGGTAGGGCCTAGCCAGGGACTTATGCCTCTGAGAGTGACAGGATTTAGGTACTGCCTCTTAAGTGAGTGAGGTGCCCTGTGAATCCCACTGATCTTGCCCAGTAGTAGGAGGACCCAGAGACTCTCTGCCAACCTGACTAGGAAGGACCTAGTCGCCCTCTCCATCCCTACCCCTGTAACAGAACCCCTTAAGGGCGCCAGATACATCTGCGCCAAAAGACTTCATCTGTCAACTGAGAACTGAAACCTAACTTTAAGAACTGAGACTGCATGACAAGAGCGAGCTGTAAGCCTTGAATGCCAGAGCTGAGACTGCGTGTCCAAGCTACCCTAGTGAACAAAATACTAAGCCGATTGCCAAGACACCGGGGATCGACCAGGTACCAGCGCTGTGACCCCCGCGCTTCCTACCCTGGTCTGGGACCCCCGGCAGCGTGCTCCGCTGAGCACTCTACCCCATCCTTAATTTGAGCCCCCCCCTGCGACGACGAAGCCAGCGCGCTCACTGCTGCGGCCTGGAGGCCTGGAGGAGTGCCCTGCTGTGTCGCGAGGCCCAGGAGAAGCCCGGGGCCCCGTCGCTGCCGTCGCAGCCGTGTGAGGAGGTGCACAAGGTCGGGCCGAGTTCCCCCAACGTCGTGAGGACGGACGCCTGCTGACGCCGAGACGGAGGTAAGCCCGGAGGCCGAGATCCCCCCTGGTGCGCCCCCTGCTGGTCCGGAAACCGCACCGCACTTGGCCCGGGTTGTCCCCTCCGTGGGAATCCCCTCCCCTGCCTGCGCGACGGAGAGACCCCGCCGAGGGATCCTGTCCGTGTCCCCCCTCCTGTGCTACTGAGCGCGGTGCTCTGTGAACTGCACCGGAGCATAGGGACTCGCTCCTCAAGTCCAGTAATCCTCCCCGCTGGAAGCCGTTCAAAGTACTGACTGACATTGCTCTTGCGTGGCGCTTCACGCCACCGACTCTGCTTCCTCAGCCGGAGAGACCGGGACGGCGAGTAACCCCATGTGTTATATGTTCTGCTCGAAGTACATTATATGCCCAGGAGTGCGAGTAGCGCATTGTGTTATATGCTCTGCTCGAAAGTAATTACATGCCAAGGAATGCGAGTAGCGCACTGTGTTATATGCTCTGCTCGAAAGTAATTACATGCCAAGGAATGCGAGTAGCGCACTGTGTTATATGCTCTGCTCGAAAGTAATTATATGCCCAGGAATGCGAGTAGCGCACTGTGTTATATGCTCTGCTCAAAGGTAATGACATGCGACTGATTACGAGTCACGCGTTGTATTAAATGTTCTACGCAAACGTATCCACATGCAACTGATTGCGCGTAGCGCTATGTTTATATGCCTTGCTTCACAGTACTAGGGGCCATTGATCACGAGGAGCGCTCAGTTCTGCAGGCGCCATGTTAGTGAACCCAATGTTTCCCCCTTCAAGTATTACGCTTAGTTAGACGGCCGGTTCAGGGAAAGACTTTACGTAAGCGCGCACAGCGCTAGAACAAGGTTAGGCACTGCATAGATATCACCCAGCGTGTCGAATGTAATGTTACGATGGTATGATGTTTCATGTATTACCTTGTTATTTCCTGAACTGCAACTGACCAGCTATACTTGGATAAACTTGAAGTATTTGCATAATTTAAACGGTGTGGCGTCCCTTATTGTGTGTGACTCTAGTCCATGAGAAGCGTGTGGTGTATGGTTGCTTAACACATAGCCCTCTGGTTGCCCGACCGGCTCGCGCCACGTTACCGCCCTTAGGGCCTGGTGACCCCAGGTTCCTACATTGTTGGCCAGCGGTGGGATCCTTGGGACTTGTGACCATACAGCACCCTTCCATGAGGCGAAGGGCGCCACAATTAAACGCCTGTTGTGTTCCAAAGCTCTGAAAACATTGATTGCTGCATTGTTAGTTCCACTGTCCAGGTTGAGAGTGCAAGAAGCCTGGTGAGCCGTTAACTGTTGCCTATACCCTAGGAATTTTTCTCCTTAGTGTCTAGGTCCCCACCTGCTAGAATGGAATCCCGGTTATCTGACCTCGAGGGGTACACAGCGAAGCAACTAAGGGAGTTCGCGCAGGAGTTGGGGGTGCCTGGGATGCGGAGGGCCAAAGCGCCGGAACTCCGTACCGCCATTAGGGCATGGGTAGAAGCCCACCCAGAAGGGAGAGGGGATGAGGGACAGGGGGCGCCAGAGGCACCTCAGGAGGAGAGCGCCCAAGAAGTCCTAGACATCGTAAACATAGAGGAGTCTGAAAATGTGCCCCCAGGGAGACGTTCTGGGGCCAGTAGTAGGACAGGTTCTAGTAGGAGCGCGTCTTCAAAGGAGTATGAGGACAGAAGGGAAGAGAGGCAATTAAGATGGGAACTAGCCAGATTGGAACAAGAAAGGGAGAATAAGAAATGGGCAATGGAGGAGAGGAGGATGGCGCACGAGCTTCGGATGAAGGAGTTGGAGCTGCGTGCCCTCCAGATGAGTGTGTCCAGTGAGGACACTGGTGGCAGCATACCGGAAGCTCCACAGGAGCTAGAAGTTTATTTACCCCAGGATGACATCACCAGGGTGTCTGAGGAGGCATTGGGGTGTGAACCTGAAGGGGGTGGTGCAGGGATCTCCCAACCCAGCGAGGTGGGAGAAGTGGCAGATAGCCCAGCTAGGTCCCAGGGAGAGAGGGTTGTAGGGCCTCACGACCTATCTGTAGGAAGGCGTGAGACGGGGAGGTGTCCCGAGGTGCCCCAACCGAAGTCTCAGGGCCTGGAGAGTTCCGCAACGGAGCCCCAGGTTGGGAGCCTAGGCTGTCCCGATGGGCCATCCAGTGCAGGGGAGCCCCTAGTGTCAGGAGGACCCAGGGCGACTGTAACCAGCGCACCTGAGGTTCTGGGGTTGGCCCAGTTTCAGGGTTTAGATCCTGGGCTGGGGTGCCAGGTTCAGGGGTTGCCTGACCTGGCGGGTGGGGCCTCTGCTAACAGGGTCCCCCCGAAATTGACTTCCAGGGGTACTTTTCCCATTAGGAGGGTGCTGAAATCTGGAAGGGGGTGTAGAGGGAGGAAGGTCTAGCCTCGGGCACCAGCTCGGCCTAAGGGTTTAGACCCTAGGTTGAGGAATCAGTTGAAGGGTCAAGGCCCTGTACTGAGGAGACAGTGGTGGTTTGAGGGTGCCTCGACGGGTAGGGTGAGGAACCCCAGAAGGAGAGTTAGGGGGAGGAGAGCCTCGCCCCTGAAGGCTGGTCAGCCTAAGGGTGTGAACCCCAGGAGGAAGGACCAGAGGCAGTTTAGGACTGCAAGGAGGAGGACCGGAGTGGTCAACGGGCACTACAGGCCTGGGGCTACTGCCCCCCACTCCGCGAGATCACCCGGGCCAGAGACATCTGGACGGCCCAGGGGCCGGTCCTGGCCACAACTAGCTAGGGAGCCCCAGTGGGGTGGTTTCATTGGTCCAGGGAGGTTTGTGAGGGAACCATCGGGTTCCAGAGCGAAGGAGAACCTGCGGGTGCTCCTGCCGTTGCGGGCCTGCGTCCACCTTTTCTCGCCCCAAGCAGGGAAGACCATCAAGGCATTGATCGGTCTACCCTGGCTTTTGGCTGGAAGGGGGTTATGTTGGACTTGGCCCTTTTTCCCTCATTTTTTTCGTTTTTGCAGTGTTAAGTTGCAGGTGCTTACTTCTCCCAAGATGGCTGCCACAGACCCCTGCTACTGCAGGGTGGTCGTTTTTCATAGTAGCACCCTAGCTGCCAGGAGCTGGCTGGGACCCACAACAATGTTGCGATACCAGCCCGCCTTTTTGTCCCATAGTTAGAGTGGGGAAGCTCCTGGAAGAAGCTGGAACCTTCTAGAAGGGAGGTGGGGTTTTACTTTTGCCGCCTTGGCTAGAGGTCACCTGACCTAGGGCTACTTAAGAGTGGGAGGGAAACTTTTGTGGTGAGTTGGCCATTGGGGTGAAGCAGAGCTGGAAGAATCCACCAGGAGTGTAGGCGGTAGGGCCTAGCCAGGGACTTATGCCTCTGAGAGTGACAGGATTTAGGTACTGCCTCTTAAGTGAGTGAGGTGCCCTGTGAATCCCACTGATCTTGCCCAGTAGTAGGAGGACCCAGAGACTCTCTGCCAACCTGACTAGGAAGGACCTAGTCGCCCTCTCCATCCCTACCCCTGTAACAGAACCCCTTAAGGGCGCCAGATACATCTGCGCCAAAAGACTTCATCTGTCAACTGAGAACTGAAACCTAACTTTAAGAACTGAGACTGCATGACAAGAGCGAGCTGTAAGCCTTGAATGCCAGAGCTGAGACTGCGTGTCCAAGCTACCCTAGTGAACAAAATACTAAGCCGATTGCCAAGACACCGGGGATCGACCAGGTACCAGCGCTGTGACCCCCGCGCTTCCTACCCTGGTCTGGGACCCCCGGCAGCGTGCTCCGCTGAGCACTCTACCCCATCCTTAATTTGAGCCCCCCCCCTGCGACGACGAAGCCAGCGCGCTGACTGCTGCGGCCTGGAGGCCTGGAGGAGTGCCCTGCTGTGTCGCGAGGCCCAGGAGAAGCCCGGGGCCCCGTCGCTGCCGTCGCAGCCGTGTGAGGAGGTGCGCAAGGTCGGGGCCGAGTTCCCCCAACGTCGTGAGGACGGACGCCTGCTGACGCCGAGACGGAGGTAAGCCCGGAGGCCGAGATCCCCCCTGGTGCGCCCCCTGCTGGTCCGGAAACCGCACCGCACTTGGCCCGGGTTGTCCCCTCCGTGGGAATCCCCTCCCCTGCCTGCGTGACGGAGAGACCCCGCCGAGGGATCCTGTCCGTGTCCCCCCTCCTGTGCTACTGAGCGCGGTGCTCTGTGAACTGCACCGGAGCATAGGGACTCGCTCCTCAAGTCCAGTAATCCTCCCCGCTGGAAGCCGTTCAAAGTACTGACTGACATTGCTCTTGCGTGGCGCTTCACGCTACCGACTCTGCTTCCTCAGCCGGAGAGACCGGGACGGCGAGTAACCCCATGTGTTATATGTTCTGCTCGAAGTAGATTATATGCCCAGGAGTGCGAGTAGCGCATTGTGTTATATGCTCTGCTCGAATGTAATTACATGCCAAGGAATGCGAGTAGCGCACTGTGTTATATGCTCTGCTCGAAAGTAATTACATGCCAAGGAATGCGAGTAGCGCACTGTGTTATATGCTCTGCTCGAAAGTAATTATATGCCCAGGAATGCGAGTAGCGCACTGTGTTATATGCTCTGCTCAAAGGTAATGACATGCGACTGATTACGAGTCACGCGTTGTATTAAATGTTCTACGCAAACGTATCCACATGCAACTGATTGCGCGTAGCGCTATGTTTATATGCCTTGCTTCACAGTACTAGGGGCCATTGATCACGAGGAGCGCTCAGTTCTGCAGGCGCCATGTTAGTGAACCCAATGTTTCCCCCTTCAAGTATTACGCTTAGTTAGACGGGCGGTTCAGGGAAAGACTTTACGTAAGCGCGCACAGCGCTAGAACAAGGTTAGGCACTGCATAGATATCACCCAGAGTGTCGAATGTAATGTTACGATGGTATGATGTTTCATGTATTACCTTGTTATTTCCTGAACTGCAACTGACCAGCTATACTTGGATAAACTTGAAGTATTTGCATAATTTAAACGGTGTGGCGTCCCTTATTGTGTGTGACTCTAGTCCATGAGAAGCGTGTGGTGTATGGTTGCTTAACACATAGCCCTCTGGTTGCCCGACCGGCTCGCGCCACGTTACCGCCCTTAGGGCCTGGTGACCCCAGGTTCCTACAGCACTAGAATGTTGGTAGGAGCTACACTGAAACAGCTAAAAGCATTAAGTGAGAGATGAAAATCCCAATGGGTTGAGCCAAGATTTAAATGACAAATTATCAAGCCTGTGGCTGATTGAGGCCACCTAAAGAAAGTCAGCGGTTGAATGGGGTGGGCCTAAGGCAGTTGATCTGTGCGACTGCTGAGCTGTCAAATCACAGACCAAAAAAGCATATGTATACATATTTACAACACTTACAGTAGCCTGTGAATTAAAATAGAGAGTCTGTAGTGTAACTGGAGATAAGGATTTGTCTTACTTCAGGGAATCCTAGGGGCATATCAACAACAACCGGCGATAATTATCGCTGAGCGCACTTAGCGCTCGGATAATTATCGCCGTCTAGCGCCGATTTTTATCGCTGAGATAGCGTGCTATTAGCAACGCTTATCTCATCGGCGATAAAAATCCTAGCGCTAACTGGCTAACGTGAGATTATCACTGGAAACCCAGAGATAATCTCACGTTAGCTAGTTGATAGGGACTCACAAACTTAGCCATGATATCCACCTTCCATAGGATATCATGGCTAAGTCAGTCCTGAAGCAGGTGTTAGGAAAGTAGCGATAACAGGTGTTATCGCTACTTTTCCTGACGCTATGCTTCATAGCGTGGGGCTTGATGATAGGAGAAATGTCGCTTAGCAACATTTCTCCTTTCATCTCAGGTCAGGAACGCCCACTTTGCATCTCATTAGAGATGCAAAGCTGGGCGTTAGAAATCCCCACGTTAAAGCAAGGTTTCACGCGTTAGCGTGACCTTGTTTATATAGCGATAAAATTATCGCCGCTTTTCGGCTGAAAACGGCCGCTAAAGCGGCGATAATTTTTTATCGCCTCGTTGTAAATATGCCCCTTAGAGAGCAGTCTTGAATGAGATAAGTAAAGTGATAGGTTGCACTTTAGCTGAAAAGTGTTCCAGTGAAAAGATTCTATGGAAGATAAAACATGTGGGGGGATGGAGAAGGGGGAAGGGGAGAGAGTTCAGGAGCCAAATAGAGGAACGCTTGATTTAATTAGAGATTAGGGGGGATGCAGAAGGTACTTTTCATTAGTTTGCTTTGGGGAACATGACACCATCTACGATGTGTTTAGGCCAAGATTCTAAATCTGTGTACTTTTCCTGGCCTTCTATAAAACTAAGAAGTTTGTCTGTATGCTTTTAATCCGGATCTCAAAAACAGCTACCTCAAAATAAAATAACTCTGCGATTCAGACTGCGACAAATTAGTTTGTCGAACCTGACAATCCTGTTTTTTTTTATTTTATTCCATGCTTTTGTCTAAAACTTTGATGATCCCCTTCGTTAACAGCAATACCAGCCCGTATACCTACAAATAACTCTATTTATGATCACACTTGCAAGTCATAGCTCTAGAGTTGTGTTATAATTAATATACAAACAGCACTACATATTGCATTGCAGCAGTACTTGTCACTGGCTCTCTGTGAGGTTGTGAATGTGTGCATGTGTAATTGATCTTTAGTTTGACCCGGCATGTACTGCTGGATGTTAACAGACCTGCCAGTAAACCAAGGTCCTTCCAATGAGCATTCTTTGAAGTTAAATGCAACGCAAAAATCACACAGTTTAGATTAGTCCCTTCTCATTGTCTTGGTTAGCAGCTACTTGTAACTAAAATAGGACCATTGTAATATATGCCACCTTTCTGCCATGGGCAGAGGAGAAGAGATTTCAGGAGATGATATCTCTCTGTTAAACTCATTTGAATTCAAAGATGAGGAAGGTGACAGGAAACTGCTGCTCCACTCGGAAGTGATGTAATGATTGCCAATAGGAATGGTGAGAAAAAAAGAACTTTGAATGGACATAGCTCACTCATATATATTTTTTCCCTGAGTTTTACATAGCGCAAATTCGACCCAAAGGAATCAGGTATCAGAGTGCTTTACATGAGCAATAGTTGCGTTACACAGGGACACATTCATTTTTGTTAGGCACGGGGAGATTAAGTGATTTTCCCAGAATCACAGAATGTTGAGCGTCGTTGCTGAGACTTGAACCCAGTTCCCCCGATGTGAGGTCGACCGCCCTAGCCGTTAGGCCACATCCTCTCCCATATATGATTTTTTGTCACCCCCACGATTCTCCCACTTGCCCACACCAAAGAGGATCATTGATTTCTGCTAGGCACTTGGCCACCATAACAAGTGTCTTCATCAAGAATGCCTATTTGCTTTGTTTGCGACTGAAGTCCAGGTTTGGACACTTGACAACTTTTTGGCCCTAAAACTATTTACTGCAGTTGTCTCCCATTTGTCTGTAACTCATATTTGACTGTCAATGTTGATCAGTCTGTTAAGGGGGTGCAGAGGTGATAGCATTACATTCCTATGGCTTCAAAAGGTCATCGTTTTTTTCCTTCTACAGTCAACATAGACTTGGACCGCCAGAGCCTGCCTGCCCTTTTGAGTGAAGGCCATTGTGAATCGGTGAGTTGTATTTAAAGTGCTTCTCTTTAGGTTCTGTAGGGGGCTACTTCAGTGGGAAACTATAGTGCCTGCCTTGTTGGTGGCAATGAAGTTTAACTATTAAGCTGCAGCTTTTTTTGATCTCGGCTAGACAGCACATGTGCTGTATCAAAGAGACATGATGAGTTTTATTTGTGGGCTTGCAGGCCTCCCATCTCCTACGATTGATAAGCTTCAGCGTCGCTCTTATTTTCATTGATGTCATTCGTCATGTCATGTGGGCGTCATGCCCTCTTCTTGTGTTTGGCCCTCCCATAGCACATGGACCCAGTACATGTCTCCTTACACTGCTCCCGGATTGCAGAGCTATATTTTCTTTGTTTTCATGCACTTAATAGGAGTAATTGGGTTTTCAGGCCATCTCCCTTGTACACATACTCACATACCACTAAAATGCACGCGCCTGTACATAAACAAATGCATTTCTTAAAAAGATGTTAAGCACAAACAGCACTTGTTTTTTTTTTTTGCACAATCCAATAGTATTGGAGCGCTCACTATGTCGTCTGCCATGCCATAGCGTTAAGACAAGCTATTGGTATTGGAGCGCTTTAAGTGCTCACCAGTTACATAACACAATGACACATTCATTGTGTCATTAATACTTCTTCAATTGGGGTTTTTTTCCCTGTCGTTGCTCATCCATCTCTACATCCCCTCCTGCTTCTCTACTTGACCCGTCCCCTCACTACCTCCTTCGTTGCTGTTTTTTTTTCTTTTTTGCACAATCCGATGGTATTGGAGCATCTTTTCCGTTCTCCATCTTGCCGTAGTGCTAACATCAGCCGATGGTATTGCAGCACTTTCAGTGCTCACCAATTACATTACACAATGACACATTCATTGTTGTAGTCGTAGGCAGGGGGAAGCGTGAGTGATTTGCGCAGAATCACAAATTGTTCAGCCAAACCCCGAGATTCGAACCTGGCCCCCCAGTTCCCCTGTCGACAGCTCTAGCCATTACATCACATCTTTGTTTCACTTCAAAGCTCCTCAGCTGTTTTTCACAGTCACTTCCACATTTGTTCAGCAAGACCCCGTTAATAAGGAACAAGCATTGGCAAAGCCAAGAGATCTCAGCAGTGCCTGAAAGTCACTGAAAACAGTTCTAAGATATGGCTGAAACAGACTACGTCATAGCACTTTTTTTGTTAGGACGGGTAGGACAATAAACTCAACTTTCATCCATGTTGAACTGTGTTGCTAGACATCATGGCAAAAAGACATTCACATTGAGAAGCCCAAAAGCTCGGGCTTTGCTGAGACCTATTGTTTTTCCCAATGCCTGTTTTCTCCTATCAGCAATGTCTGTTGGACAGCTGTGCTCTATGTTTTGCCACTAAATGAGATGAGAAGAGTGCATGATATTGCTAGTACCTTAAGTTACAAGTTTGGTGAATTTTGCTGAATTGTGCTGCGGGTTTCCTGCAAAAAAACTACTTTTAGAATGTGAATATTCTTAACTAACCTTTAGTGAAGCCTGAGTCCAAGATCCATCTGTGCAACTTTCCAGACAGTGAGTGAGATTCATCAATCGGAAATGGGTACCTGGTCTGATACATTGAGCAAATCCTGGATGGTGATCCACCAAAAATGTATCTTCTTTTTCTTGAATGCCCCTTGACCATCACAACCCCTTTCCATGTGCCCAAAGAAGTTGCAGAATTTACAGTAGTTTCCCCAATGAAAGGCATTTTCGCATTCTGATGGGTAGTCTCCATGAAACATCATCCATTTTAAAGATGTTTCCCCAGTAACTATTCCTGTGAACAAGTTCAATCTCACAGATTAAATTACAATCCTATACATCTTATTTTTATTGATTTATAAATGTTATTATTTTTGTAAACGTGCATTCTACCAGTTGAAGCCACAAAGCGGAAAACAGAAGTATTTGGGTAGGAAACTCAGTGTCAAAATTTAGAATATGACCGTATTAACTCTGTCCATCAGGGAGGTGTCTCCCATTCTGACAGACAGACAGACGTAGCCTGTCCTAATGGGCTGAGGGGCCACACCCCCTCATCTTTTAGCCTCTATAAAGAATATCCATCAGGCTGAGCAAAGGTCAGCCTGACAGACACTCTTTATTTTCAGGTAGGGCAGCCAGGAGCCAGACATGCGCTAAATGTGCAGGCTCCTAGCTGCCTGAGCTGAACTCTGCTGGGCTGAGGAAGTCACAGCTCCTGTGGGCGTGACATCTTCAGCCTGGCAAAGCACCTCGAGGCCCTCCCTCTTGTGATGATGGTCAGCATCACTGATTGCCTCGGAGGTGGACGCTTCAGTTCTAATCCGTGAAGTGCCCAGGGTTGATTGTCAATCACTGACACCTCGTCACAGAGTGGGGAGGGGTCAGCAGTCTCACTATCCCCATCCCACTCTGTAACGAGTGAGGGACTGCTGTATTCCTCAATTGGCTGACCTAAAGTCAGCCAATGAGGGAAGGCAGCAGTCCCAACCCTCCTGGCACCTCCGAGGCATGGGACCGCTGCCTTCACTCATTGTTTGGCCTTAGGTCAACAAGGAAGGAAAAAAGGGAATGAATATAGTAAGAGGAGATCAAAATGTGTGAGGAATAAATACTGGAATCATGGAATATCATGAAAAGAGAAAAGATAAACGAGAAGAAATCACAAAGAGAACCCGACACAATAGAAAATGTAAGAGAAAGGAAATCAGCACACAGGGAAGCATAAAAACAAAGGAAAGAACAACGCAGTAAAAAAGAAAGATGAAAACAAGGCTGACAAAGAAAAAAGTCTAAACAGGTGGAACAAATTACAGAGTTGCAAAGGAACACAGAGGAGTAAAGGAAAGAAGCATATTATTAGGGTAACTGCGAAAACAATTATAGGACAAAGAATTCAGGTGCCCTTGGTGTACTGAACTGAACAGCGACGGGAAATTTATAATCATTTCCTTGTAATTACATAGTAGGATAAAAGCCCCCTGCATTGAAATGTTCCACCTGCAAAATTGGTCCCCGTTGGGTGATGAGTTAAGAAATTGTGTCTTCGCCAGTTTCTCCTGGAGTCCTTCCAATTTCACGTGTAAATCAGGTTGGGTGATTAGCAAAGCCATCTCTCTCCTCCCAGCACTCTCCTCCCTGCAATTCACTCCGCGCTCTTACACCTTGCTCCCTTCTCCCTCTACCATCTCAGATTTTCATATCATTAACTATCTAAAGTTAGGAAGTTGAATGTCAGTCCTACTCCCAAAGTTTTCCATTCTTAACGTGTAGACAAATGTTTACCAGGCATCCTAAATATTTTTGACACACATAGTTACCAGTCCCTAGCTTTCTTGGATACTTTTGAAGGAGAAGGCACTCCACTCTAAAGGCACCTTTGGTAGAGCCTAAACTCTTAGCACAGACAGAGTAAATGTTCACTTCCACTCTCCAACCCCTGCAAACAGCCAGTTACTGCTTGACTGTAGCAGTCTGCCTTTTTAGCTAGCCTTTCACTTGCCTTATCCAAGTGGGCGCACCTCGCATGGGTCATTGGGTTAATGTGGTAGTGGATGCTGGCCTAGACAGCTCATACCTTCTCCTTCCACAGGCCCCATCGGTACCTCCTGGCCCGACCACTGCTCCCTTCTGGACGTCCAGCAATATCAAGATCTAGACCTTCAGCTCTATTCCTTTTTCTCTGCCCCCATCACTGGTTTCTACAGCTTAACCACATAGTCCATTCAGTCTGCCTGTCCGCTCCATTTGAGACCATAGCCCTTTCATAACCCCGCTGACCTGGGAAAAGCCCGTCTCACCTATCCCCACTTGAGGATCCCCCTTTCTGCTCTTTGTTGGCTTCCCTTATTCAGGAATATTTTGAACTTAATGCACGTTTGGCAAGTTCAAAACTTATAGATTGGGCCGCCTTGTAGTTGTCTGGGGCCACTGCATCTGCAAAATTGCAAAACTTTGTAGGATCCTTGAGGATGACCTCTTGAGAGCACAGGAAGATTCTGCTCACCTTGTGCGGTGGCATGTTCTGGACCCCTCTGTTCGTGGGCCGCTCTTGGAGGCCAGGACCCATCAGACTGCCCTCTCGGAGACACTCAGGCACCTACATTAGTCTGTGTATACTGCCCACATACAGTTGGAAGGCAACCAGGCCGGCAAGTGCCTATCTTGGTTAGCCTCCCGGAACACGATCCAAACCACAATTTTAATGCTGTGAGCCACCACTGGAATGCAACTACTCCCATAGCATATTATCTTTAGTTAATTTCACTACTTTTATCATGGTCTGTTTCACGTGAAATGAAAACCCTTTCTGGTTCGTGCTAGCAAATTTCTCAATGACCTGCTCATTCCATGAATACCGCGATACCAAAGGGGATGATGGACGGTGCGTTTGAGCTAATCAAACACTCACTCCCAGTCAACTGATCTGGGTTTAATCCATCATCATTCTTTAGCTCACTCCACCACCCCAGTTCAGACATGGCCATATGCAAATCAGTCTGACCCTGTGCCTCATGGGAACAGTCCAGCCCGAACTGCCAAGTCATGTCTTCCCTGGACCTGAAACAGGCACCCTGGGACGGTTTCGCGTTCATAACCCTCATCAGCCAGGCTATCTTGAATCCAGTGGCAAAGTGAGCAAGGGACCCACATCTGGGCATACCCTGCCAACTTAGGGCGAACAAAGCGATACCAAAGGGGATGATGGACGGAGCGTTTGAGCTAATCAAACACTCACACCCAGTCAACTGATCTGGGTTTAATCCATCATCATTCTTTAGCTCACTCCACCACGCCAGTTCAGACATGGCCTTATGCAAATCAGTCTGACCTTGTGCCTCATGGGAACAGTCCAGCCCGAACTACCAAGTCATGTCTTCCCTGGACCGGAAACAAGCATCCTGGGACCAGTTTCGGGTTCATAACCCTCATCAGCCAGGCTATCTTGAATCCAGTGCCAAAGTGAGCAAGGGACCCACGTCTGGGCATACCCTGCCAACTTAGGGCAAATAAAGCGATACCAAAGGGGATGATGGACGGAGTGTTTGAGCTAATTTAACACTCACCCCCAGTCAACTGATCTGGGTTTAATCCATCATCATTCTTTAGCTCACTCCACCACCCCAGTTCAGACATGGCCATATGCAAATCAGTCTGACCCTGTGCCTCATGGGAACAGTCCAGCCCGAACTGCCAAGTCATGTCTTCCCTGGACCTGAAACAGGCACCCTGGGACGGTTTCGGGTTCATAACCCTCATCAGCCAGGCTATCTTGAATCCAGTGGCAAAGTGAGCAAGGGACCCACATTTGGGCATACCCTGCCAACTTAGGGCGAACAAAGCGAAACCAAAGGGGATGATGGACGTAGCGTTTGAGCTAATCAAACACTCACCCGAGTCAACTGATCTGGGTTTAATCCATCATCATTCTTTAGCTCACTCCACCACGCCAGTTCAGACATGGCCTTATGCAAATCAGTCTGACCTTGTGCCTCATGGGAACAGTCCAGCCCGAACTACCAAGTCATGTATTCCCTGGACCGGAAACAAGCATTCTGGGACCGGTTTCGGGTTCATAACCCTCATCAGCCAGGCTATCTTGAATCCAGTGGCAAAGTGAGCAAGGGACTCACATCTGGGCATACCCTGCCAACTTAGGGCGAACAAAGCGATACCAAAGGGGATAATGGACGGAGCGTTTGAGCTAATCAAACACTCACCCCCCAGTCTGCTGATCTGGGTTTAATCCATCATCATTCTTTAGCTCACTCCACCACCCCAGTTCAGACATAGTTGTATGCAAATCAGTCTGACCCTGTGCCTCATGGGAACAGTCCAGCCTGACCTGCCAAGTCATGTCTTCCCTGTACCGGAAACAAGCATCCTGGGACCGGTTTCGGGTTCATAACCCTCATCAGCCATTATATCTTGAATCCAGTGGCAAAGTGAGCAAGGGACCCATGTCTGCGCATACCCTGCCAACTTAGGGCGAATGAAGCGATACCAAAGGGGATGATGGACGGAGCATTTGAGCTAATCAAACACTCACCCCTAGTCAACTGATCTGGGTTTAATCCATCATCATTCTTTTGCTCACTCCACCACCTCAGTTCAGACATGGCCACATGCAAATCAGTCTGACCCAGTGCCTCATGGGTACAGTCCAGCCCAAACTGCCAAGTCATGTCTTCCCCTGGACCAGGAACAACCATTCTGGGACCGGTTTGGGGTTCATAACCCTCATCAGCCAGGCTATCTTGAATCCAGTGGCAAAGTGAGCAAGGGACCCACGTCTGGGCATACCCTGCCAACTTAGGGCGACCAAAGCGATACCAGAGGGGATGATGGATGGAGCGTTTGAGCTAATCAAACACTCACCCCCAGTCAACTGATCTGGGTTTAATCCATCATCATTCATTAGCTCACTCCACCACCCCAGTTCAGACATGGCCTGGCAGGGAGGACGAGGCCTGGCAGTTCGGGCTGGACTGTTCCCATTGGGCACAGGGTCAAGACTGATTTGCATATGGCTGGGTCCAAACTGGAATGGCATGGTGAGCAAAAAAACGACGGATTTAGGCCCATATCTCTGTACTGGGGTGAATGTATGACATTGTTCAGCATTCTGTCCATCAATATTTCTTTTTGCATTTGTCACCCCGAGTGGGATGGGTATGCTCAGATGTGAGTCCCGTGCTCTCCATGCCACTGGAATCAAGCTATCTTGGCTGAAGAGGGGTGAAGCCCCGAAACCGGTCCTAGGATGCTTGTTTCCAGTCCAGGGAGGACCTGGCCTGGCAGTTTGGGCTGGACTGTTCCCATAGGGCACAGGGTCAGGACTGATTTGCATATGGCTGGGTCCAAACTGGAATGGCACAGTGAGCAATAAAACGATGGATTTAGGCCCAGATCTCTGTACTGAGGTGAATGTATGACATTGTTCTGCATTCTGTCCATCAATAGTTCTTTTTGCATTCCTTGAATACCAGCAGACATTGCAGACGAGTTAGATGCTCCAATCTTGCAACCAATAGAAAGGGCTGCCACCAAGGTTCTTGTGGCTGGGAAGATGCCTAGTAAAGATGGTTAACTGCCTGAGTTTTATCATATGTACTCCGTTGTCTTGGCCCCTAAGCTAGCAGAGCTCTATTATACGGCTCTGACAGCGGAATTATTACACCCATCACTAAGGGAGACCCTGCTTACCCAATCAATCAATCAATCAATCAATCAATCAATCAATCAATCAATCAATCAATCCACTTTATTCAATTAATTAAAATCATAAAAGTACAAAACAGCAACTATAATCATAGACAAATACAGCAATAAGATAGCAATATTATAATCAACCACATTAACATATCCCTTACAAAAACGTATTTCATAAAAATAAGAGAAAGGATTCATAAAAAATATAAAATTATTATAATATTTCCGTATTCCATATAATAGCAGCAATAAGACTAATAATATTGAAAGTACTTCTCAAAGGAATCAACTTTTAAAAATAAAGTTATTCAATTCATAAGGGTACATAAGCTATATTATGACATAAATTTTATTTATTATTTGTTTTATTTATTATATTTTATAATTTTCCCCCTAATCCTAACGGCAGCAACTAAGAAGGAAGCAATATTAAAGATATCCCACGTATTACTTAACATTTGCAAGTAAAGTAGTGCAGGTTTGGCCTGTAGGAAACCCTTTCTATTTAATAAAGGGACCAAAAACTTCTTCCGAATGTCGGTATAGAGTTTGCAGAACAATAACAAATGTAGCGTGTCTTGGATAGAATGGTTATCACAAGAACACGGTCCTGCTTCCTCTGGGTTACACCACCCCGCATAGTCCCCCAAAATAAAATGAATCAAATTAAAACGGAACCTAGTCAAAAGCCAACGATGGAACGGCTTGGTAACAATTATCAGATACGGCTCTATCAAAGACGTCGTTTTGACCAAAAAATGGGCCCTGACTAAAGGTTTCTGCAGCTCATGTTCTTCCCGTTCCAACATCAACATATTAATAAAATTCTTTTTAACCCATTTCAAATCTTCCTTCTTAATCCTCTCTGGAAATTCAAATAATTCCTGCCGCCCTATTTTAGATAACATAGTTCTAACATATACTAACCACTTGATGTTACATGCTTTATCCAATTTAGCACAGTCCCGCAATATCCGTTGATTCAAGGTTAGTTCTGGATTAAGCCATACCTTGAGCCAGCAAAGTAACGGTGCTGTGCTCAAAGTGTCAGAAAGAAAACCCAAACCCAATTCCTGGTGTATGGAAAAAATACGAGTAGATTGCGGTACTGAGAGGAGATTACGCAGGAATCTATTTTCAACTATCTGTAGCTCTGCCTGGTGATTAAATCCCCAAATGGACGAGCCATAGGCCGCTATAGCCAAACACTTAGATCTATATATCTTAATAATGGCCTCCACAGGTCTTGCACCCAGGCGCTGTGCAAACCCTAATAAAGCAGAAGTCGATCTAATTACTGCATTTTTTAATTTTTTTTGCTGGGGTACCCAAGAACTTTTTTCATCAAATACTACCCCTAAATATGTGAAAGAGGGTACAGAAGACCCTAATCCCCCATTGCAGTGAAAACTTTTAGCTTTAGTGACTCTGCGACCAGTAGACAGGATAGGCGACTTCTCTATGTTTACTACTAGGTCCAGAGACAACATAAAGGCTCCAAAAGCATCCAAAATTTGCTGTAAGCCTACCGCAGTCCGTGCCAGTAGTACAGCGTCATCTGCGTATAGGAGAACCGGAATTAAGCAATCTCCTACACGCGGAATATCCAGGCTTGCCTTGACCAAACTTTTATCCAGGGCATTAATATATAATGTAAAAAGCAGGGCGCCATTATGCAACCCTGGCGTACACCTCTCCTAGATTTAAAAGATTTAGAACACTTGCCATCCTGTGAGAGCCTAATTGATGCAGTGAGGTCACGATGAAGATCAGCCAAAAAATAAACCAGGCCCGGATCCAAAGCATTTCCAGGAGAATACTCCACAGCTTCGACCTGTTAACTAGGTCGAAAGCTGAGGTCAGGTCCATAAAAGCCATCTTCAGCGAACCCTCTTTCGCCATGGTATATTTGTGGATTAATAAGTAAAGATTCAAACATTGGTCCATAGTGCTTCGTCCTTGTCGAAAGCCATATTGTAAATTAGATATTATTGTCATCAGTCCATTCTGTAATCTTCCCTAATATCACTTTACCTAATATTTTAACCACCGAGTCAATCAAAGCTATTGGTCTATAACACCTTGGTTCACTCCTCTGATCCTTTTTAAAAACTGGAATAATAATCGAGTGAGACCAAGATGCGGGGAACCCAATAATTCCCACAGCATTAAAAACATTGACCAATATCTTTGCCCAAAATTTGGGATTATAAATATCTGCTGGGACATGGTCTGGACCAGGTGCTTTATTACTAGAAGTATTTTTTATTGCTTTTTCAATATCCTCAACATCAAAAATGAGAGGTGCTATACCTTGCTGAGATGGAATTTTGGAATAAGTATCCGTTAACTCATCAGAGCCATAGATTCTTTCAAAATGGGACAACCACTGACCTTCTGTAACGTTACTTTCCTGATTGTCATTTTCCAGGCCTGAAAAGAGTGGAGTGTTAACAATAGACCAAAACCTGGAACTATCCTTTAAAATATCAACAGATAGGAGAGCATTTCAGGCCTCTGCCTTAATCTCTAATTTCCCCCGATGGACTGCTAACTTATTTTGTTTTCGTAACCTCACTATCAAAGTCCTATCTCGGGGAGAACTTTTCAAAGCTAAGATTAAAGCACGATGGGCTTGTGAACATTGTCATCAAACCATTTTTCTTTCCGTTTAGTTTTCATTTTATTATTAATGATCAGGTCTGCTGCGATCTGTCTGAAGATACCATCAAAAGCCTCAAGTATAACATCCTTGGGGTTTGAGGGATCAGCACATGTTATAATGTGCTCACTAGTTTTTAAGCATAGATCAGTAAAAAATGTAGCAGGCAACACTTTAGACCACTTCTGCCTCCTCCCTTGATCACAAGTTACCATACTAGTAGCACCCGATTTTTCCCCATTTCCTAAAAACCCACAGCTGTTAGCTAATTCCAATATAACAGGATAATGGTCGCTAAAAGGCGATATTATAGCATTATAGAATAGTACCTTATCAAGCAATTTTGGAGACAAAAAAATATAATCAATGATTGTCTCACTAGCCTTGAATGTAGAACAACGATCAGCAAGATTAATAAAAACAGGTTAAAAAAGATCGGCTTCAGACAAGAAAGCCTCTAGGCCTTCGCCCTGAGACGAATGCTCGAAGTGAGGGGTCTCTGAGTTTGTATGGGCCAAATGATCAACAATATAACAATGTCGATCACATAAATGTATATTAAAATCACCCATATGTACTATATGGTAAAATGTGGATTGATTCGTCCTGTACTCTACTAAAAAAGAGTTCAATTTGTTCAAATGTTGATTTATAAAATCACTATCCCCTGAATTATGAAAATTAATAAGTAATAACTTAGGATTGTTTGGACAACTTACTTCTAATATCATAAGATTAAATGAGTCAACCTCAAGTCTTCTTAAAGTTCTCTTTAGCCTATGAGAAAGAAGGAGCATCAAACCACCCTTTGCTCTACCAGCCAACGACGGACATGCAGGTAGGGAATAAGATCTGAACCCATCCAACCAAAAACCATCCCCCCATCCCATGTTTCTTGGAGAACAATTATATCATACAGGTTTATAGAATTCAACCAAAGTGGATCATCCCTTTTAGATTTTAGGCCTGCAATGTTCCAGCTAATAATTCTACAGCTTAGGGGAGATTCTGCTCTTATTTCATATAAGCCTTGATTTGTTTGGGACAAAACTGCCCCATCTGCCCTTGTCACCGCCAGTCAATCATTCTGATCCATCAGAGTAAGAGGGAGAAATCTATTTGGAACAAGCAGTCCTCCCTCCTTAGGTCTGGGTAGTAAAACTGTCCTTTTAGGGAATATTACCCCACCCTCTCTAACCTTACCAGCATAGGATCCACTAGCAAAGCCATGTGAAAGACTCCGGCCCAAGTGAGAAGGACTAATGGGAAATCGCAGTACCTTGTATGGAGGATAAAAATATCCCAATGGTACGGCTCTAATATCTCCCTCAAACAATTCTGTGGCATCCCAAAACAACCTCTCAGCTATGTCCCGGTTATTAAAATTAACTATGATACAATCACCTGGAACACATTTAGGGCCATTACCCACCCATGCAACTCGTCTGGCCATTATAATGTGGGCGGATATCCCAGGAAGTCCGTGGAGTGATTCTCACACCAATTTTTTGTCTTACGCAATAGAACCTCTGTTGATTCAGTGTCATAAATACTTAAAGGCGGGACCCCTACAAGAATTGCAACCAAAGGAGTGGCCTCTGGGGGTAAATTAATTTTACATGTATTCGGGCTTGCTTTTTTCTCCTGCGAAACAGCATTCTTATTAATTGCCACATTCACGCCTACCTCTGTAAGGTCAACAAAACTTTTATCTACAAGAGGCAAATGCCCTCCCTCTTCGACTCGACCTTAGGTCCCCACAAAACTATCGACAACCTTGATTTGTGCCTCATCCGAGAGTACAGGCTGGTGACCACCTAGCTGTTTCCCTCGAGAGTCTGAAACAATCTCTAAACGAGGGGAAAGTGGTAGATTCGACCTAGCACTAACTTGTGGAGTACATTTGGGATCTCTTCTGAAAGAATCCATCATAAATTCCAGACGGTCACATTTTCTCTTCAGGTCAGCAACACACACATTCATAGTATCAATTACATCTTTGGCAATATTAGTCAATATGGATTCAAACCAAGTAGAAAATATCTCTTCCACCAAGTTCTGGAGCATTAATTGAATGTTCTCATCCAGCACGGAAACAATCTTTGTTTGACAGGTTTTTAGTCCCTTCTGTTTTTTATTAGATTTTCTAGCTGAGCGCCGTTCCCCGTGAGGCCTTACAATTGGTCCTTTAGGGAACCTTACCCCATCCAAGACAGGCACTTGCAATGTTATGTACCCTCCTCCTGTGACAGCACTGTCAGGGCACTGGGATACGGGCACAATTTTCGGTCCATTAATCACCACCACTGGATTCAGGGGTATTGGAGTTTTAATGGGGGACCATTTTCCACGATGTCTTCACTCTCATTATTACTTAAACCCAATTCCCTTTCGGCATTTGCTATCTCATTATTCAGTACTCCCACAGCCGAAGTCAGGTATGAGATTATAGATGATGACTTTCTTGGTACTTTTGCCTTAGCTCCCCCCTGATCCTGATTACCAAGGAACTTTCGCTTACCCATGGTTTGGCGGTTAGACAGGTGGCCCAGCCCAGCCTCCTCCAGGCTCTGACGGGCACGGATGGGCCCGCCCCTGGCCCGGGCTGTGCCCGGGAAACACCCGGGCCCGCCAGCGCGCGTCCCGCGCTGCGAATGCCCCGGACTGTTTAAGAGGGCTTCAGACGCCCTCTGATGATGCCTATTCTCTGTGCTGTAGATGGCCTTATGGGGGATGTAGTTTTTCCTGCAACCAAGGCCGTTTCCCTCACGGCAGCGTAGTGTGTAATGAGTCCGTTCCCCTCACGGCAGCAGTGTAAATGTCATAGGGCCGTTCACCTCACGGCAGCCAAAGGAATTAAAAGCGCGCCCCGCGCTGCGTATGCCCCGGACTGTTTAAGAGGGCTTCAGATGTCCTCTGATGACGCCTATTCTCTGCGCTGTAGATGGCCTTATGGGGGATGTAGTTTTTCCTGCAACCAAGGCCGTTTCCCTCACGGCAGCGTAGTGTGTAATGAGTCCGTTCCCCTCACGGCAGCGGTGTAAATGTCGTAGAGCCGTTCACCTCACAGCAGCAAAAGGAATTAAAAGCGCGTCCCGCGCTGCGTATGCCCCGGACTGTTTAAGAGGGCTTCAGACGCCATCTGATGACGCCAATTCTCTGCACTGTAGATGGCCTTATGGGGGATGTAGTTTTTCCTGCAACCAAGGCCGTTTCCCTCATGGCAGCGTAGTGTGTAATGAGTCCGTTCCCCTCACGGCAGCGGTGTAAATGTCGTAGGGCCGTTCACCTCACGGCAGCCAAAGGAATTAAAAGCGCGTCCCGCGCTGCGTATGCCCCGGACTGTTTAAGAGGGCTTCAGACGCCCTCTGATGACGCCAATTCTTTGTATTTATCTCTGCCTTTCTTCCATGTTCGGTCTTTGGCCCCCGTGTCATTCGGTATGTTAGCTTATCGTTCTCCGGCCCACTGGTGAGTGCTGTTGCGAATTACCTGAGCGTGCCCCACGAGTGCCTGATGGACATCGTCTTGAGTAACCAATTCCGGTAACGATGCCTGGAACACGGAACATTGCGGGACTACGATTCCCATGAGCCTCCGGAAATCGACGTCGGCGTGATGATGAACGCCTAGAAAATGAACGACGGACTACGGAACTGGGTCGGAAATTCCATTGTTATTTTTGCCGTGAATGAAGAACGTTGCCGATCTCGCTCCGGTGAGGTAAGGGTGCTCTGCACCCTCACCGAGTATTTTCCTGACTATAGTTTCTTTGCTCTCGGCCTTCCGGGACTTCTGTTGACAGATAAGCCTTGCGCCCTGGCTACCATGTCTGGAACTCTGTTTCAGCCTCTTGTCGAGGCCATTTCTCTCCTCAGCATCCACGTTCCTACTCTCAGTTGCTCACTTTGCCCGGAGTGTATACAGAGACTGGGCGATTGTCGTCTATACTGGAGGAGACGTTTTTCTCAGCTACAGTACTTTGGTTCCCAAAGCCTTGCATTCAAAGCGTATTGCTATGGGCAATAGGAGCATGAAGTGAATGTTCCATGCTTTCTTTTTTCGTTGGTATAACTATCTAATGGTTGCTAGTGTGATTCATTGGTGTGCGGTTTTCTTTGACTCTCATTAACAGGGGTTCACGTGAGAGGTATGGACTACCCTCGTCCCCCTGTGAAGCCTAAAGGAGTTTGTGAAGGGTATGTTATTGTATGGTTTATGACTTGCTCTCACACTCATGTCGGTGGTGTAATTGATTCTTGCTGATGTATTATGATTTAGATAGTTTCATGTATCTTGTTACAGGACACCTTCTTCCCTCAAGAAGATCTGTCGATTGGGTCCCATAGGAACTATACACTGCCTTGTGTTGTTTTATTTCTTTACAGGTATATAGCACGTAATCCTATATGTATTAAGCACCTCAAAGTTTGAATGGACCTACTAGCGTTTTAGAAAAGAAGAGTTATTGATAGTGGCTTGTTGTCATTACAGGTCTCCCTGCTTGCAGTTCCCTTCCTTTCCTTCCCTCACTTGATCATCCCACTGTCCTGTGTCTTTATGGCTTTTCTGGCTTGGGGCTATCAAGAGATGGACCATTTCCAGCTACAAGCTGACCCTGAGGATACCCAACAGTGACAGAATTTCCGACCCACGAATTACTAACCTCCCGGTCGGATTGTACTAGAATGGCAACCCTTGAGGACGTGATAGCCGTCCTGACGGGAGTGCAGGCGGAGTTGGCTGCATCTCGCCAGGAAACCACGGATTTAAGGGCGCGCGTAGAACGCCTTCAAAGAAATCCCTTTGAAATAAGTAGCACGCCAGCCTCACCTTCCAGTACGGATGTTGTAGAAATGCCAGTTAGCATTCCATTGGCCACACCAGAGAGATTCCATGGGGAACCTGATAAGGTCCAGGTATTCTTGACGCAAATATTGTTTCACTTTTCCTGTAAACAGAAATCTTTTCCCACCAACCAGGCAAGAGTGGCTTTCCTTATCTCATACGTAGCTGGGGACGTTGCCCAATGGGCGGTACCACTAGTGAGCAGAGACGACCCTCTGCTTCATGACTGGGAAGCAATTAAGGAGGAATTCCTAAGAGTGTTCGACAGACGGGCCAAATCCTTTACCGCAGATCGAGAACTCCTGGAGTTGAGACAAGGAAACAGGGAGTTACTGGTGTATCTCAATTCATTTCGGAGATTGGTGGCTGAAACCAAGTGGCCTGAAGCTAAGCAAGCCGCCCTCTTTGATCAAGAACTCCGTGAAGAGCTAAAGGATGTAATCGCTCAAATCGATCCACAGCCCACATCCTGCGAAGGTCTAATCAACTTAGCTCTATGACTTGACCACCGGTTGAGCGAGCGTAAGGGCGAGCACAAAAGAAGGGAACGGAGCTGGTATCGAGCTGAAAGGCCCCAGAAGCCATGGAAATTGGCACAGTACGAGCCGCTCTCACCCTCGCCGAAAAAGACACCCATAGGAAACAAGGACTCTGCCTCTACTGCGGCAAAAGGGGGCATTTTGTGAAAAAATGCCCAGTGAAGCCTAAGACCAATCGGTTTGGGAGCAACTGGTTGGGGAAGACAGCCATGGATAAATGGTCGGAAAACTAACCCACTTGAGGATCGAAGAAGGGGATTCTTGGAGCCAGACGTACATCCCTTTTCTTCATGATGGGAATACCCAGCAGCAGGGCCACTTGTTTGTGGACTTGAAATTACTAATCCAGTTGGAGTGGGTCCCGGTCCCTGCCATGATTGATTCCGTAGCCACAGGCCTTTTTATGGATATGGGAAAGGCACAACGTCGAGGCATAAGTTTAATTCCCAAGGACACTCCCGAGGTGGTGTATGCAGTGGACGGAAGAAAGCTCACCACCGGACCCATGGGATACCTATCAGAAACACTGGAAATCATGCTCGGACCCTCTCATTGTAAAATAATTTCTTTCAACATAATACAGGCCCCTCAATATGGTATAACACTCGGACTTCCCTGGTTGCAAAAGCATAACCCCGAAATCAATTGGGTAACCAGAGAAGTTTCCTTGATGTCCTCGTATTGCCAAGAACACTGCGTAAAGAGCCTTGAAGGACCTGCTGCAGCTCTTGCCTCAGGAATGTGTATTGCCACCTCAGCAGAAAAGGACACTCAGCTTCCCACTCAATATCAGGAATATGCTAAGGTGTTTGACGATATACAGGCAGAAATACTACCTCCACACAGACAATACGATTGTCAAATTGATTTGATTCCTGGAGCCGTGGTGCCTTGTGGTAGGATATATGCATTAACGGAACCTGAAAGCCAACACTTGAGATCATATCATGATAAACATCTGGAAACAGGATTTATTAGACCATCAAAGTCCCCACCTGCCTCTCCAATATTCTTTATCCCGAAGGCAAATGGCGAGCTAAGGGCATGCATTGACTTTAGAGCACTGAATAACATCACAGTGAAAAAACGCTATCCGCTCCCGCTAATTACTGTATTGTTGGAACAAGTGAAGAAGGCAGTCATATAAACCAAGCTAGATCTCAAAGGAGCATATCACCTTGTGCGGATACGGAACGGAGACGAATGGAAGACGGCGTTCAAGACCCGATATGGTTTATTCGAATATCTGGTCATGCCGTATGGGTTATTCAACGCACCAACTGTGTTCTAATACTTCCTGAATTACATCTTTTGTGAAATACTGGATCATTATGTAGTGGTATACATAGATGATATACTTGTCTATTCCGATGGCGACATAACGCATGAAAAACAAGTGAAGACTGTGCTAGACATCTTGCAAAACAAAAACCTATTCTGTATACTAAGCAAGTGTGAGTTCCACATTCGCACAGTCGAGTTTCTTGGAGTAATGCTCACCCCATCTGGACAGGAGATGGCTGAGAGAAAGATAATTGCAGTAAAAGAATGGCCTCCCTCTCAAAACGTCCGAGATGCTCAATGCTTTATAGGGTTCGCAAACTTTTACCGCCGTTTTATAAACCAATTCTCCAAGCTGGTGGCACCCATAACCAAACTATTGAGGAAGGGCCAGGTCTTTGACTGTAATCCAGATGCACAGGAGGCCTTCTGCGCATTAAAGACAGCCTTTGTTACGGCCCCCATCCTGACACACCCTGATCCCATGAAGCCCTATGTAGTGGAAGCAGATGCTTCGGATGTCGCTATTGGAGCAGTCCTATCCCAAAGACATTCCATAACAGGGCAGCTCCATCCTGTGGCCTATATGTCCCGTAAACTGAATGATGCTGAACGGAATTATAACATCTCAGAAAAAGAACTTCTGGCCATCAGAGATGCCTTCATGGAGTAGAGGCATTTCTTATTGGTAGCCGCTCATGTTGTAACAGTCTACACGGATCACTGAAATTTGCAGTTCATGACCGCGGCTAGACACCTAACTCGCCGACAAAGTTGATGGATGCTGTTCTTTTTAGAATACCAATTTATTATCACCTAAGACCTGGTAGCGGAAATAAGAAAGCGGATGCCTTGACCCGACAGTCAACTCCAAAGGAACAGGAAAACGTGCCAAACCAGTCCATTGTAAATGTAAATGTCAAGGTACTTATAGAGCGCACTGTCACCAGACGGCCACCTTGCGGTGTCGCCTTAGCGGTTTCCTGGCGCTGATACTCATACCGCTGTGGAACCCCTCCTGGCTTTCCCTATGAAGTGTCCACTCCTGGGCACCCCCAGGGTGAAGCCAGGCATCCTTAGCGCTGTTGGGGCCGGTGTGGAGGCTAAGCAAGCTATTGCCCAGAGTTGCAGCGTGGGGCCCGTGATTAGAATAGGCACCGAGGCGAGAATAGACAGGTCCGAGGAAATTGAGCCCGAGCCCCGCCGAGGCAGGAATCGAACCCTGGTCCCTGGCCAGAACTCTGCTTCAGGGTCTGCCGCTCTAACCATTGAGCCACACTCCTCCACATTTTCGATCCTAAGAAATTCCTGTGTGTGGTACAGCCTGACACATTCCTAAGGGACGTAAGAAAAGGAATGAACACTTTCACATGGAAAGCCTGGTTAAAGAGACATTCAGAATGGCAGGTGAAACAAGGGATCCCCATGCAGTTCAATAGCATACTGGTGCCCGCAGAGCCATTACGCAAGACAGTCTATCATTGGTGTCATGAGTTACCTAGTGCTGGTCACAACGGGTTCGCCAAGACGGTGGATCGCATCAAGAAGCTGTTTTGGTGGCCCTCTCTATTGGTGGATATTAGGACCTGGACACGCTCATGTGAAATCTGTGCAAAGATGAAAACAGTTCGACCATACACACCCCACACCACTTCAAACATGGGCCCGAATTCTATCAGAGCATCTAATTCTTCAAAGTCTATTCCAACTTTCCATTCACTTCAATTGCCTTCATACGTCCAGCAACAAATCACAGCCTAACAAAAATAGTACAACTCTGGCCCTCACACACAAAACCAAATACTTACCATATAAGCCACGTCAGGCACACATGCTTCCATTTATAGCGCTCCCAAGGAGTGGCGTCCTATCCATCCAATCAAAAAATGCGCTGCAGCGCCTAGTGTGGGGTACAAAGAGCTCCATAAATACAATTACAGTACGGTAAGGGTAGCAGCACTCTTTGAGCTGCTACCCTTCTACTGGGCTACTCAACCCAAACCAGTAGGGCTGTCACTTTACTGCAGTGTTTTTAACCACCAAATGCCATCATAGGGCACTTAGCAAAATATATGTTAAATTAAAATGTTGCCCTCCACAATGCATCCGTCTGTATCTAAAACCGGTGCACATGTAAAGCGCCCTGATACCTGATATATTTGGGTCGAATTTGTGCTATATAAAACTCCCCCCCCCAAAAAAAATGCTAACGAACCACATTCTCTTTGGGTTTCATATGTAGTTTGATGTGTGCAGAGACCAACATCGTTTTTAAATTTTTTTATTATAGGAGAAATGTGTTATTGGTATTCAGTGGTGGCTCCTGCGCTATGGCAGAGGAGCGTCGCCCCACTGTTTTCAAGCAATGCGAGAAGAGGAAACATAACATGATAATAACTTTCATGTTATGTTTCCTTTGCGGATGGGAGGTTGGGCGGGGTTGCTCTGCTTACGGAGCAGTGCAGGGGCGGTGTGGTTTGCCCACTCAAGTGCGCAATGACTGTTTGGTCGGCCCTCTTGTGCCGCCCAAAGCAGTAATGCGCACTTCCCGGTTCTCCATGAAGACTGCATTACAGCATGCGTGGAGAACATGTCCACCTCTACAGCCCCTGGCTGAGTGCTGTGTCACTGCGCTCAGACCAATCACAAATCTCCATTGGAGCGTTGTGATTGGCTTAGGGGTGGGAGCCTGGCTGCCTGCTTCCTGTTCCTGGAAGCGGGACCAGGCCTCGAGGTACATTGTTAAAAACAAATTCTAAACCCTGCCCCCCGTGAAACACCCTCGTGACACTCCCAGTGACCCTCACGTCCCCCTCACCCCCCACCTGTGAACCATGCTGACCCCCCTGTTTGTATTTATATACAAGATGCATTCAGAGTGGACTTTCTGCAATAGTGCAGTGTTTCATAATGGGGGTTGTATATTTGTACTGATTTTTACAGCATGGCTCACCCAAACTTTAATAGAAAGCTTAAGGGAGCATTTCCTCCATTCCCCCTGTGAAGAAGGCATGGTTTGTCCTAAACTTTGGTCTCTAGCCTGGTCTCGTGTTGGCAAGCACTTTAGGGCCCCACACAGGGGTAGGAAGCGCTATACAAATGCTTCAATACAGTACAATACTGTCTTTGTCCTCCCTTTACAAGTTGCTTCTTCTACCCAATCTGTTCTCCCAACTGCCCGCTTGTCTGTTCACATAGCGCTGTACTCTCTATACTATGCTTGAGGCTTCCTTCTCTCTGCAACCCGCTTGTGTCTCCATAATCTCCTCTCTCTGCACCCTGTAGTCTTCTTCCCACTCCCTTTGTAAAGGTTCTTCTCACTTCTGTTCTCTGCTATTAGTTGGCTTCCTTCTTTCCTTAGCACAGCCCCTTGCCTTATCCACACCCTCATCTCTCTTCCAGCTGCGGTTCCTCCATAGAAGCATAAGAGCGTTGCACCGTCCCATCATTGCTGCAGAAAGAGTGAAAAATAAAATAGAACTAAATGATTTCAATACCATTCCAGTGCGCCATTGCTGCTAATTGGTAGCAATGAGGAGTGGCCTCTTTGTTTGAAGTGCGCATTTAGTTTTGGTCGGCTATCATCCTACGGCCAGCCTGACATGCGCAATTCAAAACTCTCCAACCCAGCTGTCTTAGACAGCTGGGTTGGAGAGTAGGAAAAGGCCTCCAGTGCCTTCTGGAGCGCAGAGGCAGCCTGATCCATCCGTTCAAGGCGCTTCACTCATGCTGATTCACAGTATGAGAGTAGCGTATGGATTGGATAAGGTAGTTAGCTGTGTCAGGACTGAGATAAATCTAGGATGTGCTGCAGGATAAGGTAGATAACTTTTATTTTTTCTTTCATAAATGTTTATTTTAATGTGCTTTATTGTTATTGTTTAATGTATGGATGTTGTAATGTATGTAGTGCCCTGCTTCACTGTATTTTGATGTCACCAACCGCCCCTGCTCCCTTCACTCGTCCTACTGGCTGCTCTCATTTCACAACTGCCTTGTTCCAGCTCTCATCTGTGGCTCCCCTCTCCTCACTCTTGCTCTTCCTCCACACTACAGCCCTCGCGCCCAGTCTTTACCCTCCTCGTCCTTGTAGTTACTTCCAGAGGCTCAACCAGAGCCAAATTTCAGGCGTGGCTACTAAAACTTTCGGGGAGGGGGGCTGATTCTTCCAGCAATATGCAGAGTGGAGATGCAGGGGCTCTAAGAAGGGGTGAAAGGGGGCGTGGCCAAGATGGCGGGGTGAGCGGACGCTTCCTCCCGTAGCTCCTCCGGCCCGGCCAAGCTTGAGCCCTTTTCTTATGCCTTTCTCCCCCCGCTGAGGCTCAGCGCGGGAGAGGAGAGTGGCGGAGCATCAGGGGTGCACATTGGTGCGGTTTTGGTTCGGATCGCCTCGGGGGAACCCCCCTAAAAGTTCGATCGAGTTCAAGGGACGACGGCGAGCCCGAGGGGCGGAGCGCATTGGAGAGCTGTCCGGGCGCCTCGGCTGGGCCTGGTGCTGAAAGCTGCGATCTGGAGGGGATCTGGCCCGCCGCTCGACGGAGATTGAAGGAGCCTTGCGGGAAGGGACCCGACGGTGCGGAAGGCTTGGGACGGGCGCCCCGGCACTCAGACTTGTGACGGCGACACTCCGCACTGCGGAGGCCCTAACCCCTAGCCGAGGTACAGCGGACTCCCTGATGGGGTTGGACCATCTGGGCCCCTGTGCGTGACAGACGGGGGCCGGTGGTGGCACTTATTTGACTGTGGGGTGCCTCAGGGGCCCCGGTGGTGTCGTCGGGCCTGGTCGTTTTGGCCTGCTCCGCCCGGCCGCCATTTTGTCCCCGAAGGAGCAGTGGTGGCAGCCTTCGCCGGAGTCCTGGCTGCTGGATGCAGGCGACCCCCGCTGCTGCTGGGCTGACTACCGGAGGGATGTGCTGATGGGACCCCCCCGCTGCGGCCCCCTTGGTTGGCTCACACGGGCTCCTGCGGCTGACGGTGACCGGACAGGGCCGCCATTTTGTCACCTGTGACGCAGCGACTTCACTCGTGGGGGATACCCACGTCGAGTGCTTGCCGGCGGCTGAGCATCCCTGGGGCGCCTGGATCGGTGCCCGACTGCGGAGCTAGCGATGTCTGGAAGAGGTGGCCCGAAGAAAGGGGACCGTACCCTGCCGGACATGCTTGGCAGGGCCCAGCACTTGCGGGACAGGACGCAGCCCTCGCCGGGGTCCTCCCGGGCTCCGGCGGATGTGACTGGAGGGGAGCCACCCGTCACGAGGGCCTTTATGGAGGAACTGTTTAGCTCCCTCAGGGAGGACTTCCAGACACTGAAGCGGGAGGTGGCCAGCGAGGTCCGAGAAGTGCGCAGGGAGGTGGAGGGCCTTGGCGAGCGTGTTGAAGCGGTGGAGACGGAGGGCCAACAGCGAGCGGAGGAGATAGTCCACCTTCAGCAGGACGTTCTTCGCCTCCGGGAACAGTGTGTGGAGCTCCAGGCCCACTCTGAGGACCTTGAGAACAGATCTCGGAGGAACAACATCCGAGTGTGTGGTGTGCCGACTGCGGATGAGGGGTCCGATCTGGGGAGCTACCTGCGGGCCCTGTTCCGAGAGATCCTGGGGGAAGCTGCGGACTTTCCCATCAGCATTGACAGGGCGCATAGGGTTGGCCGGCAGCGCCAGTCATCGGCACCTCCACCGGACATTCTGGCCTTCCTGCCCGACTTTCCACTAAAGGAACGCATCATGGCTGAGGCCCGCAGGAAACAGCCCCTGACTTTCCGGGACCGGCCGGTGGCGCTTTACCAGGACCTCTCCGCCATCACGCTGCAGAAACGCAGGTCCTTTAGGATTGCCACTGACTTTTTGCGCGAACACGAGACGCCGTATTCTTGGGGTCACCCCTTCCGCCTGATTTTTCGGTGGAATGGAGTGCTACACCAGCTACGCTCCTTGCAAGACATTTGTGGTGTCCTGGGGCTCACGGCGGCGGAGGAGGAGGGAGCTACGCCGTCGTGGAGGTCCTCGGAGAGACGGAACCGGCGGAGGTCAACGAGGCGGCGTTCAGCGACCAGTGTGGGGCGTCCGGACTCCCCTACCATCAGAGCGGACATGGCCGACGCCCTGAGGGCGGCGGCCGGGGACTCGGCCGGCTCCTCTAGCGTGGCCTTGACGGCCTAACACACACTCCGGGGGGAGATGTCTTTAGCTTCTTTACACGCTTGGTACGGGGCGGGGGGGTTGGGGGGGAGCGGATGGAGGTGAGTGGCTGGACGTCCACTTCGTTCTCTTCTACGGACTTGCCCGTTTTGGGGCTTGACTGAGACAATGGGGTGTTTGAGTTTGTGGGTGGCTAGTTGCCAGGGTTGTGTTTTGGGTGGGGGAGGGGGTTGTTTTGGGGTTGGGAAGGTCCCGTCCGATGTTGTCTATGCCCGCTTCGTTTTGGCTTGTCCTGCGCTGCGGCCCCGCGCGCCCCACCCGCTGATTCCCTGCCCGTTGCATGGCGCTCCCGATCCCTGCGAGGAATGCCGGGCCTAAAGGTAGTGACCCTTAATGTTCAGGGTCTGAATAACCCGGTGAAGCGCAGGGCGATCCTTTCGTTGCTGGAGGGGACGCAGGCGGACATCTGCCTTTTGCAGGAGACACACTTATTGCCCCGAGATTGCCATAGGATGCGTTCTGCCAGGTTCCCTACCCAGTTCTTTTCCTCGGCAGCGAACAAGACGGCGGGGGTAGCCATTCTCCTAGCGAGCTCCTTTCGGGGGGAGGTTTTGCATAAGTGCGCTGAACAGAAGGGGAGGCTCCTTGCGTATCGCATGCGCCTGGGAGGCATAGCATTTACGGTCGGCTCCGTTTATAGCCCAAACGATCACCAAGAGCGCTTCCTAGATTCCGCGCTGGTGGATGTCACTGCTTCCCCCGACCGCCACATTATCTTGGGGGGAGACCTCAACATTGTCTTCGATTCTGTGATGGACAGATCGGCGCAGCGCTTCCCGCAGACGGGGGAACTGTCCCAGGCTGGGAGACTTGCACGACCTCTGGCGCTCCATGCACCCCACGGATAGGGACTACTCTTATTTCTCGCACGCACACCGAACCTACTCACGGCTGGACTATCTCCTGGTGAGTGGACCGATGCGTGCCGCTGCCACGGCGGTGGACATCGGGGTCCTGACCCTGTCTGACCACTCCCCAGTCACCGGTGTTTTCCAGTGGCCGGCGGCCTCCCCCTCTCGGGGGGTGTGGCGCCTCCGGGATACCCTTCTACACAAAAAGTCGGTGGTGCAACGCATCGGGGAGGTCATACAGGACTATCTCACCCACAATAGCAACACTGACACCTCGCAGGCGACACAGTGGGCGGCATTGAAGGCCGTTCTCCGGGGGGAATTTATCTCTATCTCTGCAGCTGAAAACAAGGAGCGGCAACTGAAGAGGGATGAGCTGACAGCTCAGGTCCGGGAGCTTGAACAGGTCCACCGCCATACGGGGGCGCCGAGGGTGTGGAGGCAGTTGAAGGCAGCGAGGAAGCTTCTGTCGGTTCTGGATCTTGACAGGGCGGAGTACGCCGCCCTACGCTTGAAACATGCCTACTACACTGGGGGGGACAGATGTGGCAAGCTCCTAGCACACCGGCTCCGGGTCGCGCAACAGCGCAGCGTTGTGAAAGAATTGGTGGGCGCGGACGGGGGGGTTGTCTCCGGGGACGCGGAGGTAGCGGAGTCTTTCCGCGGCTTCTACGAGGCGCTGTATGCTGAGGAGCCCTCCTCGCCACGGGATGCCGACGGCTATTTGGAGTCGGTGACCCTCCCGGTACTGGATCCGGCTCAGGCGGACCACCTGGAGCGGGACATCCATGTTGAGGAAGTGATTTCAGCTATCACGCGGCTGAAACATGGCAAGGCCCCGGGCCCGGACGGGTACACGTCGCTATTTTACAAGACTTTTTGCACGGCCGTGGCCCCTGTCCTTACTCGGCTATTTAACTCTTTCTCCGAACCGGGAGCCATCCCTCCGGATCTCCTGAGGGCGACGGTCGCGGTAATCCCGAAACCTGGGAAGGACCGGGCCCTCTGCGGCTCGTACCGACCCATCTCGCTTTTAAACGTCGACCTCAAGTTGTACACGGGGATTCTCGCGTCCAGGCTGAGTCCACACCTCCCCGGTCTGGTGGAGGCGGACCAGGCTGGTTTTGTGCCCGGCAGACAGACGGTTGACAACACCAAGAGGGTGACGCATGTTCTGGAGAAGGCCTCAAGGATCTCGGGGGAGCGGATGTTGCTGTCCATTGATGCGGAGAAGGCCTTCGACAGAGTTCACTGGCCGTATCTTGAGCTGGTCCTCAAGAAATTGGGAATCGGCGATAAGTTCCGCACCATGGTATTTAACTGCTATAAGCATCCTTCAGCGTCGGTGCGGGTTAACGGGTGTAGCTCCGGTGGCTTTGCCATCGAGTGCGGCACGCGGCAGGGCTGCCCTCTTTCACCGCTCTTGTTTGCCCTCTACATGGAGCCGTTTGCTGAGTGGATTCGTACTAATCCGGATGCTGTCGGGGTCCGGATGGGCCAGTACGTCCACACCGTCAGTCTCTACGCGGATGATGTCCTGTTGACCCTGGACGACCCTAGGAGGTCGCTGCCTGCTTGCCTCCGGGAGCTGGACGCCTTTGCGGGGGTGGCCGGCTTCAAAATGAATATGAGCAAGTCGATGGCGTTAGACGTGTCCGTGGCTGCGGATACCAGGAGGGAGCTTCAGCGGCTCTTCCCCATGCAGTGGTCCTCGTCCACGGTGCCGTACCTGGGGATTCTGCTGGCGCCTACATTACCGGAGATGGTTACGGCCAATTATGCGTCCCTCAGCAGGAAGATCAAGGATGAGCTTGGCCGCTGGAACAAAGGCCTGCTGTCCTGGCTGGGGCGAATCGCGGCGGTCAAGATGACGGTGTTGCCCCAGATACTATATCTTTTCCGGGCTCTCCCGCTCCAGCCCCCGGTGGGCTGGATACGACAAATGCAGGCTGACATCTCCCGCTTTGTCTGGCAGGGCCGCAGGCCACGCATGAAGAGGGTCCTCCCCACGCTTGCTCCGGAGGCGGGGGGTCTCGGCATTCCAGACCTCCGTAAGTACTTTCAGGCGGCACAACTACGCTATCTGGTGGAGTGGAGCAGGTGGGAGTCCGACAAACATTGGCTCTTCCAAGACCAGGCAGTGGCGGGCCGCACCTTTCAAGAGGTTCCATTCCTGCGCCGCGCGCATCGCCCCCCTAATCTTTACGCTTCCTTTGTTACACGGGTCCCCCTGCGAGTGTGGGACGCGGTCTGTGAGGCCCGGGGCCTCACCACCTTCCCTTCGCCGCTCACGCCCATTGCGGGCAACCCGGACTTCTCCCCAGGGATGGAGCCGGGGGTTTTCTCCCACTGGGTGCAGGCGGGCTGCAGGGCACTCTTCCAGATCTATGGCCCGGAAGGAGTGGTTCCTTTTCAGCAACTCCGCCAGGAGTTCGGCCTGACGGAGCTGGACAGATTGCGCTACATGCAGGTTCGGCATTGGGCCCTCCAGCCCCAGGTGCGTGCCACCGCCGCCCGTCCGATTACACCGTATGAGAGGTGGTTGGCCACTCGGACCTCCGACGCTAAACTGATCACCGATCTGTACAAATACCTACAACCCCCGCCGTTTCACTATTACAACCCGGGGAGGGAGCGTTGGCACAGGGAATTGGGTAGGACACTCAGCCACAAGGAATGGGACAAAATTGCGCATCGGGCGCGGCACTCTGCATATCACACGGGCCTCACGGAGACCTTTACTAAGGTGTCCACATACTGGTACTACACCCCGGAGAGACTGTATGAAATGCATAAACACACTGACAGGGGGTGCTGGCGGAGCTGCGGGCAGGAAGGTACCCTTACACACATTCTTTGGGATTGCCCAGTGCTGACCGCCTACTGGAAGGAAGTCTTGGACGAGGTGGATAAGCACTTTGAGATAGAGCTGCCGCGACTCCCGGCGTATGTCCTGTTGGGCCTCCCCAATGACCTAATGTACCCACTGAAGTCCCGTAGGGGCAGGCAGATCGCAATCGCGCTGGGGTCTGCGGTTCAGAACATTCTAATCCACTGGCGCACAACAACCGTCCCCTCCATCACCGGTTGGCTGCATAGGCTCTGGCATGTGCTGGGGATGGAGAAGCTGTCGCTTACGGTTGCGGGGGAGATAGACCAGTTTGAAGAGCTGTGGCAACCCTTTCTAGCGCTGCTGTCCACTGAATTCCGGGAGCTCACCTGCCCGAGGTATCTTAGGCTTCTCAGGCTGACGCCGCCGGTGACCCCGGCGGACTAGTTTACATGTGAGACGGGGACCTCCCGGGGAGGGGGGGGGTGCGGGGCTTCCTGGTTAGGATTACTTTGATGCGGGACCATAGGACGGGGGGGAGGGGTGGTGGTGTTGTTTCGTTACTGGGAGGACGGGGGATGGGGGGGGGGAATGTGTTCTGTTGAGGTGTTGATGGCTTTTATTGCTTAGATTTGGGGTGTCGGATACGCGCGCGGGGATTCCACAGCTTGCATTTCTAGCTTTCATTTACTGTGTTTTTCCCCCTGACTCACCGCGCTACCTATTGCCAACCCTCTGGAGTTGCACCCTTTTTTCTTTGACTGTATTCCATGTATCCTGCCCTCCTATCCCCCTCCCCCATGGTTTGTTTTGTCTCAATAAAAACGTTTTAAACAAAAAACAAAAAAAACAAAAAAAAAAAAAAAAAAGAAGGGGTGAAAGAACAACAAAGCCCCGTTAGCAAGTAAATGATCTTTTAAAGACCTGGGAAGTACTTGGGGGTGGCTGTGTGTGTGTGCCCGGGAAGCTGTTTCGGCCCAGGCTGCCACACACGACGGGGAGGCTGAAGCCCTTTGAGCCCAATGGGCGTTGCGCACCTGGTTATTTCTACCTGTCCCTCTTGCCACTCCTCTGCTCTTCTTTTCTGTCTGAGTCAGGAGCACCTCTCCCTTCAATTTTCATACTTTCTTATATCAAATGCTTCCTCTCCCAACTCTCCCCTTCTTCCCTCTCCTAGTCTTGCCGTCATTGCCTGGTTCCTCCTACCCATGATCACTCACCCATATTCCAGTGAATTTCTCTCTCAATAAATTCTGCCAAATCTGGTCCAAATCTACCTACTACTGTCACACTTCCCTCTTCCTGGTACCCTATCCCCACTCTTCTCTTGGTCTCCGCTCTCACTTTCACTCCTCTCAGCTCTGCCAACCTCGTTCTTATTCCTCTCCATCTTCCTCCCTGCTTGTTCTGTTCTTCCCCACCCTGCTGTCTCCCCCATCCGTTCTCCCCTCCCCATGCTTGTCCTGCTACAATTCAGCACTTGTACCTCGGCCAACTTCCATGTTTCTCCCGTCTCTTGAACCCCTATCAACAAGTCTACTCTCACCACCACATTACTTCTTTTTCCAGATTCTCCTAGTAGTCTGATGGTTCTTTCTCTCCTCATCCTGGCTGATCGTAAAGATTTTTGGGGCCCTGGACAAGACATACTTTGGGGCCCTGGTGGGACCACCTTTTCTCTACCCATGTTCAGTATATTCATGCAGTGCCGGACTGGGAACCCAAAGCAGCCTGGCAATGTTGACGGGCAAGCCCCCCAACCCCCCCTGCTTTTGTTACCGGGAGCCGATATTACAGCCCCAATGCAAAAACGGCCCCAGTAACAAAAATGGCCCCCACCGCTGCAAAATCAGCCTCCACCCTTCGGGGAAACGCCCTATACCCCCTGCGGCCTGTCCAGCCCTGTATTCAAGCCCTCATGATGCCAAACAACACTGCTTTATAAAATATTCATAAACAGGGGAAAATACAACAACCGGACATCTACCAGTCAAGTAGCGCTAAACAAAGCTTGAACAAACATCATCAAAGTCATTTCTTTTTTAGATCTCCGGGGCATATCATCAAGGACCGACGATAATTATCGTTAAGCGCACTTAGCGCTAGGATAATTATCGCCTGGTAACGTGGAATTTTATCACTGAGATAGCGTGCTATTAGCAACGCTTATCTCAAAAGCGATAAAATTCCAAGCGCTAACTGCCAAATGTGAGATTATCGCTGAAATTCCAGCGATAATCTCACAAAGTTTGGCGATAGCTTGATGATAGGGCAAGGCATAATAAGCCATGATATCCACCTTACATAGGATATTATGGCTGTCAGTCTTGAAGCAGGTGTAAGGAAAGTAGCGATAACAGAGGTTATCGCTACTATGCTTGTCGCTCTGCAGGTTAGCGGGCCCATGGATAATTAGCGACATTTCTCCAGTTATGTCAGGGCAGGAACGCCCACTTTGCATCTCATTAGAGATGCAAAACTGGGCGTTCAGAAAACTGGCGCTAATGCAAGGTTTCACGTGATAGCGTGACCTTGCTGATTAGGCGATAAAATGATCGCCGCTTTTCGTCGAAAAACGGACGCAAAAGCGGCGATAATTTTTATCGCCTTGTTGATGATATGCCCCTACATTCGTTATGTCTTCCAACAATATTTTACAAGGAATTCAGCATCTAACCAGCCTGTTCATCCCGTAGGAAAGACTCAGTAAGGGTGGATGTTTAGCAGGCTAGGTGGAAAAGAGAATTTTAGGGTGAAAGCTCACATCTACCTCACCTGTATCTTTCTACCTCGCTCTCTTTCTACTTATCTCTACATCTCTATGCGCCAACTCCTTATCTCCTTCTCAATTTATATCCACCTTAATTCTCTCTTATTGCTACTTTTACTACTGCACCTTTCTGTACCTCCCTCACCCCCTAACCTCTCACTGTACCTTTCTCTGTGCCAGTCTGCACATCTCTACCTTACTAATAGCTGTCTTCTGCATACCCCCTACCTCGCTTCACTCTCTGCACTGCATGGCTCTTTACAGCTCATCCTTTAGGAGCTCTCCTCTATCTACTTAACCTCTCTCAACCTCAACTCTCTCTTCCCCTCACTTCTCTAGCTCTCCTTTCATTTTACCATGTCTCACCTCTTTCTACCTCTCTCCAATCTCTACCTCACCTTATTTATGTCTCTACCTCATATTTCTCTGACCAGACCAAATCTGTCTACCTCAACTATCTATTTACCTAATCTTTCAATTTACGTCACCATTCGTTTGCAACCTCACTTCTCCACCTCCACACTCTATTTTCACCTCTGTTCCCTCTAACATATACATTTCCCTACACTACTCTTCTCTCGCTACCTCCAACTCTGTTTTTCTTGACATACCTTTATCTCCTCTTTCATCTCTCTCTGCTTCTCTTTCTCTATTTCACCCCCTCTTCGCACTTCTCTACCTTTCATTATACAACTCTCTACCTCACCTCTCTGTCTCAACCTCAGCTGTCTTTAAAAATCTCATTTGCATTACCTTTCGTTCCCCTCCCTGCTCACATTTTCTCATTGTTTCCCACCCTGGCTCTCTACTCTCTCTCTGCAAGCTTCCCTCGCCTCCCCACCCTTCTCACCACCAGTATTCACCTCTATCTGCCTCCCAGTTCCCTTCCCTGCTCTTCTGTCTCTGCTCCCCTCTCTCCACACCTTTACTCCCCGCTTCCCTCATCTGCCCTCTCCCTCTCTGGCTGTCTCCTCCCAGCCCCCATCCCTCATCACTGGCCGTTCTCTCCCGCTGGTGCCGGTTGCCTAGCGCTGCTGCCGGGGCCATTATGAGTGAGTGCAGAGTGTTCCCGCGCTGGGCTCTCGGTTTGCTTTTAATGCTGAACTGCCAGGGGGCACCGTGACCTTTCTGCGTCTCTTGGTTACAAAGGGCTGCGACTTTGGAGGAGAGGGGGGAGGCGACACCGTGGAGCCCTCACCTTCGCTGGCCTCTTCATCTTTTTTCTGATTAAAAAGGGAGCCCTGCGTCTTCCAAAGGAGAAGAAAGACAAAATGTAATCTGGAGTTAGTAGGAGGCTGCTGGAAACGTCCTCCGCCCACCACTTCCGGCGCACCTCAAGAAACCCTGCTATCCCAGTGTTGGGAAACAAGGCGCTACGTCTTCGCAGCACCTGTTGTTATCCAGCGTTGGGGCTTCTATCTAGTCCTTTAGCTCCTGTCAGATCTCAATACAGAGGTCCATATGTAGCCGTACCATTGAACCTGTGTCCTTCCCAGTAGTATCCAGTTCTTGCTATTCCACCTCAGGGGTGAATGTACCTCTGTCCCTTCCCCATGCAGCATATTTACAAGCATCTAGCGCTGCCGCAGCGTCATTTTTTTAATGCAGCAGCAGATCAACCAGTGCTCCACACTGCTCCATATTTACAAAGTGACGCATCTAGGGTGACCAACTGGCATTGGTGCAAATTCAGGACGGTGAGTGTAAAAATTCAGGACAAAGGGTCAAAATTCAGGACACAAATTCAGGACAGGAGGTCAAAATTCAGGACAAAACTTCAGGACAATAGGTAAGTTTTACAGACACATCAAAGGAGGTCGGGCAATAGTATATAAGTAAGCCCAGCCATATCCAAACATATTCAACCATTTGCAAACTTATCCATCATGTATCCTTCCATCTATCATTTCACTCATCCATCCCTTCATCCATCCTTTCACTCATCTATCCATTATCCATCCATCCACCCTTTCACCCTATCCATCTGTACACTCATCCATCCACTCTTCTACCCATCCATCCATTCACTCATCCATCCAGCCATTTACCCTTTCACCCATCCAGCCATCCTTTCAGTTACTCATCCATCCATCCACCCAGTCACTCATCCTTCCACCCATCCACCCTTTCAGTCCTCCATCCATCCATCCTCCCTTTCTCTCTCCATCGACCCTTTCACTTAGCCATCCTTCCTTCCATCCGTCTACTCATCCACTCATGAATCCCTCCATTTAACCCTATCACTCATCCATCCTTTCTCTCATCCATTTATCCTTTCACTCCTTCACTCATCTATTCATCCTTTTGTCCATCTACCCTCCCTTTCACTCACTCATCCATCCATCCTTACATCCACCCTTTCACTCATCCGTCCATCCATTCACCCTTGCACTTATCAATTCATCAATCCATTAATCCATCCATCATTTCACTCATCCATCCACCCACTCACTCATCATCCACCTTTTCACTTATCCATCCTTTCACTTATCCATCCACCCTTTTACCCATCCAGCTACCCTTCCACCCATACATACAGCTATTTACCTTTTCTCTCATCCATCCTTCCACTCACTCATCAATCCATCCATCCTCTCTCAGTATCCATCTATTCAATCGTTCATTCATCCATTCACCCTTTCACTAATTCATCCAGCCATCCACCCATCCCTTTACTTACTCACTCGACCACCTTTTCATATTAATTTTGAGCTGAGCCTTTTTGAGAAGAGGCCCATCAAGAACTTCACCCTCGCTGCAGGAGCCATTCCAGGACTAGGACAGAAGCCACCCAGGGCGGAGACAGGATCCACCACAGGGGGGACAGGAGCCATCACAGGCGGGGGAGAGGGACAGGAGCCATCACAGGAGGGGGAACAGGATCCACCAGGGTGGGCACAGGGGTGGGCATGCAGTATTCTAGTATCATCTTGGTCTCTTCCAGGGTGGGGTAGGGCTCCTCACCCCCTCCTGGGCAAGACAACGAGACGACAGGCTCTCCTTCTAAAATGTTCGTTTTGCCATCCCCCACTGTGATGTACAGCACTTAAAGGAGATACTCCAAGAGAACTGATTTAACTGATTGTCCTCCATACTTTGTTAATCAGTGTGGGTGCGATTGTGCCATTTCTTTATTTTATTACATTATAGACTGCATGTTTGAAGAACTGAGGTTTGCTTACAATTTAGTGACAGTAATTAAGCTCTGTGAAGAGAACCACGTGCTGCCTCGGGGTAATCAGGGCCTGTTTTAGGATGTTTGGGGCCCTGGGCAGAAAGGGAATGTGTGAGGCCCCTCTTAATTGCAGAGACATGACGCATTCAGGGCTGTTTGCATCTGAATAGATGCCCCTGCTCCTGACCCTGCAACCCCTCCTCTTAGTTACCTTCAAGCTCCTTTTAACAGCTCATCAAGGGCTGAAGGTGTGAGGGGAGCCATCCCGCTGTGCCTCTTCAATGCTGCTGGTTATCTGAGCTTTGGTACTGTATAGGAGTCTACTACACCCGACCTCAACAGCATCGGAGTCAAGAAGTGAGGTGGGTGGAATCTGTGCCGGCTTTAGGGTGGTGCGACCGGTGCCCGGTTAAAATTACGGACAAATAGCGTCCGTTGAAGAATCCTTCACGGACAACGGACAGACGGCCGAAATTACGGACTGTCCGTGAAATTTACGGACGGTTGGTCACCCTAGACGCATCTGTCGAATGTGGCAATTTGTAGAGGCCTGCGTCACAGTATACCTGCGCCAGGTATAATGTATGCAGGGTAGGCGTTCCCATGTCAAAAGCCACATAGAACTGACGCACTGAAATGTACAACTTTTCAGCGCATCACTCTACGACTTGACTGCGTCAAAATTCCGATGCCTTCTCAAACCAGGCGTAAGGATTGACGAACGGCTTTTAACATGGGACTCGCCTCTGTGTTCTGATGCATTGCTGGAGTTGTACGTTGCATTAATCTTACGGCCAACTCCAGGAATGCGTCACTTTAACACCAAAAGATGCGTCAGAATTTCTGACGGATCCATGAATCCTTGCGCCATGGAGCACTGTATTGTATATACAGCCATCCATGGTGTTATAAGGGCATCTGCGGCAGGCACAAGAAATCAGACGCATGGATGCCATTGGATCAGTCCTTGTAAATTTGCCCCCACTTCTTTTGCTCTTGAGGTACCGATACCTTCACAGACATCTGAGCCAATGCGCAACTTGCAGCAAATCTATGCTTCCTTTGTTACTGCGAGAAAAGGTAGACATTTTACCCCTCATAAATAGGGCAGAGTGGTGTTACTGCATGTTGTCCATGTAGGCCTGGACAAAATATAAATTGCACCCACATAGTTCACGTAATTTTGGGAATTTTGCAGTACGATTGTGAAGTGAAATTGCCAACATTACACCAGAATGTCACTTTGCTTAATTTATGCCACACTCAGCAAAAATTTACAGTGAAAGCAAAGGAACAATGGAACGCAAGTCGCTGTTCATGCTGCTTTCGTTTAAATGCGCCCTCGTGCCAAAAATTTACTGAAGAAGACATTTTGCACTAAAATATTGCGCAAAATGACAGATTTTAATTTTGTGTAATTTTGGCATAATTTCACATAATTATGTGAAAGCAGATTACACAAATTTCTCATGCCCTTCGTTTCCAAGAGCAATACCCCTTATTACGATTACATGAAGTTACCCATGGGCCATACAGCTTCCCGAAAGGACACCAGCTGCTTCAAAAAGCCAACATTTTTCGGTAAAAATGGCACCAAGAATGAGGAATTACTAGGTCAATCTGATATAGCAAATCTAAATTCCTCTGTAATCCTTCATTTATTAGCAAAGCATATAATTCAACTCATCGTGATGTATTTTGTCTGTTCGCTAGAGACATTTTACTGGCCGGTAAAGGTGACTCAAAGGAGCAGAATTACTAAATCCATCAAAGGGTCACACAAAATGACTCTCCAAGTGTAGTATTAACATATGGTATTAGCACACCTATTAATACGGCAACCAGTATTACTACTTTTCTGGTCAAAAATTCTACCTTCTCCGATCAGGAGGAATTGGTGAGTAGAAAAGAGCCCTTCTAAAAATATACAGTCAACAGCCCAGTAGTATCTGGTCTTAGATGTATTGCACCATTCTGGGCCTCCTTCTTTTAGTGACTGGCAGATGATGATGCCACCTAGTAATGGTAATACCGGCCTGTTATTACCACCTCATTTTGCTAGCAAACTCTTAATTTTGCCCTTTGTGGTCTTGGCATAATGTTTCATGGAATTAATGGAACAATAGAGGATATGACAATCTAAACAGGCTCTGCATCAATGCCAGGATCAAAGATATTGTGTGCAAGAAAATGCAAGTCTTATATAAAAGGTGTTAGGGTGGACCTTCATTTGTACTGGTGGTTGCAGTTAGCGGGCACCAACACTCGTTTTTGGGGACCGGGACTTATTTTTCACTATCTCCTTTTCCATCATCCTACACCCAGTACTTACACAGGTGAGACTGTGGGCATCATGTATATAAGGCCTGGGACAAGGAAGACTAGAACTCGGAGTAGTGAAGGTTAGCTGGTAAGGGATCATCAGCAGACTATGCCCCTGCGCAAAGGTTAGAAAGACAGCAAATGGAGAAAGAAGGACGGGGGAGAAGGATATGAAACAGTGACAAAGGGTATATTCAGGGATGAAAACAAACCTGCAAGGTTGAGACAAAAAGACAGAAAGTGTAGAGTGGTGTAAAAAAGAGGCATTAGGAGTCAAGAGAAAGCAGCCTTGATATTCAGCAACCTCATCATTCAGCAGTGCTGTGGTAGGCACATAGGAAAATATTTGCACCCCTGCACTTAGAGGGTTAAGGGGTACATTTGAATGGATGTGTAACTGGCTGTTCAGCTTATGGCCAGACAGCGGGTGGCGTTGGGGAAAGATGGAGAAGAAAGCGAGGGGAAAGAGGGAGGAATGAAGAGAAAGAAGGTGGTAGAGCAAGGGAGAATTAAGATATGTGTAAAGGTGGCCGACCCATTAGTTGTGAGGTTTGAAAAGGCAGAACTAAAAATGGTCCTGCCCCTTGCTTTTTTTCTAGTGCGAGGAAACTTCATACGCCTCTCCAGCTCACTGAGTGAAATTTGTCTTGGGGAGCCGAGGACAGGAATCGCTTTTTTAGATGTCCTTCTCTCATAGTTCGCATGCCTGTGTTACGAGGAAGAACATTCAGAGTCTTAGCTAGGACTAGGGGTAGAACCTGACTCTGCTGAGTAAATCTGTGAGAAGCGCATTCAGAGTAAGGATCACTAACCTCACCCAGAGTCACGGGCACAAGCTCATCTGAAGCCAAGGAGCAGAACTCAACCATGAGTCTGAAGCGGAACCTCACCTGAACCCACAGAACAAGACTGCACCCTGAATTGGGTCAGAAATGCAACCGATGCCAAGGAACAGAACTCAACCACAAGTCACTGCAACAACCGCTTCCAAAGACAAGGAACAGGACTCATCCCAGAGTCAGGAGAAGAACCCCATCTGAAGCCATGGAGCAGAACTCAACCCAGGGTGAGAGCAGAGCCTCATCCAAAGCCACGGAGCAGGACTCAACTCCGAGTCAGGGTCAGAACCTTATCTGAAGCCAAAAAACTGAACTCTACCAGGAGTAAAGTAGAAGAAATTCAGTATAAGCCAAGGAACAGAGCTCAAACTAGATTCAGGGGCAGTACCTCACCCAAAGCCAAGGAGTAGGACTGAACCTTGAGTCAGGGACAGAAGCTTATCTGCAGCTTGAATCACAGGAACAGAACTGCACACAGAACTAAGGGACAACACATGACACAGTCTAAGAGCAATAGAACCTGGCCTAAACCCAGAACAGGGGAGAATAACTTCTGCAGAGTCAGGGGGCAGAACCTTACCAAGAGTTAGGGAAAGAGTCTCAGGCAAAGTCAGGAGACAGAATGTTATCCCAAAACAACATCTACCAAAATCAGATAAAGAGCTGGACCCTGAGGCACAGCTTAAATCAGAATAGTGGATGTAATCTTTTTTTCCAAGGTCAGGGTGATCATTTGCATAGCAAGGGGGAAAGGGGGGCGGTTCGCCCTGGGCGCCATGAGTTTTGGGGGTGGTGGCTTCCCCCCGCTCTTGCTTGCAGCCGTCGTGGGGTGGGAAATTCAGGAGATGCCAGCACCCTCCCCCCCACTCTTAAATGGTGCGGCCGCGGGCGGTATACGTAGGTACCAAAGGTCTAGTTACGACACTGAGAGTGAGAGCCAGATCCAAGGTTCAGGGAAAAGATACTGAGCATTAGCCGAAAGAACCCACTCCAGAGTCAGACCTGACAACCTTGGGTAGAGTCTGAAACAAACCATCACATCCCTAATGAAGTTTACGTAATTCCACCCTCAATAGAGTAACAGATCTCTCCCAGACTCACAGAAAGTGATGTAAGTCAATGTGAGTAGGCAGAACCTCACCCAAAGGCATAACCTTTGTGGATTAAGAACCTTACGGAAAGTCAAAGAAATGTAACTCGAAACAAGTCAGAGGTTAAACATGTTACTCAGAATATGAGGGCAATACTGTTCACACTCATTGTCAGACCATTACCCAGAGTCATGAACAGAATTTCACATAGCAAGAGCCTGACTAGGAGGGATTGGGCAGAACATGACCCAGAGTTAGGAGAGCAGAACATCAGGAGTGTCAAGGAACAGAACTTGAATGCGAGTCCGGGAACAAATCTGACCCTGACTCTAAGTGAAGGCCAACCCTCAGTCAGGAACACCAAAAGAGCACATACATTGGACAGGCCTGACCCAGAGTCAGTAAAAAAGCAATACCCTGAGTTAGGAACAGACCCTCAATTAGAAGTAAGAGACATAACACTGCCTATGTTATTGGCAGTAAAAGAACAGAGCCAAAGTCAGAAAATGGTTCCTTATCTGTACTCAGGGGTTGATAAACTCACAAGGAGTCAGGGAGTCAGGGAAGGAACCAGGCCTAACTCCGACAGGAGAACCTGACCTAGAGACTTGAGATGGAGTTAGGGCTCACATCCAGGGAAGAAGAAGACCCCACCTGCTGTATGCGGAAAACATAACCTAGCATATTTTAAGGGGATGAGAACATCATATAGAATCAGGGAACAGAGCGTCATCCAGAGTAAGAGAAACATTCAATAAAACAGATTCAAGGAGCCATAATTCCAACCACTGGTGAAAAGGTAGGCCCATGCCCAAAGATGCATAAAAGAGCCACTGTTACATTCACGGGGACAAGCCCTGCTCCAGGTTCTTGCATTACATGGGATCCAGGGGCAGCGGTCACGTTTCCATCTCCTTAAGTAGGGAGGGAAGCCTCTTCACTAAAAACAGCTAGAGCGCTGACCAAGATGGCGTGTGCTCAGTGACCCGCTCTTACATGCGGAATACACCAGCTCACCTTGGTCAGATTAAGTGCAAGTGCAAGAATTTGGGGAGGATTAAAAACCGATTGCTTTATTTCCACAATTTTTAAAAAACTCTACAGTTTTAAAACGCTTAGCTTTCAGAGCATGCTAATTCCAAACACTACAGTTTTAAAGTGCTTCGCTTTCAGAGCGCGCTAATTAAAGTTGCGGTTGCAATACGTGCAGAGGGGTAAACTTACTGTCCCAAGTGGCAATGAGCTGATTGTCACTGTTTATTTCCCATATATTACCACGTTTTTTTTAACCTATATTCTTCGCTAGTATTGGTCATTTTTATTTTGGTACCTGGGGCTCCTTTGTGTCCCAGACCGACCCTGATTCAGGGTATGGAATCTGATGGTGAACAAGGGACAGAAATCCACCTTGATTCAGAGGGAGAGGCCCTCAACTACAGTCAGGGGACAGAGCCTGACCGAGGATCTGGAAAGGAACCTGTCCCCACAGATAGCGGACAAAACCCAAGCAAGTCTTCATGAATAGAAGAGAAACTATACCTTAAATATGGTTAAATATTTGAAAAAACATGCTCCCTTTTGCACATTGTTATAGCTTGGATGACACGAGTCCTTGTGCAAGCACAGAAAAATAATCTCTTTGCCTGCTGTTGGGGTAGCAATATACAGTAATATCAGTGTTCAGTGGGCCCTCAGGGCCTAGGGACCAGGTGCACTTTGCCTGCTTCACTGGCAGTAGCGGCTGCCTCTGAACGGGAGTGATGAGGTGGGATGAAAAAACAAAACTTACCTGCTTTGCCGCTGCATCCACCGCACGCCTTGCCTCCGACTTCTTGTCTTCTTCCTGGTTGCTGCCTGCATCGGAAGCACCCCGGCTTCCGACTGCCAGGCAGTTACGATGCTGCAGGAGCAGCGTCGTGATTGGTCTGAGAGGCCTGTTTAGCCTCTCAGGCAGTGCCTGAGGAGGTTGGGCAAGTTCTCCATGGGGCAGTGCACCACAGCCGAATGGAGAATATGCCAACTACGCATGACTGTTTGGCCAGCCCTAGAGGACCCCCCAAAGTGACATGCGCATGTAGGGAGGGAGTGCAAAGCACTGCTACTCCCTCTGCAGCGAGCCAGCCCCACCCTGCCTGGAGTCACAAAGAAAAATAAAATGATAATAACTTCTTGTTATTATCATTTTATTTTAAAGTTTTATTTTCCACTGCTCAACGAGTAGTGGGGCGATGCTCCTCCGCCTTAGTGGAGGAGTCGCCACTGCGTTTTGCAACCTTTTGAGACAAATTGTTCTTCAAAAAGTGAAAGACGCTCCTAATTCAATGGGGAAAAAACCCCAAACTATCTATTTTTCTTTCCATCTATCTATTGTCCACGGTTTCATTGGCTGTGCTGTGGGTGCTGAAACAGACAAATGCACCCTTCTTTCTGCCAGGTTTACAGTCTAGTAAATTCCTGTGCCAGGTATCAATGTACGAAGTGCCCCAGAATGATAGATAGCAAGAGTCTGGCCTGCGGCCGGGAAGGGTCTGTTCCTATTGAGCAGACATTTAATATGGTCTGTCTGTCTGAAGAATGCTCCCGCTGACAAAAAAGCCTCGGCTACACTTTCCGAGCCATGCTGGCTCAGGATGAGCACTGCTGTAATCCCCCTTGCGGCGAATCATTTAACATGGCACTGAAGATCGCGCGGGTCTGTAAGGTGCTTACCGAGCAGTAAACCCAGCGAAGAGAAAGAACAGAGCAGAGCAGGATGTGCCTCTGAGGGTTTATAGTCCAATTATGGGCTGTTGCAACAAGACTTTGTCTGAGTGACTCAGGCCCTGGAAAAAAGGCGCTTCACAAGATCACACAGAGTCAGTGGCATAAGGAAAGTTGAGGGGGCCCCCCTGCAAGGTACACGGAAGGGCCCCGCTCCAGATTTAATCCAGAGCTCTCATGCCTGAGTACTGTGCTGAGGGGGGCCCCAGCAGCCCCAGCCCCCCGCACCACGGGGGTTGCGGGGGTCTGTGTTAGGCCCCTGCACAGAGTATCCGTGAAGAGCCAGCACCCGCGGACTCTTCACTCAGGCTCCACGCAGTCCCCTTCCGTTCTGATCATCTCCGTGATAATCTCCCAAAATGGCTCCCTTGAATGCGACTTTTCCTAAAGAAACTGGTTAAGAAATGTGACTTCCTTTTCGAGTCTCCAACCAGTATGAGGGATCTGGTGAGAACCGCAACTCCGTTCGGCGCCAGGACCAGGGCTCTGGTGAAAAAAACAGCTCAATTCAGAGCCAGGTCCAGGACCTGCTCTCTGACGAAAAAAAATACTCCATTCGAAGGCAGGGCCTAGACCAGGGCTCACCGAAAAACACAACTCCATCTAATGCCAGGGCAAAGACCAGGGCTCTGATGAAAAATCGGAAACAGCATTTACAACACAGTTTGAACCACACAATACCATTACCACGCATCCATCACAACTCGTGCATAGGTACCATGCATGTCTTTACCACGCAAATTTTTACCACGAATATGCCTTTACCACACATGCCTTTACAATGAAAATGTAAGTATTTTATATATGGCATTTAGGTGGCAAGGGTATTTTTAGGGTTTAGGGCGAGTAAGGGTATTTGGGTGGCAAGGATGATTTTGGGGTTTATAGGGGTATATATATACACACACACACATAAATGCATGTGTGTATATATATATATATTCACTGAAAAAACCATAGGTTTCAGGGGCGTTATAGTTAGCTTGACTTTTCACTCATACAAAACCATTGAAATTCCCCCGTTATAGTTAGTTCAGCTAACTATAACTTGCGCGCCCGCAATGCACTGCTGATGACGTCACATATTACATCACTCATGACATGGTCAGTGACATCACTCATGACATCACTGATGACATCATCCAGTGAATGTGTGTTTTTCTGAAAATGACATATGTTTTATATATGTATATCTCAAGGTCGATGGAAGAATAAATGGGTATATAAGTGTCTAGTGAATACATGGCTTAGTGAGTAATATTTAAATATGTAAATATCTGTATCTGTCTCTCACTTTGTGTATAAGTGGCTGCATGGGTTGGTGAGTAGCTACATGAGTGTCTATATAGGTTATTAGTTGGTTTTTTGAGTATCAGTATGAGTGTCTGAGTGTCTGTATGGTTCAGTGGGGGGTATTACATAGTGCATAGGTGCATGAATGAGTGACTCACTGTTTGTATGTGTTGAAGACAGCATGTGTGCAGGACTGTATGGTTGGATGAGTGTGTGCATGGGTGTGTTAGTGAGTGAATGACTGTCTCAATAGTGTCTTTATGAGTAACTACATATGTTTTAAACTAGTATATGTGACTATTGGTGTATATAAGTGAGTATATGTGAGAGTGAGAGTTTGGAAGAGTTCCTGTATGAATAAGTATGTGTTTCTATGAGTGAATGTTTAAAAGACTAAGTATGTGTAAGTGTCTGTAGAAGTAAGTGAGGTGGTGTGTCTATAACTGTATATGCAAGTAAATGGATGTTTGATTCTTTATTAGCATGAGTGACTATGTGTGTGAGTAACTCTAAGGATGAGTGGCATTGTGTAACAGGATGTATAGGTGTATGAGTACATATGATGAGTGAGTACATGTATGAGTGACTGCATAGGACTGTTGGTGAATGAGTGGATGTGAATGTGGATCTTAGAATTACTGAATAGGTTGTTGTATTTGGTATTGGTATGTCCATTGTTTTGAAACTGTTAGTTTCTATTTTTGAATGTGTGTATCAAAGGTTATATTAAGGGGAGAGGAGGTCTGCCACTCTATCACAAGGATGATGTCATCATTGATGTCATCAGTGATGTCATTTGAGATGTCATCAGTGATGTCATGAGTGATGTCACTGACCATGTCATGAGTGATGTAATATGTGGCGTCATCAGCAGTGCATTGCGGGCGCGGGAGTTATAGTTAGCTGAACTAACTATAACAGGGGAATTTCAATGGTTTTGTACGAGTGAAAAGTCCAGCTAACTATAACGCCCCTGAAACCTATGGTTTTTTCAGTGAATTTTTAAGGTTTTTTGAATGCTAATTCCTAACTATAACGTGCCTGAAACCTATGGTTTTTTCAGTGAATTTCAAAGGTTTTTAAATGCTAATTTCTAACTATGCCTACAGAGATAGGACATGTGAAGAAAGAAGAAAAAACTCACAGAAAGAAAAAAAAGAAATGCAGAAAGAAGCAACAGAAGTCCTCAAAGACGAAGAAAAGTGCAGGAAGAAGAATAACGTGCAGAAAGAACAAACAGAAGAGCAGAAAGAAGCCTTGTTGCAAAATTATCCTGTACCCTCAACTTTTTCAGATGGATACTGGTGGTTATTGAGTCTGACTAACCTGTCCTAGAGCCAGTGCTATGGTAAAAGACACTCAGAATACAGTGAAAACACCTACATACACTAGGGAACACTATGCGTTGGGGTCCCTCTGTAATTAGCATGACCTCCTCTGTGAGCCCCTAGTATATAATAGGGCAGGGGATTAAAATTACCTCTTAAAACGTGTCACAGGGTGTGTTTGCACACGTCACCTCAGGCCCCGTCCCCTCCCTTCCTCACTGTGTAAACACGCCCTGTGGCCATTTTAAGTTGGGAGATTAAGTCCCCTTGAACCATGAGGGTCCCTAGGATCCAACTAGACCACTAGGTACCTCCAGTAAGCGCCACACAGCTGCATTGCAGAGAGATGTAAAAAGGGGCACGGCCTAGACCACCTCTCTGCAACGCAGCGCAGTGGCGCTTACTGGAAGCACCTGGTGGGCTAGTTGGCCCCCAGGGTCCCTCAGGATTGAAGGGGAATTATTTCCCCAACTTAAAACGCGCCACAGGGCGTGTTTGCACACGTTAACTCAGGCCCCGTCCCCTCCCTTCACCACTGTGTAAACACGCCCTGTGGCCATTTTTAGTTGGGAGATTAAGTTCATTTGAATCTTGAGGGTCCCTAGAGTCCAACCAGCCCACTAGGTACCTCCAGTAAGCGCCACAGAGCTGCGTTGCAGAGAGGTGTAAAAAGTGACACGGCCTGGACCACCTCTCTGCAAGCAGCTCAGTGGCGCCTACTGGAAGCACCTGGTGGACTAGTTAGCCCCCAGGGGCCCTCAGGATTGAAGGGGAATTATTTCCCCAACTTAAAACGCGCCATAGGGCGTGTTTGCACACGTCACCTCAAGCCCAGTCCCCTCCCTTCCCCACTGTGTAAACACGCCCTGTGGCCGTTTTAAGTTCGGAGATTAAGTCCCCTTGAATCCCGAGGGTCCCTAGGGGCAAAATAGCCCACTAGGAACGTCTAGTAAGCGCCATTGCAGAGAGGTGTAAAAAGGGGCACGACCTGCACCACCTCTCTGCAACGCAGAACACTGGCGCTTACTGGAAGCACCTGGTTGGCTAGTTGGCCCCCAGGGTCCCTCAGGATTGAAAGGGAATTATTTCCCCAACTTAAAATGCGCCACAGGGCGTGTTTGCACACGTCACCTCAGGCCTCATCCCCTCCCTTCACCACTGTTTAAAAGTTGAGAGATTAAGTCCCCTTGAATCCTAAGGGTCCCTAGGGTCAAACAAGCCCACTAGGTACCTCCAGTAAACATCACAGAGCTGCGTTGCATAGAGGTGTAAAAAGGGGCGTGGCCTCAAAACACCTGGCTCATACTGAAGATACCTGTTGGGCTAGTTGGCCCTCAGGGACCCTCAGTATTGAAGGGGAATTCATTCCCCAACTCACAACTTGTTTGCAGAGTGCTGCAAGGAGGGGGCGTGGCCTCCGGCGCGATGCCGGTCTTTTATTTATTTTATTTTTTTAAGAAGGAGGGCTGTGTGGCCCCCTTCTTTTTCTAATTTATTGGCCATGGGGACCCCATCCCCTAGGGCCTGCACCCTAATTTTTTTTGTTGAAAAAATTAAATTTGGAAGGGGGCCGCGCGGCCCCCCTCCCAAGGCCTTAATCGGCCCTGGGGACGCCAACCCCCGGGTCATGGTCTTTTTAAAAAAAAATTCTTTAGGAGGGGGTTGCGTTGCCCCCCTCCTCAGGCCACTTATGGCCCCAGCGACCCCGTCCCCCGGGGCCGGCCTTTATTTTTTATTATTTAAAAACAATATATGTATAGAAACACCTAGGACATGCTGGACAAACCGTATGTACCTATCACCATGATGATTTGCATGATATTCATTAAAAGGCGACTATGCATACAATGAATCCACGTGAAATATATTTACACCGCTAGTGAAGCTGTGACGTGTCGGACGCCCTACCGTGCCTAATCCCGGCGCCCCCTCCGGTGGGTACTCTCCAAGTAGACACCCTTGTTGTTTATTTATACAAACATGGGTAGCTATTGACAGGCACATTTAATACACACGCACACCAAGCCATTCAAAGGTGATTCGACAAAAATTCGACCAAACTATGCAAGAAACCCCCCTCATGGTTAATAAAACACACATCCACCGCCGGATGTGTAATACTTTTTATTTTACTCTCTGGAAAGGAGACAAACCTCACTTGAGAGTCACATCGTGCTCCTGGCTGAGCCCAATGCTGTGTTACACCCACCAGTGCCCGCCGAGTGCCACACACCTCTGTGTTATATTCCACCAGCTAGTGCGTATGCTATGACACTCTCTAGCCCATGTGCACTGTAACACCACCCGGTGAATATGTCATGCCACACTTGCCTTCGCACGGGTTATATTGCCCCATCTAATGTGCCTTCCTCGATGCCTATGTTATAACGCACAGCGCTATGCCATACATATTACAATCTGGGATCCATATATTTGTCACAGTGCATATGCAACGTTACACTACCCAGCACATATTTTATATTACAACTTTAGAGACTAGTTAGGTTACACAACACTGCCCTGTGCATATTACACTCCAAGGCGCATATCGCATAGCACGCGCTAGTGCCTGTGCTATCTCGCGCTCTCCAAGGATTCTGTCGTTTCCACAATGTATTGCATATTATATTTCACTTCCCGGTTCATCTTATATCACACTTTTTGGTGCATAGTTTATACCATATACTATATCTAGTTTTCATTTTCAATCGTGCTCTCAGGACTATGTTCTATATAACACTGCATCCACCTACCCTTTTCACGGGCATTACATTTTGCGATGGGGGGTGGAGGGTCAGGGGGTGTTTCTGCCAAAATGAGCCCGGAGTCACAGTCACAAACGTCCTCTTCTTCCTGAATAAAAGTGAGATTATGCTGCATACTTGTTCATATTTTAAGTAGTTCGCACAGACACACATTTTAAAAACAATAAAGTTCCTAATACCCACCTTCTCTGAACAGTTAGCTTGCTGCCCCATCCACCTCCTCCCTATCCTCTGTTGTCTGAATCCATGGACTAGCCTCCTCCCTCCTGCCATGCATGGTCTGAAGTGCTGCCACTGCCCTCCATTTAGCATGATGTACCAGTCCACTCCTCCTGCCCTCCATTGCCCAATTCTATGGCCCATCATTGACCTTCTGCTTAGCCTCTGTGCTTAGCTTGCTGCCCCTAGTCTCCTTCCCCCTGCTCTCCGATGTATTTGTGCATGCCCCTGCTCCATCCTTTTTGCCCACCATGTTCCATAGACCTGCCACTCCTATCTACTCTGAGTGTTCTGTTGAGCTGCCACTCCCCTCCCACCTGCCTAGCATTGTCAGCTGACTGTAACCTGTCCCTGCCACCTCCACCCTGCCTGTCTACATGCCATGCCCCTATCCCCTTCCTCCTGTCCTTCATGGTCCATTTTACTGCCACACCCTTCTGCCCTCCCTGGTCTGTTGTGCTGCAACTGCTCCTCCTGCCTGCCCCGCGCGGTCTGTTGTGAGGCCCCTTCCCCTGAACTCTCTTGTCTATGCCCAGGTCCTGACCCTCCCTTCTATCCTCCATGGTCCTTTGTGCAAGCCCCTGCACCCTCCTTCTTGCCCATCATAGCCATTGTGCTTCCACTAACCCTCCCGCTTGCCATGCATGGTCTTCTGTGCTGCCATGGCCCCTCCCACCTTCCCTATGTGGTCAGCTAGCTGCCCCTGACCCCCTCCCACCTTCCCTCCATGGTCTGTGTGTATGATATCATAGTCTCACTGTTGCTCTCCATGGTGTGTCTTGTTTCTAGTGCCCATCCTGCCTGACCTCCATGGTCATCTTGCTGCTCCTGCCCTGCCCCCTTGCCCCCAGACCTCTGTTTCCATGTGCAGACCCCTATTCCCTCCCTCCTGGCTTGTCTGTTCCATTGTAATGCCCCTGATCCGTCCCGCCTGTCCTTTATGGTTTGTTATGCTGCAGCTTTCTCTCCTGTCTGTCCATTATGGTCAGCTAGCTACCATTGCCTCTTTCCCCTCTGTTCTCTGTTGTCTATGTGCATGGTCCTGTCCCCTCCCTATTGCTTTCTATGGATTGTTGTGCTGCACTCCTGTCCCGCATATCCTGTGTGGTGTATTGTACTTCTGCAAACCCTGATGCCTGCCCTGTAGGGTCAGTTTGGTGCACCTCTCTATGTCCCTTCTGTCCTCTGTTATCCGAGTCCATGTCCCTACACCAATTCCTCCTGCCTACCATGATCCAATGTACCATACTTGCGAACATTTTGAACTTGGTAAGAGGGAGATTTTGAAAAAAAACTGGGGTATTGATTTTCCCCTTTGAGTTACATTCAAAAAGAGGAGATTGTAGACAGGAGACAGATCAAATAAAGCCCATTTGAGCTTAAAAACATTGGACGTTTCCTGGCTGAAACGGGTCTGTTGGCATGTATGGTTGTACTACCACTGCCTCTTCTTTCTGCCCACAATGGCCTATTATATTGCCACAGCCTCTCTTGCCAGTCCTGTATTGTTGGTTTGTTGCCCCTGCCCCCCTTTCCACTGCCCTCCATAGTCTGTTGTGCTGCCACTGCCCTTACTGCCTGCCCAGTGTAGTCAAATTGTTACCTCTGCACTCTCCTACCTGTCTTCAATTTTCAGAGTCCGTGCCCCTGGTCTCTGCCTCTCAACAGTATCCCAATGAACAACTAGATTGCTAACATTCTATATTTATTACAAAAGTGTGGAACGCCTGACGTCAGCTTGATGTAATCAAAACTGTAATACCTAGAGCATTTCCTTTAGAAATTACATATATGACAGGGTCTTATTTGCATCAAAATTATGGTTAGTGCTCTAAAAAACTAAAATGAGGACATATTTTCTGAGATTTCAAATAGCGACAAAGAACTTTTAAATTATTTGTAATCTTTATTTTTTTTATCCAGTTGACCACTTGATTAAATGTTGCACTTAGGGGAGAGAATGTGTTGGTACTTCCAGAGTTGCAGACTTTGCAACTGGGGAACCAGGTTGGAGTTTCTGCTTCAGCTCAACATTCTGTGATTCTCGTCAAATCACTTAATCTCCCCATGTCTACAACCAAAATTAATTTGATCTTGTGTGATGTAACCAATGCTCATGTAAAGCACTCCAATACCTGAAAAGTCTGCACTATATAAAACTGCAAATACACAACAACTAAGTGTTTTGCACACTTCTGTCATTGGGCTACATGTGGGCTACATCTGGGTGATATTTGTGCTGCATTTGGGCTCTTTTGTCTCTGGTGGCCATCTTGGGAGATTTATTTGTTATGAAGTTTCCTAATTTCCTCATTTACTGCAGTCTCCTCAGTAGGAAATGCTTTCAGTTTTTTACTTTGATTCCATCAAGAAGGTATTCAGATATGTCACACATTTGCCATAAATTCTGAATTTTAGCCCTCTAGTTGCTCATTAGATCACTGTAGTAAAGCTACTGCTCACCACGGAAATCTGCTGCTGGTATTAAAAGTGCATGTTTCAGTCTGCATATCAGAATTTTTTAATGAAATAAAAGAGAATTTGAGAAGTCACTCAAAATGTGCCCTAATTTTTCTTTCTTCAGCACTAATCATAATTTCTATGGCAAAATGAACCCCCTCATTGTGTTCCTTTTTAAATTAAATGTTTTAAGTGTTACCAGTTTATTCCAATCAAGATGCCTTCAGGTGTGCCATACTTTTGTCATAAGTAAGACAGTAAGCGCTCTAGTTGTTCTTAACAACACTCTGGGACATTCTGTCATTGGGCTATACTTGGGCTACATCTGGGTGATATTTGGGCTACATTTGGGCTCTTTTTTCTCTGGTGGCCATCTTGGGAGATTTATTTGTTATGAAGTTTCCTAATTTCCCCGTTTACTGCAGTCTCCTCAGTAGAAAATACTTTCAGTTTTTTACTTTGGTTCCATCAAGAAGGCATTCAGATGTGTCACACATTTGCCATGAATTCTGATTGTTAGCACTCTAGTTGCTCATTAGATCACTGTAGTAAAGCTACTGCTCACCAGGGAAGTCTGCTGCTGGTATTCAAAGTGCATGTTTCAGTCTGCATGTCAGAACTTTTTTATGAAATAGAAGAGGATTTGAGAAGTCAAAATGTGCCCTAATTTTTATTTCTGCAGCACTAATCATAATTTCTATGGCAAAATGAACCCCCTCATTTTGTTCCTTTGTAAATTAAATGTTTTAAGTGTTACCACTTTATTCCAATCAAGATGGCTTCAGGTGTGCCATACTTTTGTCATAAGTAAGACTGTTAGCGCTCTAGTTATTCATTAGAACACTCTGGGACATTCTGTCATTGGGCTATACTTGGGCTACATCTGGGTGATATTTGGGCTACATTTGGGCTCTTTTGTCTCTGGTGGCCATCGTGGGAGATTTATTTGTTATGAAGTTTCCTCATTTACTGCAGTCTCCTCAGTAGGAAATACTTTCAGTTTTTTACTTTGGTTCCATCAAGAAGACATTCAGATATGTCACACATTTGCCATACATTCTGAATGTTAGCACTCTAGTTGCTCATTAGATCACTGTAGTAAAGCTACTGCTCACCAGGGAAGTCTGCTGCTGGTATTCAAAGTGCATGTTTCAGTCTGCATGTCAGAATTTTTTTATAACATAGAAGAGGATTTGAGAAGTCAAAATGTGCCCTAATTTTCTTTCTGCAGCACTAATCATAATTTCTAGGGCAAAATTAACCCCCTCATTTTGTTCCTTTGTAAATTAAATGTTTTAAGTGTTACCACTTTATTCCAATCAAGATGGCTTCAGGTGTGCCATACTTATGTCATAAGTAAGACTGTAAGCGCTCTAGTTGTTCGTTAGAACACTCTGGGACATTCTGTCATTGGGCTATACTTGGGCTACATCTGGGTGATATTTGTGCTACATTTGGGCTCTTTTGTCTCTGGTGGCCATTTTGGGAGACTTATTTGTTATGAAGTTTCCTAATTTCCTCATTTACTACAGTCTCCTCAGTAGTAAATACTTTCAGTTTTTTACTTTGATTCCATCAAGAAGGCATTCAGATGTGTCACACATATGCCATAAATTCAGAATGTTAGCACTCTAGTTGCTTATTAGATCACTGTAGTAAAGCTACTGCTCACCAGGGAAGTCTGCTGCTGGTATTGGAAGTGCATGTTTCAGTCTGCATGTCAGAATTTTTTAATGAAATAGAAGAGGATTTGAGAAGTCACTCAAAATGTGCCCTAATTTTTCTTTCTGCAGCACTAATCATACTTTCTATGGCAAAATGAACCCCCTCATTTTGTTCCTTTTAACACCAAATGTTTTAAGAGTTACCACTTTATTCCAATCAAGATGGCTTCAGGTGTGCAATACGTTTGTCATATGTAGGACTGTTAGCGCTCTAGTTGTTTTTTAGAACACTGGGAAGCTGCAGTAGAACACAAAGGAATTAACTGATAGTCTCTTCCCTTGTTGGATGTATATGTTTTACTGAGAATGTCAGACTTCATTCTCACATGATTGAGAAAGATTAATGTGAATTTACAGAAAATATGCTCTCAGTTTAGCTTATAGATCACCTTCCAAACCTCTGTGGGAAAAGCATGAGAAAATAGTTTTCTCTCAAACATGATTCATGATATCACAGCAGAAGGTTTTTTCCCATGGTAAAATCACCTTAGAACACACCACAATTCCTAAAATGAGTATGGTACCATCAACAAATGATTTATAATATAACTAAAGTCTTAAAACCTTCTATTAACTGCAATGCTTTTTAATGAGGTGCTATCATGTATATTGGTCCCAAGATGGCTGCCAACACTTCTTGGCTGAAGTACTGACAGCCAATCAGATCTCACGATGAAATGTGTGGTTAGGATCCGCCCAGATATATCTATTTTTTAACTCTAATTTTCTCAGGAACTACTGAACGCATTTACACCATTTAAGCAAAAGGCATGAGTCTGAACTGAGGACTACCTCTTTGCCAAATTTGGTGTAATTCCGTTCAGCAGTTCGGGCTGTAGCTGCGTTAACAGGTCCTATGGGAAAATGCATGGGGAAAACGCGTTTTGGGCCCCCTCTTTTTTCTCGGCCCCCACTTGACGAATCACCGTGAAATTTGCAGGATAGGAGCGGACCGGAGATTTCGTCAATCGGCTCCAACGTTATTCCAAATAGAATGTTGCGGATTTCCTATGGAAAATAGGTCCTAACTATAACTACCTATTGGCGACTGCCAGCAGGTAATATATATATATATTCACTGAAAAAACCATAGGTTTCAGGGGCGTTATAGTTAGCTGGACTTTTCACTCGTACAAAACCATTGAAATTCCCCCGTTATAGTTAGTTCAGCTAACTATAACTTGCGCGCCCGCAATGCACTGCTGATGACGTCACATATTACATCACTCATGACATGGTCAGTGACATCACTCATGACATCACTGATGACATCTCAAATGACATCACTGATGACATCACTGATGACATCATCCAGTGAATGTGTGTTTATCTGAAAATTACATTTGTTTTATATATGTATATCTCAAGGTCGATGGAAGAATACATGGGTATATAAGTTTTTAAATGGATGATTTGTTTTTGAAAAGTTGATTGTATAAATGACTGATTAAATGTATTTTAGTGAATACTTGGCTTAGTGAGTAATGTTTAAATATGTAAATATCTGTATCAGTCTCTCACTTTGTGTATAAGTGGCTGTATGGGTTGGTGAGTAGCTACATGAGTGTCTATATAGGTTATTAGTTGGTGTTTTGAGTATCAGTATGAGTGTCTGAGTGTCTGTATGTTTCGGTGGGGGGGGTATTACGTAGTGCATAGGTGCATGAATGAGTGACTCACTGTTTGTATGTGTTGAAGACAGCATGTGTGCAGGACTGTATGGGTGGATGAGTGTGTGCATGGGTGTGTTAGTGAGTGAATGACTGTCTCAATAGTGTCTTTATGAGTAACTACATATTTTTTAAACTAGTATATGTGACTATTGGTGTATATAAGTGAGTATATGTGAGAGTGAGAGATTGGAAGAGTTCCTGTATGAATAAGTATGTGTTTCCAGAAGTGATTGTTTAAAAGACTAAGTATGTGCAAGTTTCTGTAGAAGTAGGTGTGGTGGTGTGTGTATAACTGTATATGCAAGTAAATGGTTGTTTGTTTCTTTATTAGCATGAGTGACTATGTGTGTGAGTAACACTATGGATGAGTGGCGTTGTGTAACAGGATGTATAGGTGTATGAGTACATATGATGAGTGAGTACATGTATGAGTGACTGTATAGGACTGTTGGTGAATGAGTGGATGTGTATGTGGATCTTAGAATTACTGAATAGGTTGTTGTAACTGTTATTGGTATGTCCATTGTTTTGAAAATTTTAGTTTCTATTTTTGAATGTGTGTATCAAAGGTTATATTGGGGGAGAGGAGGTCTGCCACTCCATCACAAGGATGATGTCATCAGTGATGTAATTTGAGATGTCATCAGTGATGTCATGTGTGATGTCACTGACTATGTCATGAATGATGTAATTTGTGACGTCATCAGCAGTGCATTGCGGGCGTGCAAGTTATAGTTAGCTGAACTAACTATAACAGGGGAATTTCAATGTTTTTTTCAGTGAATTTCAAAGGTTTTTTTAAATGCTAATTTCTAACTATGCCTACAGAGATCGGACATGTGAAGAAAGAAGAAAAAACGCACAGAAAGAAAAAAAGCGCCATTGCAGAGAGGTGTAAAAAGGGGCACGGCCTGCACCATCTCTCTGCAACGCAGAGCAGTGGCACTTACTGGAAGCACCTGGTGGGCTAGTTGGCCCCCAGGGTCCCTCAGGATTGAAAGGGAATTATTTCCCCAACTTAAAACGCGCCACAGGGCGTGTTTGCACACGTCACCTCAGGCCCCGTCCCCTGCCTTCACCACTGTGTAAACGCACCCTGTGGCCGTTCTAAATTGAGAGATTAAGTCCCCTTGAATCCTAAGGGTCCCTAGAGTCAAACTAGCCCACTAGGTACCTCCAGTAAGCGCCACAGAGCTGCGTTGCATAGAGGTGTAAAAAGGGGCATGGCCTCAGAACACATGTCTGCAACGCAGCTCCCTGGCGCATACTGGAGATACCTGTTGAGCTAGTTGGCCCTCAGGGACCCTCAGTATTGAAGGGGAATTAATTCCCCAACTTACAACTGGCCAGAGGGCGCGTTTGCAGAGTGCTGCAAGGAGGGTAAGGTAAGGTAAAGTTTATTTGCATAATTAATAAAAATCTTACAATTACTACTTTCTTTGCGAAAAAGCAACAATTAGAAATATAGTTCCTTTTTTTAAAAAGAATTTTAAAAGTTAAAAAGTTTTCTTAGACATAAATACAATATATAAACATTACATCAAACCATCATCTTTCCAGAACATAATATAAAATGTATCAATTAATATTTCTATAACTTATGCATCCTAAATTTAGTCCTTAGCTATTTTGGACTTCCAGATTTCCTGTGGCCAACTCACAGGCATTCAACTTCTTTTTCGCAAGTATTAAAAATTTAGTAAAATTGGAAATCATTTGAATATCCGTTGGTCTAAAACAGACTACCATGGTCGTGTCTACAGGTACGAACACCTCTGTCAATAAAGCAGTTTTTCAAGTATCTTTTTCTTTCCACCATCATTACTGTACATATACAAACAAGATGAAGAATACTTTCATCCCATAGATTGCATAATTTGCACATAGACGGCTTAGATGGTCTTAACCAGGGCACTGCATGTTTTAAGCCAGGTAAATTGCCAAATCGCGCTTTCATAAAAGTGTTTTTTGTTTCTGCAGACCATGGTATTTCTAGGTATGGTTGGACCTTAAGACTTGTATATTCCTGGACCAACATCCATGCATGGGATCTCTCAATAAACAGTTCTTTATCTTTTAAAAGGGACAAATGTTTAACTGATTTATGTAATATTTTCTTAAAACTTTTTGCTTTTAAGGACATTTCCCAGATTTCAGCAACTGACAAATCTTCAAGTACTTTTTGTAAATATTTATGGAAGGACAGTTTATTATTTTGTTCCATTTCTTTCCACAAGAATGTGCACATTGGATTATTAATATTAGTTTTAATTTGTCTCCAGGTGTTAATGTACTGACCCATTCTTGCATATTGTTGATTACAAAAGCCAAATTCTAGCCTTATTTGAGCAGGTGATACATTAGGTGGAAGCCGAAATAGATGTTTAAATGTGTTTGTAATAGCATTATTTAATAATGCAGAATCTATTCCACACAGTAATTCACTTCCGTATGTAAGGCTTGGAAGCAATTTCGCATTTATAACTTTTATTAATGGGGTATAAGTTGGACCTCCCAAAGAGCTGTAAAGTAGACGGAAGGCCCCTTGGAGACTTTTAGCTCTTTTCCTCACCTCCTTTTTATGGAATGTGAATGTTCCTTTCTCATCAAATAGTATCCCAAGATATTTGTAACATTGTATTTTTTCTAGTTCCCGCTTTAGATGATACCATTTATAATGACTGTCCTTCCTTTTCTTGTTACTAACTTCCATTACTTTTGTTTTTGTTTTGTTTATAGTCATTTTGTTCTCAATTGAATACATTGATGTTTTGTTTATTAATCGCTGCAGCCCTATCCTTTGTTTGGCTTAGCAGAACGACGTCATCATCATATAATAAATTCGATACTTGTTTCTCCGCCAGTTTCGGTGAGTCTGCTAGTTCATTATTCATTTCAAGGGTGAAATCTGATAAAAATAGGTTAAATAAATAAGGGGCTAAAACACACCCTTGCTTTAGGCCTTGAGTTGTTTCAATTTTCCTCAAGAGCCTTGATCCATTCCCTAGCCGGACTCGTGTCCATGTATCGGTATATCACAATCGTATTGCATTTAAAAGGATGGAGCTAATGCCACAACGATCCAATTTCCTCCATAAAATCTGCCTATTCACACAGTCAAAGGCAGCTTTAAAATCAACAAAACATAAATATAATGGCTGTTTTTTGTTTTTATATTTTTCCATTAAGATTCCCAGTGTTATCACATTTGTTGTTGTACCTTGCCCTTGTACAAAACCCGATTGGTTTGTTGGAATCAAATGATTTTCATTAGCCCAGTCAGTTAAATCCTTATGTAGTACCGGTGCAAATAATTTAGCTTCAATATCTTGGAGCGTGATTAGTCTATAATTGGATGGGAGGGACCAGTCCCCACTTTTGTATATAGGTGAAATAATAGATCCCTTCCATGAATCCGGAACTATTCTTGATTGGAGAGCATGGTTAAAAACTGGTATTAAATAGCTCGACCAGTATGAAGCTTCCTTCTTATATAATGCTGAGGGAATCCCATTAGGGCCAGGGGCACCATTGGATCTCTGATTTTTTATTAATTTACATATTTGGTTTTCTGTTATATCTATTGAGTTGTTATTCTTTTCTTCTTCTATTCCATTTATAATCCTATCAGTAAGATTCTTAACCATATTAGGGGTAGGATTCAAATGCATATTTATAAACGATACCCATTCAGATTCAGTCACTGTTGATGAAGTAGATTTGTTACTGGATCTACTTAGTTTGTTTACTAAAATCCAGAAGTCTCTTGAATTCCTCCTTTTGCAAGAGTATAGAGCTTTCGCCCACAACAATTGCTTTTCTTGCATTTTGTCCTACCAGACCATTTTCCTAACTTCTTTATTTATCCTTTTAAGTTTCACTCTATAAACTAAATTAACTGGGAATTTTTTTACCAGTCTCAAGATTCTGTTATGTTCTCTTTTTAATTGATGGCTTTCAAATGAAATTTTCCCCATTGAGCGTGCTGATTTATTTCTCCATTGACCTTTATTAGCATATTTTTTAAATTGACTGGTAATTAATTCTTTAGTGAAAAGAGACCATTTTTAAACAGCATTCGAGTAATCTCCTTCAAAGTAAAAATCAGCAATTGCCTGTGCAGTGTTTGTAATAGAATCTTTGGTACTTTCTGACCAATAAAGTTTCTTATAATTAACTGTCGCTATTTCTCCCGGAAGTGTCTTATAATTTTCGAATCTTAGGCCATTTAGGTTTAACTCAATTAATTGTAGGTCGTGGTCACTTATATCTGTTCTCTCTATCTGATAAGAGAAAAATGTATGGAATAGATTCAACGATGCTATGGTATAATCTATTCTGGACCTATGATCCCCAGCTTGGAAAGTCCATGCAGGTGGTGAATCTTGAGGAAATCGACCATTTAGCACTCTTAGGCCTATAGTTTCTAATTCTTTTACCAGAGTCTTGGCTATTTTTTCATTCTTTTGTTCCTTCTTAGCCTTTGTTAATGACAAACTTGGAATTTAGCATAAGTAATTTTGCCGTTGTATATCAACATCTCTAAGGTAATACCATAGCATGTTCATGTTGTAATCTCCTGTAATAATGAGCTCTGATTGGATATCATTATCCATTAACTGCAATATCATAATTATCAGATTGCTCGCCATTGATCTTCGTGTCTTAATATCAGGATGAATGTATATGTTAATTATTACAAGAGTTTTAGTTACACTTTGTTCCTTGTATTGTATTTTAACAATTAAATAATCCTTTTGACTTTGAACGTCCATTTCACTTTCTATTTTTAGACCGGTTGATATAAAAGTGGCCAAACCCCCACATGGTCTGCCATAGTTACTTGTTCTCCTAGCTAATGAGTAATAGCCTTTATACCCTTCTAATCTAAAAGGGACTAAAGCCCACGTCTCTTGTAAACAAATGATTTGGAAACTACCCAAGGTATCTAGTTGGTTATTTTGAATTTTTGCTTCAACCCCATTTATATTCCAAGAACATAATCTAACCCTGTCGTTCATGGTTATTAGACCTCTTAAAGGTACGTCAGTTAGTAGGTGTCAGTCCTGCCTGTCATTGTGGAGAGCAGCTGTTAACCAACCTAATTTGACAGTGTCAAGTAGGCGGTCTCCTTTTTTTTCCTCTAATAATTTCAAAAGATGCCCATTGGTCATTCCTATGGAGTTTTAATATTGAGTATTCTCAGTTCTTATCTGATTATAATTTTGTAATTTTGATAAAATAAAGGGGCTAGGATAGGAAGGTTGAGGGGGAGTTGTTATTTTTATTCCCCAATCCTGAAAAAGTTTATGTTCTTGCATAATAAGACTGGCAGCAGTAGATGATGTCCAAGTTACTAATGTTGATTCTTGATTATTGTTCTTAATTGTGAAAAATTCAATTGATTCTATATCTGTACATTTGATTTTCTTCAATGCGGGTACTGCGTTGCACAATTTTAATATGTTTCCACAATTCAGAATGTCATTGTTACCCCTAGATTTATATTCCGGCGTAAATATTACCTGCATTGCTCCATCCTTATGATCTGGATTATTTAGTTTAATTTGTTGCACACTTTTATCGCCTTGAGCATGCTCAATAAACCTTCCATTGTGATTACTAACAGTTTGAGACCGTAATTGTTGATAATTGTGTGACTGCTTCTTTTCGGTTCCCAAATCTTGTGATAATTTTATATCCTTCCAGATTTTTGACAAATCTCTATTTGTTTCATCCCGACTGATACTCTCACTCTTTAATCTTTTTATTTCCATTTGTGTGGTTTTATTTTCCTCGTGTTTATTTTTTTCCATTGGCACTATCTCTATAGATTGATTTTTCCCATTCTCTGTCATTTTTATACTATCTAATTGCTTATTTGATTTTTTATTTTTCATAATTACTTGAGCCTCCATTAGATCCTTATTGAATAAAGGATAAAAAGGTTTTGTAGGAGACATTTGTTTGCCATCACCTTCGCAATCTGATAGTTGGTGGTGGTTATTACCTATGTCCAATCTCACTATACTCGATGTATTTATATTTTTTGTACTTTTAAAGACTTTGGGCCTTATGTAGGTGGGCTGGCATTTACCACTTCATAAATACCGAATCATACCGATTCGGTATTTATGAAGTGGTAAATGCAATGTAGGTAATGAGTCGGTAAATATTACCGATTCGGAAAAATTCGGTAATTACAGAATCGGTATTTACCGATTCGGTAATGAGGCATACCTTCCCATTGATGGGAAGGTATGCCTCATTACCGAATCGGTAAATACCGTTTCGGTAATGGGGGAGCACATGCAAGGGTGGCAGGGTGTCACATTGACACCCTGTTGCACCCCTGATTCGGCCATGTGTGCACATGTGGCGCACATACATGCCCTAAGGGCATGTATGTCTGCCACATTGCACACTTCTAAGCGCTTTAAAATGCTTTTACACATCCATTCTTAATTTACCACCAACTATTAGTTGGTGGTAAATACCGACTCCAGACAACACCCACACACTCCCCCTACATCTCATTTCTGTATTCAGAATTTACCGAATCTGTAAAATTACCGATTCGGTAATTTTACCGATTTGGTAAATTACCGAATACAGAAATGATCCCCCTACATAGCAAAAGCCTAAATACCGGTCGGTAACGGTATAATTACCGAAAATCGTCCGTTACCAACCGGTATTAGGCTACCTACATGAGGCCCTTTGTTTCTTGCTTTTCGCAGTTTTTTTCTCTGTCTTTTTGTAAGGTGGACTTCCGGAACAGCATCCGTCACTGTTGATTGTGATGAACATAAGTTTATCATCATCATCAACATAGCTTTATTTCGACATGTAATATCATAAAAGCACATTTGCACATAAAACACAATTCAGAAAGGTACATTTAAAATCAAGTCGTAAAAGAACCTTTTATATACAATAAATATTTTACAAATATATTAAACTTAAGCAGCTTTGTAAAAATGAAGAAACATTTAAATTAATCAGGTGGCCTTCTGCCTGATCAACCATGCCCAACCTAGAAATTTAGCCACCCCGCACACTATCGTAGTATTAACATCAGTCTTAAGAATTCTAAGTGCAACAGAATGGTCCCTCGTTCCAAGCTGCAGGCACACAGGTTTAAGCCATTTCAGTCTTGGTTTTAGATAGGCTGGGCATACAAAAAAAAATGGGAAATGTTCTCAGTAACGCCTGGACAGTTTGGGCAGTCCAGAGGATTCTGGTGCGGGGGATTCCACCTACTAGTACGGTCACGAAGGAAAAGGGTCCCAAATCTAAACTGGATAAAAAGTGATCTATCCCTAGGCTTCGTAATAAAATCTAAGTAAGGTTCCAGGCGGGGCGTAGGCTTGTGCTGGCGAAATGCCTCAGTCAGTCCACCTGGGTTTAGATCCCTCTGCTCCTGAAGGTCGACCCATGCCCAAAAGGCTCTTTTAGTTTCTTCGTTCGATAACAGTGCCCCAGACTCCCAAGCAGTTGTGAGGCCTGTTGCCACCAGGAGCTTCTTTATGTTAACTAGCCAGCCTATTTTATGGGCTCCTTGGAGATTCATAACCTCTCTTAGGCCATCAGCGTATCTAGAGAGCTCAGGGGTGCGCCATAACCGCGCCCAATATAGAAGGGGACGCAGAGTGGCTAGGTCTTTAATAGATCGCCGGCCCAAATCACTCAATAATGGCTTGGTTGGAGTGCCCCTTGGGAGTGATACAAGCTCCCTAAAGAACTTGTTTTCTCCAATAACAAGTGCATCTACACAGCCAAAACCCCATAGTTCTGCACCATAGAGGGCACAGCCTACATCCTTGGCAGCGTATATATCCAAAGCTGGGGCGACGGGTTTAGTAGTGGAGGCACGAAGTTCCCTCCCTAGAGCTCCTACTACCCGCCTATGATTTAGCACCATTTTATCAATATGAGGCTGCCATTTGAGTTTATCAGAGATTCTAATCCCCAAGTAGTCAAAATCTTTGACACGCTCCAGTGGCTTCCCATCGAGAGTCAGGGTGGATCTGGATGGTTTGCTCGGGTTAAAATAAAGGAGTTTAGTTTTAGAGGTGTTGATAGCAAGGCCCCTCAGCTTGCAAAACAAAGAGAAGCGATCCAGTAACTTCTGCAATCCTGCTGGTGTTTTCGATATTAAAAGCGTATCGTCCGCAAAGCGTAATGCAGGGACTTTATCACCCGCCAGGACAGGGACATCAGCATTAATTTCAAGCAGGAAAGAAACTACACCATTCACAAAAAGTGTGAAAAGTGTGGGGGCCAATACACAACCTTGGCGAACCCCTCTATTCACCGGGATTTTGTCAGTTTTTTGCTCCTGGGACCCCCATCTAATGCGACCATAGTTACCTTCATGCATCCGAATCAGAAGATTCAGGAGATAAGGAGGAATCCCCATCTCCTCCAGGGTCAGCCACAGGCGATCACGGGGGACCAGGTAAAAGGCGGTCTTAAGGTCAATGAACGCCAAGTAAAGACCGCCTTTGCCAATAGTGACCACCTTCCAATATAGGAGCACCAGCCTAAATGCCTGATCGATCGTGCTTGTACAGGTCCTAAAGCCAGCCTGAAACTGTGAAATAATATCATTATCATCCACCCAAGAGTGGATCCTCTCCAGGAGGACCCTGCCAACCAACTTCTGTCCAGTATCTATAAGGCTAATTGGACGGTAGTTGGCTGGGTCCCCCCTTGGACCCCTCTTACTTCAGCTCCCTTCCAGGACTTCGATACCGGTGAGCCTTCCAGCAGTGCATTGATAAAAATCACAAAATAAGAGGCCCATCCATCAATATTGGCTTTAAATAAATCACCCGGAATACCATCTGGTCCCGGGGCCTTGGCGGATACAATCTTATTAATAGCTGCCTCGACCTCTCTTTTCTCTATCCTGATAAATGAGACCTGATCAGGATGAATAACTGTAATCCCAGCTCAAGGGCATAGATTACCCATTTGCTCCTCCCCTACATATAGCTTCCTGAAATGCTCAAACCATTCCCTGTCCGTTATGTGGTTGGGAATTTGGTCCGGTTCGGAGCTATTAGATCTTCTCACTATAGACCAGAAGAGCTCGCCGTTCTTTGAGTGGCTCGCAGTTTTTAGACTATCCCAGCGCAGCTCTTCCCATTCCTTCTTTGCAACTGCAATGGCCTGCCTATATTGGAATCTTGCCAGCCAGACCTCACCTGGATTGTTGGATTTAATAGCAAGGACCAAGCTGTCTTTTTTTCGATCTGCAATTCCTATTAAACCACTTCTGTGCTGGCTTAGCACTTATCTGACGCTTTTTACTATGGTCAAGAAACAGAGTGCCGATCGAATCAATAGATTCCACATAAACTTTTACTGCAGCAGCATTGCCAACCCTATCCCTGCAAATTGCAGAAAGCCTAAGAGTCTGGTCAACAAGAATTTCTTCAAGGATGGTTAGTTTTAGATCGCTCAAAATAAACTTAGGCCCTTTAAGGAACCTATTACAGTTAGATGGTAAGACTGTCTTGGTCGGCATTCGCATTCCCAAAGTAGGGGTATGCTCCTTTCTATGCCACATTTCCAACATTTTAAGGGACAAGGGGTTGTGATCACTATTTATTGTTGGTATGATAATCATATCTACAACAAATTTCCATGCCCTCCTGTCAACCAATATATAGTCAATTCTGCTTTGGCAACGGACCCTATTAAAAGTGTTAGCTCCCATTACATCAGAAATCGTGCGCCCATTGACAGCTCTTAGCCCAAATTCTATCGATAGAGCATTTATTTTAATTACAACCGGTGACCATCTCTTCACTGGCTTGAGTGACAGTGAAGGAATGCCCCATCTAGTATCTTCATCATAGATTCCCAGGATGTCATCTGTTGCAAGGGGCTCAAATGAGCAGTTAAGGTCACCAGCAACCAAAAGAAGGGAGTCAGAGGGACAGCAATGAAGCATATCTGAAAGAGCTGTAATAGTAAGAGATTTTGCACCCCCTTGAGTTCCTCTGGCATATACATTGAAAAGTTCCCAGGTGTAATTACTCTTGGTGCACTTGATGGAGAGTCTCATTACATCTAATGTAGAGCAAATATGATGGGTGATCTTAAGGTTAAGCTCTACCCTGACCCATACCATGAGTCCACCAGATGGACAGCCTCGACCTATCGAGGTAGCTGGTACAAAAAAACAGGAGAAGCCCTGCTTGTATAGCGGCTCAAGGCTCCAGGTTTCCTGGAACAAACACAGGTCATACCCGTCAATAAGAGCATTCCAATCCGGAAGAGAAAGCTTGCTGCGCAAACCTGCCACATTCCACGAAACAAGCTGGAGGTGGCTGGAAGGACCGTCACAGGGGGTTAGAACACTTAGAGAATGGTCCAAATATAAATCAGTGATGTTAGTAACCCTCTGTGGTAATATGGCCGGGGTAGATAGTTCTAGACCCAGCGGCTTTGGTGATATAATGGGACCAGATGTACAACAACCTAGGGGGAGCAAGGGACTAGTTGATACTCCTCCTCTACCCTGGAGTCAGTCGACAGCCTCCAAACTACTAAATCTATTTTGGGTGGGGATAGAATCTAGGGGTGGTTTATCACTTCTTGCTCTTTTGTGTTATCAACTGATTTTTCTTTAGCAACCATGTTATTGCCCTTACTTTTTATTATATCTGCTGCAAGGAGGGGGCGTGGCCTCAGGCGCGATGCCGGTCTTTTATTTATTTTATTTTTTTAAGAAGGAGGGCTGTGTGCCCCCTTCTTTTTCTAATTTATTGGCCCTGGGGACCCCATCCCCCAGGGCCTGCACCCTAATTTATTTGTTGAAAAAAATAAATTTGGAAGGGGGCCTTAATCGGCCCCGGGGACACCAACCCCCGCGTCATGACCTTTTTTTTTTTTTTATTCTTTATGAGGGGGCTGCGTTGCCCCCTCCTCAGGCCACTTACGGCCCCGGGGACCCCATCCCCCAGGGCCGGCCTTTGTTTTTTATTTAAAAAAAATATATATTTATAGAAACACCTAGGACATGCTGGACAAACCGTATGTACCTATCACCATGACGATTTGTGTGATATTCATTAAAAGGCGACTATGCATACAATGAATCCATGTGGAATGTATTTACACCGTTAGTGAAGCTCTGACGTGTCTGACACCCTACCGTGCCTAATCCCGGTGCCCCCACGGTTGGGTACTCTCCAAGTAGACACCCTTGCCGTTTATTTATACAAACATGGGTAGCTATTGATGGGCACATTTAATACACACGCACACCATGCCATTCAAAGGGGATTCGACAAAAATTCGACCAAACTATGCAAGAAACCCCCCTTACGGTTAATAAAACACACATCCACCGCCGGATGTGTAATTCTTTTTATTTTACTCTCTGAAAAGGAGATAAACCTCACTTGAGAGTCACAGCGTGCTCCTGGCTGAGCCCAATGCTCTGTTACACCCACCAGTGCCCGCCGAGTGCCACACACCTCTGTGTTGTATTCCACCAGCTAGTGCGTATGCTATGACACTCTCTAGCCCATGTGCACTGTAACACCACCCGTGAATATGTCATGCCACACTTGCCTTCGCACAGGTTATATTGCCCCATCTAACGTGCCTTCCTCGATGCCTATGTTATAACGCACAGCGCTATGCCATACATATTACAATCTGGGATCCATATCTTTGTCAGAGTGCATATGCAACGTTACACTCCCCACCACATATTTTATATTACAACTTTGGAGACTAGTTAGGTTACACAACCCTGCCCTGTGCATATTACACTCCAAGGCGCATATCGCATAGCACACGCTAGTGCCTGTGCTATCTCGCGCTCTCCAATGAATCTGTCATTGCGCACAATGTATTGCATATTATATTTCACGCCCCGGTTCATCTTATATCACACTTTTTGGTGCATAGTTTATACCATATACTACATCTAGTTTTCATTTTCAATCGTGCTCTCAGGACTATGTTCTATATAACACTGCGTCCACCTACCCTTTTCACGGGAATTACATTTTGCGATGGGGGTGGAGGGTCAGGGGGTGTTTCTGCCAAGTGAGCCCGGAGTCACAGTCACAAACGTACTCTTCTTCCTGAATAAAAGTGAGATTATGCTGCATACTTGTTAATATTTTAACAAGACACACATTTTAAAAACAATAAAGTTCCTAATACCCACCTTCTCTGGACAGTTAGCTTGCTGCCCCATCCACCTCCTCCCTATCCTCTGTTGTCTGAATCCATGGACTAGCCTCCTCCCTCCTGCCATGCATGGTCTGATGTGCTGCCACTGCCCTCCATTTAGCATGATGTACCAGTCCACTCCTCCTGCCCTCCATTGCCCAATTCTATGGCCCATCATTGACCTCCTGCTTAGCCTCTGTGCTTAGCTTACTGCCCCTATTCTCCTTCCCCCTGCCCTCCGATGTGTTTGCGCATGCACCTGCTCCATCCTTTTTGCCCACCATGTTCCAAGGACCTGCCACTCCTATCTACTCTGAGTGTTCTGTTGAGCTGCCACTCCCCTCCCACCTGCCTAGCATTGTCAGATGACTGTAACCTGTCCCTGCCACCTCCAACCTGCCTGTCCACATGCCATGCCCCTATCCCCTTCCTCCTGTCCTCCATGGTCCATTTTACTGCCACACCCTTCTGCCCTCCCTGGTCTGTTGTGCTGCAACTGCTCCTCCTGCCTGCCCTGCGCGGTCTGTTGTGAGGTCCCTTCCTCTGAACTCTCTTGTCTGTGCCCAAGTCCTCTCCCTCCCTTCTTTCCTCCATGGTCCTTTGTGAATGCCCCTGCACCCTCCTTCTTGCCCATCGTAGCCATTGTGCTGCCACTAACCCTCCCGCTTGCCATGCATGGTCTTCTGTGCTGCCATGGCCCCTCCCACCTTCCCTGTGTGGTCAGCTAGCTGCCCCTGACCCCCTCCCACCTTCCCTCCATGTTCTGTGTGTATGCCATCATAGTCTCATTGTTGCTCTCCATGGTGTGTCTTGTTTCTAGTGCCCATCCTGCCTGACCTCCATGGTCATCTTGCTGCTCCTGCCCTGCCCCTTTGCCCCCAGCCCTCTGTTTCCATGTGCAGACCCCCTATTCCCTCCCTCCTGGCTTGTCTGTTCCATTGTAATGCCCCTGATCCGTCCCTCCTGCCATTTACGGTCTGTTATGCTGCAGCTTTCTCTCCTGTCTGTCCATTATGGTCAGCTAGCTACCATTGCCTCTTTCCCATCTGTTCTCTGTTGTCCATGTGCATGGTCCTGTCCCTTCCCTATTGCTTTCTATGGATTGTTGTGCTGCACTCCCGTCCCCCATGCCCTGTGTGGTGTATTGTGCTGCTGCAAACCCTGATGCCTGCCCTGTAGGGTCCGTTTGGTGCACCTCTCCATGTCCCTCCTGTCCTCTGTTATCCGAGTCCATGTCCCTACTCCAATTCCTCCTGCCTACCATGATCCAATGTACCATACATGCGAACATTTTGAACTTGGTAAGAGGGAGATTTTGAACAAAAACTGGGATATTGATTTGCCCCTTTGAGTTACATTGAAAAAGAGGAGATTGTAGACAGGAGACAGATCAAATAAAGCCTATTTGAGCTTAAAAACATTGGACGTTTCCTGGCTGAAATGGGTCTGTTGGCATGTATGGTTGTATTACCACTGCCTCTTCCTTCTGCCCACAATGGTCTATTATATTGCCACAGCCTCTCTTGCCAGTCCTGTATTGTTGGTTTGTTGCCCCTGCCCCCCTTTCCACTGCCCTCCATAGTCTGTTGTGCTGCCTCAGCCCTTCCTGCCTGCCCAGTGTGGTCAAATTGTTGCCTCTGCACTGTCCTACCTGCCTTCAATTTTCAGAGTCCATGCCCCTGGCCTCTGCCTCTCAACAGTATCCCAATGAACAACTAGATTGCTAACATTCTATGGGGCAGATTTATGAGCCCCTTGCGCCACTTTTGCGTCACTTTTTCCATGTTAAAAGTGACGCAAAAGTGGCGCAAGGGGCTCATAAATCTGCCCTTATATTTATTACAAAAGTGTGGAACGCCTGACGTCATCTTGATGTAATCAAAACTGTAATACCTAGAGCATTTTCTTTAGAAATTACATATATGAGAGGGTCTTATTTGCATCAAAATTATGGTTGTGCTCTAAAAAACTAAAATGAGGACATATTTTCTAAGTTTTCAAATAGCGACAAAGAACTTTTAAATTATTTGTAATCTTTATGTTTTTTTATCCAGTTGACCACTTGATTAAATGTTGCACTTGGGGGAGAAGATGTGGTGTTACTTCCACAGCTGCAGACTTTGGAACTGGGGAACCAGGTTGGAGTTTCTGCTTCAGCTCAACATTTTGTGATTCTGGTCAAATCACTTAATCTCCCCATGTCTACAACCAAAATGAATTTGATCTTGTGTGATGTAACCAATGCTCATGAAAGCACTCCAATACCTGACAAGTCTGCACTATATAAAACTGCAAATACACAATAAATAAGTGTTTTGCACACTACTGTCATTGGGCTACATGTGGGCTACATCTGGGTGATATTTGTGCTGTATTTGGGCTCTTTTGTCTCTGGTGGCCATCTTGGGAGATTTATTTGTTATGAAGCTTCCTAATTTCCTCATTTACTGCAGTCTACTCAGTAGGAAATGCTTTCAGTTTTTTACTTTGATTCCATCTGGAAGGTATTCAGCTATGTCACACATTTGCCATAAATTCTGAATGTTAGCACTCTAGTTGCTCATAAGATCACTGTAGTAAAGCTACTGCTCTCCAGGGAAGTCTGCTGCTGGTATTCAAAGTGCATGTTTCAGTCTCCATGTCAAATTTTTTTTATGAAATAGAAGAGGATTTGAGAAGTAAAAATGTGCCCTAATTTTTCTTTCTGCAGCACTAATCATAATTTCTATGGCAAAATGAACCCCCTCATTTTGTTCCTTTGTAAATTAAATGTTTTAAGTGTTACCACTTTATTCCAATCAAGATGGCTTCAGGTGTGCCATACTTTTGTCATAAGTAGGACTGTTAGCGCTCTAGTTGTTCTTTAGAACACTCTGGGAAGCTGCAGTAGAACACAAAGGAATCAACTTAGAGTCTCTGCCCTTGTTAGATGTACATGTTTTACTGAGAATGTCAGGCTTCATTCTCACATGACTGAGAAAGATAATGTGAATTTACAGAAAATATGCTCTCTGTTTAGCTTATAGATCACCTTCCAAACCTCTGTGGGAAAAGCATGAGAAAATAGTTTTCTCTCAAACATGATTCATGACATCACAGCAGAAGGCTTTTTCACATGGTAAAATCACCTTAGAACACACCACAATTCCTAAAATGAGTATGGTACCATCAGCAAATGATTTATAATGTAACTAAAGTCTTAAAACCTTCTACTAACTGCAATGCTTTTTAATGAGGTGCTATCATGTATATTGGTCCCAAGATGGCTGCCAACACTTCTTGGATGAAGTACTGACAGCCAATCAGATCTCACGATGAGATGTGTGGTTAGGCTCCGCCCAGATATATCTATCTTTTTAACTCTAATTTTCTCAGGAACTACTGAACGGATTTACACCATTTAAGCAAAAGGCACGAGTCCGAACTGAGGACTACTTCTTTGGCAAATTTGGTGTAATTCCGTTTAGCAGTTCGGGCTGTAGCTGCGTCAACAGGTCCTATGGGAAAATGCATGGGGAAAACGCGTTTTAGGACCCCCCTTTTTTCTCGGCCCCGCTTGATGAATCACTGTGACATTTTCAGGATAGGAGCGGACCGGAGCTGGCCAAAAGTTTGGAAAATTTTGCGAAGATTCGTCAATCGCCGCCAACGTTATTCCAAATAGAATGTTGCGGATTTCCTATGGGGAATAGGTCCTAACTATAACTACCTACTGGCGACTGCCAGTAGGTAATATATATATATATATTCAGTGAAAAAACCATAGGTTTCACACATGTTATAGTTAGCTGGACATTTCACTCGTAAAAAACCAATGAAATTTTCCCGTTATAGTTAGTTCAGCTAACTATAACTCGCGCGCCCGCAATGCACTGCTGATCACGTCACATATTACATCACTCATGACATGGTCAGTGACATCACTCATGCCATCACTGATGACATCTCAAATGACATCACTGATGACATCACTCATGACATCATCCAGTGAATGTGTGTTTTTCTGAAAATTAAATATGTTTTATATATGTATATCTCAAGGTCGATGGAAGAATAAATGGGTATATAAGTGTCTAAATGGATGATTTGTTTTTGATTGTGTAACTGACTGATTAAGTGTATCTTAGTGAATACATGGCTTAGTGAGTAATGTTTAAATATGTCAATATCTGTATCAGTCTCTCACTTTGTGTATAAGTGGCTGCATGGGTTGGTGAGTAGCTACATGAGTGTCTATATAGGTTATTAGTTGGTTTTTTGAGTATCAGTGTCTATATGGTTCGGTGGGGGGTATTACGTAGTGCATAGGTGCATGAATGAGTGACTTACTGTTTGTATGTGTTGAAGACAGCATATGTGCAGGACTGTATGGGTGGAAGAGTGTGTGTATGGGTGTGTTAGTGAGTGAATGGCTGTCTGAATAGTGTCTTTATGAGTAACTACATATGTTTTAAACTAGTATATGTGACTATTGGTGTATATAAGTGAGTATATGTGAGAGTGAGAGATTGAAAGAGTTCCTGTATGAATAAGTATGTGTTTCTATAAGTGTTTGTTTAAAAGACTAAGTATGTGTAAGTTTCTGTAGAAGTAAGTGTGGTGGTGTGTGTATAACTGTATATGCAAGTAAATGTATGTTTCTTTTTTTTTCATGAGTGACTATGTGTGTCAGTAACTCTGTGGATGAGTGGCATTGTGTAACAGGATGTATTGGTGTATGAGTACATATGATGTGTGAGTACACAAATGAGTGACTGTACAGGACTGTTGGTGAATGAGTGGATGTGTATGTGGTTCTTAGAATTATTGAAGAGGTTGTTGTAATTGGTATTGGTATGTCCATTTTTTTGAAAATTTCAGTCTCTATTTTTGAATGTGTGTATCAAAGGTTATATTAGGGTGAGAAGAGGTCTGCCACTCTATCACAAGGATGATGTCATCAGTGATGTCATCAGTGATGTCATTTGAGATGTCATCAGTGATGTCATGAGTGATGTCACTGACCATGTCATGAGTGATGTAATATGTGACGTGATCAGCAGTGCATTGCGGGCGCGCGAGATATAGTTAGCTGAACTAACTATAACGGGAAAATTTCATTGGTTTTTTACGAGTGAAATGTCCAGCTAACTATAACATGTGTGAACCTATGGTTTTTTCACTGAATTTGCAAGGTTTTTTAAATGCTAATTCCTAACTATAACATGTGTGAAACCTATGGTTTTTTCAGTGAATTTGCAAGGTTTTTTTAATGCTAATCCCTAACTATAACATGTGTGAAACCTATGGTTTTTTCAGTGAATTTGCAAGGTTTTTTTAATGCTAATCCCTAACTATAACGTGTGTGAAGCACACTTACTACTCTTTTTTTTGGCAAGTGATAAACACTTTTACAGACTGACACATTATGAATCCACTTTTCAGATTCTGATAAAAGCACATGTCCAAACTGCTTTTTCATACCAGCACCATGTGTAACCTGGGTGACTGACTACACTCCAGCAAGGGCAACCAGCCTTAGTAATGCTGAATGTATTTGCATTACTGACTGAAACCTCAAACCCCACTCGGTTGTGAATACTGTGCATGATTCCACAGGATAACCAGCTGGCTGTGTGCTAAGAGTCTGCTTCTGCATACAAAAAAATGGCTCCCCCTTTCCATCTAATGCAAATGTAAAATCACCAGAGCAATACCAAACAGCTTTCTTAGACCAGCAACATGTGTAACCTGGGTGACTCACTACACTCCAGCAAGGGCAACCAGCCTCACTGATGCTGAATGTATTTGCATTACTGAGTGCAGTCTCAAACCCTTAAAGTATTCCTTATTTTTACCAGTACACCTTAAATTTTCGTGAAAACATAGTCCATATTATTTTACATGTTCCTCACATTTAAATTTCTCCCAAAACAGAAAATAATAAACACAACTTCAACAAAAGGAATTCCAATTCTATTATTCATTTCTTAATTTACCATATACATCCCCTCTCAAACTCTAAACTCACCTTTAAAATTAGTTAGTTGTGAAAGAAATGTGGCACTCAAACAGCAGATTATCAGAACCAGGATCTCTGTTCTCTACACCTCTCTCCTCTCAGCAGAACCAGATAATGGCAAAGTTTCCCTCTATTTTTCCACACATATACATGTAAGTTTCAAATCTCAGTGCTTCCCCCTTTTTTTCAAATGTAATCACACATTTCTATTGGTTAAAAACCAACCCTTTTCCAAAAGTACCCTTCCACCAACTTGACTTCTGCCTAGTACCCATCCCCCAACTTGACTTCTGCCTGCTACCATAGCAACAGCTCATGGAACACTGCTGTGTAGAGTCAGGTCAGAAGTTCACCAAACAATGTTTCATTTCCAAAGAGCAGGAGTGCTTGACTTTTCAAACCTAACAGCAAATCCATAGTACTGTTCTTTGGTAACACATTTTTCTGTACCAATACAAAACATGCTTCTATAAATTTACACATACAGCCTAGTTTTTATTCTAGAATGGTATGAAACAGCCAATCAGTTTAAAAAAAAATATATATATGTTTGCCTCCATTTCCAAACTGTCTTTCATTTCTTTTTTCCATTCTACTGAATTACACCTCCTAAGTGCACCCAGTTCTCCTTTGAAGATGTTCACAGTGTGGATTGTAGGGCACAGCTATGTCTTCTGGAGTGAAAAGTATGCAGAGAAAACAGATATGGTGAGAGACCTTGCTTTGCCAAATGTAGACATTAAATGGATTGGTCAGAGAGGGTTAAAGTGGCACCAATTGATGCCATTGGTGAAATCCTTCATGCAAAACCAACACCCTGACCTCATAATAGTGCACTGTGGTGGCAATGACCTAGGCACTTTGACTGGGGTAGGTCTGGAAATGCTTATGAAGGAGACCTTTGCACAACTGTTTTCACTTTTCCCTAAAACTGCCTTTGTGTTTTCTAACATATGCCAAAGGCAAAAATGGAACTGGTCCAATCATTTCTGTCCACAGATTGACAAAGCAAGAAAACACGTCAACAAATCTGTTTCTGCTTTCCTCCGAGACTATGGTATGGGATCCATTTACCACAACAACTTGCGTTACAACATGCAAGACATTTATAGAGGAGATGGTGTGCACTTCAATGATGAAGGGAACAGAGTCTTCCTCTTGAACCTTAGACTCTGCATCGGTACTTACTTGTAGGTACCACTAAAAAATCACTTCATAAACACAACGGCTCTTTTTAGAGCCCCCTAATATCTAAACACTTAAATCTGAATTTTATTTCTTTTTTTATTTTTTTTTCTACCGTACGCGTACGGTAAGCTTACCGTAAGCTTACCGTACGCGTACCCCGCGATTTTTTTTAAAATCAATAAATGTTTTTTTTGTACTTTTCTGTCCTTCTTTGACCCCCTTTCAAATGTTAGGGGGTCTGTAACTCTCCTCATTGCCCCCTTTTCAAATTATCACCCTTTTTTTTCTGTGTGAAACACACAAAATGGCGGCCGCCGCTTCCTGGTTTCGACCGATTCGAATGTTTACTAAGATCTAACAGCCAATCAGAATCGCGCTCGCGCACGCCACCGTACGCGTACGGTAAGCGCACCGTAAGCGCACCGTAAGCGCACCGTAAGCTGTCACAGATATATATATTGATTTAAATGCTATTTTCTCAGAATCTACTGAACAGATTTACACCAAACCTACAAAAGGCACTTCCTTGACCTGAGGACTACCTCTCTGCCAAATTTCTAGTAATTCTGTTCAGCCGTTCGGGCTGTAGCTGTGTCTAAAGGTCCTATGGAAAAATGCATGGGAAAAATGCGTTTTGAGACCCCCCTTTTATCTCAGCCCCCGCTTGACGAATCCCCCCGAGACTTTCAGGGTAGGAGCGGAGCGTAGCGCCCCACCTATTTTGAAAAATTCGCGAGGATTCGTTGACCGGCGCCAAAGTTATTCAAAATAGAATGTTGCGGATTTCCTATGGAAACGTGGTCCTAACTATAACTACCTACTGGCGACCGCCAGTAGGTAATATCTATATATATATATTATCTACTGGCGGTCGCCAGTAGATAGTTATAGTTAGGACCGAGTTCCCATAGGAAATCTGAAAATTCTATTTTGAATAACTTTGGCGCCGGTTGACTTATCTTCGTGAAATTTTCAAAACTAATGGGGCGCTCCGCTCAGCTCCTGACCTGAAAGTCTTGGGGGGATTCGTCAAGCGGGGGCTGAGAAAAAAGGGGGGTCCCAAAACGCGTTTTCCCATGCATTTTCCCATAGGACCTTTAGTCGAAGGTACAGCCCGAACGGCTGAACAGAATTACTAGAAATTTGGCAAAGAGGTAGTCCTCAGGTCAGGCATGTGCCTTTTGCTTAAATGGTATAAATCCGTTCAGTAGTTCCTGAGAAAATCAAAAGTAAAATCACATATATATCTGGGCGGAGCCTAACCACACATCTCATCGTGAGATCTTATTGGCTGTCAGCACTTCATCCAAGAAGTGTTGGCAGCCATCTTGGGACCAATATACATGATAGCACCTCATTAAAAAGCGTTGCAGTTAATAGAAGGTTTTAGGACTTTAGTTACATTATAAATCATTTGTTGATGGTACCATAATCATTTTAGGAATTGTTGTGTGTTCTAAGGTGATTTTACCATGTGAAAAAGCCTTCTGCTGTGATATCACGAATCATGTTTGAGAGAAAACTATTTTCTCATGCTTTTCCCACAGAGGTTTGGAAGGTGATCTATAAGCTAACTGAGAGCATATTTTCTGTAAATTCACATTATCTTTCTCAGTCATGTGAGAATGAAGTCTGACATTCTCAGTAAAACATGTACATCCAACAAGGGCAGAGACTGTCAGTTGATTCCTTTGTGTTCTACTGCAGCTTCCCAGAGTGTTCTAAAGAACAACTTGAGCGCTAACAGTCCTACTTATGACAAACGTATGGCACACCTGAAGCCATCTTGGTTGGAATAAAGTGGTAATTCTTAAAACATTTAATTTAAAAAGGAACAAAATGAGGGGGTTCATTTTGCCATAGAAAGTATGATTAGTGCTGCAGAAAGAAAAATTAGGGCACATTTCGAGTGACTTCTCAAATCCTCTTCTATTTCATTAAAAAATTCTGACATGCAGACTGAAACATGCACTTTCAATACCAGCAGCAGACTTCCCTGGTGAGCAGTAGCTTTACTACAGTGATCTAATAAGCAACTAGAGTGCTAACATTCTGAATTTATGGCCAATTTGTGACACATCTGAATGCCTTCTTGATGGAATCAAAATAAAAAACTGAAAGTATTTCCTACTGAGGAGACTGTAATAAATGAGGAGATTAGGAAACATCATAACAAATAAGTCTCCCAAAATCGCCACCAGAGACAAAAGAGCCCAAATGTAGCCCAAATATCACCCAGATGTAGCCCAAGTATAGCCCAATGACAGAATGTCCCAGAGTGTTCTAACGAACAACTAGAGCGCTAACAGTCTTACTTATGACAAAAATATGGCACACCTGAAGTCATCTTTAATGGAATAGAGTGGTAACACTTAAAACATTTAATTTACAAAGGAACACAATGAGGGGATTCATTTTGCCATAGAAATTATGATGAGTGCTGCAGAAAGAAAAATTAGGGCACATTTTGACTTCTCAAATCCTCTTCTATGTTATAAAAAAATTCTGACATGCAGACTGAAAAATGCACTTAGAATACCAGCAGCAGACTTCCCAGGTGAGCAGTAGGTTTACTACAGTGATCTAATGAGCAACTAGAGTGCTAACATTCAGAATTTATGGCAAATGTGTGACACATCTGAATGCCTTCTTGATGGAACCAAGTAAAAAACTGAAAGTATTTGCTACTGAGGAGACTGCAGTAAATGAGGAAATTAGGAAACTTCATAACAAATAAATCTCCCAAGATGGCCACCAGAGACAAAAGAGCCCAAATGTAGCCCAAATATCACCCAGATGTAGCCCAAGTATATCCCAATGACAGAATGTCCCAGAGTGTTCTTAAGAACAACTAGAGCGCTTACTGTCTTACTTATGACAAAAGTATGGCACACCTGAAGCCATCTTGATTGGAATAAACTGGTAACACTTAAAACATTTAATTTAAAAAGGAACACAATGAGGGGGTTCATTTTACCATAGAAATTATGATTAGTGCTGAAGAAAGAAAAATTAGGGCACATTTTGAGTGACTTCTCAAATCCTCTTCTATTTCATTAAACAATTCTGATATGCAGACTGAAACATGCACTTTTAATACCAGCAGCAGACTTCCGTCGTGAGCAGTAGCTTTACTATAGTGATCTAATGAGCAACTAGAGTGCTAACATTCAGAATTTATGGCACATGTGTGACAAATCTGAATACCTTCTTGATGGAATCAAAGTAAAAAACTGAAAGCATTTCCTACTGAGGAGACTGCAGTAAATGAGGAAATTAGGAAACTTAATAACAAATAAATCTCCCAAGATGGCCACCAGACACAAAAGAGCCTAGATGTAGCCCACATGTAGCCCAATGACATAAGTGTGCAAAACACTTATTTTTTGTGTATTTGCAGTTTTATATAGTGCAGACTTGTCAGGTATTGGAATGCTTTACATGAGCATTGGTTACATCACACAAGATCAAATTCATTTTGGTTGTAGACATGGGGAGATTAAGTGATTTGACCACAATCACAGAATGTTGAGCTGAAGCAGAAACTCCAACCTGGTTCCCCAGTTGCAAGGTCTGCAGCTCTGGAAGTAACACCACATCCTCTCGCCAAGGTGCAATATTTAATCAAGTGGTCAACTGGATAAAAAAACATAAAGATTACAAAAAATTTAAAAGTTCTTTGTCGCTATTTGAAAACTCAGAAAAGATGTCCTCATTTTAGTTTTTTAGAGCACTAACCATAATTTTGACGCACATAAGACCCTCTCATATATGTCATTTCTAAAGGAAATACTCTAGGTATTACAGTTTTGATTACATCAAGATGACGTCAGGCGTTCCACACTTTTGTAATAAATATAGAATGTTAGCAATCTAGTTGTTCATTGGGATACTGTTGAGAGGCAGAGGCCAGGGGCACGGACTCTGAAAATTGAAGGCAGGTAGGAGAGTGCAGAGGCAACAATTTGACCACACTGGGCAGGCAGGAAGGGCAGTGGCAGCACAACAGACTATGGAGGGCAGTGGAAAGGGGGGCAGGGGCAACAAACCAACAATACAGGACTGGCAAGAGAGGCTGTGGCAATATAATAGACCATTGTGGGCAGATGGAAGAGGCAGTGGTAATACAACCATACATGCCAACAGCCTCATTTCAGCCAGGAAACGTCCAATGTTTTTAAGCTCAAATGGGCTTTATTTGATCTGTCTCCTGTCTACAATCTCCTCTTTTTCAATGTAACTCAAAGGGGAAAATCAATACCCCAGTTTTTTTTCAAAATCTCCCTCTTACCAAGTTTAAAATGTTCGCAAGTATGGTACATTGAATCATGGTAGGCAGGAGGATTTGGGGTAGGGACATGGACTCGGATAACAGAGGACAGGAGGGACATGGAGAGGTGCACCAAACTGACCCTACAGGGCAGGCATCAGGGTTTGCAGCAGCACAATACACCACACAGCACATGCGGGACGGGAGTGCAGCACAACAATCCATAGAAAGCAATAGGGAGGGGACAGGACCATGCACATGGACAACAGAGAACAGATGGGAAAGAGGCAATGGTAGCTAGCTGACCATAATGGACAGACAGGAGAGAAAGCTGCAGCATAACAGACCATAAATGGCAGGAGGGACGGATCAGGGGCATTACAATGGCAGCACAGAAGACCATGCATGGCAAGCGGGAGGGTTAGTGGCAGCACAATGGCTATGATGGGCAAGAAGGAGGGTGCAGGGGCATGCACAAAGGACCATGGAGGATAGAAGGGAGGGTCAAGACCTGGGCACAGACAATAGAGTTCAGGGGAAGGGGCCTCACAACAGACCGTGCTGGGCAGGCAGGAGGAGCAGTTGCAGCACAACAGATCAGGGAGGGAAGAAGGGTGTGGCAGTAAAATGGACCATGGAGGACAGGAGGAAGGGGATAGGAGGATGGCATGTGGACGGGCAGTGTGGAGGTGGCAGGGACAGGTTACAGTTATCTGACAATGCTTGGCAGGTGGGAGGGGAGTGGCAGCTCAACAGAACACTCAGAGTAGATAGGAGTGGCAGGTCCATGGAACATAGTGGGCAAAAAGGATGGAGCAGGGGCATGCACAAAGACATCGGAGGGCAGGGGGAAGGAGAATAGGGGCAGCAAGCTAAGCACAGAGGCTAAGCAGGAGGTCAATGATGGGCCATAGAATTGGGCAATGGAGGGCAGGAGGAGTGGACTGGTACATCATGCTAAATGGAGGGCAGTGGCAGCACATCAGACCATGCATGGCAGGAGGGAGGAGGCTAGTCCATGGATTCCGACAACAGAGGATAGGGATGAGGTGGATGGGGCAGCAAGCTAACTGTTCAGAGAAGGTGGGTATTAGGAACTTTATTGTTTTTAAAATGTGTGTCTGTGCGAACTACTTAAAATATGAACAAGTATGCAGCATAATCTCACTTTTATTCAGGAAGAAGAGGACGTTTGTGACTGTGACTCCGGGCTCCCTTGGCAGAAACACCCCCTGACCCTCCACCCCCATCGCAAAATGTAATGCCCGTGAAAAGGGTAGGTGGACGCAGTGTTATATAGAACATAGTCCTGAGAGCACGATTGAAAATGAAAACTAGATGTAGTATATGGTATAAACTATGCACCAAAAAGTGTGATATAAGATGAACCGGGGCGTGAAATATAATATGCAATAAATTGTGCGCAATGACAGATTCATTGGAGAGCGCGAGATAGCACAGGCACTGGCGCGTGCTATGCGATATGCGCCTTGGAGTGTAATATGCACAGGGCAGTGTTGTGTAACATAACTAGTCTCTAAAGTTGTAACATAAAATATGTGCTGGGGAGTGTAACGTTGCATATTCACTGTGACAAAGATATGGATCCCAGATTGTAATATGTATGGCATAGCGCTGTGCGTTATAAAATATAGATCGAGGAAGGCACGTTAGATGGGGCAATATAACCCGAATGCAAGTGTGGCATGATATATTCACGGGGTGGTGTTACAGTGCACATGGGCTAGAGAGTGTCATAGCATACGCACTAGCTGGTGGAATACAACACAGAGGTGTGAGGCAATCGGCGGGCACTGGTGGGTGTAACACAGCATTGGGCTCAGCCAGGAGCACGCTGTGACTCTCAAGTGAGGTTCGTCTCCTTTCCAGAGAGTAAAATAAAAAGTATTACACATCCGGCAGTGGATGTGTTTTTTATTAACCGTGAGGGGGGTTTCTTGCATAGTTTGGTCGAATTTTTGTCGAATCCCCTTTGAACGGCTTGGTGTGCGTGTATATTAAATGTGCCCGTCAATAGCTACCCACGTTTGTATAAATAAACGACAAGGGTGTCTACTTGGAGAGTACCCACTGGCGGGGGCGCCGGGATTAGGCACGGTAGGGCGTCAGACACGTCAGAGCTCACTAGCAGTGTAAATACATTCCATGTGGATTCATTCTATGCATAGTCGCCTTTTAATGAATATCACGCAAATCGTCATGGTGATAGGTACATACGGTTTGTCCAGCATGTCCTAGGTGTTTCTATAAATATATATATTTTTAAAATAATAAAAAACAAAGGCCGGCCCCGGGGGATGGGGTCCCCGGAGCCATAAGTGGCCTTAGGAGGGGGGCAACGCAGCCCCCTCCTAAAGAATTTAAATAAAACAAAAGGCCATGACCCGGGGGTTGGGGTCCCCGGGGCCGATTAAGGCCTTGGGAGGGCCAAATTTTTTTTTTTCAACAAAACAAATTAGGGTGCAGGCCCCGGGGGATGGGGTCCCCAGGGCCAGTAAATTAGAAAAAGAAGGGGGGCCACACAGCCCTCCTTCTTAAAAAATATAAAATAAATAAAAGACCGGCATCGTGCTGGAGGCCACGCCCCCTCCTTGCAGCACTCTGCAAACGTGCCCCCTGGCCAGTTGTAAGTTGGGGAATTAATTCCCCTTCAATACTGAGGGTCCCTGAGGGCCAACTAGCCCAACAGGTATCTCCAATATGCGCCAGGGAGCTGCGTTGCAGACAGGTGTTCTGAGGCCATGCCCCTTTTTACACCTCCATGCAACGCAGCTCTGTGGTGCTTACTGGAGGTACCTAGTGGGCTAATTTGACCCTAGGGACCCTTAGAATTCAAGGGGACCTAATCTCTCAACTTAGAATGGCCACAGGTCGCGTTTACACAGTGGTGAAGGGAGAGGTTATATTAGGGTGAGAGGAGGTCTACCACTCTGTCACAAGGATAATGTCATCAGTGATGTCATTTGAGATGTCATCAGTGATGCATGAGTGATGTCACTGACCATGTCATGAGTGATGTAATATGTGACGTCATCAGTAGTGCATTGCGGGCGCGCGAGTTATAGTTAGCTGAACTAACTATAACGGGGGAATTTCAATGGTTTTTTACGAGTGAAATGTCCAGCTAACTATAACATGTGTGAAACCTTTGGTTTTTTCATTGAATTTCTAAGGTTTTTTAAATGCTAACTCCTAACTATAACGTGTGTGAAACCCATGGTTTTTTCAGTGAATTTGCAAGGTTTTTTAAATGCTAATTCCTAACTATAACGTGAGTGAAACCCATGTTTTTTTCAGTGAATTTGCAAGGTTTTTTAAATGCTATTTTTTTTTTCTTCTTTTTTTTTACATATTTTTATTTTAATTGTCTATCCTTTTTTAAAGACTATGGTTAAATTTTAAAAATTCTACAATATGTTTTTATTTTACAATTTTTTTAAAATAAACAGGTAAAATGTGTTAGTATAACTTTTTTTTTTTGTTTTTCCATTTTTTTTTTTTAAACGTACGCGTACGGTAAGCGCACGTGTTGCTTTAATTACGTTAGATTTCTACACTGTTTGCGTTCATTTACGCAATTTGCGTATACGCACGTCACGCGCGCACAGCGTTTAACGCGTACGCTGCCCGCGCATGTTACGCGGAAGTGGAGGGGCGTGCCTGTTGTGCGCATGGGCGCGTGCGTGTGTCTTTTTTACGCGCATGCGTACTTTTGCCGTAAGCGCACCGTAAGCGTAACGTAAGCGTACGGTAGGTCATGTGATCATGAAACACAACTTTTGATTGGTAGAAACTACTTTCAGTTCTAGAACTCTCCTACACCACACCCATTCCCCTCATTTCTGCTTGTGATCCCTTAGGAGAAGGAGCTGGGTTGTCTTTGTGATACGATGGCAGAACAGCAGAGCTCTTCTGAGAGTGAGGCTAGCAGCACTACCTTGAGGCAGAGAGCGAGGAAACAAAAGACCTCTTACGTATGGGAGTATTTTTCTTTTCCAGAAGGCCAGCAAAAGGTAAATGCACCCTTAGTGACTTGTAAGCTGTGTAAGCGTGTACTTTCAAGAGGGAATCCTGACAGGAAGTATTCCTTTGGGAATCATACCATGATAAGACACCTTAAGGATGTACACAGAAGGACACATGCTCGACTTACTGAAGGTAACCCTTCAGTAAATCAACCAAGCACATCCACAGCAGCTCAGCCTGGACCATCATCTGCAGTGCCGAGTCCTTCTTCTGCAGGTCAGGTGAGCCCTTCATCTGTGGGGGGAGCATCTCCTTTTTCTGGTCCTCTGGAAATTAACCCTCGGTTTGCGAGGGTTGAAGTACGGTGCGCCACTTGTCATGATCTAATTACTTATAGGGAGACCAGTATTTCCCTAGTGAACAATAAAATAGATCAGCACACTTGTCGTACCATCTAATATTCCCAATCTTTCTTTCCTCTGTCCCTGCATGAACACAACGGCTCTTTTAAGAGCCAACCTTACCTTTCATCTATTTTTTATATATGTTTTTAAAACCTTTTTTTTTTTTTACCGTACGCGTATTTTTTTTTTTTTTTTTTAAAAACACTAAAAATCAATTATCACATTACAAGGTCCTTGAGAGACTACAATTAAAAACTGAAAATGTGATTGTAGAGAAGTGGAAAAAAGGGACCATGATATTATTGACTTACCATACCCACTCAAAAAAATATTTATTCATTTAAATTTTATTTTAATTGCTTTAAAAATGGTTCTAGTTTTCGAAAATTTTCTATCTCAATCTGAAAAAAAGAAAAAAGTATTAATATTTAATAAAACATTTTATAATACAGTACACATATTTACATATTTTTCAAAAAATATTTTTGCCTTTTTTTTGCTGTTTTCAGAATATATTGCATTTAACTATAAATTGTGAAAGCAATTGCATTCATCATTTAACAGCAGGCAAAAAAATAATTAACAATCTCAAAGATTGTTTTAAAAAAGCCCACAATCTCTATTTGCATAAACATAACTTTATAGAAATGCATAATATACTTAAAAAATATCATCTAATATCAATACTTATTTCTTTAAAATACCGTCTGATATTTTTGTTTCAGAAGTATAATCACAATAATATATCTCAAATAACTCCACAATACATCTGGTTCCATTTCCTTTAGGCCAAATAGTAATTTTAAAATTCTTTTTTGGTTAAATTTCCAATGGTAATCCAATAAAAATTTAAAGTTTAAATTGTACAGATCTCACCGATTCTCTGTAACATTTTGGTTTCCGAAAGATTTATTAATAATTAAATAAGTCTACAATAGAATTGTTTACCTTTCCGCATGGCCAAATAGTAATTTTAAAAATCTTTTTTGAAAAAATTTCCAATGGCAATCCAATAACATTCCAAAATTTAAATTGTGCAGATGTTACCGATTTTTCCTAAATTTTTGGTTTTCCAAAGTTTCCTTAAAAAATGGAAAAATTCCACATTACAATTGGTTACCTTTCCATTAGGCCAAATGATAATTTGTTAA